>NC_091996.1:63298951-64498951 GCF_044704955.1 Pristiophorus japonicus
TTCAATAAGATCATGGCTGATCATTCCCTCAGTACCCCTTTCCTGCTTTCTCTCCATACCCCTTGATCCCTTTAGCCGTAAGAGCCATATCTAACTCCCTCTTGAATATATCCAATGAACTGGCATCAACAACTCTCTGCAGCAGGGAATTCCACAGGTTAACAACTCTCTGCATGAAGAAGTTTCTCCTCATCTCAGTCCTAAATGGCCTACCCCTTATCCTAAGACTGTGTCCCCTGGTTCAGGACTTCTCCAACATCGGGAACATTCTTCCCGCATCTAACCTGTCCCGTCCCGTTTCTATGAGATCCTCTCTCATCCTTCTAAACTCCAGTGTATAAAGGCCCAGTTGATCCAGTCTCTCCTCATATGTCAGTCCAGCCATCCCTGGAATCAGTCTGGTGAACCTTCGTTGCACTCCCTCTATAGCAAGAACGTCCTTCCTCAGATTAGGAGACCAAAACTGAACACAATATTCCAGGTGAGGCCTCACCAAGGCCCTGTACAATTGCAGTAAGACCTCCCTGCTCCTATACTCAAATCTCCTAGCTATGAAGGCCAACATGCCATTTGCCTTCTTCACCGCCTGCTGTACCTGCATGCCAACTTTCAATGACTGATGTACCATGACACCCAGGTCTCGTTGCACCTCCCCTTTTCTTAATCTGTCGCCATTCAGATAATATTCTGCCTTCGTGTTTTTGCCACCAAAGTGGATAACCTCACATTTATCCACCTTATACTGCATCTGCCATGCATTTGCCCACTCACCTAACCTGTCTAAATCACCCTGCAGCCTCCTAGCATCCTCCTCGCAGCTCACACCGCCACCCAGTTTAGTGTCATCTGCAAACTTGGAGATATTGCACTCAATTCCTTCATCCAAATCATTAATATATATTGTAAAGAGCTGGGGTCCCAGCACTGATCCCTGCAGCACTCCACTAGTCACTGCCTCCCATTCCAAAAAAGACCCGTTTATCCCGACTCTCTGCTTCCTGTCTGCTAACCAATTCTCTATCCACGCCAGTACATTACCCCTAATACCATGTGCTTTGATTTTGCACATCAATCTCTTATGTGGGACCTTGTCAAAGGCCTTTTGAAAGTCCAAATACAGCACATCCACTGGTTCTCCCTTGTCCACTCTACTAGTTACATCCTCAAAAAATTCCAGAAGATTTGTCAAGCATGATTTCCATTTTATAAATCCATGCTGACTTGGACCAATCCTGTCACTGCTCTGCAAATGCGCTGCTATTTCATTCTTAATAATTGATTCCAACATTTTCCCCACTACTAATGTCAGGCTAACCGGTCTATAGTTACCTGTTTTCTCTCTCCCTCCTTTTTTAAAAAGCGGTGTTACATTAGCTACTCTCCAGTCCATAGGAACTGCTCCAGAGTCGATAGTCTGTTGGAAAATGATCACCAATGATCACCAATGCATCCACTATTTCTAGGGCCACTTCCCTAAGTACTCTGGGATGCAGACAATCAGGCCTTGGGGATTTATCAGCCTTCAATCCCATCAATTTCCTCAACACAGTTTCCCGCCTAATAAGGATATCCTTCAGTTTCTCCTTCTCACTAGACCCTCGGTCCCCTAGTACCTCCGGAAAGTTATTTGTGTCTTCCTTCGTGAAGACAGAACCAAAGTATTTGTTCAATTGGTCTGCTATTTCTTTGTTCCCCATTATAATTTCACCTGAGTCTGACTGCAAGGGACCTACGTTTGTCTTCGCTAATCTTTTTCTCTTCACATATCTATAGAAGCTTTTGCAGTCAGTTTTTATGTTCCCGGCAAGCTTCCTCTCGTACTCTATTTTCCCCCTCCTAATTAAACCCCTTGTCCTCCTCTGCTGAATTCTAAATTACTCCCAGTCCTCAGGTTTGCTGCTGTTTCTGGCCAATTTATATGCCTCTTCCTTGGATCTAACACTATCCTTAATTTCCCTTGTTAGCCATGGTTGAGCCACCTTCCCCATTTTGTTTTTACTCCAGACAGTGATGTACACTTGTTGAAGTTCATCCATGTGATTTATAAATGTTTGCCATTGCCTATCCATCAACCCTTAAACATCCTTTGCCAGTCTATTTTAGCCAATTCACGCCTCATGCCGTCAAAGTTACCTTTCCTTAAGTTCAGGACCTTAGTTTCTGAATTAACTGTGTCACTCCCCATCTTAATAAAGAATTCTACCATATTATGGTCACTCTTCCCTAAGGGGCCTCGCACAACAAGATTGCTAATTAGTCCCTTCTCATTACACATCACCCAGTCTAGGATGGCCAGATCTCTGGTTGGTTCTTCGACATATTGATCAAGAAAACCATCCCTAATACACTCCAGGAAATCCTCCTCCACCGCATTGCTACCAGTTTGGTTAACCCAATCTATATATAAATTAAAGTCGCCCATGATAACTGCTGTACCTTTATTGCACACATCCCTTATTTCTTGTTTGATGCTGTCCCCAACCTCACTACTACTGTTTGGTGGTCTGTACACAACTCCCACCAGCATTTTCTGCCCTTTGCTATTCCGTAGCTCCACCCATCCTGATTCCACATCATCCAAGCCAATGTCCTTCCTTACTAATGCATTAATTTCTGCTTTAACCAGCATCGCCACCCCGCCTCCTTTTCCTTTCTGTCTATCTTTCCTAAATGTTGAATACCCCTGGATGTTGAGTTCCCAGCCTTGGTCACCCTGGAGCCATGTCTCTGTGATGCCAATTACATCATATCCATTAACTGCTATCTGCGCAGTTAATTCGTCCACTTTATTCCAAATACTCCTCGCATTGAGGCACAGAGCCTTCGAGCTTGTCTTTTAAACACACTTTGCCCCTTTAGAATTTATTGCAATGTGGCCCTTTTTGTTTTTGCCTTGGGTTTCTCTGCCCTCCACTTTTACTCTTCTCCTTTCTATCTTTTGCCTCTGTCTCCCTTTTATTTCCCTCTGCCTCCCTGCATAGGTTCCCATCCCCCTGCCATATTAGTTTAACTCCTTCCCAACAGCACTAGCAAACACTCCCCCTTGGACATTGGTTCCGGTCCTGCCCAGGTGCAGACCGTCCGGTTTGTACTGGTCCCATCTTCCCCAGAATCGGTTCCAATGCCCCAGGAATTTGAATCCCTCCCTTCTACACCACTCCTCAAGCTGAGCTATCCTGCGATTCCTTCTCTGACTAGCACATGGCACTGGTAGCAATCCCGAGATTACTACTTTTGAGGTCCTACTTTTTAATTTACCTCCTAGCTCCCTAAATTCGTCTTGTAGGACCTCATCCCGTTTTTTAACCTATATCGTTGGTACCTAGATGCACTACGACAACTGGCTATTCACCCTCCCTTTGCAGAATGTCCTGCACCCGCTCCGAGACATTCTTGACCCTTGCACCAGGGAGGCAACATACCATCCTGGAGTCTCGGTTGCGGCCGCAGAAACACCTATCTATTTCCCTTACAATTGAATCCCCTATCACTATCGCTCTCCCACTCTTTTTCCTGCCCTCCTGCCCGCCTGAATGCAGCTAAGGATCCGGTGCCAGTGACCTGAGGTAAATTTCTAGCCCGGTGTCTTCCATACTACCATCGTTTTGTCAAGAAATTCTCAACATCCACACAGTGACTGTACTCTTGAACGCCCCTATAACGGCCAGCAGCAACCCTTTAAGAGCTGCTGGCGTACCCAATTTTCCAACTGGCCTGCAGGCCTTCCTCACTGCGCATATTTTCCACATGCAAGAAGCCTATTCGTAAGAAAGAGCAGAACATATCCTGAGGCCAGTCCCCTTCCTCCCCAGTGTGGGTGTCCCAGCACCACAGAGGCATACAGTCCCAATTTTACTGGATTTGTAAAACGAAGGAAAATAATGTGTAAATAAAGGGAGTTGAAGTGATAAGAGCAGTGAAGTATTGGTTCATGAGAAAGGTCTTATAATCCACCAATCCAGAATATCTTTAGTGCAACAATTTTCATAACCTTGAAATTACTGCTGGTGATATTGTTGGATAAACATTGAGTATAGTTGTATTATCTTCCTTTATCCACTCTATATGTGGAGACACTAACCCATTTAAAATAAATAGGTTGAAGCGTGGGTTAAAATTATGGACAGAGGAATGACATTCTAAGGTATATATCCCACTGCCTCGATTTTAACTCCAGGTGGGGTATGGGCAGGTGAGTTGGAAATGAGACTTGGGCTATTTTAACTCCCGGGTCTCCCAGTAATGTGCCTCCGGTTCACTTCCCACCAGAGCAGGCAGGAACGCGCTGGAAAGGAGTGGAGAATTGTGCGGCCCGGGAAACTGCCCTCCATCACCAGGAATGCAATGGGGTCTGGCTCGGGGGGGGCCTCTGAAGGCTTGCATTCGGAAAGGGGGAGGGAGGAGACTGGGGCATAGGAGGCCTGAGCCTTGCTTGTGGGACAGGGAGAAGAACTCCTCCTCCTGGCCCCAAAAAGGAAAAAAAAACAGACCCTTTTCAGCCTCTTCGGGGGCCGATTCTCTTCTGTCCTGGTTTCAGCCGCAGTGGCAACCCCGCTTAGGCCTGAGTTAAAATTGCAGTTAGGATCCGATAGCGTCATCGGGACTCGACATGCAAAATGTAAAGAAGGGCCTTGGCGGCCTTGGCGTGTGATCTTGCCGCCCGCTCAGGAGAGCAGGTTAAAATCGCGGATGTCAGAATCCTAGCAGCCCCAGGGCAGGTAAGTAACCCGGGCGATTTTAACTTCCCACCTGCCTGTTTACTGCCCGGCGGGTAAGTTAAAATCGCCCTCTAGTGTCAGCTTGGCTCAGTTAGTAGCACTCTCTCACCTCTGAGTCAGATGGTTGTTGGAGCCCATTAAAGGTGAACAGGATAATAGAGTCAAAACAGAAATCACGAGAAAGGAACAGAACGTCTTCAAGGTGGGCAGTCCTTATCCTTCTTGTGTTTGATCATGTATTTGCCTTGGTCGCCGTTTTGGAGCGTGGGCAGGAACATCGGCAGGGCCCAGGTACAGAGGAGTGGGAAGGTCGGGGCGAGTGTTTGTGGCGAGGTGCGGTGAATGTTTATGGCGGAGGAGCGGCAAGAGATCGTGGTGGAGGTGCGACAGATGAGGGTACGGGGCCCAGAAGAGCCGAGGGCCCAGGGGCAGCCCACACTGCAATATATGTGCGCGCTAGGTCCTTGCAGCAGAGCAGGTCTCCAGCCATTCTGGTTAACCCTTGCCACTGGATAAAGGCCTAGCTCTGTCAAGCCCGTGTGGTGGCTGGTGTGCAACGGTCACCACACGTTAAAAAAATTCACGCACAGGCATCTTCCACTACCTCAATTGGAGTTCAGGACTGGAACATCGGGTCCTTCATTGAAACACCTGTGAACTTGTGGAAGCAAGTCATCCTTGTTCGAGGGACCACCTATGATGATGCTAAGACCAGCTGTCACAGCCACATCTCTTCTCTCAATGCCTGTCTCCAGCTCTGACTCATTGCGCATGGATCTCAGCTTAAATTGCACCCATCCTGTAGTAGATCCACCCATGATCACTATTATATCTGGGTCATTTAATGTTCCGCAGACCACTGCTTCTGCCTCTTCAAGAGATCCACCCTCTCTTCTATGTGCTGCCTTATACACGCTCTCAGCTATTTCACAGAGAGTGTACTGACAGCAAAAGCTGTTGGGGGCACCAGCATGTGGCAGCACTACTCCAACGGGGCAATTTAGCGTAAGGGGCAATTTCACAAGGGGGTCCCCGCCAGACGGTGAGGGGTCGGCACGTGCATGCTGCAGTGGGAAAACGGGAACCGCTCCGCTCCTGAGGAAGGGCAATTTCTAAAATGGCGGCCCCTTCACGGAGAGTCGGCGGCCATTCTGCACTGCCCCGTGGCCGCCGCTTTCCGGCAGTCGGAGGCCTTATCGAACGGGACAATTTCAGCCCCATGGAGTTCAGATCTAAAGTCAGAACTATAGACATGAGCACCTTGTGCTGTTATTCATACTATGGGTGTCAGCTGTGGCTCAGTGAGTATCACATTCACCTCTGGGTCAGAAAGTTGTGAGTTCAAATCCCACTCCAGGGACATGAGCCTGAAAAATCTAGGCTGACACTCCAGTGCAGTACTGAGGGAGCAGTGCATTGTTTTGGATGAGATGTTAAACCTAGGTCCCGTCTGCTCTCTCAAGAGGACATAAAAGATCCCGTGGCACTATTTCAAAGAAGAGCAGGGGAGTTATCCTCGGTGTCCTGGCCAATATTTATCCCTCAATCAACATAACAAAAAAAAAGATTATCTGGTCATTATCACATTGCTGTTTGTGGGAGCTTGCTTGTGCTCAAATTGACTGTTGCGATTCCTACATTACAATAGCGACTACACTTCAAAAGTACTTCATTAGCTGCAAAATGCTTTGAGACATCCGGTGGTTGTGAAAGGCGCTATATAAATCCAAGTCTTTCTTTCTTTAATATTAAAGCCAGTTCTTTGACGTCAACAAATACAACTAGGAATATGGGTCTGACATCTTGAGCGATGGAGTGTTACTCTCTTCGTCCAAGCATTTTCCTCAATGGTACACAATTAGAGAAACAGCATTTGTTTATTCCATTGTCTCTCAATCCATATATGCTAATACTTCAAATAATCCATTTATTTTTGATACTTAATAGTAATTGAAGGCAAACCTTTATCTGATAAATTACCCAATGCCCTGCAAATGACAAAAAATTTGAATAGCTTAGATCGAAGAGCTGTGGCCAGGAGACTTCACCTGCGCTGCTCAGTGTTGCATATCGGTAAGGGAAAGAAATTTCTATTTTAACTCTAGCAAGAATATCAGAAGTGCTTGGGTATATCTGGGAGTGTTGCAGTGAGGGGTGCGGAGTCTACCATAGTTTATCAGGGAGTGTTACAGTGAGGAGTTTATCAGATAGTATATCAGCTAGTATGGTGACAATTGCAGCTCATTGTAACAGCTGATTCAGGAATTTAAGGCTCTTGCTTTTGTAGAGCTCAACTTAGAGATCTGTAGTGCTTCTCATGTACAATGAGTTGTCTGAGAGCACTGTACAGGAGGGAGCAAGGAAAGAGCAATATTAGGAGTGGGTGAAACATGGTCAAAGAGAAGGGCATTTGAAAGCTTTTGAAAACAGGGAGGAGATGGCAAAGCAGAGGGGCTAAGGAAAGGAGTGGCAGAGGATGGGGCCTAGCAGCTGAAGGAGTTAACCAGTGTTAGGCGTGTGGAAGATGCATGAAGGAACATATAGCTGGAGGAGATTACAAGGGTGGGTGGAGTGGGGGGGCAAGCCTGTGCGGAATTTTGAAAGTGAGGATAAGAATCTTAAAGCCAAGTTCCTGGGCAGGGAGCTAGTGGAAGTCGGCAAGGACATGAGTGATGAGGGACCATAGTGCGGATAGGATCAGGGCAAGGTGATCGGGATGATTTATAGCTGATGTAGGATGAAAACCTGTGAGGAAAACATTGGAGGAATCCATCTTGAAGTTAATAACGGCATGGATTCGGGTCTATTCAGCAAAGGGAGAGTGGAGGTGGGTGATTTTTCAGAGATGTAAAATCTGGCCTTAGCAGTGAATCAAATGTGGGAATGCATTTTACATAGGATATATGGCACAGAAACAGGCCATTCGGCCCAACCAGTCCATGTCGCCATTTATGCTCCACTCGAGCCTCCTCCTGTCTTTCCCCATCTAAATATATCAGCATTACCCTTTATTCCTTTCTCCCTCATATGCTTGTCTGGCCTCCCCTTAAATGTATCTATACTATTCGCTTCAACCACTCCCTGTGGTAATGAGTTCCACATTCTAACCACTCTTTGGGTAAAGAAATTTCTTCTGAATTCTCTATATGGATTTCTTGGTGACGATCTTAATTGATGGCCTCTTGTTATGCTCTTCCCCACAAGTGGAAACATTCTCTTTGTATCCACCCCATCAAAACCTTTCATGATTTTAAAGACCTCTATTAAGTCACCCTTCAGCCTTCAAGAGAAAAAAGACCCAGCCTGTTCATCCTTTCCTGATATGGATACCCTCGCATTTCTAGTATCAGCCTTGTAAATCTTCTCTCCAGTCACTCTACATCTTTTTTTATAATATAGCAACCAGAACTGTACGCAGTATTCCAAGTGTGATCTAACCAAGGTTTGATACAAGTTTAGCATAACTTCCCTACTTTTCAATTCTATCCCTCTAGAAATAAACCTTGGTTTGCTTTTTTTTATAGCTTTGTTAACCTGTGTCGCAACTTTGAGTGATTTGTGTATTTGTACTCCGAGATCCCTATGTTCCTCTACCCCACCTAGACTCGCACACTCCAATAAGTGACCTCCCTATTCTTCCTACCAAAATGTAGTATCTCAGTTATTTGTGTTGAACTTCATTTGCCAATTATATGCCCATTCTGCAAGTTTATTAATGCCCTCCTGTAAGTTGGTGCAGTCCTCCTCAGTATTGACCATCACCCCCCCCCCCCCCCAATTTGGTATAATCCGTTGTGTCAAGCACAGTTTTTTTCTTTTGTGTCAATTCCTTTTCCTTAACAACTCTCAGCCCTCTATAAAGTCTATCCAAGATTTGAATACTACTCCCATATTTGGGGAACTCTTGACCCTTCAAGGCCTCAAATAAATGTTCTTCATCCTCATTTTGTTGAAATCAAAAATCAATCTTACACACAGAAGGAGGCCATTAGGCCCATCGTGTCTGTGCCGGCTGTATGAAAGAGCTATCCAATTAGTACCACTCCTTTGCTCTTTCCCCATAGTTCTACAATTTTTTCTTTTTCAATATTTATCTAATTTCCTTTGGCAATTATCTTAAATCTGTGTCCTTTGGTTATCGACCTCCTACCAGTGGTAACAGTTTCTTCCTATCTCCTCTATCAGAATTCTTCATAATTTTGAACACCTCTATTAGATGTCCTCTTAACCTTCTCTGCTCTAAGAACAATCCCAGCTTCTCTACTCTCCTCCACAGGATGGCAGTGCCTCATCCCTGGTACAATTCTAGTAAATCTCCACTGCACCCTTTCAAAGGCCTTGACATCCTTTCTAAAGTGTGGTGCCCAGAATTAGACAGACTACTCCAGCTGGGGCCTAACCAGTGATTTATAAAGATTTAGCATATCTTCTTTACTTTTGTACTCATTGTTTCTTAATCGGACTCACTTATCAACTCCCTTAACATTTCCCTTCTTCTACAATCTACAGGCTTTTAGAACCCAAGCTCGTGTTTTGTCTAATCACTACTCAGTAATCTTTTCTTTTCTCTTATTCTTTTCAACCTTAGTGATGTCCTGCACTATGGGCTTTGTCCTTTACCTGGGGTTCTCATTAAAATAACACCAGAATTGAGCAGGCCTGCACATAGGAACTGTATTATGGAAGGATTTCATCCATATTCATTGTAAGCAAGCAAAGAAGTGTGTTGTGACAACAGGCTGATCAGTGATCACTGTACCTTAGACAGATGTTGTAATGTCACACATTGGGATTTGATTTCATTCCATACGGCCTTTCTCGGAGAAAGGTTGACCATTATTGTTCCAGAAATAATAATTAATGTCCTGATAATTTGCATAAGATAACAACAATATTTTTGGCAGCTCTGAAAGAAGTCAGAATGAGTGAAGAGGGTGTTGTGTTAAAAACAAACGGTCGCTGGCTACTGGTGTGGGAATGTGCCTATTCATGCTGACTCTGCAGACATGTCTAGACTTGCTGAGCTGGCGTTGGGTGTCCATTGTCTGCACACATGTTGCTGCTGTTCAATCCTGAGGGTAAAACTTTGTCATAATGTTTATATTTCCACTGTAACCTGTTCAGTGACACACTAGAATAAAGAAGGAGAAACAAAGTAAAGTCCAACGACGTATCATTGTATTGCACTGCAGAGTGAGAAACTGATCATTCAATCTTAACCCTCGAGGTGGTGAGCAAGAATACCGAGAAAGGGCTCCTCAAAGAAATGTAAAGGCATGCACCTAGGTCCGCTGCACACCTCCAGGTAGTCAACTGCTAGTAGCATTTGTAGATGGTGAAGAGAAGGTTGCATTGTGAGTCCTCTCAGCTGGGGAATACTGTGCGACAGGGGTCGGGATACGGGGGTAGGGAGGCCAGTAATGTAGATATAAAAAACAGAATTCAAAAATTCTGCGACTAAGAAATTTGGTGCCCACTGCGATAGAAAAAGAGCTCCAACATGCCTCAAACAGCACAATTTCTGTATTATATGTATTTTAATTGGGTTCAGATAGAGGAAAGTTGGTTTAAAGCACAAACCACAGTCTGTTATGAATGTAGATTCAATCTGCCCTCAGAAGGTGACGAGGTCTCAGGACCGAACCCCACATACTCTAGCAAGGTGTAATACGGTGGCAAGGGTTCTCCATTCAACCCTTGGGTTGCACTAAACTTACGTAGATATTGGAACAGTAAAGACATACTCAGGTTCTTAGTTCCACTTACAGGAATGGCCATTGACGCTGAAGCCAAGTGAATATACAGTGTAAAAAGAGGCAGCTCGTGCAGAGCACGGAGTGCAGCAGCATAGAGTGGCATTTGTGAGTTTGGTAAGTGGGTGAGTTTGGGCAAGTGGGGGTGGCAGGTGCTGTTTTGTCCTGTTTTTCCTACCAGTGCTGACACTAGAGCAGCTGATAAGGAGTGCGAGAGTAGGAGACAGAGGCCCAGAGACCAGCGCAACCAGTTGCAGACAAAGATAGAGGGGTGCGAAATCAAGAGGTGATGTCACAGCCAAGCTGGTAAGTGGTTGGCTGTTCGACTGGTAAGTATAACTCTCTGTTAGACTGACTTTTAGATTGGTTTAATTGGCAGCGAACTACTAAGTAGCTGTTTGGTGTTAAATTAATTTACTTACTAAAATTTACTTAAAGGGTTAAGTCATGGCAGGAGAGCTCGGACCCATGTCATGCTCCTCCTGTGCTATGTGGGAAGTCAGGGACGCTTCCAGTGTCCCTGACTACTATGTGTGCGGGAAGTGTGTCCAGCTGCAGCTCCTGACAGACCGCATGACGGCACTGGAGCTGCGGATGGACTCACTCTGGAGCATGCGCGATGCTGAGAATGTTGTGGATAGCACATTTAGTGAGTTGGTCACACCGTAGGTAAGGGTTAGGACAGATAGTGAATGGGTGACCAAGAGACAAGGCAAGAGCAGGAAGGTAGTGCAGGAGTCCTCTGCGATCATCTCCCTCCAAAACAGATATACCATTTTGGATACTGTTGGGGGAGATGACTTACCAGGGGAAGGCACCAGCAGCCAGATTCATGGCACCGTGGGTGGCTCTGCTGCACAGAAGGGTGGGAAAAAGAGTGGGAGAGCTATAGTGATAGGGGACTCCATTGTAAGGGGAATAGATAGGAGTTTCTGCGGCCGCAACAGAGACTCCAGGATGGTATGTTGCCTCCCTGGTGCAAGAGTCAAGGATGTCTCGGAGCGACTGCAGAGCATTCTGGAGAGGGAGGGTGAACAGCCAGTTGTCGTGGTACATGTAGGTACCAACGATATAGGTAAGAAGCGGGAAGAGATCCTACAAGCTGAATTTAGGGAGCTAGGAGTTAAATTAAAAAGTAGGACCTCAAAAGGTAGTAATCTCTGGATTGCTACCAGTGCCATGTGCTAATCAGAGTAGAGGGAGCAGGATAGTTAGAATAAATACGTGGCTTGAGCAGTGGTGCAAGAGGGAGGGATTCAAATTCCTGGGACATTGGAACCAGTTCTGGGAGAAGTGGGACCTGTACAAAAGGGACGGTCTGCACTTGGGCAGGACTGGAACTGATGTCCTCGGGGTAACATTTGCTAATGTAGTTCGGGAGTGTTTAAACTAATATGGCAGGGGGATGGGAATCTAGGCAGCGAGATAGGGCGAAGTAATATGGAGTCAGAAACAGATGGTAGAAAGGTAAAAAGCAATAGTGGAAGGCCGAGTAAACAAAGGCAAGAAACAAAAAGGGCCACACTACATTATAATTCTAAAAGGACAAAGAGTGTTAAAAAAACAAGCCTGAAGGCTTTGTGTCTTAATGCAAGGAGTATCCGTAATAAGGTGGATGAATTAACTGTGCAAATAGATGTCAACAGATATGATGTGATTGGGATTACAGAGACGTGGCTCCAGGATGATCAGGGCTGGGAACTCAACATCCAAGGGTATTCAACATTCAGGAAGAATAGAATAAAAGAAAAAGGAGGTGGGGTAGCATTGCTGGTTAAATAGGAGATTAATGCAATAGTTAGGAAGGACATTAGCTTGGATGATGTGAAATCTACATGGGTAGATGCTGCAGAACACCAAAGGGCAAAAAATGTTAGTGGAAGTTGTGTACAGACCTCCAAACAGTAGTAGTGATGTTGGGGAGGGCATCAAACTGGAAATTAGGAGTGCATGCAATAAAGGTGCAGCAGTTATCATGGGTGACTTTAATATGCATATAGATTGGGCTAACCAAACTGGAAGCAATACGGTGGAGGAGGATTTCCTGGAGTGCATAAGGGATGGTTTTCTAGACCAATATGTCGAGGAACCAACTAGGGGGGAGGCCATCTTAGACTGGGTGCTGTGTAATGAGAGAGGATTAATTAGAAATCTCGTTGTGCGAGGCCCCTTGGGGAAGAGTGACCATAATATGGTGGAATTCTACATTAGGATGGAGAATGAAACAGTTAATTCAGAGACCATGGTCCAGAACTTAAAGAAGGGTAACTTTAAAGGTATGAGGCGTGAATTGGCTAGAATAGATTGGCGAATGATACTTAAGGGGTTGATTGTGGATGGGCAATGGCAGACATTTAGAGACCGCATGGATGAACTACAACAATTGTACATCCCTGTCTGGCATAAAAATAAAAAAGGGAAGGTGGCTCAACCGTGGCTATCAAGGGGAATCAGGAATAGTATTAAAGCCAAGGAAGTGGCATACAAATTGGCCAGAAATAGCAACGAACCCGGGGACTGGGAGAAATTTAGAACTCAGCAGAAGAGGACAAAGGATATGATTAGGGCAGGGAAAATAGAGTACGAGAGGAAGCTTGCAGGGAACATTAAGACGGACTGCAAACGTTTCTATAGATATGTAAAGAGAAAAAGGTTAGTAAAGACAAACGTAGGTCCCCTGCAGTCAGAATCAGGGGAAGTCATAACGGAGAACAAAGAAATGGCAGACCAATTGAACAAGTACTTTGGTTTGGTATTCACTAAGGAGGACACAAACAACCTTCCGGATATAAAAGGGGTCAGAGGGTCTAGTAAGAAGGAGGAACTGAGGGAAATCCTTATTAGTAGGGAAATTGTGTTGGGGAAATTGATGGGATTGAAGGCTGATAAATCCCTAGGGCCCGATGGACTGCATCCCAGAGTACTTAAGGAGGTGGCCTTGGAAATAGCAGATGCATTGACAGTCATTTTCCAACATTCCATAGACTCTGAATCAGTTCCTATGGAGTAGAGGGTAACCAATGTAACCCCACTTTTGAAAAAAGGAGAGAGAAAACAGGGAATTATAGACCGGTCAGCCTGACATCGGTAGTGGATAAAATGATGGAATCAATTATTAAGGGTGTCATAGCAGCGCATTTGGAAAGAGGTGACATGATAGGTCCAAGTCAGCATGGATTTGTGAAAGGGAAATCATGCTTGACAAATCTTCTGGAATTTTTTGAGGATGTTTCCAGTAGAGTGGACAAGGGGGAACCAGTTGATGTGGTGTATTTGGATTTTCAGAAGGCTTTCGACAAGGTCCCACACAAGAGATTAATGTGCAAAGTTAAAGCACATGGGATTGGGGGTAGTGTGCTGACATGGATTGAGAACTGGCTGGCAGGCAGAAAGCAAAGAGTAGGAGTAAATGGGTACTTTTCAGAATGGCAGGCAGTGACTAGTGGAGTACCGCAAGGTTCTGTACTGGGGCCCCAGCTGTTTACATTTTACATTAATGATTTAGACGAAGGGATTAAATGTAGTATCTCCAAATTTGCGGATGACACTAAGTTGGGTGGCAGTGTGAGCTGCGAGGAGAAGGCTGCAGAGTGACTTGGATAGGTTAGGTGAGTGGGCAAATGCATGGCAGATGAAGTATAATGTGGATAAATGTGAGGTTATCCACTTTGGTGGTAAAAACAGAGAGACAGACTATTATCTGAATGGTGACAGATTAGGAAAAGGGGAGGTGCAACGAGACCTGGGTGTCATGGTACATCAGTCATTGAAGGTTGGCATGCAGGTACAGCAGGCATTTAAGAAAGCAAATGGCATGTTGGCCTTCATAGCAAGAGGATTTGAGTACAGGGGCAGAGAAGTGTTACTACAGTTGTACAGGGCCTTGGTGAGGCCACACCTGGAGTATTGTGTACAGTTTTGGTCTCCTAACTTGAGGAAGGACATTCTTGCTCTTGAGGGAGTGCAGCGAAGGTTCACCAGACTGATTCCCGGGATGGCGGGACTGACATATCAAGAAAGACTGGATCAACTGGGCTTGTATTCACTGGACTTCAGAAGAATGAGAGGAGATCTCATAGAAACGTTTAAAATTCTGACGGGTTTAGACAGGTTAGATGCAGGAAGAATGTTCCCAATGTTGGGGAAGTCCAGAACCAGGGGCCACAGTCTAAGGATAAGGGGTAAGCCATTTAGGACCGAGATGAGGAGAATCTTCTTCACCCAGAGATTTGTGAACCTGTGGAATTCTCTACCACAGAAAGTTGTTGAGGCCAATTCATTAAATATATTCAAAAAGGAGTTAAATGTAGTCCTTACTACCAGGGGGATCAAGGTGTATGGCGAGAAAGCAGGAATGGGGTACTGAAGTTGCATGTTCGGCCATGAACACATTGAATGGTGGTGCAGGCCTGAAGGGCCGAATGGCCTACTCCTGCACCTATTTTCTATGTTTCTAAAAAACAGTACAGACATAGTCTGATTTTCAAACTGGACAAACAATGTTTTTATCTTTTTAATTGGAAATCAGATCCAGGGGGAAAAATTCTTACAACATCTATGATCAACATTCACCAAACCCTGTCACAGTACTATTAAACCGACAGGCCCCTACCCACCCTGTCCTCATGCGACTAAACAGATAGGCCCTACCCACCCTGTCTCTGTGCTATTAAACCGATAGGCCCCTACTCATCGTCTATCTGATATTAAATCGATAGATCCCTACTCACCCTGTCTATCTGCTATTAAACCATCAAATTTATTTGTTTTGTCTTAAAACTCCTGTGAAGCACCTTGAGACATTTTACTATGTTTAAGGTGCTATATAAATACAAGTAGTAGTTGTTGTTACTCACCCTGTCCCAGTGCTATTAAACCGATAGGCCTCTACACATCCTGTCCCCATCCTAAGATGGACTTACATTTATATAGCGCCTTTCACGACAGACTTCTCAAAGTGCTTTACAGCCAATGAAATACTTTTACAACATTGTCAATGTTGGGAAATGCGGCAGACAATTTGCGCACAGCAAACTCCCACACAGAGCATTGTGATAATGACCAGATAATCTCTTTTTGTTATGTTGATTGAGGGATAAATATTGGCTAGGACAGCAGGGAGAACTCCCCTGCTCTTCTTCAAAATAGTGCCATGGAATCTTTTACGTCTCCCTATGAGAGCAGACGCGATTTAACGTCTCATCCAAAAGATGGCACCTCCAACAGTGCAGCACTCCCTCAGAACTGTACTGGAGTGTCAGTTATAGATTTATGTATTTAATTAAACTGATAGGCCCCATCTCACCCTGTTCCTGTGCTATTAAACTGCGCACATTCTGAGGTTGAACTCCAGGATATAGTCGATGTATTCACTGAGGCATATGAAAGCATGGACCTTACACTTAACATCTGTAAGACAAAGGTCCTCCACCAGCCTGTCCTCGCCGCACAGCGCTGTCCCCCAGCCATCAAGATTCACAGCGCGGCCCTCGACAACACGAACCATTTCCCACACTTCGGGAGCCTCTTATCAACAAGAGCAGACATTGATGCAGAGATTCAACACCGTCTCCAGTGTGCCAGTGCTGCCTTCGGCTGCCTGAGGAAAAGAGTGTTCGAAGACTAGGCCCTCAAATCCCTATGCTATTAAACAGATAGGCTCCTTGTCACCCTGTCCCTGTGCTATTAAACTGATAGACCCCTACGCACCCTGTCCCTTTGCAATTAAACCGATAGGCCCTTAGTCACTCTGTCCCTGTGCCATTAAACCGATCGACCCCTACTCACTGTCAATCTGCCATTAAACCGATAGGACCCCTACTCACCCTAACTGTATGCACGGGTGTGTGTATGTGCAAAAGATCAACATTAGTTAGCAAACTTTAAGTAAAACCGACAGGGACTATAGTATGAATGCAATAATTTAGCAGAATTAAGAGAATTACAACATTTGTCATTTGCTGCACTGAGCAGTTTGTCGAGGCATTACTGCTTCAGCATCGATTTCTCAATGGAAATATTATTTAAAAACACAGGGATGCTGTCCCAACTCTGTTATCAAGAGATAGGTCAACATGCACATGAGCACTCAAACTGTCTATACAGAGTTAGTGCTCAGGCCTGTTGTGTCACTTTCAGAAAAAATATAACGCTGATATTTATCTGTTTTCAACTTAAGAATCAAACTTCATATTAGTTGAGTACAATCATGAGAGTTAAGGAAAGAATGTGGTATATTTTTTGTCTTTAAATCTCTCCATGGCCTTTCCCTGTCCTGTCTCTGCAAACTCCTCCAGTTTATGTCACCTCCAGACATTCTTTCTCTGACTCCAACACCTTTTGTCCACCCCCTCCTCCACCCTCTCCATTCACATCATCATTCCACTCTCTGGAACTCCATACGCAATTCTCTCCACCTCTTCTTTAAAAACCATCTGAAGACCCATCTCTTCAAGATTATGGGCTCAATTTCTGGGTCAATGCCAGCGTTTGTGAAGAGTACATTTTCGTTATATTAAAGGCTCTACATAAATGGAAGATGTCATTGGAGACATTGGTTATCAGAATTGATACAAATGAAAAAGACAATCAAGCTCATCTATGTTCATGGTGGAACCTCGTGCATCAGCATTCCCAGATTTTAGCAATGGTAACTCCTAGAGAAGCAAAAGAAGAAAGGAAAAGCCCCATGGCCAATTTCAGGAAGGACTCTCGGAAATTTCCCGACTCTGCAATCAGGCATTGTCCAGGACACTGGTTACCCGTTACGCTCCACTAGACATAACCTCGAATAGCCCATCATCTTTTTAAAATTTATATCTTCCATTTCGCTGCCTCTCTGGGTAGGAATTCTGTTTACCACCACCCTCTTTGTGAAGAAGTTATACCTTAACTGAGCGTTTGCCTTTTCTCATCTAAGTTTGAATCCATGTCCCTTTGCTCTAGAGCTCGTTTTTAAAAATTCATTCTCAGAATGTGGGCATCGCTGGCATCCCTAGTTGCCCCGAGAAGGTGGTGGTGGGCCCTCTTCAAGGTGGCTTGATACAACTGAGCAGCTTGCTAGGCCACTTAAAGAGTCAACCACGTTGGCGTCATGTACAAGGATAGCAGGTTTCTTTCCTGAAGGGCATTAGTGAACTCACTGGGTTTCCAACAGCTTCACAGATACCAGCTTTCTATTTCCAGATTTTAAAACTGAATTCAATTTATCAAACTGCCCTGTTGGGATTTGTACTCATGTTCTCTGGATTAATAATGCAAGCCTCTCCCATTCCTTTGTTAATATTCAACATCACTCCAGGTTCCAGTTTGACTGGTCTCCTGAATATCTTAAATACCTCAGTAAGCTCACCTCTAAGCCACCTTTTTCCAATGTAAGCTTTCTTCTTTCCTCATAGCACAGTTGCCCAATCCCATTTAGCAACTTAGATGCCCTTCATTGTCCCCCGGCCAAGGCCAGATATCCCTCTGTGGTGGGGTGCCCAGAACTGTATGCGTGCACAAGTGTCAATGCTAGCTATTTTGTTCAGGTATTTGCAAATGAAAATGTTATTGATGCCAACATGGATTTTGGTGCCAGTGCTTGGGGTGCATGATCCACAATGCACTGCAGAGGATTACGACTGAAGCAAAGCTGACTCCCAAATACCAATTTATAAATGGGAGATTTTATATTCCAGTACATAAACACATTCAGAATGAGTGACACATGTAATAATAAAATAGAAACTAAACATTTAAGAAAGCATCAGTGTAAAAGTTAAACAAACAAAAGCTCCCACACAGAACAATAACTGAGGCTCCAGTTGCATCCCATCTCGTTTCTTCTTGAGGAATTTACTCTGTACATGCCTCCATGGGTCATACACATTGAGAGAATATTAAGCTGGCCCCACCTGCTCCACCGATGCTCTCCTTCAAGCACGAGCTACACAACCGTGGTCTGATGGTGAATTTCCAATTTCCCTTCCCTTCCCAGGGAGATGCTGCCCAGAGGTCATGCTCCAATCTGCAACACCAGGCCTTACTGTTCAAGTATCATTTATTTTAAAATTTCCTTTGATGCAACATCATGATATTCTGCTCTAGTGGCAGCAACTATAGGCAGTGCTACTCACAGTGTCCTGTTCTATTGTCCATCTTCATTTACTTACCAATATAGTCAACTGGAAGTGGCTATTATTGATGCTCCACATGAATTATTTTGCCTTCAGGAAAGTGGGGAGGGCAATAGTCATGTCCAGCTGACTATGATTCTAAATTATCCAGACGCCCAACCCTCTAATACCTAATCTAAGTGGCTGTTTTATGTGAAGGATGGGACAGTGTGTGCTGGCTGACTGTGCACCACCAGAGCCAAGCCTGATCCTGGCCTTTCCAGAGGGCCACACACACACATATGCAGTTGAAGGGAATTATTTGGCATACAGTCTGTCAATCTTTGGAAATGGCCCGAACGCTTGCGTGACATAGGAGATACAAGCCGCAGAAAGTGGTGCTCAATAAGCTGTGCACACAACTTGCTGCAAGGCAAGTTCCCAATGGTGGCCGAGTCTTAAATGAAGGAACTGGGGATGAGGGCACTTCCCAAAGAAGCAGAGGGATTGTAGAATCATTCAGCACAGAAGGAGGCCATTCAGCCCATCGTGCCTGTGCCATCTCTTTGAAAGAGCTATCCAATTACACTCACCTCCCCTGCTCTTTCTCCATAGCCCTGGTAATGTATATATAAGTGGCTCAACGCTAGCTACATGTAATTACGACACAGAAACAGCCCATTCGGCCCAATCAGTTCATGCTGGATTATCAAAGATCAATTTCCAGCTCCCCTAAAGGCTTAATGGGTTAAAGCGCTCTGTGCTGCAGCATTAAATCATGCAGACCCGACAATCCTAGGTTCAATCTCCGGTCTGTGCTTAGTTCGCTCTCAGCTAAAGGTGTTACAGTTGCTCAAGCGCAAGGAAGGGAAGAAAGAAAATGAAAGTTTTGTTTGCTATCCAGTAACTTGTACTGGAAAGTGCATGCGTGTTCAAAATCATGAATGGTTTTGATAGCGTAAATAGAGAACTGTTTCCAGTGGCAGAAGAGTCAGTAACCAGAGGTCACGGATTTATGGCAATTCGCAAAAGAACAAAAGGCGACTTGAGGAAACATTTTTTTAATGCAGCGAGTTGTTGTAATCTGCAATGCACTGCCTGAAAGGGTGGTGGAAGAAGATTCAACTGTAACTTTCAAAAGCAAACTGGATAAATACTTGAAGGGAAAAACATTTACAGGGCTAGGAGGAACGAGCAGGGGAATGGAATTAATTGGATAGCTCTGCCAAAGAGCTGGCACATGCACGAAGGGCCGAATGGCCTCCTTTTGTGCTGTACCATTCCATGATTGTGTGTGAATATCAAGTAAGGATAGGATCAATCTAGTGCTCACTGTCAAACCCGATGTGTAGAACGGACTCTTGGAGGAGTTATGGGAGGACACTTGGTGACTCAGTGTGAGTCAGCACCATGAGAGACAATAACAAAAGCAAAATGCTGCGGCTGCTGGAAATCTGAAATAAAAATAGAAAATGCTGGAAATACTCAGCAGGCCAGGCAGCATCTAGGGAGACAGAACCAGAAGGTCATCGAGCAGAAACATTGGCTCAGAATTTGCGGTCGGAGGCTTCCCGTGGGGAAATGCCTCCGATCGGCAAATAAAATGCCCATGTACCTGGTGGTCCGGAGATTCGCGGTCCTGGGCCTCTGCGGGTGGCCGCGGATTGCAAGCGCCCCTGAGATCATGTGGGCCGGCCCAACCAATAAAAGGGAATCCCAATTCATGCTTATGGGGGTTCTGTATGTACGGAAACCCCATAAGCATGAATGGGGATACCCCCAAAAACACATCTACACATCAAATAAATATAAAAAGAACCATTACATATTTAAAATGCCATTTAATTAAATATTTAAAACAAAAATTTAATTTTTAGAAAAATAAATTTAAATGTTTTAAAGGGGCTAAAGATAAACTTACCTTATTACACAGGTTTTTTTAATGTATAAATGATTAAAAAAAACAAAAATAAATTATCAAACGCTTATGCTGGTAACAGCAGGCCTTACCAGGCATAAGAATTACACGGGCCTTCAGTGGGCGGAGGTTGGGCACATAGCCCAACTCTGCGCCCGCGGATGTCCTTTTCCAGTAAATGCTTTCGATCGGTCAAGAAAATTCTTGACAGATCGCAAGTTCCTGGTTTTCGGGCATGCGCTTTGTGTGCAAAAACCCGGAACTAGTGTAGCCCTTAGGGATGCGTACGCACCCTGTACTTACCCATCGGGCCGCAAATTATGGCCCATTAACTGTTTCTCTTGCCACAGAAGACTGAAAAAGATTGGTTTCTATACAAGCTGAATGTTTTCACTTAACCATTGCCTGGGGAGTGGGCAGGAAAGAAGGCTTGGGTGATCATTGTGGAAGTAAACATTTGTTACATTGACTTTGTTGAAAAACTTGATTAAAATAAATTCACAATCTGTAGAAAATAAACATTTCAAGAGCTTACTTAGTTTAGGGAACACGAGTTGTGATCAATTCTTTGCACACAGCGCTCTCTGTTGGATTACCGGACACATTAAATCCACAGAATAGGAGGGGACAATGCGGACAACCTTTTCACCTGATCAACCAAATTCAAGTCCTCTATTAGGGAACTGTGGTGTGGACTACATAGAATCATAGTATGTTCCATCAAACAGGCCCATCATGTCTGCTGGTGTTGGTCCCCACCAGTAAATCAAATCTCACTCCCCATTACCCTTTAATGTTCCTCTTTTTCAGGCCAACTGTCTAATTTTTTTTCCAAATTTGTGTAGCTCTTGTTGCCATTTTACTGACGTCCGGAAACAATCCATTACTATCAACCCTTCATAATCATGACCATCTCCATCAGGTCATTCCTTAGCTCTAGTGGAAAAAGCCCCAACTTCTTAAGTCTCTTTTCATAACTGTAACCCCTAATCCTTGATAATATCCTAGTGAGCCTGTGCTGTACCTTTTCCAGTGCTTCCGACACTCTGGTGCAGAAAACATTGCATTTGTTCTCAGAATGTGGGTGATGCTAGCAAGGCCATATTTATTTTTCACCCCTAGTTACCCAAAGGTGATGATGGTGGTGCTGCGCCTGTATCTTGAACCACTCCAGTTCTTGCGGTGAAGGTGCCCTTACAATATGGTCAAGTAAAGAATGCCAGGATTTTGAAGCAGTGATAGTGAAGGAACAGTGACTTATGTTCAAGTCAGGATGGTGCAGTACTTGAACGGGAAATGCGAAGTGATGCTGTTCCCGTTGCTTCTTTTGTCCTTCTAAGCGAGAGGGTATGGGGCTGGGAGCTAGTTGATAGAGGCTTGGGGAGTTGCTGCAGTGCATCCTGTAGATAGGAGAATTCAGGGGAGTGCTCCCAGACCTGGCCAGTATTTATCCCTCACTCACTAAAACAGATTATATCTTTTCATTATCACATTGCTGTTTGTGGGAAGCTTGCTATGTGCAAATTGACTGCCACATTTCCTACATCACAACAGTGACTACATTTCAAAAGCGCTTTGGGATGTCTTGAAGCCAAGAACGGCACTATATAAATGCAAGTTATTTCTTTAAATGTTGCAGCCACAGTATGCTGGTTTTGAATGAAGCAGATATGGAGTCCAGAGGAAGCAGTGCCAATCAAGCTAATTACTGTGATGATGATGTTAAGTTTCTGGAGTGTTGCAGTGGCACCTGTCCCGGTGAATGGTGAGCGCTCTATCACACTCCTCACTTGAGCCTTGTAGATGCTGGAAAGACTTTGAAAGGTCAGGATTCGAATCACTTATCGCAGAGTACCTAATCTCTGTCCTACTCTTCTAGCCGTGGGGTTGATATCATTGGTCCAGTTCAGCTTCTGGTGATCAAGTTTTTGATGGTGGGGAACTTGGTAATGGTTGTGCTTTTGAAGGCCAGGGGGAGATGGATGGTCTTCTCTCTTGCCTGGCACTTATGTAGCACAAATGTTACCCGCCACTTATCAGCCCAAGCCTGGATGTTGCCCAGCTCCTGTTGAAGGATGACACAGGCTGTTTCATTATTGGAGTTGTGAATGGAACTGAATGCTGTGGAATCATCAGCAAACAGACCCAATCCTGACCCTATGATGGAGGGAAGGTCATTGATGGAAGCAGCTGAAGATGGTTGGGGCCAAGGATGCTTCCCTGAGGAACTCCTGCAGTGATATCCTGTGACTGTGATGATTGTTGGAAGCCAATCACAACCATCATCCTTTGCATCAGGCATGACCCCAGCCACTGGAGGATTTTCCTGGTATGATGAGCGCTGCAACCATGTTAGCACTTGAAAACAGTCTCATCTCTTGCATTCAAGTGGTGGGCTCGGCCATGGTTGAGACTGCGGATGTTTATGGAACCTCTTCCTTCCGTTAATGTCTAATTCCTCAATACCATTCTGAACTGGATGTGGTATGGCTGCAGAGCTTTGGTCTAATCTACTGACTTGTCAGACTGCTTGATTATCTACATGCTCCTTTAGCTGTTTGTCATGTAGGGGTAGTCAGTCCCCTTTTATAGGGGGCACTTGTAAAATTTAGGATTTTAATGCCCCCCAAAAAATTAACACAAAAAAAAAAGGGGCAGTTGAAAAGTGTCTGGAGTGTCCCCAGATCGGGGGGCACTTGAACTAATGTTTATTCTGTGTCCCCAAAAGAGTTGTAGTCAGTGTTCATTAATTGACACCGCATTCTCTGGTCTGCCTGGTGTTGCTTCTGGCACGCCCCTTGGTTGGTCTCTGGCTTGATGGTGTTGGAGCAGTGAGGGATGTATCAAACCATGATGTTACAGATTATGGTGGAATACAATTCTGCTGATGCTGGTGGTCCACTGTGTTTCATGGATGCACAGTTTTGGGCTGTTAGTTCTATCCTTAGTATGTGCACAATACTCAAACTGAAGCCCAAGGTCTTGTTTTTTTTAAATTACTGTTGGGGATGTGGACGTTGCTGGCAAGATGAGATTTATTGCCTATCCCAAATTGCCCTTGAGAAGCTGATGATGGGCTTTATTCTTGAACCGCCACAGTCTGTGTGGGGAAGGTACTCCCACAATACTGTTAGGTGGGGAGTTCCAGGATTTTAACCTAGTGATAATAATGGCAACATATAATGGGATGGCGTGCAACTTCGAGGGGAACTTGGAGATGATGGTGTTCCCATGCACCTACTGCCCATGTACTTGTAGGTGGTGGTGGTCGCGGGTTTGAAGAAGCCGCGGTACACTGGTGCAGATCAAGCAGATTGCTTTGTCCCGGATGGTGTCGAATTTCTTGAGTGTTGTTGCAGTTGCACCCACCCAGGCAAGTGTTCCCCTACACTCCTGACTTTTGCCTTGTCGGTGGTGGAGGGGACTTGGGGAGTCAGAAGCAACGTTCCCTCTAAGCTGCTCGGCCAATGGCATTTCCAATGTTAAGTTTTGCACTGCGCGAAACTGAATTTTAAAGGAGCTGCGCACCTAAAAGAAAAATGAGGGGGAAAAACATTGCTCAAAAGGTGAGCCACTTGCTAAACAATATGCAGCCTCTGATTTTTTTCTGGTAGCCACGGTATTTATGTGGCTGGTCCAGTTGAGTTTCTGGTCAACGATGACTCCAGGAGGTTGCTGGTGGGGGATTCGTTGATGGTAATCCCATTGAATATCAAGGGGAGGTGGTTGGACTCTCTCTTGTTGGAGATGGACATTGCCTGGCACTTGTGTGGCCAATTAGCAGCCCAACATGGCTGTTGTTCAGATCCTGCTACATGAGGGCATGGACTGCTTTATTATCTGAGGAATTGCTAATCGAACAGAACACTGTGCAATCATCAGCAACCATCCCCACTTCTGACCTTATGATGGCGGGAAAGTCATTGAAGCAACTGAAAATGGTCAGGCCTAGGATGCTGCCCTGAGAAACTCCTGTAGCAATGTTTATTGGCCTCCAAAAGTCATAACCATCTTCCTTGGTGCCAGGTATGACCCTCGGCAGTGGAGAGTTTTCCCCCTGATTCCCAGTGACTTCAGTTTTACTAGGACTCCTTGATGCCACACTCGGTCAAATGTTGCCTTGATGTCGAGGGCAGTCACTCTCACCTCACCTCTGGAATTCATCTCTTGTATCCATGTTTGGGCCAAGGTTCTGATGAGGTCTGGAGCCGAGCGGTCACAGTGGAACCCAAACTAAGCATCAGGAACAGACTATTGTTGAGCAAGTGCTGCTTGATAGCATTGTTGACAGCTCATTCCAGCACTTTGATGATGATTGGGAGTAGGCTGATGGGATGGCAATTACTGGGCTGGATTTATTCTGCTTTCTGTGGATAGGACATACCTGGACAATTTTCCACATTGTAGGGTAGATGCCAATGTTGTAGCTGTACTGGAACAATTTAGTTAGTATTCCATGGTAACACATGATCAAATCAGTAAAAAATAGTCTCTATTTGCCGTAGTCCCCATTGCAAATTCTGTTTATAATACTAGAAATCACAAGGCATTAGAAACCTTCATATGATTTTTTAAAGCAGCCAGGTGCAATATTGTTCAAACATCCCAAAACAATTCTTTCAACATTTATACAAATTATATTTTTTTTAAATCTATGATTAAGATTAGCATTTTTACCTTTCATTTCCATGCTCATTAAAACAAAGTTATTTATACCGTGAGCCCAGCGAGTAATTTCCTGGGGTATAGGAAGGGTAACTTGCTTTGGTATCCATTGCTAGGACAGGTGTATCATAGTTATCCAGCAAATATACTACACACCATGTAACGACAGCTCATTCGCATACTGTATGGGAGCTAGATGTAGCTTGCACAGGAGATGTGTTCCATACAAATAGGACAGAAAGGACATAATAAATAACAATTTTTCGGTCACTAATGTTGCTTTTTTGGTGCAGATACCTGCTATGGTGGGCATCACTTACCCAGTTTACAGTACACATGTAGAGGAGTTATATACAAGCCAAACAGTACCAGGCCGAGGTGGTTTGTCAGCAGCAAGTGTTGCATATTTGCAGCGCTGTGTTACATCATCACCACGCCCCCTTCTGCAGCGACATTATTTCTGTTATTTACCCTGTTTTATTAACACCAATACTGCATGGAACCCAACAACAGATTGGCAGAACCGACTGATAGCGTTCTCAGTACATTGCTCCCTTAGCATAACACCACTGAGTAGAGGCTCCAATCAAGTAGGTTCTGTCACTATGTAACTGTACATAACATACTACATTTGCCAATAATGACGTCACAGAGGTAACTGAGTCAGCAGTGTGCAAAACGGCATTGCCTCATGGAATCGTAGAAGTTTGCAATATATTCGAACACATGAAATAGGAGCAGGAGTAGGCCATACAGCCCCTTGAACCTGCTCTGCCATTCAATAAGATCATGGCTGAATTTCTAAATCAACTCCATTTTCCCACCCTACCCTCGATTCTCTTAGAGTCCAAAAATCTATCGACCCCAGTCTTGAATATACTCAACGATTGAGCATCCACATCCCTCTGGGGCACAGAATACCAAAGATTCACAGTCCTCTGAGAGAAGAAATTTCTCCTCATCTCAGTCCCAGATATGTGACCCCTTATCCTGAGACTATGACCCTTAGTTCTAGACTTTCCAGCCAGGGGAATCAGCCTCACATCATCTACCCTGTCAAGCCCTCAAAGAATTTTATACAAAGAATTCAATGAGATCATCTCTCATTCTTCTAAAGCCCATAGAATATAGGCTCATTCTACTCAATCTCTCCTTATAGTACAGTCCTTTCATCCCAGGAATCAATTTAGTGAACCTTTGTTGCACCCCCTCCAAGGCAAGTATATTCATCCTTAAGTAAGGAGACCAAAACTGTGCACAGTACTCCAGTTGTTGTCTCTCACCAAAACCCTATGTAATTGCGGCAAGACTTCCTTACTCTTGTACGGCAACCCCCTTGCAAGAAAGGCTAACATACCATTTGCCTTCCTAATTGCTTGCTGTACCTGCATGTTAACCTTCTGGAAGTAAAGTTAAAAGGAAATAATTTGGCCTATTGTATCAGTCCTAGAGCAGCCCAAAGTTCATCCTGCTGTCCTTCTTTTCCCCCCATTGCCTCGTCGTATCTTCTGTTTCAAATCATCGGTTCAAAGATCCAATGGTCTCTGCCTCAACCACTTCCTGTGGCAAGTCATTCCGTGTTCCCAACAACCTTCTGGGCAAGAAATGTCTCCAAACTTCCCTCCCCACTCTCTTAGCCTCGGGCAGGGGTTATCTTGTTACACTACCACCCATGCTCACATCACCAAAACAAGCAGAACTACACCTGGCGAGAGATTCAGAGCACAAGAGTGGACACACGAGCCACTCGGGACCATCAGCAGCTATCTGTGCCAACGTGCAGTCCCTGGATGGGTTCCCGTGCAGCAACAAGAAGCTGGAACCTGGCTGATATTCCTAACCCAGGGCCTGCAGGCCAATTGCAGCAGTCCTACTCCTACCCCAGACTGGGGATGAAACATGGGCCCATTCTGATCTGTGTGGCTCAGTTATTCAATGACTAAATGGACTATCCATCAAGGGAATCGAGAACAATTCAATCCTGATATAATGAAGTGCAGTAAATTAATCTAAACCACTGTTCTAATTCTCATTCCTGAGGGTCAACACCACACACAGACATGATTTATAACAGGAAACTGCCTGAAAAACAGAGCTGCTGGCTCTTTCGCTCTTCGATTGCTTAATTTGTATCCTACTCTTGTGTGTCTGGTCTGGTCCTGCTGTGCAGTCTTCGTCAAGTGTTTTACTACCCTCTGTTCAGCTAGGGACCTGACACAAACGGTCCCCAGCTCTTCCGCTACGTCGTTGCATCTCCGACTTGCTCAGAACCTAGCCACCTCGCTCAGACTACTGCTGTTTGATTGGTTCACTCGGAGGTGGTGAATTCCCGTATTAAAGCTGCCACACAGCAGACTGGCACCATCACCGGAGGCCAACGATGTGAGGGGCCCCGCACCGTCCAGGCAAAGGGAACTCACACAGACTACAAGACAAAGAGAAAAATAATGTTTTGTTAATCTACGAGACAGCCTTTTGACTCCTCCCATCAGAATACCCAATATAAAGGGTCTGTATCTCGCAACAGAATTTTTTTAAAGAGTGAGGTTACCCTCTCCACCTTAAAGAAAAGTCACCTGGTCTTAATAACAACAATTTGCATTTATATATAGAGTGCTTTTAACGTAGCAAAATGTTCCAAGGTGCTTAAAAAGGGTGTAATCAATAAACATTTTAACGCTGAGCCACAGAAGGAGTTATCAGGACTGACGATCAAATGCTTGGTCAAAGAGGTAGGTTTGAAGGACCATCTTAAAGGAGGAGAGAGAGATAGAGAGGCGGAGAGGTTTAGGGAGGGAATTCCAGAGCTTTGGGCCCAGGCAGTTGAAAACACGGCCGCCAATGGTGGAGTGATTAAAATTGGGGATGCTCAAGAGACCAGAATTGGAGGAGTGCAGATATCTCAAAGGCTTGTAGGGCTGGAGGAAGTTACAGATATAGGGAGCTTATTTTCAGCTGGTTTGAGCTCTCCACAACTCTCCGCACAGTTATTAATCTTGCCTGTGCCACTAGGGGGAGCTGCTGAAAGAAATATAGAGGCTGAGCCATGCTCACTGGCTGAGGCAGGCTGGGAGGAGACACAGAAAATGGAACGTGGGATACAGATACAGGAATGGAAAATGCCAGTCAACAGGGCTGCTCCACACAGGGGGGAGTAAGGCAGGGTCCGTCCTGTGTGCTCCACAATATCTGGATTATATGTTTTTTCAAGTGTTTCTTGAAACAAACCAAGCTCAGTAAGAAAGATAAAGAAATAACTAGCATTTATATAGCACCTTTCACGACCTCAGGACGTCCCAAACGCAAATGGACAAAAATAGATAAATGTTCCAAAAATTGGAATTAAAAAAAAATTAAAATGTTTAGCACACAAACTAAGTTAGGGGCGTGCTATGGGCAAGTGCATTTAGATGATCGCACTTACCCAGAGTGTTTTCATCAGTGTTTATAGGAAGCAGCCTGGAGTGAGCACTCTAAACAAGAAATATTTATGCCAGATGAATAGCTCCTTTTTAATATCAATTGATATTTAGAATATTTACAGTCTTCTCCATGCAGTTGCTGACCATTCGATGACTGAAACCACAGCAAACACCTTTTGGGGAAACACTTTCAGGGAATATCCACTTTCTCTAATTAAGAACAGTGCATTCATTAGCATTTCCAGACAGATAGTGAGCAGTCCTTTTATCAACTTATCATCACCTTTTGTTTTGTGTTATCCAATAATCGTGTTTTACACCATGAAAGAAACATTTAAAGGCTGCAGGGCCCATTCACAGCCACTGGGTTCTATAGTTGAGAAACATCCTATTTAAACTGATGGCCGATGCCCTTCCTCTGTTTACACTGACATTCATTGATGTAACCTCCTACATATTCCACCACTCAGAAGGTTACGCGGATAGGTTTATGCTCCACACAAGCCTCCTCTAGTCCCTCTTAACCTAATTCTATCAGCAAAACCTTCTATTGCTATCTCCCTTATGTATTTATCTAGCTTCCCCTTAAATGCACCATGCTATTCGCCTCAACTGCTTCTTGTGGTAGTGAATTCCACATTCTAACCACTCTGTCTGGTTAGAATTCTCTATTGGGAATACATTACACTTATGGCACAGAGTTTTGGTCTACCCCACAAGTGGAAATATCTTCTCTAAACCTACCCTATCAAACCCTTTCATAATTTTAAAGACCTCTATCAGGTCACCCCTCAGCCTTCTCTTTTCTACAGATAGTAGCCTCAGCCTGTTCAATCTTTCCCCGAGAAAGATTGTAGATTGCAGTACAACCAAGATACCAGAGACCGATTGAAGCTAGTTTCACAAAACTGCAGCTGTAGCATCGAGCAGAAGGATGGTACCTGCTGTATCACGATTCCAGATCTTCACGGTGCAGTCATGTGCAGAGGTTGCGACCAAGGGGAGTGAGGAAGTCCCACTTGGGAGAAAGATGCAGGCTGCAGCAGTCTGTACGTGTCCCTTGTACTCGCATACCTTACATTTTGCCTGCCTCAAGTCCCACAGCTAGATGGAGAGAGGGAAGAGAAGGAAAAGAGTCAAACAAGTGAGTTTATGCGAGTCAGAATGTGTCTGTGTTGCCATGGAGAGCGGCTATGGATATTTCTTTTCCCCTGTTTACATGGACGTGCAGTCTGTGTAGGCAGCGATCACACTGTGGGAAGGAGGTTTTCCCAAGTGAAACCCGAGCCTGGTACGGTGGAAACCTGGAACGTTTTACTGTGGGAATCAGGGGCATGAATTCCATGGCACAGAAAGACAAAGACCAAAGTTGCAGGCTGGATAAAAGCTCATTTTGAGGGAATGGGAATTACAGTACAACCAAGGTACAAGAGACCGTTTGAAGCAAGTTTCACAACACTGAAGCTGTATGGACGTAAACTAGAAAACAAAATTGACAAAAAGATAGAACCGCAGTGGGAAATTATTAAAATGATCAACAGAATTCAGGAGAAATATATTCTTCTTAAAAACAAGAACAAACTAGCTAAAAATGAAAAACCACGGATGAATAAAGACTGAAGAGTAAAATTGAAACTAAAGAAAAAGGCAATAGATAACAAAGGAGACGATGACAGAAGGAATACGTAAAGGTTAGGAAATAAGTCAAAAAACAATTTGGAAAGCAGAGGAACTACGAAATAAAATTTTCAAGGAATATAAAAATAAATAGTAAAGTATTCTATAGATACATAAACAGCAATAAAATCAGGACAGGGATAGGGCCACTTAGGGATGTACAAGATAAACTCACGGGTAATGACAGAGAAATGGTAGAGATATTAAATAGGTACTTTCCTCACTATTTACCAGGGAGATAAACAAGCTGGGCATGACATTAGAAGAAGAGATCAAAATTATATTAAGACATTTAAGATAGAAAGGGGAGAGGGAGATAATTCATAAACTAATCAAACCTAGAGAGGATAAAACCCCTGGTCCAGATGGATTGCATCCGCGTATATTAAAAGAAGTTACGAAGAGATAACCGAGGCACAATTACATAAATAAAAGGGAATAGTGGCAGAGGACTGATGGACAGTTAACATGATGCCTTTATTTAAAAAGGCATCTATAGACCAGTTAGCTTAACGGCGGTGGTAGGAAAGATAATGGAATCTTTACTCAAAGATAGGACTGAAAAACATCTAGGAACCTAAAATATAATAAAGAGCAGTCAGCACGGATTTCAAAAGAGGTCATGCTTGACCAACCTTATTGAATTCTTTGAAGAAGTAATAGAAAGAGTAGACAAGGGTAATAAAGATGATGCAATATATTTGAATTTTCAAAAGGCCTCCAATAAAGTACTGAGTAGTAGACTCATGAGTACAGTCAGAGCATGTGGAGTCAGGGGACAGGTAGCAGAATGGATAGCAAGCTGGCTACAAAACAGAAAACAGTGTGTAGGGGTTAAGGGTAGCTACTCAGACCGGTAAAAGGTGCAAAGTGGTGTTCCACAGGGAACAGTGCTGGAACCACTGTTGTTCACAATTCACATTAACGATTTTGACTCAGGAAGCAGAAGTATAATTTCAAAATTTGCAAATAACACCAAATTTGGGGGTGGGAGGGGTGTAGATAACACAAAGGAAGAATGCAACAAAATATAAGACATTAATAAACTTGCAGAATGGGCATGTAATTGGCAAATTAATTTCAATATAGGCAAGTGTGAGGTGGTGCATTTTGGTAGGAAGAATAAAGAGGCCACAAACTGCTTCGATAATAAGAGTCATAGAAACATAGAAAATAGGTGCAGGAGCAGACCATTCAGCCCTTCTAGCCTGCACCGCCATTCAATGAGTTCATGGCTGAACATGAAACTTCAGTACCCCCTTCCTGCTTTCTCGCCATACCCCTTGATCCCCCGAGTAGTAAGGACTTCATCTAACTTCTTTTTGAATATATTTAGTGAATTGGCCTCAACAACTTTCTGTGGTAGAGAATTCCACAGGTTCACCACTCTCTGGGTGAAGAAGTTTCTCCTCATCTCGGTCCTAAATGGCTTACCCCTTATCCTCAGACTGTGACCCCTGGTTCTGGACTTCCCCAACATTGGGAACATTCTTCCTGCATCTAACCTGTCTAAACCCGTCAGAATTTTAAACGTTTCTATGAGGTCCCCTCTCATTCTTCTGAACTCCAGTGAATACAAGCCCAGTTGATCCAGTCTTTCTTGATAGGTCAGTCCCGCCATCCCGGGAATCAGTCTGGTGAACCTTCACTGCACTCCCTCAATAGCAAGAATGTCCTTCCTCAAGTTAGGAGACCAAAACTGTACACAATACTCCAGGTGTGGCCTCACCAAGGCCCTGTACAACTGTAGCAACACTTCCCTGCCCCTGTATTCAAATCCCCTCGCTATGAAGGCCAACATGCCATTTGCTTTCTTAACCGCCTGCTGTACCTGCATGCTAACCTTCAATGACTGATGTACCATGACACCCAGGTCTCGTTGCACCTTCCCTTTTCTTAATCTGTCACCATTCAGATAATAGTCTGTCTCTCTGTTTTTACCACCTCACATTTATCCACATTATACTTCATCTGCCATGCATTTGCCCACTCACCTAACCTATCCAAGTCACTCTGCAGCCTAATAGCATCCTCCTCGCAGCTCACACTGCCACCCAACTTAGTGTCATCCGCAAATTTGGAGATACTGCATTTAATCCCCTTGTCTAAATCATTAATGTACAATGTAAACAGCTGGGGCCCCAGCACAGAACCTTGCGGCACCCCACTAGTCACTGCCTGCCATTCTGAAAAGTACCCGTCTAAATGGAATAGATGAGCAAAGGGATCTAGGGGTGCACATTCACAAATCACTAAAAAGGAGTGCTGCAGGTTTAAAATGGGCATTAAAAAAAAAGCAAACCAAGCACTGGGGTTCATTGCTAGAGGGATAGAATAGAAAAGCAGAAAAGTTATGTTAAACTTGTATCGAACCTTGGTTAGACCACAATTGAAGTACTGCGCATAGTTCTGGTCTCCATATTACCAAAAAGACAGAGGAACTGGGGAAGGTGCAACAAAGATTCACAAGGATGATACCAGAACTGAGGGGAGACAACTGTCAGGAAAGACTGAGCAGGCTGGGGCACTTCCCTAGATAAGAGAAGGCCCCCCCCCCCCCAAGTGGTGATGTGACAGATGTCTTTAAAATAATAAAAGGGTTTGATGGGGTAGACAGAGAAAATGTTTCCACTTGTGGGGGAGTCCCAATATAGGGGCCATGTAGAAACATAGAAAATAGGTGCAGGAGTAGGCCATTCGGCCCTTCGAGCCTGCACCGCCATTCGATAAGATCATGGCTGATCATTCCCTCAGTACCCCTTTCCTGCTTTCTCTCCATACCTCTTGATCCCTTTAGCCGTAAGGGCCACATCTAACTTCCTCTTGAATATATCCAATGAACTGGCATCAACAACTCTCTGCGGCAGGGAATTCCACAGGCTAACAACTCTCTGAGTGAAGAAGTTTCTCCTCATCTCAGTCCTAAATAGCCTACCCATTATCCTAAGACTGTGTCCCCTGGTTCTGGACTTCCCCAACATCGGGAACAATCTACCCGCATCTAACCTGTCCAGTCCAGTCCTGTCAGAATCTTGTATGTTTCTATGCGATCCCCTCTCATTCTTCTAAACTCCAATATATAAAGGCCCCGTTGATCCAGTCTCTCCTCATATGTCATTATCAGATTATCACTGATAAATCCAATAGGGAATTCAAGAGAAGCTTCTTTACCCAGAGAGTGGTAAGAATGTTGAACGCGCTAGCACAAGGAGTTGTTGAGGAAAGTAGCATAGATCCATTTAACGGGAAGTAGATAAGTACGAGGGAGAAAAAAAATAGAAGAATATATCGATAGGGTTAGAAGAAGAAGAGGGCTGGGAGGAGGCTCATGAGGAACAGACACGCTGGCAAGAAGAAGAAGAGGGCTGGGAGGAGGCTCATGAGGAACAGACACGCTAGCATAGACTGGTTGGGCTGAATGGCCTGTTTCTATGCTGTAGACTCGATGCAACTCGATGTAAAGCACACGCGGTCGAAGTTACTGACCAAATCTGTGCTGCACAGTCAACGGCTCAGGAGATGCCATCTCCACCACAAACAGGTTTTTTTGTTTAAGATAAACTTTCTGCCTGACCATGTGAATTCCTATAATTGGGCTAAAATGGTAGTTACATACTGTGGCTTCACATCCCTCGCCGCTAAAACCGTTGCTGCAGGTGATGCAATATCGTCCGTCAGAACTGGCATCACAGTGTGTTTGGATGTACTGCTTTATGGGGAAGGTGTGGGTCACCTGGAGTTCACGACTATCCCAGATCCTGTCAACGGAACAAAAAACAAGAGCAAAGAAACCATCGGTTAACAGTTTTGGCATTTTTTTTTAAACCTTGTTCTTCTAGATTGTTTCAGCTCTCATATCTCAGATCACTTTCACGGGCAAGTCCCAAGTCCCCATTCTGTCAAGAGTGTCTATCCTTACCTTGAGATTTAGATGCCCTTCGGTAACACGAAATGAACAGCAAACCTTGCCTCCTAATTACTTTTAGCTACTGGATTTATTCTAATACTCCAGAAGATCTCATTCCAGTATTCAAAAATGATAGAGCATTACATCAGAGCTCATTTAAAGATCAAGCAAACTTATTTGATAAAAATGAGCAGGAAAATTACTAATAGTTATATATTTACAGTAGACATCCTTCCACCTAGCGGGAGTTCACAAAATAATACAAAGATCACAGTTCCTAAGCTAATACTTTTAAAACAAATTAAACAATATTGTTTCTTTTCTTACAACAGTGGGCGTCTAATTAATTTAAACTGTTTCTTGGAAATTCAAGCCAACTTTTTCTATTCTTTCAGGACTTTCAAACTGACCGGTGTCGTCTGAGATTTTCAATCCTGCATTCCAGACTTTTATATCCCAGAAAAGCATTACTAGAATTTCCTGGGTACACAAGTAAAATTTTAAAAAAACATATACAAACTGTGCAAGATTCTCCCCAACCTGTAACTAGCAAAACTTGCAACATATTGAAATGAGCTTGGAACACAGATCTGGCCTGTAGCTGTTCTTTTAAAAAAAAACTGCTTATGTACTGTGACTGAGTTTAAAGAATAGCCACAATATCAAAACTGAATAAAAGTACCTCATTTTTGCCAAACCAACCAGCTCCTGCATCTACTGCAACACAGGCAGGAGTGATTACAGACAAAGAGGTTCGTCAGAGTCATGTTTGCAAACCTTTTTGTATTTCCTTGCAACATGTACCATTCCTTGCTCAAGAGGGTGGAACTAAAACTGGCCAACCCCAAAAATGTGTCGCAAACGCACACAGCCATGGTTTACCCACCTGATCATCTTGTCCTCCGATGTCTGGATGACGAGTGATTCTGCAGGAACCCAGCAGATGTGTGTCACCTGGAGAAGAGTCAACCTACAATCAATCAATCAGGTAGCACTGCCATGTAACCAGACGACAACATAGCAATAGGCCAAGGAGGAGCAAAGCAGTTATATACAAGGTCACTGACTTAGTTTCCATGGAAAAGTAGACAGATACCCGCAACACCTGTAAAAGTCTCAGAATCCAGAACTGATTTAACATTGAACTCTTACGTCTGGGACCTGGGTTTAAATCTAGCTGAGAGCGATGGGATGAGTCTCTCTCTGCGGGCTGTAAAGATCCTATGTGAAATGAGTCTCAATCAAGTTTCTAGTGGGTATAAGCCTACAGCAGTCCTGTTCCTCCTGGCCCAAGGGAACCTCAATTTAAAAAAAAAAAAAATTTGCCTTTCTGACCGTGCTCTGGTCCTGGGTCCATCTCCCGACAGTTTTGGCCTGAGGATTCTCCACAGAGGCTTGGGGTTAAGATTGTAGTCAGTCAAGGTTGATGACGTCGTTGGAGTCTCATCTGCAGAGTTAGCAAGGACCCCGCTGGCTTTGGGTGGACGTCCTTGGTGCCTGCAATTTAAATTAGGTCGGGGCGGCAGGCCAGAGGGTAAGTCATCGGCTCTATTTTAACTGCCCCCTTGTCTGGTTTCTGGTTTAATATCCCACCCTGCTATTGTCTTAAACACTAACTGACAATGGGTGAACACACAGATTTTGCGGGCATGTTGAATTTTCAATGCAAAGTTTATCTTCAAGGAAGTATGGGTCAACTACTTGTGTCAAAGAGAAACAGAGACAGCGATACCCCTTGACAGTGTAGGAAGATGGGGTCAGTATAGATGGCATTGTGGTTACGACTTTTACATATTCTCATTATCTCATTAACAAGAGGAAAATGAGAATAATAAAGAATTTCACGAATTATATAAAAAGATTTGAGCAAGCTTTTGGTCATCTGTCCTAATATCTCCTTATGTGGCTGAGTTTCAAATTTTGTTTGATAATCGTTCCTGTGAAGTGCCTTGGGACATTTTACTATGTTATAGGTGCTATATAAATGCAAGTTGTTGATGAGTTATGTCTGTCCTTTCAGTAGGTCATTCTGCAATCAGTCACTTAGATGACATGCAAAATGTTCATCAGATCAACAAAACAGCAAACACCACAGTTATACACCTTTTGTAACTGACTGAATCCAGGAACTTGAGCACAAAAATCGAGGCGGACACTCTAGTACAGTACTGAGGGGGTGCTGCACTGTCGGAGGTGCCATCTTTTGGATAAGACATTAAAAACCGAGGCTCTGTCTGCTCTCTCGGGTGGACGTAAAAGATTCCATGGCACTATTTTAAAGAAGAGCAGGGGAGTTCTCCCCGGTGTCCTGGCCAATATTTTAACCTCTCATCCAAAATCAATGTTCTCTTGAATTTGTTTTGGTGTGCGGCTCCTTTAAATTTGCTGCGGTAGCAGCTGGTGAGCAGCCTGTGTGGGACATCCCGATTGTCCGAAATATGGCACCCGACAGTGCAGCACCCCCTCAGTATTGCACCAAAGTATCGGACAAATAAGCATCAGGAAAACCAGTGATCAGCTGCCAATCAGTCCTACCAGATTCCTGGAAATAGAGCAGTTTTGTAGACAGTCCCCAGTCTCCACATCCCAGATACACAAGGAATTATCCCGGGATCCAGTACACAGTTGCAAACCATCTGGAAAGGGCAATAAAACAATATTATGACATAAACACAACATTCAGGTTAATAATAAGATCATACACTTGCAGTAAGAAAGCTCGACACAGGCACAATGTCTTCTCACCCATGGCCCCAGAACAGAGTTGGGGAGGGAAAGAAACTGAACTGTCACCAGAGGCGCTTATACATTTGCAAATAAAATGATATGCAATATGACATTGCTCACAAGGAATAAAATGGCACCCTGCCACTTGTCACCCACTCTGTAACTGTTTGTCTCCTCTGTTTTCTGCTCCGTCTCCCTTTTTCTTTTATTTCTGCCTATATACAAGGTTCTTAAATACTTTATCCTGTTGCCATCTCTTTTCCTCTCCAACTCTCTAATTCTTTATCATCCTTTAGATGTTTCCACTGGTCTTCCCCTCTCTGTAAGCCTCTCACACACTTTCTGTTGTTAACTCTCAGCTTGCCTCCGACTCTTCCTTCCCCCTTCTTTCTGTAAGAAAATGGGAAAATGTTCCCTTTTCATTAAATGCACGACTTTGCTATGACCCAGTTAAATTTACTATGGCAAAAAACACATAAAAAAATAAATTCTAAAATACTATGGTCCTGTGTCCATACCTGGGCTCACAGCTAGGCCAGTCACAACCAGTTCGTGTCCAGTAAACTCCTGCAGTGGTCCGGCTTTACAGTCTATGTCCCACATCAGGGCTGTTTTATCACGCGAAGCACTGAAGATTCTGTTTGATTGAAAGATGCAGGTTACCTGCAATAAAATGACAGGTACAATTCAAAATACTGGGAATCCACCATTTTGTTCACATTCAGGTCACTTCATTGCAAGTTAGGGTTCCACCTCCCCCCTCTCCCAAACAGCTGGATATAGCACCTGAAAATCAGAGAACCTAGAGATCTCTGTGCGCATCATACGTGAGTGAGATAAACTCAAGGACATAGCACATGAATTAGATTGGACCCAGGCCACATTCACACAAATCAGTTCTATAACCGCACTTCAATACAAACTGTTGATAAAACTCTAGTCCCACAGGTGAGCATTGCAAGCTCCAAAAGTCTGGTGCCCGTGAAAATAGCAAATGGCACCTGATGAAGTGAAACAGCCAATGTTGTACATTGTCCTATCTCTTACTTCCATTTAGAAGCCTCCCATGTAACAGAACCAACCAGGGGGCAGGCTATCTTAGATCGGGTGCTGTGTAATGAGACAGGATTAATAAACAATCTCCTAGTAAAGGATCCCCTCGGAATGAATGATCAAAGCATGATTGAATTTCAAATTCAGATGGAGGGTGAGAAAGTTGGATCTCTAACCAGCGTACTAAGTTTAAATAAAAGGAGACTATGAAGGTATGAAGGCAGAGTTGGGCAAAGTGGACTAGGAAAATAGATTAAAGTGTAGGACGGTTGATGAACAGTGGTGTACATTTAAGGAGATATTTCACAACTTTTGTGGATATCTGAACGGAATATATGGAATTAAGGACAGTAAAGTAAACGGGATATATGAAAATGTATAAGCCATGGAAGAATAGCTGGGAGAATGTCAGATTGCAAATAGTGCAACATCAGCATAGCTAACAGTCTGTCTCAAGGTTTCAAGTCACTAATCCTGCCAATAATATATAATTGTAACATGAAATACATCTGCAGAATTGCAAGGTCTCAGTAAATAGTCACACCATTAGATTGAAACATTTAGAGGCAATACTTGAGCTTTCAAGAAGAACATCTCATATAGATTGACTAATGAGTGGCTGAGTTAGACTGTCAATCCATTTGTATTTTGTTATCTGATTTCAAAACTGTATAACTGTTAACGCTTTACGATGTAACTTCACCTATCCGTAGGGAGTGTGTGCGCTCTATCCAGAGAGTATATCTTCTGTCTGATAGGTCTTACTGGCCGGTAATAAAGACTGCTTTGTTCAAAGCACAAGAGGTATTCGACTCAGTAATTTTACTGAACCAGATTGAAGTAAAAGAATCCAGGAATTAACATTTGGTGTCAGAAGTGGGATCTCAACGGACGACTGCCGAAAACTTGCGAATTAAGAGCCAGACTAGCCTTGGACGAGACGAGGGGAAAATGGCCACTGGAGTGAGTATGATTTCAATACTGCTCCAGTTTCCCCCGGTTTCAAAAGTCTGAGGAAAGTTTAGCCACTCGCTGGTTCTCAGGTAGTGTCTGAACGAGATCCAGGACAATCTGGTGAATACCTTTCAAACTTAGAATAGGGATAGAGATAGGGAAATTGTGCGATGACGCAAACCAAGCGGCGACTTGGAAAGATAGTTAGAGCTAGATAGGGATAGATGATCAATCATGGAACCAAAAAAAAAATAAAAAATTAATAGGAAAGAAAAGAGACTCTTGTGAATGTCTGTTTAAATGAGAAATGCTTCTGTGACTTTTACTGTAAAAAAAAAAGCCGGGGAGTTGTGGTTTGTTTTATCTCAAACAGAATGAAAGTTTGTTTTAACCCTTCGTAGTGTTGTCCTGTATGTGGGAAGTTTAAGAGTGTGAACCTTATTGAATTACGTATATTCGGATGATAAGTTGCGGAGCCAGGAAATGCCCAAAGGATAGATTTGTTAAAAAAGAAAAAATTACATGGTCCCGGTGGTTAAAAAAAAAAGAAAAACTTGTTGAAAGCAAACATTCAGAGAAGGCACAGCAAAACAACTGAGATGGATTCAAAAGGATTTAAAAAAAAAATTATATTAAATAACACGACCTTGAGGCTGGAACAATTGAGATAACGAAAAGCAGTCCACAGCCTACGTGCCAGACTTCTCTCTAGTTATAAAAAAAAGTAACGTACTAAATAGGTGCTGAAAGAAAAAAATGTTCTGAGATTTTAAATTATGAAAAATTAATTGAGGCTCATAAGAAATCAAAATTAGAAAATTAGGCTCACAGGGAATAAAATGGGGATTTAAATAGAAGATAGGTGTTCAACTCAGGTACGACGTCGACCTTGTATATCACTTGGCCCGTCTAGGCTCTGATTGAATTAAAAAAAAAACCCCCGCAGCAACTCGGAAGGTAGGGCCGAAGCGAACGCGCAGTGACGTAAACGCGCAGTGAAGCGAACGCGCAGTGACGTCAACGCGCAGTGAAGCGAACGCGCAGTGACGTCAACGCGCAGTGACGCCGATGCGCAGTGACGCCGAGGCGCAGCAACGCGAATCGCGAAAGTCAGTGCTAATGGCAGTAAGTCTGTAAGTTTTAAAGTGTTTAGAGTTTTAAGTAAAGTTTTAAGTATTGAAATCGCGCAGCGACGCGGGTAAGTGTTAGAAGTCTTTGTCTATTTTGTAAATCGCACGGCGACGTGAACCGCGCGGCGACGCGGGTAAGTGTTAGAAGTCCTTGTTTATCTTTTAAAGTTTAAAGTATCTTAACTCGCGCTGCGACGCGAGCCACGGGTCGACGCGGATTGCGCGGCGACGTGAACTGCGAGGCAACGCGGATTGCGCGGCGACGTGAACTGCGAGGCGACGTGGTAGTTTAGTATTGAAATCGCGCGGCGACGCGGGTAAGTGTTAGCATTAGTAAAGTTTGGTTATTTGGAGTTAGTTAAAGTCAGTGTTAGTTCTGTAAAGTCTATGTCTATTTTTAAGTTTGTTTCAATTGCATGACGACACGAACGCGTAGCGACACAGTTATACGAGGGGCAGTGTGAAAATGGGTAATCAGTTGGATAAAACCAAGGATGCGGATAATCCGCTACAAAAGCTATGTGAGGAATTCCCTGAAAGAGCTGAAGACTTTAGAAAATTATCAGGAGCCCTGAACAAATTATTAGGGGATGACCAGTGGCCTCTAGGTGACACTAGAAGCGTAGAGGTAAAAAAAAAGCACAGGGATTAATTTGGAGAAGGGGACGAGGAAAAGGGGATAAAAAAATTTAATTGCAACCTGGCGACATTATTGTCAGAAATTAAAAGATGCATCACTTCTATCGAGTTGGCAAACAAATGCTATTAAATTAGGACTTGCATTGACAGAGAGAACACATGTTAAAACTGTAGACGTCTTAAAAAAAAAGAATGAATGTGCGCACGAGAAACTTGCTAAGAGATCCTCTGGGACCTCTGAGAAAGGTATTGATCAACTACAAGTTAAAATGACTGGCTTTGTGTTAACCGAGGCTGATGATGAAATTGATGAGTGGCCACTGACTCAGCGCCCAACGGCGCCTCCCGCACCCCCTGGCCTCTTGCTCCAGTCCTCTTCCCAACACCCTCCACCTAACACTCCGGTAAAAAGAGTTAGGAACAACCACATATCACCAAAGCAACAAACCCAAACTGACTCCTCATCCTCTGATAGCGATTCGGATCCCCAGTTTACAAGCAATATAGCCGAAAGGACCAGATCTCACACTCGAAAGGGCAGAACTATATCTCGACATCACAAACAGTCCCGTAAATCTTCTAGTCAACCTACCAGTCCAAGTTGTGAAAGACATAGCAAACACCCCCGCCGATCGAGACGCAGAACTGTCAAGCAGTCAGACAGCTCAAACATCCTCCGGCCTAGAAATGATTTCCAAGATCCCAAAGTCCCGACACCAATTCCCTGTCAGACCAATGCCAAACCCTGATGCACAACAAGCTGCAGACCACCTCTCTATAGATGTCTGTGATCTTCAAACAACTATTTGATTGCTCACGCTATCCGGACAGATGGAAAGGGCAGTTAGATATTATTGGCAGAAAAAGAAAGGGGAGGGGGGAGGTGCGCCCCCAACCCGGGTCAAGACTAAATACGTGACTAGAAAGGAAGAGCCATCTCGGGAGGAAGGATCAATAGAACCGTAGTGTGGCATACAGGATTGGATGGATAAGCAAGGATACGGTTATACTAAACAACCAAACGGCCCGAGCCCTGCTAATAAACCTCCCTATTGACCCCGGCATGGTATGGGAAGAGGCCGGGACTGGGTAAGAGGAATTGACTGTTTTAATTGTGGGCAGGAAGGACATTGGAATAAAAATTGCCCCTACCGTCAGCATGGAAAAGGAAGAGGAGGAAGAGGAGGGGGGCAAGGGGGGAGAGGAGGATCTTACACTAACTTCTCCCAGAACAACCCCTTTGGTCAATTGTCCCCCGATTGACTACGCAGCTTGATTGTGCAGGGATCCTCCCCGGACGACGAACCCATTCTGAATGAGTGGCAACCCTTTTTGATAGATACGGGAGCCTTCATGTCTTCTGTACAATCAAAGCTTAAACTCCCTGCTTCTACTGAAACACAGGAACTTTCAGGATTCCTGGGACAAATCTCGACATTCCCAGTGTCAGAACCGGTTAAAATGGGTTACCAGGAAGAATCGGTGGAACATCGAGTTGTTATCACAACCAATCTGGACTGTAACTTGATGGCTAGAGACCTCCTTTGCAAATTCCAGTTGCATTTGGAGTGTGGAGATAATGGGATTATTGTAAAACAGGAAACCCTTAAGCGGCAGTATTATACCACTAGAACCCCTCAGTGGTGGTCTCTGGACCTGCCGCAGGCACCCTATCACGTGACCCTAGCATACGATCCCAGTGGAAAGAATCAGGACCTGCAGAACTTTTATCAGGATCGCGAAGGGGAAGTGAAGGGAATTCTATTAAGGGCTAGAGTGACTGGACTGGAAAGAGAGGCAGATTTTGTGGAAGTGGATAAGAATCTGTGGAAACAGCCCCTAACAATGGCACCGTATATTGCTCGTGAAGTATTAGCCCCTCACCATGCTAAAGATTTGGGAGTTATGGTACGCAAGGCCATAGATGAGGCTGACCCTACCAGCCGGGATGTGCAAATTGTGAAACATGGCCAAACAGTCCAATTTAATGGGGACCCCGAGAAAGTATTAACAACTCTACGGCATCATACTGGCTCGGACATACCTGACTATGTGGATCCTCATGTGTGGGCAGAGGACCCCTTTCCAAGTGGGTTATACTCCCATTAATTGAGATCCCAGTGCAGGGCAATGTGGACTGGCCCTCTATCCGACAGAACCCACTGAAATCACAGGCAATCCTAAACTGACTTTTCGGCACTGTACTGCAATTAATCCGGCCTGTTTTCTTATTGAGCCACCCCAAGATGAGGAAGAACCCAGTCATGATTGCTTATCTTTAATTTAAGAGGCCACATCAGTCAGGGAAGATTTAGTTGATGGAAGATCCAGACTGTATTCTTACTGAGCCACCCCAAGATGAGGAAGAACCCAGTCATGATTGTTTATGTTTGTTGACGGAAGTACTTCTATTAATCCAGAAGATACACGAATCTCAGGATACGCCATAGTAAACCAGGAGAATCAGGTCTTGGAATCTGCTGCTTTGAAACCGCCTATTCTGCTCAACAAGCTGAACTATTCGCCCTCACCCAAGCCTGTATCTTGGCCAAAGATCTCAAAGTCAATATCTATACCGACTCTAGGTATGCCTTTGGGGTGGCGCATGATTTCGGACAATTATGGAAAAATAGGGGATTCCTAACCTCACAGGGGAATGAGATATCTCATAAACAGCTAGTATTTGATTTGTTGCAAGCCCTCATGTTCCCCAAACGCATTGCCATTGTACCAAGAGGCCAAACAGGCCTCTCGTGACCAACAGATGGTAGTGCCCAAAATTATGAGTCAGACTAAAAATCCTGCGAAGGATAAGTTAGCCTCGGAAAAACCAATGCCAACCATCCAAGATGTTATAAAAGCACAGGAGGACGCTCCTGAAAAAGATAAACTGTTGTGGAAATATTATGCATGTACTTATGACAATGTTTCTAAACTCTGGACCACTCCCGCGGAACAGACTTGCATGTCTGACGAGTTGGCCTCATGGGTTATAGAATGTCTGCATTTTGCTACTCATTGTGGAGCAAGGGCAACAAGTGATACGCTTTTGGCTACTTGGTGGCACCCTAAACTCCAGGCGCTCACCCAGAACATCAGTAGTCGTTGCTTGGTTGGCCAGCAACATATTCCAGGGAAGGGAGTCCCCTGTGATTGGGGTAAAACGCCCCTACCTGAAGGTCCCTTTGAGACATTTCAGTTGAACTACATTGAGTTGCAAAAAGTTCAGTGTTACAGATATGTGTTAGTAATAGTAGATGTGTTTAGTAGATGGATTGAAGCCTACCCTAACCTGGACAATAAGACTCAGACTGTTGTTAAGGTGTTAATGAGGGAAATTGTTCCTAGATATGAGATCTCAGCTAGACTGATGACCACCTATGTTCTTTCTCTGACTCAGGCTCTGCGACTAGTTCACAACCAGGTTCAGGATGCTCACCTCGACCTCCCAGTTTTACCCGAATTGTCCCTCGTGGCACCAGGGAAGTATGGATTCGGAAGGGATTAGAGCCACAATAGGAGGGGCCTTTTTAGGTGTCACTCACTACCCCCACTGCAGCCAAGGTTGAGGGGAAAAGTGCCTGGGTTCACCTGCACCACTGCAAGCTCATCACCATTTAAACAAATTTTGCTGGTTAGTCTAATTCCTGTTTCTGTTCCAGATCTCCTCCTCCCTATAGCTGAACAAGGCAGTTGAAGGAGGATCAGTTTGAACTCTTACCTGTCAGACAGCCAAATACACTGACGGAGACCTGAAGGGAAACGTGAAAACAGAACTCTTTTTATCAGCTAAATAATTGGACTATTTATAAGATGAGACTGTGTCTGTATGCTACTGTCTGCATAATAGTGTTGATATATGACAGTTTTGGTGCACGGGAAGGAAGACAAAGGCGAGAGCTCCATGTAAACACCTTTTTGTATATGTCTTACGTTTATGCGGAAAAAGGGCACTTCACTAGATGCTGGGTGTGTTCACATATCCCTATACATTCTAAATGGGGAATTCCTTTGCGCACCGTTCCCCTGACCCTAACTGAGACTGTTAGATGGATTCAAAGAAACGATATTGGAACAGGTAGCTAACCGCACTGCTGAGGCTCTGGAGGGCATCACAGCTGAAATGGTAGCGATAAGGACCGTAGCATTACAAAACCGAATGGCCCTCGATTACCTGTTAGCTGAGAAAGGGGGAACGTGTGCCCTGATAGGATCTGAATGTTGCACTTACATTCCTGATAGTTCAGAAAACATAGCCCACCTTGCCGATCACATAAGGAGGGAGGTGAAGAAGTTATCCACACCAGCAAAAGAACTTAGCAGGTTTGATTGGTTTCTGGGTGGATCTTGGAGATCCTATCTAATACATGGGGCAATTGTTCTCATCATAATAATTACCTGCTGTTTGATTGTTGGTTGCCTTAACCTCTGCTGTAAAGCAATGACAAGGTTAGCAGACCCTCTTGTGGTCAAGGGTTCCCGGGTTATGATCCAACAAACTAGAGAACTACTCAACAATGCAATACTCATAGAATGATCCTAAATGTTATCATAGAATGATAAAAGGGGGGATGTGGATATCTGAACGGAATATATGGAATTAAGGACAGTAAAGTAAACGGGATATATGAAAATGTATAAGCCATGGAAGAATAGCTGGGAGAATGTCAGATTGCAAATAGTGCAACATCAGCATAGCTAACAGTCTGTCTCAAGGTTTCAAGTCACTAATCCTGCCAATAATATATAATTGTAACATGAAATACATCTGCAGAATTGCAAGGTCTCAGTAAATAGTCACACCATTAGATTGAAACATTTAGAGGCAATACTTGAGCTTGCAAGAAGAACATCTCATATAGATTGACTAATGAGTGGCTGAGTTAGACTGTCAATCCATTTGTATTTTGTTATCTGATTTCAAAACTGTATAACTGTTAACGCTTTACGATGTAACTTCACCTATCCGTAGGGAGTGTGTACGCTCTATCCACAGAGTATATCTTCTGTCTGATAGGTCTTACTGGCCGGTAATAAAGACTGCTTTGTTCAAAGCACAAGAGGTATTCGACTCAGTAATTTTACTGAACCAGATTGAAGTAAAAGAATCCAGGAATTAACATTTTCAAGAAAAATATATTCCAGTCAGGAGGAAAGGGTGTAAGAGAAAAGATAGCCATCCGTGGCTAACTAAAGAAATAAAGGACAGTATCCAATGAAAAACAAGGGCATACAAAGTGGCCAAAACTAGTGGGAGGACAGACGACTGGGAAGCTTTTAAAAGCCAAAGAACGACTAAAAAAAATGATTAAGAAAGGGAACATAGACTATGAAAGTAAACTAGCACAAAATATAAAAACAGATAGCAAGAGTTTCTATAGGTATATAAAAAGGAAAAGAGAGGCTAAAGTAAATGTTGGTCCCTTAGAGGACGAGACCAGGGAATTAATAATGGGGAACATGGAGATGGTAGAAACTCTGAACAAATATTTTGTATCAGTCTTTACGGTAGAGGACATTAACAATATTCCAACAGTGGATAGTCAAGGGGCTATAGGGGTGAGGAACTTAACACAACCACAAGGAGGTGGTACTCAGTAAGATAATGGGACTAAAGGCAGATAAATCCCCTGGACCTGATGGCTTGCATCCTAGGGTCTTGAGAAGTAGCGGCAGGGATTGTGGATGCATTGGTTGTAATTTACCAAAATTCCCTGGATTCTGGAGAAGTCCCAGCAGATTGGAAAACTGCAAATGTAACGCCCCTATTTTAAAAAGCAGGAAACTATAGACCAGTTGCCTAACATCTGTGGTTGGGAAAATGTTGGAATCCATTATTAAACAAGCAGTAGCAGGACATTTGGAAAAGCAAAATTCGGTCAGGCAGAGTCAGCATGGGGAAGTCATGTTTGACAAATTTGCTGGAGTTCTTTGAGGATGTAACGAACAGGGTAGATAAAGGGGAACCAGTGGATGTGGTGTATTTGGACTTCCAAATGGCATTTGACAAGGTGCCACATAAAAGGTTACTGCACGATAAAGGTTCACGGGGTTGGGGGTAATATATTAGCATGTATAAGAGGATTGGCTATTTAAATTATAATTTGCTTTTCTATTTTTTCTGCCAAAGTGGATAATCTCACATTTTTCCCACATTATACTCCATCTGCCAAATTTTTGCCCACTCACTTAGCCTGTCTATATCACTTTGCAGATTTTTTGTGTCCTCCTCACAATTTGCTTTCCCACCCATCTTTGTATCATCAGCAAACGTGGCTACATTACCCTCAGTCCCTTCATCCAAGTCATTAATATAGATTGTAAATTGTTGAGGGCCCAGCACCGATCCCTGCGGCACCCCACTAGTTACTGTTTGCCAACCGAAAAATGACCCATTTATCCCGACTCTCTGTTTTCTGTTAGTTAGCCAATCCTCTATATATTACCCCAACCCCGTGAACTTTTATCTTGTGCAATAACCTTTTATGTGGCACCTTATCGAATGTCTTCTAGAAATCCAAATACACCACATCCACTGGTTCCCCCTTTTCCACCCTGCTCGTTACATCCTCAAAGAACTCCAGCAAATTTGTCAAATATGATTTTCCTTTCATAAAACTATGCTGGGCAACGTTGGAAGAATAGTTATGCTACTCATGAAGTTAACTACCATGCCATGGGGAGAGGGAGTATTTATCCAATAAATACTTCAGCTGAATACTCTGGGCTTATCCTAGAATATTGGTTCAAACAAATTCTCAGAATCCCATCAAAAACAATCAGGAGTCTGCACCGTATAGGTTTTTAAAGCAGATTAGGATCTTTATGAGAAGGTTTTTGGCATCTGTCTATTGAAATCTCTGGATTCTAGTGCTTTGAGTCTAAGCTTGTTGTTTTGTATTTAGCCCCTTGTAATCTGTATGACACCTGACCACCAAAGGGCCCACCTGTTGGAGTCCCAAGGGATCCCAGCATCCCTTGGGAGCACGGTATATAAGCAGGCCACCCATGAGGTACCTGCACTCTGGAGTCTTATTAAAGGAGCTAAGCTCACACTTGCTCATTGTACACAGTACTCAGTTTCATCCTTTATTATGAGTGTACCACTTAGGACACTTCATCTCGGATCCATGACCTCAAAAATGAAAGACATCATTATAAAGCACTGTATCAATCTATTACAGAGGGGTAACCTTCATCCCTTGCATCTGACTGGACTTTAAAACCAGGCTCCAGATAATAAAGGTTGGGCCCTTTCCACTTCCACAGTCAATAGCATAGTTCTCCCTGCCTGTATTGCAATTAGTAAATATACTGCCAAGTGGTTTATAAAATTGCTCTTACCTTGGTCACATCACGTTCATGACCCATGAATTTCTGCTGCACACCACCAGATTTCCAGTTATATATGACCACTGTCTGAAGAGCAGTAAAGTGGGTACATCTCAGTACAGGCAGCAGACATCACTACTGAATTAAATCAGAAACCAAATATCTGCACAAGCATGCACATACAGACACACACATAAAAACGTAGCTATCACACCAATGATCCATATTTAGTCATGGATTGTGTCAAGAGTGCATCAGCTGGAATTTACAGTACAAACTTAGTGTTACTTCACAGGGCACTGCTGTCAGCACAGTCACAAGTCTGTACCAGCCTTCCAGGGTGAAGAAGAAAGCTAGCGTGAGACAGCAAAACAAGCAGCTATGGTGTGTGTGGGTGCGTATGTCACAGTAAATGTCACAAAACAATTGTATACATTATTATAAAGTTCTGCTCAAACACACACCCTCCAGTTCTGCCCTTCCAAAAGGTGAAAATCTCACCTTGTCCTTTCCCCCAGACACGCAGTGTTCCGACGTCAGAGAAGCCAATGATGTCACAGCATCATTATGCGCAGGACTGTATTGCTGCACCATTTGAGTGATGGAACTGTGGCCTGCATCCCCATCAATCCTGGAAAGAATACGACACAGTTCAAGCACACTGCAATCTGACAATGCCAGTGTAAGCCACATTGTTCAGAATTTGTCCTGTGCCTCCTTGACAGATTGTGGATATGTAATTATGAGTGGATCCTGCAGAATTTACACCAAGGTACAAAGAGCATAAGCTGAGCAGGACTGGCTAGTGCGGTGGATTAATCCATTGCCCTTTATTCTCTGGGACCTGTGTTAGACTGAAGATAAATGGAATAAAAATCTGCTGCCCAATTGAAATAAATAATTTGCACTTTTAGAATATGTCCATTGCAATTCATGAGTAAGGAATTACTTTTGAAGCGTAATCACTATTGTTTTGTTCGTAAGACAGCCAACGTATTCACTACAAGATCTCACAAACAGCATTGTGATAAATGACCACATAATCTGTTTTAGTGATGTTGGTTGAGCAATAAATATTGGCCAGGTCACCGGGGAGAACTCCCCCGCTCTTTTTGAACAGGCGGACAGAGCCTTGGGTTAACATCTCATCCTGAAGGCAGTGTCTCCAACAGTGCAGCACTTCCTCAGTACCACACTGAAGTGTCACCCTAGGTTATGTGCTCAAATCCCTGGAATTAGGGCTTGAACTCAGGACCTTCTGCCTCAGGAGGAGAGAATGTTACCAATGAGCCAAGCTGACATTTGACTCTAAGCTGTGACAATCCAGCTTCTAAGCCCATATTGACAAAAACTCCCTACAGATTGTAACAAATAGTGCCTGTGTAATACACAGTGAATTGGGTTACAGTGGCAATGTAACATATGTTGCATGTTATCTATACATATATATATATAAAAAAAAGAGAATTCTGCTTCCTGGGTTATTTAGATTTAATTAAACGTAAAACACTATACATATATCTTGTACTACAGAGCTCCTCTGAAGTTATTTGATTTGATTCCCAGTCTTTTCGCTGATGTTAGCCAGGGTAACAATTGGGCTACTAAAATGGGTCTCAGTTTCAATGGACGCGTGAGAGAGAAAAAAATTAGGGTTCCTGCTCCTGACTATCATCTCGTGACCAGTGTAGGAAAGTTACACAAGGACGGGATCAGGCACGGTTGTGACACCCCCACCCCCGCCATGGTGGAATAACGTGCTGACACTTACTGTTCACACATGAAGAATGGTCACTTGGGTGAAGTAATGGAGGTCTGCTGGCAAGAGTAGAGCTAAACCCCAGCAATGAGTTAGGGGCTACTGTGGTTAACGCCCAACTGCACTGTTTAATCTAATTATACAGCTCATAAATGGTGAAAAGTGAGTCACTGGGAGAGGAGCTGGATCTACGAAATAATCATATTTTATTGTCCCATTGCTAGTAAGTGAAGCCTGGTTACTGATGTAAATCAGGGTTCAGTTTCTGACCACTGTATGGCAATGTTGGGTCAGTACAGCCTGCGCTCTGCTGTAGACTTTTATCACTTGAATTTCTTGGCTTTGTTTTATTTTGTATGTAGTCATAGTGTTTAATGGAGCTTTGTTTTTCACAAAATGATATTGTTTGCTTAGATTTTGGTGTCAAATCATAAAAACATAAGAAATAGGAGCAGGAGTAGGCCATACGGCCCCTCGAGCCTGCTCCGCCATTTAATAAGATCATGGCTGATCTGATCATGGACTCAGCTTCACTCCCCCAACTGCTCCCCATAATTGATAAATAAGATGGAGAGAGAGAGAGAGAGAGAGAGAAAGGTCAGGTTGGCAACAAAATGAAAATAATGCTGCCAACTAGTGTGTTCAAGATTGACAAAGGTTGCAGCAACAGAAGAGATGCTGGGGCCTGCCGAACAGACAGACATCATCACTGCAGATAAGCACTGAAGTTTACTCAGAATTAAGCAAGGGATTACCATACAGGGTGATTTGCAGTAAAAAGGACCAATCAAGGGAGAGAAGGGAAAAATTGAAGTTTGTGAAGGAAAAAATAGTGTACAAGAAGAAAGCTCTTTCTTTCCTTAGGTTAGTACAAAGATAAATGCATGCCTACGTTCAATTGTGCTCTATCTGCTGGCAAATACTCCGCTTGTAAACTGCATTGTATACGGAAGAAATAATGCCCTTCTTTTAGATTGTTTATATGCTGAAGTAAAAGAATGAAATGATTGTAACCCCTTGAAGGGCCGCCGCACTGCCGGACCGCACACACTCAGGAGACGATGCACCATCAGAGAAAGCTGTCGGGGGCACGGCGTGGTGGGGAAACTATTTTTTCACTAAAATTTGCGTTGGGGTATTCCAGAGGTGCGGGAGAGTGGTGGTGCGTGTTTTGATGATGCGCTTGCGGCGGTCAGCAGCAGTGTGGTGGAAGTGGGGACAGGCCAAAAAATTCCCCAAGCTGAACTTGGATCGGGGCGGTCAATGGACTGGAACGTGGCGGCCACTCGATTCCAGCGCATGGCCGCCGGGCAGTAATGGGCCTTATAGGAACCCTGAATTTTGGCCTCGCCAACTCTAAAGCATTTGAAATGAAGGAGGGGAGGGGAGCAGGGGGACCTTTCAAAGGTAGAGAAGAACATAAAAAAAGCAATGGAATCCTTGCTTTTGTATCTAAATACAAAAGGAGATAATATTCAACTTGTTCAAGACCTTAGTTATGTTGCAATGGAGTATTGTGTGCAGTGGTAGGCACTCCACTGTAGTAAGAATGTAAAGGCAGTCGGAAAAGTGCGGCATAGATTCACTAGGATGCTGCAAGTTACAAGAGGTTCCAGTTATGGAGACAACCTTGAGAAGTTACGGCTTTTTCCACTGCAACTAAGGTTAAGGGGAGATCTGACAGAGATCTACAAGATCATGAAGGATGATGATAAGGTAAACAACAATAGGCAGTAATGAGAGGGCACAAATTTGCAATCAGAAGAACAATCAAAGGGGGATGAGGTTGGAAAAATGTTCTTTGCACAGAGGGTTATTAGACAAGAATGTGTCTGTCTTAAAGTGCTATACAAGCAGAGTCCATACATTTGTTTTAAAGGGAATTAGTTGTGGCTTGAAAAAGAAGATTTGATAGAGCACCAAAGCAGGCCATTTGGCCTAACATGCCACGATTCTAAGAATGCTAGAAAAGAAACAACTCGGATTAGGTCAGACACTGCAGTATAAAATTTAACACTTCAATATGGGAGCAGGAGAGTACTTGAAGATAAAGCTAGAAACATAGAAAATAGGTGCAGGAGTAGGTCATTCGGCCCTTCGAGCCTGCACCGCCATTCAATGAGTTTGTGGCTGAACATGCAACTTCAGTACCCCATTCCTGCTTTCTCACCATACCCCTTGATCCCCCGAGTAGTAAGGACTTCATCTAACTCCTTTTTGAATACACTTAGTCAACTGGCCTCAACAACTCTCAGTGGCAGAGAATTTCACAGGCTCACCACTCCTTGGGTGAAGAAGCCCCTCCCCATCTCGGCCCCAAATGGCCCACCCCCCATCCCCAGACTGTGACCCCTGGCTCTGGACTTCCCCAACCTTAATAAGAACATAAGAACTAGGAACAGGAGTAGGCCATCTAGCCCCCCGAGCCCGCTCTGCCCCCCAACAAGATCACGGCTGATCTGGCCGTGGACTCAGCTCCACCTACCCGCCCGCTCCCCACAACCCCCAACTCCCCCAATCGGTCAAAAACCCATCTATCTGTGATTTGAATATATTCAATGAGCCAGCCTCAACCGCTTCCCTGGGCAGAGAATTCCACAGATTCACAACCCTCCGGGAGAAGAAATTCCCTCTCAACCCGGCCCCAAATTGGCTCCCTTGTATTTTGAGGCTGTGCTCCCCAGTTCCAGTCTCCCCAACCAGAGCAACCTCTCTGCCTCTATCCCGTCTATCCCTTTCATTATTCTAAATGTTTCTATAAGATCACCCCTCATCCTTCTGAACTCCAACGAGTAAAGACCCAGTCTACTCAATCTATCATCATAAGGTAACCCCCTCATCTCCGGAATCAGCCTAGTGAGTCGTCTCTGTACCCCTTCCAAAGCTAGTATATCCTTCCTTAAGTAAGGTGACCAAAACTGCACGCAGTACTCCAGGTGCGGCCTCACCAATACCCTGTACAGTAAAGAAAGGACCTTAACTCAGATAACTCCTTTAACTTACAGATTCATTGTATGAAATTGAAATGGCAACATTCGCAGCTTAGTGATTAAAATACTGGACTAGCAGGCCAAAATGTTACCAGCTCAAATACCACCATGGCAAGTGGTGAAACTGAATTCACAAACTGTGGATCGACGCAAGAAAAACAATGACCATGAAAGCTTCCAGAAAACTGCCAGATTGTGATAGATCTGCCACCCTTACCATGTGAGGCTGATGTGTGATTCCACTCCCACACCTTGTGGTTGACTCCTAATGCCCTCAGGGGAACTTGGGATAGGCATAAATAGTGTGTCACCCACATCTCAAGAACAAATATTAAACAATTCTAAATTAGCACATGCATATTAATAGAGTGCAACCTGCAGAATGATGATAGATTTATTAATTGCAGTCTATCAATACCACCTTCGATCATGCGCTCCAAGACTCACCATACCTGTATCGAGATATGTTGCGTTTCTGTTTACTCTGCAGTTTACCCATGGCAGCAAAGCGTTAACTGGGATTGTCTAATAGTCAGGTGAAGAGCTTACTGGCTGGCATGGCGTCAGCTGCAATTAACAGCACTTTTAAACCAGATGCATAGTGGAGCCCAGAGCCTGTGAGAAAACAAATGCGAATAGAGCAAGAATAATATTGAAGAAGAAGTTATAAAGCACTAATTAAATGCACATTTTAAAGCTCTACTTGAAGCAGGCTCGGGTGCAATCAGCTTCCAAAAATTTTTGATAAATATTTTGCAGAAACAGCAAGTTTGTATAAAGGACGCCAGAAAATATCAAAGAGAAAGGGCATGCCTTTGAACTAACTGTCCCATAATCTATACAATTACATAGTTCCATAGGAAGTGTTAAAGAGTTTGACATTACTCTACAATACTCTGACTAAGACCTTATGGGATATGTTAATCCTGCTTATCAGTGAACATGGTTTATCCAAATTATCTAGAAAAATAAATTCCAGTCACGTATGTTTGCAAACTTGAGATCACAACAGGTGCCAACATCCTTACAATGCTTAGTATCCCTGTGTACTTTCAGCCCCACAAATGGGAGGGTGGGGTGGGGTTCTGAGGCAAGGAAGACAAAATGATTTAAAATTACATTTTGCAATAGTATTAAATTAATTATGAAATACTTGACTGTGGACTCCGTCTCTGATTGCCAGGACTCGGGAGAATGCCGACCACAACACGTCTTCTGTTTTCTACTGACAGGCTGTCAATGCAAATCCTATTTGTGCAGATTGATCAGATCAGCAACACATGGGTGCCCATCTGTTGAGGCGTTGGGATCTCTGAATGGATGGACAAGTCAAAATGGTCTTCCTCATTCATAATTATCTCGTAATCTGTGCTCAGTTGCTCCTATATCAGCTCCTGTAGGGTGACACTGAGCTCTTACCTTAGCAGAGCTATGGCCAAGGCTGATTACTCTGCTCATGGACTGTTTCGAATTTGTGTTTCTCCCTGCTCTCGGACAGAGCTGTTTCATTCCTATCCCTCTTATCTCTCCATATTCTCTGCTCTACTGATTTCCAGGTGTCCTTATCTTTGCTCCTCTCTGATTTACTGTCCCTGCCCCCTGCCTCCTGCCTCCTCCCTCTGGGTTTCACCTGGCAACGCCTCGCCGGTATCCAAGGGGGGTCCCTCCCTCTAACCTGTCCCACGCCGCGACTTCCGGTCCGTCACTTTCACCCCTCCCACTGTCTCGAGGGTGTGGAGCGGGGGACTCGCGGGACCGAGGCGCTTCCTGCTCAGTGCTCCAGGTGGTGGGAGGATGATGTTGTGTGTCTCAATTCACAATAGCCAAAAGAATAAATTAATGACTTCACTTATATATGTGGGAATCATGAGATCATTTTACAGAGATAGACATTATGAAAGGTTTTAGAAACATAGAAAATAGGTGCAGGAGTAGGCCATTCGGCCCTTCTAGCCTGCACTGCCACTCAATGAGTTCATGGCTGAACATGCAACTTCAGTACCCCATTCCTGCTTTCTCACCATACCCCTTGATCCCCCTAGAAGTAAGGACTTCATCTAACTCCTTTTTGAATATAGTTAGTGAATTGGCCTCAACAACTTTCTGTGGTAGAGAATTCCACAGGTTCACCACTCTCTGGGTGAAAGAAGTTTCTCCTCATCTCGGTCCTAAATGGCTTACCCCTTATCCTTAGACTGTGACCCCTGGCTCTGGACTTCCCCAACATTGGGAACATTCTTCCTGCATCTAACCTGTCTAAACCCGTCAGAATTTTAAACGTTTCTATGAGGTCCCCTCTCATTCTTCTGAACTCCAGTGAATACAAGCCCAGTTGATCCAGTCTTTCTTGATAGGTCAGTCCTGCCATCCCGGGAATCAGTCTGGTGAACCTTCGCTGCACTCCCTCAATAGCAAGAATGTCCTTCCTCAGGTTAGGAGACCAAAACTGTACACAATACTCCAGGTGTGGCCTCACCAAGGCCCTGTACAACTGTAGCAACACCTCCCTGCCCCTGTACTCAAATCCCCTTGCTATGAAGGCCAACATGCCATTTGCTTTCTTAACCGCCTGCTGTACCTGCATGCCAACCTTCAATGACTGATGTACCATGACATCCTCGTTGCACCTCCTCTTTTCCTAATCTGTCACCATTCAGATAATAGTCTGTCTCTCTGTTTTTACCACCAAAGTGGATAACCTCACATTTATCCACATTATACTTCATCTGCCATGCATTTTCCCACTCACCTAACCTATCCAAGTCACTCTGCAGCCTCATAGCATCCTCCTCACAGCTCACACTGCCACCTAACAACCTAACGGGTAAGTGGAGCTGAGTCCACGGCCAGATCAGCCATGATCTTGTTGAATGGCGGAGCAGGCTCGAGGGGCTTGTCTTGGCAACAAGCAAATAATTACATAGTTACAGCTAAATGTGTGAATAATTTAAAATATCACATTGGCTCATGCTGTGGAGTGAAGAAATTTCTCCTCATCTCAGTCCTAAATGGCCAACCCCTTATTCTGAGACTGTGACCCCTGGTTCTAGACTCCCCAGCCAGGGGAAACATCCTCCCTGCATCTACCCTGTCAAGCCCTGTAAGAATTTTGTATATTTCAATGAGATTGCCTCTCATTCTTCTAAACTCTAGAGAATATAGGCCTAGTCTACTCAATCTCTTCTGCATAAGAACATAAGAATTAGGAACAGGAGTAGGTCATCTAGCCCCTCGAGCCTGCTCCGCCATTCAACAAGATCATGGCTGATCTGGCCGTGGACTCAGCTTCACTTACCCGCTCGCTCCCCGTAACTCTTAATTCCCTTATTGGTTAAAAATCTATCTATCTGTGACTTGAATACATTCAATGAGCTAGCCTCAACTGCTTCCTTGGGCAGAGAATTCCACAGATTCACAACCCTCTGGGAGAAGAAATTCCTTCTCAATTTCTCATAGGACAATCCCCCCATTCGAGGAATCAGTCTGGTGAACCTTCGTTGCACTCCCTCAATGGCAAGTGTATCCTTCCTTAGGTAATAAGACCAAAACTGTGCACAATACTCCAGGTGTGGTCTCACCAGGGCCCTATATAATTGCTGTAAGACAGCTCTACTCTTATACTCGAATCTTATATACAAAAGAACTCACTTCATCCTTGGGACCCTGTTTGCTCTCAGCTGGTATGCACCAAGCTCTCCGCTTTGTCCTTTCTGCTCTGACCTCTGTTTTAGAGTGCCTGTCATCCTTGCCCTAGTCAGAGGGATCTAGAACCTCTTACCGCCCCCTTGTACTTATCACAGTGCCTCAGTGCCTTAAATCCTGATATATTGTACGTAGTGACAAGATGGAGGTCGACTGTTTGTGTTCTACACGATTACTATTTAGGACTTGCCATTTTGGTGGTTACTTGCTGCTATCTATGAACTTACTTCAGGATCTTTGGTCCTCACTTACGATACATCAGAAAAACCTTCTGCTTCAGGTCTGCATCCCCAACTTGTGATGCCCATCAGTGCCAACTGCCTTCCCTTAATTCTTGTGGCCCTTGTTGGTGGTTTAGCTTTTTAGTCTTCTATGAAGTTTAAATACCTGTTCTCCACACACAATACCACTTTTTGATGTTTGAAATGTTGAGGATACTATATGGGTCCTGGTTTGGGAAAGAATTTTTATGGATGGAACACATGGACTAACAAATGAGTGATACTCATGTCCAGGCTGTTCTACCCATTATACCAATCCTAGGTCACATTCGGTTATCCGAGTTGCTAAGATTATTGTTTATAAATTACCAAAAATGAATTGGGCATCTTCTTTAAATTTATACACGGAGCCACAGTAGAATGCTGTAGCTGCTTGTGGTAGTTGAGATTAGCATCTCATGGTGTATAGAAAGATGTTGGAACCGGTGGAGCTGTAGTTTAGCTTTTTAAATTTTATTCATAGAAGCTAATTCTACTGTCGTCCAAATTATAATCTGCGGCAGATGAAACACGTTGACAAAATATAGAAAAACCGGTTGTGTGCAAGAAAGCTCTCTTGCTTCATCCTTGGGAGCCTGCCTGCACTCAGCTAATACGTATCTGGTGCTTTTCTGAGCTCTCTTTGCCCCATAGCATCAGTCATAATGTGTATTTTTCTGTGGGAATGCAGTTGGCTCTGTATTAACAGGTTCTATTTCCAGTTCTTCTGCTCTGTACAGTACGTTGGCCTGAAAATATAACGCATCAAATTTTCTATGTTGCACCTCATTCATATTCACTGAAGGAACCTCCCAACCTCACGACCTCTACCACCTAGAAGGACAAGGGAAGCAGGCACATGGGAACACCATCACCTCCAAGTTACACACCATCCTGACTTGGAAATATATTGCCGTTCCTTTATCGTCGTTGGGTTAAAATCCTGGAACTCCCTCCCTAACAACACTGTGGGAGCACCTTCACCACATGGACTGCAACAATTCAAGAAGGCGACTCACCACCACCTTCTCAACGCAATTAGGGATGGGCAATTAATGCTGGCCTTGCCAGTGACACCCACATCTCGTGAATGAATATTTAAAAAATGTGGGCACATTTGTGAAGCAGTAAAGAATACGTCAAAGGGCCACAAAATACCATTCATATTGCATTTCTTTGGATTGGAAGATAGTTTCCTACTTTATTTTTGGGCAAAGTATTAATAGCATTGTTGGACCATATATATCTACTTTTGTAGTTCTTTTCCATGAAGCCAAGGCAGAACAGCTAATGCAAGCATTATGGGAAGGTAAAGTTTGCAATGAAACGTCAGTTCAACAGATTTATTCGTTAAAAGTCCATGTGGACTCAATTAGACACAACATTAATAGACAGTTAACAAGAATCTATCAGATCTATTCTAACACAGCAGCAATTAAGTAGTTGATGACAGACTTGAGTGCTTGGATCACTGGGCAGGGTTCTGATGCTGTCTCCCGCTGTCCTGATGTGACAAGTAGCAAGTCTACTTTTCCCACTTTGTAGTCATTTCATTGCCCATATAAGGTTCTATTTTTGACTTTTACAATTCTATCATGCCGCTTAGGTCATCATGTTTTAGCTGGTGACCTTTAGGTCATTGAGTTTAATTTTGTTGGGCATCTTATGACTGAGGTTATCGAACAGAGAGCACAAAATGTAGGCTGACACTCTAGTGCAGTACGGAGAGGGTGCTGCACTTTCAGAGGTACAGTCGTTTGGATGAGACTTTAAACCAAGGCTTTGTCTGCCCTTTCACGTGGACGTTAAAGATCCCATGGCACTATTTTGAAGAAGAGCAAGGGAGTTCTCCTTGGTGTCCTGGCCAATATTTATCCCTCAACCAATATCACTAAAACAGATTATCTGGTCATTATCTCATTGCTGATTGTACGATTCTGCTGTGCGTGAATTGGCTGCCATGTTTCCTACACTACAACAGTGATTACACTTCAAAAAAGTATTTAATTGGCTGTAATCCGCTTTGGGATGTTCTAAGGCCATGAAAGGCTCTATATAAATGCCAGTCTTTTCTTTTTAAACAAAGCACATCAAACAGAGTGGCTAAGATGGATGTAAAAAATGGAGGAAGAGTGGGAATTGTAAAGAGAGTATGGCCTTCCTTGTCATTGTCACGGTTGGTTACTTCAGTATTCCACAAAGCCTCTTACTGGGATATTGAAGCCCTATTGGCAGATTGCAGGAGAAACCCTATCTCTTGTTCAAGGATTCAACATAATCAATTGCATTTATATAGTGTAGTAAAACATCCCAAGGCACTTCACAAGAACAAATATCAAACCGAAATTAACACTAAGCCACAGAAGGCGTTATTAGGGCAAGTGATCAAAAGTTTGGTCAAGAGGTAGGTTTTAACGAGTGTCTTAAAGGAAGACAGAGAACGAGGTTTAGGGAGGGAATTCCGGAGCTTAGGGCTAAGGCAGCTGAAAGCACTGCCGCCAATGATGGAGCGATAAGAATGGGGATGTGCAAGAGGTCAGAATTGGAGGAGAGCAGAGATTGCAGAGCATTGTAGGATTGGAGGAGGTTACAGAGATAGGGAGGGGGCGAGACCATGGAGGGATTTGAAAACAAGTCTGACGTCATTGGACTTGTCGAAGACATTTCATAGACTGCACTCGGTAATATTGAAGAAATGTCGGTGGGCTTTCAGTGTTCCACAAGATTATGGCTGGAGCAGAACGAGAGCTGGATTGATGTTTAGCACAGGAACAGATGAAAGGCGCACGTCGGTGTCCTGAATCAGTTCAAATATCTACACAGACTGCCACACTGAAGGTTGACAAACTGCTGTTCCTGCTGTGGAGCACTACCCCACAGTGTACTTTGCCTGTTTCCGAGTAGACCAAGGGTTTTTTAAACTAGATCCATGAGGAATTCAGATTTCTGCACTTCTATTCTGAGATTTCTGAAGCCTTCCATAGCTGCTGACTTACTGACATGTTGGGGCAATTTAAAATCCTAACCTGCGGAAACCGGGCGGGGGGAGATTTTTTAAATGTACCGTCGTGAATTACCTGACAGCAAGCATTTTAATGCTACTGTTTTGACAGATCACTGATCTAATTGAATGGTGGTCCAGGCTTGAGGGACTGTTCCTTTGAGGATCCTGCCTAATTATCTGCAAATCATCAATAAGACCCCGATGGCCTCTATACCGTCGTCCCAGCGGCTGCCCTAATTCCACTTACCCCCCCCCCCCCAATATAGTGAAAGTTGCTTTGAAAAGGTAAACGTTAAACTTTCCTTTGTGGGACCAGGAGGAGCAAGAGTGCTTCTTGGGGCCCAACAAGGAAACTCTGGAGCTCTGTGGCTCAGGTTCGCTCCCTACATTCCCACCCACAAGACCCCCTCAAAACCCTGTCCCTGCCACTTATCCAGCTGGCGTTTGGGTCTCCGGGCCTTGCAGTTTTAACAGCTGGCCAGTTGCCTCTTTCCGCTCCTTTCGGTCTGAAAATCCAGCAGGAGGCTGAAAGAGAAAGGTCAATTGGTTATCCTTGGTCAATTTATGGATCAAATTCCCTAGGGTGATGGTGGAAGCAGTTTGTATTGGTCATTCAAATACAAATTAGATAGTTCTCGGTCATAAAAGAACATTTAGTGATATGAATAATTTGAGACATGGCGTGTAGCATGGTTAGGAGGAACAGGTGAATTTGGACCTATGGATCCCAAAGCTCTCCTTGTGTCATGTCTGGGTCTGTTGTAGAATAATTCACAGAAATTGATTGCTATGATTGGTCCACAACTCCATTATCATTGTATCGTGTGACTACCAGGGTGATAGAAGACAAGCTAGATGGATCATGGTCTTTTTTCATTTACCAATTCCTAATTTCCTTGCCTTGCAGCTTATCACCCTCAGATCCTTCTCTTCTTTGGGCAACCTGCCAGAAAACCTTGAGGAAAATGAGTCGGGAGGGCATGGAATGCCCCCCCCCCCCACTCCCTTACACGTTGTAGACTCACTCTGCTGACCCCCTTGGGGGAGGCCCTGGAGGTTCTGGTGCAATGTATATGGGACGAGGGTCTTGTATTGGGAATAATGGTGGCCAGGCCTCAAAGCACAGGGAAATTAACTCCACATTTCCCCTACAACCTTCGATTGAAGTAATGTTTCAAAAAAGGAATAAGGCAACATTAATGTAGAGTGAGAGGCATTGTCTTTGGTACTATGTAGCATTCAGCGCATTCCCTGTTATACCCACCTTGCTCTACTCCATGCAGGAGTGCAGTTTAACTGCATTGTCCACTGATTGAGAGGAAAATAGCGTATGTATTTCTAATAGATTGTATGACCATATTTTCTCTGAGCTTTGAAACCTTTGATGCTGCATCTCAAATAGAGCCATTTACTATCTGCCGACTAAACTCAAAAGCAGAGGAGTTTTAAGAATGCCTTTCTGATCGGTGCAATGTAAAACTAAGAATTGTACCCTTGGGGAATACAAGGCTTTGTTACGGCCACGCTTGGAGCATTGTTTCCAGTTTTGGTGCCTCATGGTGGGGGACATCGAAGCTTTGGGAAAAGCAGAGAGGAGGGCGACCAAAATGACTTTCAGTCTTGGGGCTCAAAATTTATTGGCAGAACTAGTTGGGCTTATTTTCATTAGAGAAATAGAGGTTTCGAGGAAATATGACTGAGGTTTCAATAATGTCAAAGGAATCTGTCCAGTGGGATAGGCTATTTAAGTTGGACAGTGATGGGGAGAAGGGGTGTGAGCATAAAATACCGAGGCAAAAAGATAATTTGTTAGCAAGTATTTCACTTTAGAAAGAGTCATGACCTTCTGGAACAGATTACTGAAGTGTGTGGTGAGTATGGATTCCTTGCAGTCCATCAAAAGGGAGATGGACATGTTTCTGAGGCAGGAGGACTTTTCAAGCCGTGTAGTGGCTGGGACCAGTGAGATTCCCGAGTTGATTACTTGATTGCCTTATGGGGGTCGGAGAGGAATTTTCCAGGTTGTTCAAAATTGGGCTCATGTTCCTCTCCCATGAGGTTGTGTGATGGGGGGTAAAAAGACTTAAGATTTTTGTAGCGCCTTTCACGACTACCAGATGTCTCAAAGTACTTTACAACCAATGAAGTACTTTTGGAGTGTAATCACTGTTGTAATGTAGGAAACGCGGTAGCCAGTTTGCACACAGCAAGCTCCCACAAATAGCAATGTATTATGCCCAGATAATCTGTTTTGGTTATGTTGATTGAGGGATAAATATTGGCCAGTACACTGGGGATAATTCCCCTGCTCTTCTTCAAAATAATGCCGTGGGATCTTTTACGTCCGCTTGAAGGGGAGACGTTTAACGTCTCATCCGAAAGATGGCACCTCCAATAGTGCAGCACTCCACTGGAGTGTCAGCCTAGATTTTTTGTGCTCGAGTCCCTAGAGTGGGACTTGAACCCACAACCTTCTGTCTCAGAGAGTGCTACCCACTGAGCAACGGCTGACACTATGAGTCATGGACGTGGGTTCACCCTGTCTGGTTGAGGCAGACGTGAGGGACCAAAGTCTTTTGCTGTCCTTTTCATACGTATCAAGTATTAATCCATTGCCAGGACTGCAGGTTAATGATAAAAACTAAGAATTTAAAACAGTTTTGAACATGTGAGGGGGCAAATGAGGAATTCCCCTTCCCTTAAAGCATTAAAAGATCCTTCGACATATGAGATTTAAATGTTTGGGCACTAGAGAGTTGAACTGCGATGGGGCCAAGTAACTTTTTCCCCATCCTTGACTTCACTTATGTTCCTTATTTGAGGTATGTTGCTTGAACCAAATCAGTCAAAGGATACACATGTGCCAGGGGGTAGAGAGCTGTCGTTGGCCATTTTGGGCTTTGGGGTGAGTAGACTAAGATATATACAATTGGAGTGCCCTTTCTTTTATGCCGTGAACAAGGACAGACATAATACAGGAGAATTTAATCCATGTAAACAATCTTGTTTCTACGATTCCTGCCCACGTATCCTTCACTATGTTGTAATATAAAAGAACTTGCATTTATATAGCACCTTTCATGACTTCAGGACATCCCAAAGCGCTTTACAGACAATTAAGTGCTTTTGAAGTGTAGTCACTGATGTAATGTAGGAAATGCAGCAACCAATTTGCATACAGCAAACTCCGACAAACAGCAATGAGATAATGACCAGATAATCTGTATTTAGTGATGTTGGTTGACGGATACGTATTGGCCAGGATACTGGGGAGAACTCCCCTTCTCTTTGAATAGCGCCATGGTATTTATTAAGAACACCTGAGAGGGCAGGCGGGACCTCAGTTTAACATCTCCGAAAGATGGCACCTCCGACAGTGCAGCACTTCCTCCGTATTGCACTGGGATGTCAGCCTAGAGTTTGTGCTCGGACCCAGATAGGATGATAGGACTTATCACATTAAAAGAAAAAGATCCAGAAAAAGTGTCACAAAGGCAGACAGAACTTTTATTTTATGAATGTAAAGGCATGTTAATTTAATTCATTTGAAACAAATTCAACATGAAATTTTACAACAAAAGCATTATTGAAGGTCCAGATTCTGGCTTAAAGGGTCATGAAAAGAAGTATTTAACAAAATATTTTTTTCCATTTCTTTGCAAACAGAATGCGACAAGGTAAATCTTGACATACATCATTGTGTGCTGGAGTGTCATGTGATTACAGTAAAAATGTCTGTCCTTGTTCACGGCATAAAAGGGCACTCCAATTGTATATATCTTAGTCTACTCACCCCAAAGCCCAAAACGGCCAACGACAGCTCTCCACCCCCCTGGCATATGCGTATCCTTTGACCGATTTGGTTCAAGCAACATACCTCAAAAAAGTATTACCTCCCAAAATAATTTTGCCAGACACTTTTATGACGCCCCTTTGAAAGCAGGATTGCTTAATCTTCTGGAATGCTGCTGGAGTTCTATGGAAGACGGATCATAGAAAAACTGTGGACGAATCAGCTACAATCACAGGATTAACGTGACACATTCAACCGTATTTAATCATTGTGAACATACATCCTATCTTTAATGCACCAACTAATAACCTGTATTGCTGCAGTTTGTCTGATTGTCACTGTTGTACGGCATCAGTTGAAGTAACTAGTGCTGCTACTCAATCAGCTAAGTCATTACATATAATTATAAGGCTTTTGATAGAGCAAATATAAGGAGAAACTGTTTCCGCTGGCAGAAGAGTCGGTAACTAGAGGACACAGATTTAAGTTAATTGACAAAAGAACCCGCGAGGAGATGAATGAAAAAAAACTTTCAAACATGTGTTATGATCTGGAATGTACAGTTCAAAAGGGCGGTGGGAGCAGATTCAACAGTAACTTTCAAAAGGAAATTGGATAAATACTTGAAGGGGAACCAAATTACAGGGCTATGGGGAAAGAGCAGGGCAGTGGGACTAATCATTTAGCTCTTTCAAAGAGCCAGCACAGGCACGATGGGCCAAAAGGCCAGCTTCAGTGCTGTATGATTATGGGTTGCTGTTTATTGATCGGCTAAGGACGACTCTGTGACTATTTACAGGCATTTAAACTGTGGCTCACTGGCTTTGTGCACGCCGTGAGCCCCATCTACCTGACAACAGTGGGTGGCGTTCTTTGAGTTTTCCCCGAAAGAGGTGCAATGTCGGCAGGTTGCCCTCTACCTGTCTGGTGGCCGAGAAGAATTCAGCTTCTGGCCTCATGAACATGCCGGTGGCGAGCTATGGGCGGGAAATGCAGCGGCTCTTGCGCTGAGCTGACCGGCAGGTCAGGTCGGGGAGACTCGAGGAGGGGAGGCTCAAACAGGCTGGCCGTGGGTCATAGCGTTCTTTGGGTAGGGGACCAGGAGGGGCACAACAAAAAAAATATAAAAGTTTCCTGGGCCATTTTCCACCCTTTAAGGTTAGGTCAACCGACGGCATTTCCCTAGCTTCGCTGCAGAACCCTCAGCGAGGTAACGGATGAGAATATGGGAGAACCCCCGTGGAAAATCAAGCTCCCTTTCGGCGGGCTGTAGGGCTTAGTGACATCAGGCCCATGGAGACACACTCCTGGATCATGTAAGAAAGTAGCGTTCTTATTCAGTCAGCAAAGTAAGGGTTAATCACAATGGGTCAGTCTGGAGTTATGGAGCAGAGTTAGAGTAACTCATTGACTCTCACTATTTGTTCAGAACCGGGTGTGACACTTTTGTTAACCATTGTTCTTGGTACGGCAGTCGGCTCATTTCAAGAAACGAGAACAAATCAGATGTAAATGGGTTGTTGCCGTGGAAGATTCTGAATGGTTGTCTTGTATCAGCAAAAACAATTCTGGACAGTGATGGCTACAGCTATATTTTCAGTGTCTAACAAGTCAAGAGTTACACCCAGGCAGGCAGTGGTGGCATACTCTCTCACAACACTGCTTGGCAGTAGAGAGCAGAGCCTCCCAAGAATGGTGTGGACTTTATCGCGCCCAATCTCTCACACTCTGCACCTTCCCCCAGTCTCCTGACTGAGAACTCACACGGGGGGATGGTGGGGGGTGAATCACGGCAGTCATGGATCTGACATATTGAGAATTTCTACTGTTCATTTTGCAATACAAATATAAGCAGTTGTTTGAAATCGCCGTTAATAGTTCCTCTAGGGATTAACACAGGTGAGAAAGGCCAGGATAAAAGGTCACAAGCAGTGAGAACTATACCATCAGAACACACAGATTCTGAGGGGATACAATCACTCAGGAGACCCTCCTTCAAAAGGGGAGTTTTAGTCGGGGGTACAAGAGCTTCTCAATGGCCCAGTACCTGGACGGTGAATGCCACGCACCTACTTCATCATTCGTGGCTTTACCCTGTGATCGGGGCAGACTCTGCTTAGTTCTTAACCATTGCCCTCTGCTGAATGTGCCTGGAGTACTGCGTACAGTATTTAAGGAAGGATATACTTGCATTGGAGGCTGTTCAGAGAAGTTTCGCTAGGTTGATTCCGGAGATGAGGGGGTTGACTTATGATGATAGGTTGAGTAGATTGGGCCTATACACATTGGAGTTCAGAAGAACGAGAGGTGATCTTATTGAAACTTTTAAGATAATGAGGGGGCTCAACAAGGTGGATGCAGAGAGGATATTTCCACTCATATCATCCTTCCGGTCCCCGTGAAGCAGAACTACAGTATTTGCCTTTGCTTGTCTGAATCTGGATCCCGATTAGGGTTGTCCTGACTGACGGTCACCTCTGAAAGGCCTCGTCACATAAGAACATAAGGAACAGGAGCAGGAGTAGGCCATTTTGGCCCCTTGAGCCTGCTCCGCCATTCAATAAGATCATGGCTGATCTGATCATGGACTAGGGGGCATAGTCTCAGAATAAGAGGCCGCCCATTTAAAACTGAGATGAGGAGAAATTTCTTCTTTGAGGGTTGTAAATCTATGGAATTCTCTGCCCCAGAGAGCTGTGGAGGCTGGGTTATTGAATATATTTAAGGCGGAGATAGACAAGATTTTTGAGCGATAAGGGAATAAAGGGTTATGGGGAGCGGGCAGGGAAGTGGAGCCGAGTCCATGATCAGATCAGCCATGATCTTATTGAATGGCAGGGCAGGCTCGAGGGGCCAAATGGCCTACTCCTGCTCCTATTTCTTATGTTCTTATATGACGAGCCTTTCAGAGGTGACCATTAGTCAGGAGATCCCTAATCGGGATCCAGATTCAGACAAGCAAAGGCAAATACTGTAGTTCTGCTTCATGGGGACGGAAGGGTCATATTGCTGGAGACATGCCCAATTCAATTTAGAACTGAAACAATGCTTTCACTGCTGCAGAACAGCTGATAATATTAGAGAGAAGGAAAACAAACATGAGACAGGCAGCACTGAAGTCGGCATAACTTAGGTGGGTGGAGGTTAAAAGCAATGTTGATGATTTCCCGTCCTGCGCCCCCGAGAAGCAGCAGCTTCTGGAAAGGGGATCGGTTGGATCTGATCACTGTGGCTTCAAAGAGAAGGAGACTTTGAGACAAGCCAGCTCCTGCTCGTTGCTGGTCAGGACTCCCGTTGCCTTGTAGTTCCCGGTGGTCATCCAATAGGGGAGGTAGATAGTCGGGATTTGGAAATCAGTGTTTGGCAGAGAGTACTCCCCCTAGATACCAAGAAAGAGAGCAGTGTTACGAGACAGGCATTTAAGCAGAAAATGTTTGTCCATGTAATTGAAGCCACAGGCTTTCATTTGCAGTGATTTAATGACGGCCTTTCTACTCACACTGGCTTCCTCATTAAATTTGCATTTTTTTTTCCCCCCTTCCTCTTCTTTCTGCCAACTGTCTCCCCTCCCCACCTGAAAGCATCGACTCCTTGCTGTGGTGTGGTTCCATGCGCTTGGTTACCCGTTAGTACCTCATCCAAGTGCCCATTTTTCATGTGAAAACCTGGACGATAAGTATCGGCCGGCTATAGAACCATGGGGTGCAGCACAGCAGAGTCCCAATTCTGTCCTTATCCGATGTTCTCACACCCTCACCAGTGAAGATTCAAGGATAACGATCAGTATTCCTGACACTTGCTGATTTTTCCTAATCCAGGGCATTGAGACGAATCGTGCTATCCAAACCTCTGGCCTGGATAAAATAAAACTAACTCGACACAAACTAGCTCATGACCTTCCTGGTCTGTATAAGAACATAAGAAATAGGAGCAGGAGTAGGCCATAAGGCCCCTCGAGTCTGCTCTGTCATTCAATAAGATCAAGGCTGATCTGATAATGGACTCAGCTCCACTTCCCTGCCCACTCCCCATAACCCCTTATCTTTTAAGAAACTGTCTATTTCTGTCTTAAATTTATTTAATGTCCCAGCTGCCACTGCTCTGAGGCAGCGAATTCCACAGATTCACAACCCTCAAAGAAATTTCTCCTCGTCTCCGTTCTAAATGGGTGATCCCTTATTCTAAGATCATGCCCTCTAGTTCTAGTCTTCCCCACCAGTGGAAACATCCTCTCTGCATCCACCTTGTCAAGCCCCCTCATAATCTTATATGTTTCTATAAGATCACTCTCATTCATCTGAATTCCAATGAGTAGAGGCTCAACCTTTCCTCATAAGTCAACCCCCTCATCCCCAGGATCAACCTAGTGAACCTTCTCTGAACTGCGTCCACAGCAAGTATATCCTTTCGTAAATATGGAAACCAAAACTGCACGCAGTATTCCAGGTGTGGCCTCACCAATACCCTGTACAGCTGTAACAAGACTTCCCGGCTTTTATACTCCATCCCCTTTGCAATAAACCCAAGATTCCATTGGCCTTCCTGATCACTTGCTGTACCTGCATACTATCCTTTTGTATTTCATGCACAAGTACCCCCAGGTCCCGCTGTACTGCAGCACTTTGCAATCTTTCTCCATTTAAATAATAACTTGCTCTTTGGTTTTTTCTGCCCAAGTGCATGACTTCACACTTTCCAACATTATACTCCATCTGTCAAATTCTTGCCCACTCACTTAGCCTGTCTATCTCCTCCTGCAGCCTCTTTATGTCCTCACACATTACCCTTCCTCCCATCTTTGTATTGTCAGCAAACTTGGCTACGTTACACTCAGTCCCTTCTTCCAAGTCGTTAATATAGATTGTAAATAGTTGGGGTCCCAGCACTGATCCCTGCGGTATGTCTCAGCTACTCACAGATTTGACTAGCTGAGCCATTAAAGAGCTTAAATTTACATTTTACCCTGTTTCAAAAGTTCCAGACTAAACATTCATGAAACAAGATGGTCTGAACTCAGCTATGACTTTCTCCATCAGCAGGTGTTAGATGCATTTCAGTTACCATCATGCTGTGCAGTATTTGTAACAGCATTTATATGAAATTCTTTTGACTGCTATCTTCACAACGGTGTTAATCAGTTAACAGAATGATGGTTTTGATAGCACTGAATGACAGTGTGTCCCAAGGGATCTATCTAACTCTCTATGTACCTTTTCAGTCTGAAGGTTGCGGACTTTACTTTCTGGTCCCTCGATGGTTGGACTATCCCATGTTATACCTGCCCATCCCATCACAACATCAAGTCATGGTCTTTCTTGATCTGTTTCCATCAACCCCCAACAACATACCCTATGACTTCCCGACAATGTGCCTGTATTCTGTCACCTTTCTCATCGTAATTAGCTCGACCCGGAGTGATATGATGGAGATATGATAATGTAACACAGCTTACATCATCCAGTTGTGTATCTGCAAACAAAGAGTAGCTCCCCATCATTACATTTCAGCCCATTGACTGCATCCTCCCGGAGAGAGAGATGGTCTCCGAGAGAATCTTCTTTTATTATTCCACCCTCCAAGTCACTTTTAGACCTACAGAAAAGTGGGTGTTTCACTCAAAGAGTCAACACCATACTGTGGGTGCAGCTCTGTCTTGTTGCATTTGCGACTCTGTCACATTTTCAGGTTTTATATGAAAATGAAGCTGGAAAGAGCCTGTGGGCATCAGGACGGAGGGCCTAGAAAGGGGGAATGTGAGCTGAGCCTTTCTAGCAATACAAAGGCATCAGACAAAATCCTGGCCACTGTTACACTGTTAATGGAATGGAAAATTGATTTTTAATGAGGATAACATGCAAGATAGAGTAGAATCTTACTCTGTGGATCTAATCCAGGCTGGGGCTCATTCACTGGGGTGGGTACTCAGTATTCAAGAGTCCTAGTGAGACCCAACTGTACCTGCCTCTGGTCTGGCAAAAGTCCCAGGGGGTACGAATTCTGGTGAAGCTGACTCAATCATGGCACACAAGAGAAAATTATCTGAACACACACAGAAAAACATGGGAGAGTATGGAGGATGGGCAGGATATGGGATTACAGGAGATACAGAGCCAGCAAAGGCACAATGGGCAGTGTGCGGTCTGTGATTCTGTAAATGCTCGGGTTGCCAATTGTGGTGACCTTCGAAATGCTTTTGTGAAGATTTCCTCTCTTTGATACACTTAGTGAAACATTAAGGGGCCAAAATTGCCCCTTTCTTTGCCGTGATCACCTCAAAGTGGTGGCCACGGGTAGGTAAGGACTCTCTGCCTATTCCAGCAATATTTAATAAATTGCCCTACCTGATTTTACCGACGGTGATCATCACTGCGCCGCCTGTGTTCCCACCCCGTTGGGCACGCGCCGACCTCCCCACGATCATCGGCGATCCCCTCCCCCCCACCACGGTAAATTGCCCCGTGGGAGCGGAGTGGCCACCGGTTGGTGCTACGGACAGCTTTCCCCAGCAGGAAGCTGTGTGTCTGGGCGGTGTGACTGCCCTTAAAGGGGAGGGTGTGTTGCCGGCGCCTCCATCTTATTTTATTTATTGGCCGACTCTGAGGTCGGCCCTACAATGGTGGCTACAAGTTCGGCCAAGCCGCTAACAGGCAGCCCGGCACCCCCTCTTGGGTGCTGGGCCGCTGGCCAGGCCGAAACCCTCCCTGGCGGCCCAGTGGGCCTAATTAAACTACATGCAGAGCTGGCAATGGCCTTCGTCTTTAACTGAAGGGGAGGAACATTGTGACACGCCAATGCGATGTGGCGTGTCCACGTCATATGCTGATGACTCGGAGCAACAGCCGACCCATTGTGACGGCAGCTTCCGCCCCGACTGGAAAAAAAATACCCCCCCAAAAAAATCGCTCGATTCTCAGGTCCATGGATTGGGACGGAGAAAGATATTAAAGAACGGTAAGTGCGCCGACTATTAGTCGGGGGGGCAATTTCGGCCCCAAAATATGTATTACAAGAGTGAACAGATTTAGGATATTGCTGCACAGAGTGACCAGAGCAATTCTTAACCTGCTCATTATTGAGGGCTTCCACCTTTAGGACTTGTGTTTCTTGAGGAAACGTTCAGAGATAGATTTTCAACTTGTCGCCCGTGCTTAAAACCATCTGTGAGAAACGGCCTGGTATTTCATTTCTGTGGATTTCAACAGAAATAAGAACTGGTCAGGTTCTATGACGAGTGGCTGATCTGTAATGAGAGCTTCACGCCTGGCCGGCAAGTTGAAAATTTAGCCATCTGTAAACGCCGGATTTGTTTGACTAGCCTTGGGACTCGGGGAGTAATTCTGCAGAATTCACCCTCAGGAGATTAAGCACGCGAGACACCGGCCATCCCAAAGTAGATCGTAGATGGTGCATGGAAGCAGATGGGCTGAGTAACCTTATCTTGATGTGTGGGCCAGGCGGATACGGGTGAACTTGGGCAGCGAGCTGGATCTGGTTCCTCGTGTCTCCTTCACTACACACACCGGCTCTACTCCACAGAGGTGGTTCATGGCCACCACCAACCTCAGCATTGAGCTAGCTCCTGATCCCGGCTCCGCCGCTGTGAGGAGCTGCAGGCCTGGTCTCTTCCTCATGGCAAGGGGAGACCGATGGGAGAGAGGAGTCACTACAGGCCGGTCTTGTTCTGCTCTTAGTTGTCACTTTCAGAGCAGTGCTGTGGAGGCCTGGAAGCAGGACAGAGACTGGGGCTGGTACAGAGAGACCCTGTACCGGGAGGGGGTGCAAATACCTTGAAAAAGAGGGAGTTTTACCCACAAAATAAAAACTATCAGCTCCTGCACAGTACATACTGAGTAAATGGGAAAGACGTGCTCCCATCTGGTACTGTGTGTGTGCGTGTGGTAAAGTCAGCTCCTGGCCATGTACAGCACTCGGTAAAAGGCAAACATTCACTCCCATCCAGTTCCGTAGAGCTTGCATATCTCAGTGCCAGCTCCTGTATATGTACACTGCACAGAGTTAAAGGGAGCAATTCACTCCCATCCAATACTGAGTAGCTCATGGGCAGGACCTGATAGGCCTGGGGCAAACTGATCCAAATGGGCCGATAGTTATGTTTGTTCATGTTCATTACATCACGTATATGATTCTGATTCTGAGTATGTAAACATAGGCCAGTATATTCAACAATGAAAGCATATATTCTGCATCAGGTAGGTATATATTTTGGTTCTGGTAACATTGCAATATTAGATTCCTATACATATATGCAAATTTCTCTCAATAACGTGAAATAAAACAGACTAGTACATATTCTGTTCTGTATATAGGTACATTAGTGTATATAGATACTTCTGTATATAGGTATAAACAAGTGAATCTAGCCTGTACCTGTATAAGCAAGTATATATCCTGTAGATACTTTACAAAATAACATTGCAAGATTTCCTATAAGCAAATTTCTCAATGATGTCTCCCATTTCAATAGTAGCCAACAAGTCATGTTCAATATACAGAAGTGAAAGGGCATTCAGTCGGATTTGGCCCATCGTTGACCGAATTTGATTTTTCACTCTTGGAGCACAGAACGGTGGACTTGTACTACAATATATTAACATATTAGAACAACACAGTTAAATAATAACACAGTTAAATAGTAAAGATCTTGTCTCTGCAGAAATATATACACGTTAGTCCAATAAACAATATTTTCCTCGGTCTTGTTTTTCCTCTCTTATTGTCTATTCTATTCGACTTATTTGGGAGGCCTTATATATTTTTTTCTACATTTATTTGGTGGGTCTATGTTCTTTGGTGGGCCTGCTGCAGCCCCATCCGCCCCGTGGTTTATCTACCCGCTTATGGGTGTCTCAGCTCCCGGACATGTACAGTGCACACTTGGTAAAATCCATTCCCACCTGACACTGCACAGCTCGTGTTTGAAAGCACGAATTAGGCGATGGTGAAATCGGGGATTCATTTTCCTAATCTCTCAGAAAATGTAGCAACAGCATCCGTATAAATGATTGCAGTTCCTGTACGTGTACAGCTGATCCTGGGATTTATATTATGCCGTGCGCTGTTACTTTGCATGTTGTAGACTGAAGAACATCTTACCGCTTTGAAAGGACAGTGACACGGGAGTCCATACGTAAACAATGGTTCCGGGCAGTTTTGTCCAGGTGGGATCACATCGTCCAGCAGCTGACAGACATCGTTGTAAGTGCAACTTCCGATTTCATCAACACACGGAATATTCACCCAAAGTCCAGCAACTTCCTTATCCAGTGTCATATTAACCTGTCAAACAACAACTTGCATTTATACGGTGTCTTTAACATAGTAAAATGTCCTAAAGGGCTTCACAGGAGCGTAATCAGACAAAATGTGACACCGAGCCATATAAGGAGATATTAGGACAGGTTGGTCAATAGGTAGGTTTTAAGGAACGTCTTAAAAGGAAGAGAGAGAGGGTGGAGAAATTTAGGGAAGAAATTCCAGGGCTAAGAGCCTGTGCAGCTGAAGGCACGGCTGGCAATGGTGGAGCGAAGGGATGCACAAGAGGCCAGAATTGGAGGAGCGCAGATATCTCGGCGGGTTGTGGGGCTGGAGGAGGTTACAGGGATAGGGATGTGGCTATGGAGGGATTTGAATTTTAAAATCGAGGCGTTGCTTAACTGGGAGCTGAAAGGGCAGATTACAAATCGGAATTACAATTAATAATAATAATTGGGATGTTTTAAAATGGAGTTAACAGGTTTTTAAAATGGATCCCACAGCCTGTTTTTCAGACTGTGGGAAGCATGTGTGGGATGCCTGCCACAGAGGAGCAGATGTTCCAATTCATAGACCAAAGGCCTTGGGAGCCAGCCAGACACAGATAACATAGAATTTGAATTGTATAACAAGATATGAGTTAAATAAAAAGAATTATAACAGCATGTATCCCGGAATGACCAATTAAGGCATATAGAAGCCAGATTGGAGGAAGCATCCTACCAATCAATCAGCACGTATTAATTGTAACTTGCATAATTACATAATGCTATAATCTAAAACTGTATAAAATAAGATGTCTCTGGCAGTTTCTTTGAGCATTCCTTCAAGGATAGCTCCCCTGTCAGCTTGTATCTTTTATTAATAAAAACTGCATTTACTTTAAGGCTAACGGACTCCGTGTGGTGTTTTGAAGTTAACCCTAACAGGAGCCAATGGGGTGATGGGTGAACGGGACTTGGTACGAGTTAGGAAACAGACAGACAGCAAAGGTTTGGATGAGCTCAAGTTCACAGACGGTGGCAGGTGTGAGGCTGGACAAGAGAGTATAGGAATAGTCGAGTCTGGAGGTACCAAAGGCATGGATGAGGGTTTCAGCAGCAGATAACTTGAGGCAGGGGCAGAGTCAGAACAAGGATGCTGAACTGATAATGAAACAGAACTTCATCACTGGGTCTTTACGAGAGAGAATCTCTAACCACTTCCCCTTGACATTCAATGGCATCACCATCAGCAAATCCCTCACCATCAACATCCAGGCAGTCACTACTGACCAGACCACATAAATACCGTGGGTACAAGAACAGGTCAGAGGCTGGGGAGCAGGGTGACAGTGTGGCAGTGTGAGCTGTGAGAAGGATGCTAAGAGGCTGCAGAGTGACTTGGATAGGTTAGGTGAGTGGACAAATGCATGGCAGATGCAGTATAATATAGATAAATGTGAGATTATCCACTTTGGTGGCAAAAACAGGAAGGCAGGATATTATCTGAATGGTGACAGATTAGGAAAAGGGGAGGTGCAACGAGACCTGGGTGTCATGGTACATCAGTCATTGAAAGTTGGCATGCAGGTACAGCAGGCGGTGAAGAAGGCAAATGGCATGTTGGCCTTCATAGCAAGAGGATTTGAGTATAGAAGCAGGGAGGTCTTACTGCAGTTGTACAGGGCCTTGGTGAGGCCACACCTGGAGTATTGTGTACAGTTTTGGTCTCCTAATCTGAGGAAGGACATTCTTGCTATTGAGGGAGTGCAGCAAAAGTTCACCAGACTGATTCCCGGGATGGCAGGACTGACATATGAAGAAAGACTGGATTGAATGGCTTACATTCACTGGAATTTAGAAGAATGAGAGGGGATTTCATAGAAACATATAAAATTCTGACGGGATTGGAAAGGTTAGATGCAGGAAGAATGGTCCCGATGTTGGGGAAGTCCAGAACCCGGGTCACAGTCTAAGGATAAGGGGTAAGCCATTTAGGACTGAAATGAGGAGAAACTTCTTCACTCAGAATTGTGAACCTGTGGAATTCTCTCCCACAGAAAGTTGTTGAGGCCAGTTCGTTAGATATATTCAAAAGTTAGATGTGGCCCTTACGGCTAAAGTGATCAAGGGGTATGGAGAGAAAGCAGGAATGGGGTACTGAAGTTGCATGATCAGCCATGATCATATTGAATGGTGGTGCAGACTCAAATGACCTACTCCTGCACCTATTTCCTATGTATTCTGCGGTGAGTGGCTCATCTCCCGACTCTCCAAAGCCTCTACCACCTACAAAGCGCAAATCTGGAGTGTGATGTAATACTCTCCGCTTGCCTGAGTTGGAGCAGCTCCAATACTCAAGAAGCTCAACACCATCCAGGACAAATCAAACTGCTTGATCGACAGCCCATCCACTCCCTCCACCAGCAGTGTACCATGGCTGCAGTGTGTCCTATCAAAAGGAAGCACTGCAAGCAACTCGTCAAGGCTTCTTTGGCAGCAGCTCCCAAACCCACGAGCTCCATCACATGGAAGGACATGGGCGGCAAGTGCATTGGAACACCATCACTTCCAGGTTCCCCTCCAAGTCACACATCATCCTGAGTTGGACATATATCACCACTGGTTGTTAGGTCGGATTCTACTGGTTGCAGGGTGTAGGGCTGAGTCTACTGGTTGTAGGGTGTAGGACGGAGTCTACTGGTTGTAGGGTGTAGGACTGAGTCTACTGGTTGTAGGGTGTAGGACTGAGTCTACTGGTTGCAGGGTGTAGGACTGAGTCTACTGGTTGTAGGGTGTAGGACTGAGTCTACTGGTTGTAGGGTGTAGGACTGAGTCTACTGGTTGTAGGGTGTAGGACTGAGTCTCCTGGTTGTAGGGTGTAGGACTGAGTCTACTGGTTGTAGGGTGTCGGACTGAGTCTACTGGTTGTAGGGTGTAGGACTGAGTCGACTGGTTGTAGAGTGTAGGACTGAGTCTACTGGTTGTAGGGTGTAGGACTGAGTCTACTGGTTGTAGGGTGTAGGACTGAGTCTACTGGTTGCAGGGTGTAGGACTGAGTCTACTGGTTGTAGGGTGTAGGACTGAGTCTACTGGTTGTAGGGTGTAGGGCTGAGTCTACTGGTTGTAGGGTGTAGGACTGAGTCTACTGGTTGCAGGGTGTAGGACTGAGTCTACTGGTTGTAGGGTGTAGGACTGAGTCTACTGGTTGTAGGGTGTAGGGCTGAGTCTACTGGTTGTAGGGTGTAGGACTGAGTTTACTGGTTGTAGGGTGTAGGACTGAGTCTACTGGTTACAGGGTGTAGGGCTAGGTCTACTGGTTGTAGGGTGTAGAGCTGAGTCGAATGGTTGTAGGGTGTATGGCTGAGTCTACTGGTTGTAAGGTGTAGGGCTAGGTCTACTGGTTGTAGGGTGTCGGACTGAGTCTACTGGTTGTAGGGTGTACGACGGAGTCTACTGGTTGTAGGGTGTACGACGGAGTCTACTTGTTATAGGGTGTAGGACTGAGTCTACTGGTTGCAGGGTGTAGGACTGAGTCTACTGGTTGTAGGGTGTAGGACTGAGTCTACTGAGTCTACTGGTTGTAAGGTGTAGGACTGAGTCTACTGAGTCTACTGGTTGTAGGGTGTAGGACTGAGTCTACTGGTTGTAGGGTGTAGGACTGAGTCTACTGGTTGTTGGGTGTACGACGGAGTCTACTGGTTGCAGGGTGTAGGACTGAGTCTACTGGTTGTAGGGTGTAGGGCTGAGTCTACTGGTTGTAGGGTGTAGGACTGAGTTTACTGGTTGTAGGGTGTAGGACTGAGTCTACTGGTTGTAGGGTGTAGGGCTAGGTCTACTGGTTGTAGGGTGTAGAGCTGAGTCGAATGGTTGTAGGGTGTATGGCTGAGTCTACTGGTTGTAAGGTGTAGGGCTAGGTCTACTGGTTGTAGGGTGTCGGACTGAGTCTACTGGTTACAGGGTGTAGGGCTAGGTCTACTGGTTGTAGGGTGTAGAGCTGAGTCGAATGGTTGTAGGGTGTATGGCTGAGTCTACTGGTTGTAAGGTGTAGGGCTAGGTCTACTGGTTGTAGGGTGTCGGACTGAGTCTACTGGTTGTAGGGTGTACGACGGAGTCTACTGGTTGTAGGGTGTACGACGGAGTCTACTTATTATAGGGTGTAGGACTGAGTCTACTGGTTGCAGGGTGTAGGACTGAGTCTACTGGTTGTAGGGTGTAGGACTGAGTCTACTGAGTCTACTGGTTGTAAGGTGTAGGACTGAGTCTACTGAGTCTACTGGTTGTAGGGTGTAGGACTGAGTCTACTGGTTGTAGGGTGTAGGACTGAGTCTACTGGTTGTTGGGTGTACGACGGAGTCTACTTGTTATAGGGTGTAGGACTGAGTCTACTGGTTGCAGGGTGTAGGACTGAGTCTACTGGTTGTAGGGTGTAGGACTGAGTCTACTGGTTGTAGGGTGTAGGACTGAGTCTACTGGTTGTAGGGTGTAGGACTGAGTCTACTGGTTGTAGGGTGTAGGACTGAGTCTACTGGTTGTAGGGTGTAGGACTGAGTCTACTGGTTGTAGGGTGTAGGACTGAGTCTATTGGTTGCAGGGTGTAGGGCTGAGTCTACTGGTTGTAGGGTGTAGGGCTGAGTCTACTGGTTGTAGGGTGTAGGACGGAGTCTACTAGTTGTAGGGTGTAGGACGGAGTCTACTGGTTGTAGGGTGTAGGACTGAGTCTACTGGTTGTAGGGTGTAGGGCTGAGACTCCTGGTTGTAGGGTGTAGGACGGAGTCTACTGGTTGTCGGGTGTAGGGCTGAGTCTCCTCGTTGTCGGGTGTAGGGCTGAGTCTACTGGTTGTAGGGTGTAGGGATGAGACTCCTGGTTGTAGGGTGTAGGGCTGAGTCTCCTGGTTGTCGGGTGTAGGACGGAGTCTACTGGTTGTAGGGTGTAGGGCTGAGTCTACTGGTTGTAGGGTGTAGGGCTGAGTCTACTGGTTGTAGGGTGTAGGGCTGAGTCTACTGGTTGTAGGGTGTAGGGCTGAGTCTACTGGTTGTAGGGTGTAGGACTGAGTCTACTGGTTGTAGGGTGTAGGACTGAGTCTACTGGTTGTTGGGTGTAGGACTGAGTCTACTGGTTGTTGGGTGTACGACGGAGTCTACTTGTTATAGGGTGTAGGACTGAGTCTACTGGTTGCAGGGTGTAGGACTGAGTCTACTGGTTGTAGGGTGTAGGACTGAGTCTACTGAGTCTACTGGTTGTAAGGTGTAGGACTGAGTCTACTGAGTCTACTGGTTGTATGGTGTAGGACTGAGTCTACTGGTTGTAGGGTGTAGGACTGAGTCTACTGAGTCTACTGGTTGTAAGGTGTAGGACTGAGTCTACTGGTTGTAGGGTGTAGGACTGAGTCTACTGAGTCTACTGGTTGTAGGGTGTAGGACTGAGTCTACTGGTTGTAGGGTGTAGGACTGAGTCTACTGGTTGTTGGGTGTACGACGGAGTCTACTTGTTATAGGGTGTAGGACTGAGTCTACTGGTTGCAGGGTGTAGGACTGAGTCTACTGGTTGTAGGGTGTAGGACTGAGTCTACTGAGTCTACTGGTTGTAAGGTGTAGGACTGAGTCTACTGAGTCTACTGGTTGTAGGGTGTAGGACTGAGTCTACTGGTTGTCGGGGGTGGGACGGAGTCTACTGGTTGTAGGGTGTAGGACGGAGTCTACTGGTTGTAGGGTGTAGGGCTGAGTCTACTGGTTGTAGGGTGTAGGGCTGAGTCTACTGGTTGTAGGGTGTAGGACGGAGTCTACTAGTTGTAGGGTGTAGGACGGAGTCTACTGGTTGTAGGGTGTAGGACTGAGTCTACTGGTTGTAGGGTGTAGGGCTGAGACTCCTGGTTGTAGGGTGTAGGACGGAGTCTACTGGTTGTCGGGTGTAGGGCTGAGTCTCCTCGTTGTCGGGTGTAGGGCTGAGTCTACTGGTTGTAGGGTGTAGGGATGAGACTCCTGGTTGTAGGGTGTAGGGCTGAGTCTCCTGGTTGTCGGGTGTAGGACGGAGTCTACTGGTTGTAGGGTGTAGGGCTGAGTCTACTGGTTGTAGGGTGTAGGGCTGAGTCTACTGGTTGTAGGGTGTAGGGCTGAGTCTACTGGTTGTAGGGTGTAGGGCTGAGTCTACTGGTTGTAGGGTGTAGGACTGAGTCTACTGGTTGTAGGGTGTAGGACTGAGTCTACTGGTTGTAGGGTGTAGGACTGAGTCTACTGGTTGTAGGGTGTAGGACTGAGTCTACTGGTTGTTGGGTGTAGGACGGAGTCTACTGGTGGTAGGGTGTAGGGCTGAGTCTACTGGTTGTAGGGTGTAGGGCTGAGTCTACTGGTTGTAGGGTGTCGGGCTGAGTCTACTGGTTGTAGGGTGTAGGACTGAGTCTACTGGTTGTAGGGTGTAGGACTGAGTGTACTGGTTGTAAGGTGTAGGACTGAGTCTACTGGTTGTTGGGTGTAGGGCTGAGTCTACTGGTTGTTGGGTGTAGGGCTGAGTCTACTGGTTGCAAGGTGTAGGACGGAGTCTACTGGTTGTAGGGTGTAGGACTGAGTCAACTGGTTGTAAGGTGTCGGGCTGAGTCTACTGGTTGTTGGGTGTAGGGCTGAGTCAACTGGTTGTAAGGTGTCGGGCTGAGTGTACTGGTTGTTGGGTGTAGGGCTGAGTCTACTGGTTGTTGGGTGTAGGACGGAGTCTACTGGTTGTTGGGTGTAGGGCTGAGTCTACTGGTTGTAGGGTGTAGGGCTGAGTCTATTGGTTGTAGGGTGTAGGGCTGAGTCTACTGGTTGTTGGGTGTAGGGCTGAGTCTACTGGTTGTTGGGTGTAGGGCTGAGTCTACTGGTTGTAAGGTGTCAGGCTGAGTCTACTGGTTGTAGGGTGTAGGACTGAGTCTACTGGTTGTTGGGTGTAGGGCTGAGTCTACTGGTTGTAGGGTGTAGGACTGAGTCTACTGGTTGTAGGGTGTAGGGCTGAGTCTACTGGTTGTAGGGTGTAGGACTGAGTCTACTGGTTGTTGGGTGTAGGGCTGAGTCTACTGGTTGTTGGGTGTCGGGCTGAGTCTACGGTTGTTGGGTGTCGGGCTGAGTCTACTGGTTGTTGGGTGTCAGGCTGAGTCTACTGGTTGTAAGGTGTAGGGCTGAGTCTACTGGTTGTAAGGTGTCGGGCTGAGTCTACTGGTTGTAAGGTGTCGGGCTGAGTCTACTGGTTGTTGGGTGTAGGACTGAGTCTACTGGTTGTAAGGTGTCGGGCTGAGTCTACTGGTTGTTGGGTGTACGACTGAGTCTACTGGTTGTAGGGTGTAGGACTGAGTCTACTGGTTGTAAGGTGTCGGGCTGAGTCTACTGGTTGTAAGGTGTCGGGCTGAGTCTACTGGTTGTTGGGTGTAGGACTGAGTCTACTGGTTGTAGGGTGTAGGACTGAGTCTACTGGTTGTAAGGTGTCGGGCTGAGTCTTACCGTTAAAGGTGCTGCAAGGGTAACTGTGGTTGAAGCTGCAGCGCTGGCTTGAAGATCCCCAGGAATGTTGATTGGATCGGGTTGGATTGAAAGAGCCTTGAGGACTGCAGGTTCCTTCTCACTCCCACAATTGGACCAGGAGAAGGTGCCACGAGTCGGAATCTGAAAAACAGGAAAGAGTGTACGTGTGTGAGAGGTGAACAGGTCATATGCCGGCCTTGAACTCGCTTACCGCACAGAGAGTCAAAGGGCAGGTTTAATCGTACGTACTCTGAACCGCTATTTCCATTTGATCCGTACCTTGGTGAACCTTGATATTGGAGCCGCAGCTGGCAACAGGAGTCTGTTGCTTTTCTGCTCAAGGAACAGAGTCTCAATTGCTGAATAATGCTTTAGTTTCTGCAAAATCTGTCACTGGCTTGTTGGCATCCATTACAGTGTCTGCTAGTCCTTTGTGCCCCTGGCAACTGCAAAAGCTCAAAGTTATGGGATGTCTGTCCCCGTTACACTTCTCACACCCTTCTGTTAAAGATCATGAGAACATAAGAAATAGGAGCAGGAGTAGGCCATATGGCCCCTCGAGCCTGCTCCACCATTTAATACGATCATGGCTGATCCGATCATGGACTCAGGTCCACTTCACTGCCCACTCCCCATAACCCCATATTAGTTAAGAAACTGTCTATCTCTGTCTTAAATTTATTCAATGACCCAGCTTCCACAGCTCTCTGAGGCAGCGAATTCCACAAATTTACAACCCTCAGAGAAGATCATTAACAGCACTCACCAAGGCCATGCATTTCTCACACGGAGACAAAGAACTTACATTGCTATAGCGCCTTTCACAAACTCAGGATGTCCCAAGGCTCTTTACAGCCAATGAATTACTTTTAGAACTGTTGTAATGTAGGGAAATGTAGATGCCAATAAGTGCACAGCAAGCTCCCACAAACAGCAGTGTGATTAAAAACAGATTATCTAGTAATTGTGATGTTGGTTGAGGGATACATATTGACCAGGACAACTGCTCTTTCCAAATAGTGCCACGGGATCTTTTACATCCACCCGAAAGTGCAGGTGGGGCTTCGGTTTCACGTCTTATCCAAAATACGGCATCTCTGACAGTGTAGCCCTCCCTCAGTACTGCTCTGCCGACAATGGAGCACTCCCACAGTACTGCCCCATGAATAGTGCAGCCCTCTCCCAGAAGATGATGACACCTTCCCCCTAAATAAAGCCTCCCTGCCTGGCAATACCTTCCACCACTTGCCCCACTCAGACTGTCGAGGTGGCGGTGTGGCTCTCATCAGCCAATCACAGCTTGCTCGGTCCTCCTAATGTTCTGGCATCTCCTCCTCCTTTGAGCATCTCACCTTGTTGCATTCCTCTCACCTCATTTAAAATTCTCATTCTCTACCATCCACCCAAGGGCCATAAAATGTTCTCAGAGATATCTTCGCTGCTTTCCTCCTTCAGCCTCTGAACCGAGTGACTTCTAATCCTCGGCGATTTCAACCTTCATCTCAATTCATCATGCTCTCTCTCCTTTGAGTTCACTGCCCTCCTAGCCTTCCCTTAATCTCTCCCACCATGTAAACTTCCCAACCCATATTCATAGCCACATCCTGGACCTTGCCATCTCACATGGCCTTGCTACTTGCATTGTGTCGATCACAGATAAGGCCATCTCTGACTACTTCCTCGTATCGCTCTCTACCCACATCCCCATTGCATGCCCCGGGCCACACCAACCCTACTACCTTCAGTGTTCACCCCCGGAAAAAAAACTCTCCTAACTCACTTACGAAATCCCAACTGTCCCGCCTTTGGCCCTCCATTCACCACGGCATTTCTGCAGTTACCGATCTGCCAACCACACCCTTTGATGCCCTTGTCCCTGTTAAAACCTTTACTCTCTCTCATCCTAGCTATTCCCCCTGGTACGGCCCTCGTCTTCATTCCCTTCAGTCCAAGGGACGCAGACTTGAACGGATGTGGCGGACATATGGTGGTTTAGCCATTCACCGCCAGGTCTGGCTGGACCACATAAAGCATTATTGGGTCCTGCTCTCATCTGCCAAATCTGCCCACTATTCCAGAATCATTCTGGAATGCAAAGATAACCCCAGGCTTCTTTTCTCTACTGCAAACCATCTTCTTAAACCCCTCTGCCCTGTCTCCTCCGCCCTCAACTCTGACAACAAGTGTGAGGAGCTCATGGACTTCTTTGTCTCCAGGATTGAGACCATCTGTTTGGCCGCCTCTGCCCCTTCCCTTCCTTCCCCTAACCCACCGGGCCAAACTTCCTGTGAGGTTTCCCCCCTGCCCTAACCCTGAACTCGCATCTCTCTCCAGTTTCTCTCCGATCTCCCCTCATGCCCGCTCCGCGCTCATCTTATCCATGAGACCCACATCCTGCTCCCTCGACCCTATTCCCACTAAACTGCTCACCACCCAACTTCCTTTTCTGGCTCCCACGTTAGCTGATATTGTTAACGGTTCTCTCTCCTGAGGTACTGTCCCTCTCCCTCAAATCTGCCATCATCACCCCATCCACAAAAAAACAACTCTTATCGATCTAATCGTAGCCACCTGCAACGGCTTCTCTTCCCGCTCCCGCATCATTATCTCTGGTGTCCCCCAAAGATCTATCCTCAGCCCCCTTCTATTTCTCATCTACATGCTGCCCCTCGCAACATTATCCAAAATCACATTTTAATCGCTCAACCATTGGTGGCTGTGCCTTTTGTTGCCTGTGCCCTAAGCACTGGAGTTTCCTCCCTAAACCTCTCCGCCTCACTATCTCTCCTTTAAGATGCTTCTTACAACCTCTGTCTTTGACCAAGCTTTTGGTCATCTGGCCTAATTTCTCCTCATGTGGCTCGGAGTCAAATTTTGTTTTATAACGCTCCTGTCAAGTGCTTTGCGATGTTTTACTACATTTTTTTACACAGCGAGTGGTTAGGATCTGGAATTCACAGCCTGAAAGGGTGATGGAAGCAGATTCAATTGTGGCTCTCAAAAGGGAATTGGATAAGTATCTGAAGGACAAAAAAAATGCAGGGCTACAGGGAAAGGGTGAGGGAGTGGGACTGGCTGACATGCTCTTGCAGAGAGCCGGCACGGGCTCGACAGACCGAATGGCGGCCTCCTGTGCTGTAAACATTCTAGATTCAAACAGTGCTGACTGCCCTGACTACAGAGAAATAAAAGGTCCTACCGAGTGCAGCTTCTTGCCGTTTAGCATCCGAATGTGGAATGTCTTCTCCTTATCCACTTGAGACGTGGAGCCACATCCCAAACAAACGAGAAATGCAAAAATGACCTTCATCGCACTGATCTCTGTATTAAAGATCTGTGGGGGGGGGGGAAATGCAGACAGTGAAGAAGGAAATCTAACACTACAATGAAAAAGGCCTGGCTACATCAATATCCCTGTAAACGTAGCAAATCAGAGGAAATACCCACAGAACTAATTGAGAGTGAGCCGGTCTCTGCATACGCCAACAGTGAAAACAGAGTAATGCACCAGATTATCACCAGGCAAAATCAGGAAGCAGCTGCAAATGACCACAAACAAGGACTGCAGGGAGAGATGCAAGATGTACTGCTTCTGTATAAAGTCCTCGTGGAAATACACTCTTTCGCCCTCTGTGGGCAGGATGGTCATTCCTCCAAACGTGCACAAAACACTGGTTTGGCCTCAGCTGGAGTTTTGTGTCCTGTTCTGGGCACCACACTTTGGGAAGGACCTCGAGGGCTTGGAGAGGGTGCGAAGCAGATTTACTACAGTGGTACCAAGGGTGAGGCACTTCAGTTAAGAGAAGGGACTGGAGAAGCTGGGGTTGTTCTCCTTAGAGCATAGGAAGTAAGGGGAGATTTAATAGAGGTGTTGATAATTGTGAAGGGTTTTGATAGAGTAGATATGGAAAAACTGTTTCCAGCGGCAGAAGGATCGGTAACCTGAAGACACAGATTTAAGGTAATTGACAAAAGGGCGAGATGAGAATTTTTTTAACGCAACGAGTTGTTGGGATCTGGAATGCACTGCCTGAAAGGATGGTGAAAGCAGATTCAATAAGAACTTTCAAATGGATATATACTTGAAAAGGAGAAATTTGCAGGGTTATGGGGAAAGAGCAGGGGAATGGGACTCATTATACAGCTCTTCAGAGATGGGCCGAATGGCCTCCTTCTGTACTTTATGATTTTACAATTCTGTGTGAAATACAGGAGAACGACAATGAAAACCAGCATTCTTTCTCTGCCCTGCCTCTTGACAAGTGTCGCTAACTCTCCCGGAGTTCCCAAGAGATGAAGATTAATCTCCCGTCCACTGCTGTGAGAAACCCGGGAGAAAAATCATTGCAGTATTAAAAAAAATTGTGTTTTTTAAAATTTTCTTCACTTTTGTTTATTAGTTATAAAAATATTGGAGTTGGGGGTGTAGGGGGGGAAAAGGCTGTTTGGCTGATTGGGGCGATTGGAGGCGGGAGGTCACGTGACTAAACCTCCAGGAATACGTCCAACCAGAGTGGCCAATCCTTGCTCCACTATCTCTGTGCATCTTTCTCTGCACCTCTTTTCCATTGCTGTTTCAACAACAACAACTTGTATTTATATAGCGCCTTTAATGTTGTGAAACATCCCAAGGCGCTTCACAGGAGTATTATGAGATTTAAAAAATTGACACCAAGCTGCATAAGTAGAAATTAACGCAGGTGACAAAAAGCTTGGTCAAAGAGGTATGTTTTAAGAAGCGTCTTGAAGGAGGGAAGAGAGGTAAAGAAGCGGAGAGGTTTAGGCAGGGAGTTCCAGAGCTTGGGATCAAAGACACTTATAACACGGAAGGAGTCCATTCAGCCCATCACCCACAGAGCAACCTGAAACGTATCCAATTGTCCTGCTCTTTCCTCAGAACCCTGCGTAAAATATTTATACACTTTTTAAATACATTTTTATATTTAGATACACTTCATTTCCCCTTAAAAATGCAGTGCTCTCTGCTTCAAATATACCCTGCAGCTATGCATCCCCTGCTCTGTGTAAAAGGACAATTCTCCTAACCTCTCTCCTCATCCCCCTAATTACAAAGTCCTATATATTCCAGGCATGTTTATGCCATGCAGAGGTACCCGATGAATGTTATGGATCCTGAGAGAGGCCTGGGACTAACCACTAAGTATAAACAAAGAGCACTTTATACTCACTTTATAAAAAGCTCCGTTGCGCTTGCACATAGCGAAGGATGTCACAGTTGTGCAGAGGACGGCTACCAGAGTGATACTCAGCCTTTAGGTTCTTAGTTACCAGATTTGGGGGATTTGCACGAGACACTCTCTTGAGTCCAATATCAACAACAACTTGCATTTATATAGCATCTTTAACGTAATGAAGCGTTATCAGACAAATATTTGACACCTAGCCACATAAGTAGATATTAGGATATGTGATGGTAGGTTTTAACGAGCGACTTAAAGAAAGAAAGAGAGGTAGACAGGCAGAAAGGTTTAGGGAGGGAATTCCAGTGCTTCGGGTCCAGGCAACAAAAGGTACAGCCGCCAATGGTGGGGCGATGATAATCAGAGGAGGGAGGGACAAAGCCATGGAGGGATTTGAAAATAAGGTTGAGAATTTTAAAATTGAGGTGTTGCTAAACTGGGAGCCAGGGGTGATGGGTGAGCGGGACTTGGTGTGTGTATCCTGTAAGTGCACCTCATGTGCCATACTATCTGGAGTGCACTGTTATCTGCCTAATACCTGCCTAATATTTAGACAATGTCATGTATTTGCTTCATGGGTTCTTTGCTTAGGAATTCATAGCAACACATTGTTATTAAGAACTAGTTGATTTATTAGCAAAAGGTTGAACAATCACACTACATATTACCAGTTCGTCCACCAGGCTCACAACTACCTGCCTCATCGTGGATCCCCTGAACCCAACTGGCTGGGGTTTTATTGAGTCTTGTGATCATCATGTGATTGGCTAAGCCACTCCCAACTCAACAGCTCTACAACTATTTTGTTGTGAACAATTAAATCATTAAAAACAAGTACCCCCTGATTAAAGTGTGTGGGGGGAGACCACTTCAAACACTTTCAAACAACTATTTTTGTGGAAAACAAATAATCAAGTGCCCCCTGATTAAAGGGGGAGGGGGCACACTCCAAAAACGTTTCAAGTGCCCCCCACCCCCTTTTTTTCCTTTTTTTTGAGGGCACTAAAACACAAATTATACAAGTGCCCCCTGGCTGAAAGTGGAGGCGGGGGGGGGGGGGGGGAGGGGGGGCACTAAAACCGACAACTTAAACAAATTAAACTTTAGACATTAAACTCAAATTAAAATTTGGTTGCCAGGGGTGATGATGCACTCCAGTCCCTCCAGCGCCTACCTCTCGCGGAAGGCCGTGGGCGTACCGGTGGACACCGCGTGCTCCATCTCCAGGGACACCCTGACTCGGATGTAAGCGCGGAAGAGAGGCAGGCAGTCGGGCTGAACGATCCCCTCGACCGCCCGCTGCCTGGACCGGGTGATGGCACCCTTGGCCGTGCCCAGGAGCAGTCCTACGAGGAGGCCCTCGGACCTACCCGCTCCCCTCCGCACAGGGTGCCCAAAGATCAGGAGTGTGGGACTGAAGTGCAAACAGAACTTGAGGAACAGGCCCCTTCAAATGTTGGAAGAGGGGCTGCAACCTCGCACACTCAATTAAAAACGTGGAACACGGACTCTTCCAGACCGCAGAAATTGCAGGCGGCCTGGGACCCCGTGAACCGACTTAAAAACTTATTGAACGGGACTACTCCGTGCACCACCCTCCAGGCCAAGTCCTTAATAAATAGAGGGAGGATTCCCGCGTAGAGTGCACTCCATCGGGGACCCCTGCCTCCTCCGGATGGCAAGATGGTACGCCATGGCGTGTCCGGACGGCAGACGAGGATGGCAAGGTGGAGAGTGTGCAAGAGGAGCCCATACAGGAAACCCCTCCGTGCAGAACTGAAGGGCACGGAGGGGATTTCCCCGAGGAGGCTCAAGTTGTGAGGTGCCTGCTCCCGAGGGAGGTTTCGGGGCTTGGCGCCGATGAGGAATTCCGTCCGGACGGGGTCAGTTTGGACGGGATCTCTCCACGTGCTTGAGCCTCCTCGACACACCTAACGGAGTCAGGGCCCAGAGCTGTTTTTAGCGACTCGATGGCATTTGCCGTGCGCTGGACGTCGACCCAGTTTAGGCGCCGTGCCAGCATGTCTGGCGCCATCCAGCCCGCTCCTCCGCCATCGAGCAGGTCCCTGACCCTGGTCACCTCGCCAGCCACAGCCCTCTCGTCTGACTGACACCTAAAACCTCGGTCGTGGAGGTAAGGATTCCTGAGCAGCGGCTCCTGCAGGACAGCTACCACTCCAGATGGTGGAGAGCTGCGCTTGGTGGTGAGTTTGTTCCAGACCCTGACGAGTTCCTGGTAAAAGACAGGCAGCCCCCATATGGCGGTCCTGACGCCCCCCAAGCTCGCAAACAGGAGCTGCATGTTGTAATTGAGGCTGTGCTGCTGGTGGAAGAAATACATCGCCAGCACACGCCACCTAGGAGGGGGCTCGACGTAAAGGTATCTCTGCAGGATCTGAAGACGGAAAGTCGCGAGCTGGGTGCTGACGTACACCAACGGCTGACCACCCTCCCTAAGCAGGAGACTCAAGACCGCGGCAGAGACCCAGTGCTTCCTGTTGTTCCAGAAGAAGTCCACCAGCTTCTTCTGTATCTTGGCGACAAATGCAGGGGGAGGGGTCAAAGTGACCAGCCGGTACCACAGCATTGCGACCACCAGCTGGTTTATGATTAGCGCTCAACCCCTGTAGGACAGCACTCGGAGCAGTCCTGTCCAGCGCCCTAGGCGAGCGGCGACCTTGGCCTCCAACTCCTGCCAGTTCACCAGCCAAGATTCCTCGTCGGGGCTAAGGTAGACTCCCAGATAGAGGAGATGGGTCGTGCTCCAGGCAAAAGGCCTGAGCTCCTCCAGCAGGGAGTCCACCTGCCACTGACCCACCAGGAGTCCGGAACATTTCTCCCAGTTGATTCTAGCGGAGGATGCGGCCGAGTAAATCTCCTGGCACTTACGCATCCTCCGCAGGTCAGCGGGATCCTCTATCGCGAGGAGCACGTCATCGGTGTAAGCCGAGAGGACGACCTCCACGCCCGGCCCTTGCAGAGCCAGTCCCGTCAACCTCTTCCGCAAGAGGCGCAGGAAAGGCTCCACGCAGATGGCGTATAACTGGCCGGACATGGGGCATCCCTGGGGCACCCCTCTCTCAAAACCGTCAAAGATCCGTTAACCTTAATCAGACACTCTGCGGCAGGGTACAAAAGTCGGATGCAGGCAACGAAATGCGTCCCGAACCCGAAAGCGCGCAGAGTTCTGAACAGATACTCGTGATCCACCCTGTCGAATGCCTTCTCCTGGTCTAGGGATAGGAAGGCAACACTTTCAAACAATCTGTGAGCACGCTCACAGGTGCATACATTACAGTCGAAAATCTGATCCAGGAATTGTGGACATAAAACCCTAGTTGCATAGACCAACTACTGTAATCTTGCACGTGCCATTGTATGTGTTTTTCTGTCTTGACAGAAATCAGACTGAAAGTACTCTAATTCAATGAGGTATTATTTCATCCCATGAAAATAACAACAAACACAAACTCTGCTGACAATGTGGACAAAAATGTAGAATTTAATATAAAGATATTATGAATTGAGAACAACTTAAATTTATATAGCACATTTAATGTAGTAAAATATCCCAAGGCACTTAATAAGGCACTTGTAAAGTCCTGTCCCCTCAGTACAGATTCACACGAGGCATGTAGTGAAGTCAAGATCACTCTGGACCTGCACCTTTATTTCACAGCTCTGGAATGCTGCACTTGCCTGAGACCTGCCTTTATATACCTGTCTCTTGCAAGTGCACCCCTGGTGGTAAGGTATGCTGGTGGTTACAGGTCATGTCTTATTTTAGTCATGTATAGCATGTTAGGTTACAGTTATATATATAATAATGTAAGATACATGACATCACCCTCCCCCAAGGTCTTATTGTCTTTATAGGTTCAGTCTCTCAGGTGGTCTACACTCTCGCGTGGAGCGTCTGAGTTGTGGTTCAGTTGTTTGCCTTGGTGTCTGTTTTTCTTTGGGTGTGGTTGCTGGTATCTCGCCTGGGCTGTCTGTTTCGATTGGTGTGATTGTTGTTGACTCGCCTGGGCTGCCTGTTGGGATTGCCCTTTCCTCAGGTTGTTCCCTCTGTCTGTCCACCAGGTGTGGTGCGAGTTCCACATTGTAGTCTGCCTCTGATTCTGCAGTGTTGTTGGTATATCTGCTTTTGACATGGTCTATATGCCTCCGGCAGGCTTGGCCATTGTCCATTTGTACTACCAGTAGCCTGTTTCCTTCCTTGCCCATTACTGTCTCTGCAAGCCATTTGGGATCCCTGCCACAGTTTAGTACAAACACTTTGTCCCCTATCTCATTCCATCTCCACCTCGAATTTCTGTCATGGTACTCAGTCAGCTTACGGCGCTTTGCCTCAACGATTTCGTGCATGTCTGGGAGGATTAATGAGAACCTTGTTTTTAAAGTCCTTTTCATCAACAGTTGCGCGGGGGGAATCCCAGTCAATGAGTGTGGACAAGATCTGTATGCCAGCAGCAGTCGCGACAGGCGACCCTGCAGCGTGGGACCTTGGATTTTAAGCATGCCTTGTTCAATGATTTGCACTGCTCTCTCCGCCTGGCCGTTGGAGGCCGGCTTGAACGGTGTCGTCTTGACGTGATTTATGCCGTGGTCATTTATAAAATCTTGGAATTCTGCGCCGGTGAAGCACGGACCATTGTCACTGACCAATATGTCAGGGATTCCGTGCGTTGCAAACATGGTTGCGAGGCTCTCCACAGTGGTGGAGGTTGTACTCGAGTTTAAAATGGTGTATTCGATCCACTTTGAAAATGCATCTACAACTACGAGGCACATTTTGCCCCTGAATGGTGTCGAAATCTCGACCTCCGAAAAGAATGACTCCGACACTTACAGCTCCGGCAGAAGTTTCTTTAATTCGCTTGCTAGCAAGGGGCAGATCACACTCAGTCAAGGGCTAAGTGAACACCTCCGCAATGGTACAGTTTCACAAGATATTTATACAGTAAAACCCAAGTTATGGCCTCTCCCTGTGTATTGCTCTGTCTCACAGTCAGTGAATACAGATAAAGAGTTAATTACTATATCCTGGTCCCGACATGGTTTACAGATATTTCCTTTTTCAGGGTTATCAGTTGGCCAGCCGGCCATTACTCCATGAGAATGAGGTAATGGGCTATCACCTGTCTTGTATTGCGTCAGGATTGTTCAATTTCCTGGTCAGTTTATCGTTTACATCAAAAGGATGAGGTCTCTACAAGAGATAGTGGCTGGTGGTTTGAGTACATAGAAAAGGGTGGGGTGACATGGAACTCTTGTCATGTAGACAATAGGAGAGCACCTTGGGGGGGTACTTGTCTCAACATGACTTGTCTCCTAGCTGTCTGCTGGCCATCAGCTATCTCCAACCAGGTTTAGCTGTTTACGCAAGCTGACTGATTTTATGCAGAAAGTTCTGGAAGGACCAGGACTCCCTCTTGTAATATATTGCAAGGGGCACACAAATACCGTATGGTATCAGCTTAGATGCAAATACATTTCCACATTCCCCCATTTTGTCCTTCACAAGGACAACTCAATCCATTCTGATCTTGTACAGTCTCTCCATTTCCATTTCCACACAAGAGCCTTCAGCAGTTGTTGCTACCATAACTCTAGCCGTGGTCTCGGTAGGTAACATAGTTTCTCCCACCCTGGCACAGCAACACTTAATGACGACAAATAATAGATACAGGGCGAAGGCTATCAGCAGGAATATGATCAAACCCTGTACCACAGATTTCCCCAGGGCTCCCAACCATCCCGATGCCCAACCCCACAAGGTGATACCGTCCTGGCCAACTGTCTGTTTATACTCTATTACCTTTTTCCTGATGTTTTCAGCTAAACTGCCGATATCTTCTGATTTATCTGGGATATACGTACAGCATTCTCCACCTATTAATGCGCATGTCCCTCCCTCCTTGGCTAGGAGATAATCTAAGGCCATACGATTTTGGAGAGCCACTGTTCGAATAGCTACCATTTCGTCATTTATCCCTTCAAAGGCTTGGGAAGTTGCGTTGGCTACTGATTCGACTAAGTTAGCCAGTTCCCGTAACTGCCATTCGGTCGATGCTATTCCATAGGGTGGCACCATTACCTTGAATATTCCGTTTAGCCACGTCAAATCCCGTTTAAATCTGTGACTTCCATAGGCCTCCCTTTGAGTCTTTACTGATCTGATAAGGGGTATTACATATCCTAAGTAACAGGACCCTGCCCAGTTGGCTGGTAACCATGGGTAGGCTTTATGGCCACAAATAAAGTAGGTGCAATTATAGGACGTCAGCTCATGGTCCTTTTGCACTATCCCTACTCGAGTGGTCTCACCTTCCCACCCTTTACCTGGGGCTTTGTTATGGACCGTTGTCCAGCCAACGGTTGCTATCTTTCTCTCAGTGGGATTAGTTGTGGCTTGCCATTTAATCATTTGGGAACACTTGCTGCGTCCCATTTCTGGTCCTTTAGTCTCATTACTCACTAGGCATATTATACCTTCAGGATTTCCTATTCTGGGAGTAATGCTTAGGAAGGGAGGCTGATGGTTATTATCATAATTGGGCTGGTACCATCCCTGGAAGGCTGTAAGTTTATACCCTGTCGACCTCCATTCTGTTTGCTCCTTCGTTTCTGACACCTTGGTTAGGTTTGTCCTATTTTGCACTGTCAACCATTCTACCATTTCTGATTCGTTAAAGGGGACAGATCTCAGGGGAATACCCCCTTCGGAGTGGACAGGTACATGGGAACATATCCAACAACTCGACAAGTTTCTTTCTTGAGCATACCTATGACTCAGTGCCATAAATACGTTTACTTGCAATTCCCTTCGGTGGCGGGTCTGTACCCCTGGTGTAATCAATAATGTAAAGTAAAACCCTGTCAAGCCCAGCACCATCAGTCCCCATAGTCCATACAGTTCCTTATTCAGTCTTCCTTTTTCTGTTCCTCTGGTTCCTTCTTTCCTTCCTCCTGGTCGGGTGCCCGTTTGCAATGGGATGCGTGGATCCATGTTGGTCTTTCCTTTACCTTGATTGCAGTATTGGTCGCCAACAAGACCTGGTATGGTCCTTCGAATCTTGGCTGTAGACTGCTTTTTCTTTTAAAAATCTTGATGTAAACGAATTCCCCTGGCTCCAGGTTATGACACTTCCCTTCCGCTGGCTTGACTTGGGCTTCCTTTACCTGTGAATGAAAGCTGGAAATACATTTGGTTAGTGCAATACAATAATTCAACATATTTTCCTCCATTTTGTGGATGTCCATCTGTTTTGCAGTAAATGGTGCTGTAAAAGGTAGTCGTTGGGGACGCCCCATAACTATCTCATGTGGTGACAGGCCTGTTGTTCTGTTGGTTGTAGATCGCATTACCATCAAAGCTAAGGGCAGCAGTTCTGTCCATTTCAGTCCAGTGTCATTGCATAGTTTTGCCAGCTTATTTTTAAGCATTCCATTATATCTTTCAACAAGTCCAGCTGATTGTGGATGATAACTGCAATGAAAACGTTGATTAATCTGCAAAGTTTTACACATTTCTCTTATAACAGTTCCCGTGAAATGTGACCCGTTATCACTAGAAAGCTTAGCAGGGATTCCGAAGCACGGTACGATTTCTTTTAACAAACATTTAGCAACAGTAGTGGCATCGGCCTTTTTACATGGAAAGGCTTCAATCCATCTAGAGAACACATCTACAATAACTAATACATACTTGAATCCCATACACATAGGTAATTCAATAAAATCCATTTGTAAATGTACAAAAGGCCCGACTGGATTTGGGTGGGAGGCAGATTCTATTTTTTCCGTCTTACCCGGATTCATTGTCTGACAGGTAACACAATTTTCACAGATTTGTTTTGCAATTGCCGAAATACCTGGTGCATACCAAGTTGCCAAAATATAATCTGCCAATCCCCCTTTGCCTGCATGTGTGAATATATGAACACATCGGGCTATCCATGGAAGTAAGGATCTGGGCGCCACCACACGGCTATCGTGGTGAACCCATATTCCTTCTGGATTTTTATAACATTGATCCTTCGTCCAGGTCACCACCTCTTCCGTACTGGCCTGTGTCTGAAAAGTCAGCACGTCATTAATAGTGGGTGGCGGGTCTGAGCAATTATTGTTCCTTAGTGGGAACAATGACACCTGCATCCCCCCTTTTGACAGAGCTGCTGACTTAGCTGCATTATCAGCTCTGGCGTTCCCAAGTGCCACCTCATTCGATTGGCCTGTATGTGCTTGGCATTTGATAATGGCAAGTTTCAAGGGGCATTGAATGGCTCGCAGAAGATTTTCCACTTGTTCTGCATTTTTGATAGGGGTTCCTGAAGAAGTCAGGTACCCGCGAATCTTCCAAATTTGTCCATAGTCATGTGATACCCCAAAAGCATACCTGGAGTCAGTGTAGATATTAACTGTTTGTCCTTCAGCCAGAATACAGGCTCGAGTTAACGCAAACAATTCGGCTTGTTGGGCTGAAAAGGAGTCTGGAAGAGAGGCTGTTTCGACAACATTAAACTGAGTTACAATTGCATAAGCCGCTCTAGGTTGGCCCCTATCATTTCGTAGGGCTGATCCGTCAACATAGTACACTAGATCAGGGTTACACATTGGTACATCTGTTAGATTGATACGTGGTTTAGTCACTAATTCGGTTACCATTTCACATGAATGGGGTTCGCCGTTTTCATTCGTGGGGAGTAGAGTGGCTGGATTTAAGGTAGTGCATCTTTTGATGATAAGGTTCGGATTTGATAACAGTTCGACTTCATATTTAGTGGTTCTTGCAGAGGTTAGGTGTTGGGTGGCACATTTAGTAAGTAAAATCTCGACAGAGTGTGGGATATACAAAATGGGCTGATGATTTAGAGTTATTGTCTGAGCCTGTTGCATAGCATAATAAGCTGCTGCCAACGAAGGAAGACATCCTGGTAGTCCGCGTGCCACTGGGTCTAGTTGGGTACTGAAATACGCTACCGGTCGCTGCCTGTCCCCATGTAACTGAGTCAAAACAGATTGTGCAAAACCCGATTTTGTGATGCACAAATAAGTTGAATAGCTTAGTGTAATCTGGTAATCCCAAGGCTGGTGCTGAAATGAGGGGCTGCTTAAGACTCTGGAAAGCATTCTGGGATACTTCATTCCAAATCCTTCTTTAAGCATTGTGAGAATATAGTAGATTCATTCACAGCTCGTAGGTCTTGGACAAACCTCCATTTGTCACTATTGGGCTTCTGAACCGGAAGAATCGGTGTGTTACACGGACTTCTCATTTATGCTTATAGTGATTCCCAGATCACAGAATGTAAAGTACTTGTTTTCTAATTTTATTAAAAGGCTTCCAAACCCAAGATTTTTCCAATACACCCAAAATGTTGATCAAGGAGATCACCTGAAATATCTCAAAATCCCAATTCAAATATTGTACTGCCACTCTTTATCAAAAAAAATCCTCTTACTGAGCTAGAAGCTTTTGTACCAAGATTTTACACAAAAGACAATGAGAGTGTACTCCCCCAGCCTGCAGCCTCGAGAGACCCACAAAGGCTTTTTAAAAAAAAAAGGCATTACAACTTCCCAAGGCATTACAACTTTTAACCACTGGGACCATGTCTCAACAAACCTATCCTTTGTGCATTTCCTAGCTCCGTAACTTCTCATCCGAATAAATCCACACCTGCGCTCCTAACTTAAAATGTCTTAAACTTCCCACATACAGGACAACACTATGAAGGGTTAAAAAACTTCACTTTGTTTGAAAAAGTGGGTGGAGCTAAAACAAACAGGCAGGAAAACAAACTTTCCAAACAGGTTTCCAGACACAAGGAAAAAACACAGAAGCACTCTCATTCAAAGACAAGACATTCACAAAAGTCTCTCTCCATTCAATAAAGCTTTTTTTTTGCTAGCTTTATTTTTTTTTGGAATCCATAAGTCACTTTCAGGTTCTCTTTTTTTTACATTTGATTTACTTCCTCTGTTAATTTTACATGGGCTTGAAGAATCGGAACCCAGGCCTTTTCTATTACTTTCCTTTTTTTTCCTCTTCTACCTGGATCTCTGTTTATAAGACACTCCTCTAGACATGTTGTTCTCTCTAAATTAAATGAACCATCGGGTGGAAATGGCCTGTTTTCACCCTTAGTCCACTTTACCGTTTTTGTTTCTTTGGTCAATTGAAGACTGACCACAATTCTGGAGCATGACATTGGCTGGTGTGCCTTTTGTGGTGTTTTAACTTGCTCCGGCACCCATTCTGGATGATTAAGATTTTCCAGTTTCTGATCTCACAATCCTTTCGGCCAACCGAGTTCTCTACGCCCACTTCTCCTGGCCGTTACGTGGCCTGAAAAGGCTCTTAATTCGGGCTCAGTCTGGGTGTTAGAGATGTTGGCACGAACCAACCGTAGTTGATCAATCAGTTACTGTTTCTTTTCTTAATCAATCCTTGTGTTTTTTTTTTCCGAATCACAATTTTCCCTAGTGACTCTTCCCGTTTCTCTAATGGTAATGGGCTATCACCTGTCTTGTATTGCGTCAGGATTGTTCAATTTCCTGGTCAGTTTATCGTTTACATCAAAAGGATGAGGTCTCTACAAGAGATAGTGGCTGGTGGTTTGAGTACATAGAAAAGGGTGGGGTGACATGGAACTCTTGTCATGTAGACAATAGGAGAGCACCTTGGGGGGGTACTTGTCTCAACATGACTTGTCTCCTAGCTGTCTGCTGGCCATCAGCCATCTCCAACCAGGTTTAGCTGTTTACGCAAGCTGACTGATTTTATGCAGAAAGTTCTGGAAGGACCAGGACTCCCTCTTGTAATATATTGCAAGGGGCACACAAATACCGTATGGTATCAGCTTAGATGCAAATACATTTCCACATTCCCCCATTTTGTCCTTCACAAGGACAACTCAATCCATTCTGATCTTGTACAGTCTCTCCATTTCCATTTCCACACAAGAGCCTTCAGCAGTTGTTGCTACCATAACTCTAGCCGTGGTCTCGGTAGGTAACATAGTTTCTCCCACCCTGGCACAGCAACACTTAATGACGACAAATAATAGATACAGGGCGAAGGCTATCAGCAGGAATATGATCAAACCCTGTACCACAGATTTCCCCAGGGCTCCCAACCATCCCGATGCCCAACCCCACAAGGTGATACCGTCCTGGCCAACTGTCTGTTTATACTCTATTACCTTTTTCCTGATGTTTTCAGCTAGACTGCCGATATCTTCTGATTTATCTGGGATATACGTACAGCATTCTCCACCTATTAATGCGCATGTCCCTCCCTCCTTGGCTAGGAGATAATCTAAGGCCATACGATTTTGGAGAGCCACTGTTCGAATAGCTACCATTTCGTCATTTATCCCTTCAAAGGCTTGGGAAGTTGCGTTGGCTACTGATTCGACTAAGTTAGCCAGTTCCCATAACTGCCATTCGGTCGATGCTATTCCACAGGATGGCACCATTACCTTGAATATTCCGTTTAGCCACATCAAATCCCGTTTAAATCTGTGACTTCCATAGGCCTCCCTTTGAGTCTTTACTGATCTGATAAGGGGTATTACATATCCTAAGTAACAGGACCCTGCTCAGTTGGCTGGTAACCATGGGTAGGCTTTATGGCCACAAATAAAGTAGGTGCAATTATAGGACGTCAGCTCCTGGTCCTTTTGCACTATCCCTACTCGAGTGGTCTCACCTTCCCACCCTTTACCTGGGGCTTTGTTATGGACCGTTGTCCAGCCAACGGTTGCTATCTTTCTCTCAGTGGGATTAGTTGTGGCTTGCCATTTAATCATTTGGGAACACTTGCTGCGTCCCATTTCTGGTCCTTTAGTCTCATTACTCACTAGGCATATTATACCTTCAGGATTTCCTATTCTGGGAGTAATGCTTAGGAAGGGAGGCTGATGGTTATTATCATAATTGGGCTGGTACCATCCCTGGAAGGCTGTAAGTTTATACCCTGTCGACCTCCATTCTGTTTGCTCCTTCGTTTCTGACACCTTGGTTAGGTTTGTCCTATTTTGCACTGTCAACCATTCTACCATTTCTGATTCGTTAAAGGGGACAGATCTCAGGGGAATACCCCCTTCGGAGTGGACAGGTACATGGGAACATATCCAACAACTCGACAAGTTTCTTTCTTGAGCATACCTATGACTCAGTGCCATAAATACGTTTACTTGCAATTCCCTTCGGTGGCGGGTCTGTACCCCTGGTGTAATCAATAATGTGAAGTAAAACCCTGTCAAGCCCAGCACCATCAGTCCCCATAGTCCATACAGTTCCTTATTCAGTCTTCCTTTTTCTGTTCCTCTGGTTCCTTCTTTCCTTCCTCCTGGTCGGGTGCCCGTTTGCAATGGGATGCGTGGATCCATGTTGGTCTTTCCTTTACCTTGATTGCAGTATTGGTCGCCAACAAGACCTGGTATGGTCCTTCGAATCTTGGCTGTAGACTGCTTTTTCTTTTAAAAATCTTGATGTAAACGAATTCCCCTGGCTCCAGGTTATGACACTTCCCTTCCGCTGGCTTGACTTGGGCTTCCTTTACCTGTGAATGAAAGCTGGAAATACATTTGGTTAGTGCAATACAATAATTCAACATATTTTCCTCCATTTTGTGGATGTCCATCTGTTTTGCAGTAAATGGTGCTGTAAAAGGTAGTCGTTGGGGACGTCCCATAACTATCTCATGTGGTGACAGGCCTGTTGTTCTGTTGGTTGTAGATCGCATTACCATCAAAGCTAAGGGCAGCAGTTCTGTCCATTTCAGTCCAGTGTCATTGCATAGTTTTGCCAGCTTATTTTTAAGCATTCCATTATATCTTTCAACAAGTCCAGCTGATTGTGGATGATAACTGCAATGAAAACGTTGATTAATCTGCAAAGTTTTACACATTTCTCTTATAACAGTTCCCGTGAAATGCGACCCGTTATCACTAGAAAGCTTAGCAGGGATTCCGAAGCACGGTACGATTTCTTTTAACAAACATTTAGCAACAGTAGTGGCATCGGCCTTTTTACATGGAAACACATCTACAATAACTAATACATACTTGAATCCCATACACATAGGTAATTCAATAAAATCCATTTGTAAATGTACAAAAGGCCCGACTGGATTTGGGTGGGAGGCAGATTCTATTTTTTCCGTCTTACCCGGATTCATTGTCTGACAGGTAACACAATTTTCACAGATTTGTTTTGCAATTGCCGAAATACCTGGTGCATACCAAGTTGCCAAAATATAATCTGCCAATCCCCCTTTGCCTGCATGTGTGAATATATGAACACATCGGGCTATCCATGGAAGTAAGGATCTGGGCGCCACCACACGGCTATCGTGGTGAACCCATATTCCTTCTGGATTTTTATAACATTGATCCTTCGTCCAGGTCACCACCTCTTCCGTACTGGCCTGTGTCTGAAAAGTCAGCACGTCATTAATAGTGGGTGGCGGGTCTGAGCAATTATTGTTCCTTAGTGGGAACAATGACACCTGCATCCCCCCTTTTGACAGAGCTGCTGACTTAGCTGCATTATCAGCTCTGGCATTCCCAAGTGCCACCTCATTCGACTGGCCTGTATGTGCTTGGCATTTGATAATGGCAAGTTTCAAGGGGCATTGAATGGCTCGCAGAAGATTTTCCACTTGTTCTGCATTTTTGATAGGGGTTCCTGAAGAAGTCAGGTACCCGCGAATCTTCCAAATTTGTCCATAGTCATGTGATACCCCAAAAGCATACCTGGAGTCAGTGTAGATATTAACTGTTTGTCCTTCAGCCAGAATACAGGCTCGAGTTAACGCAAACAATTCGGCTTGTTGGGCTGAAAAGGAGTCTGGAAGAGAGGCTGTTTCGACAACATTAAACTGAGTTACAATTGCATAAGCCGCTCTAGGTTGGCCCCTATCATTTCGTAGGGCTGATCCGTCAACATAGTACACTAGATCAGGGTTACACATTGGTACATCTGTTAGATTGATACGTGGTTTAGTCACTAATTCGGTTACCATTTCACATGAATGGGGTTCGCCGTTTTCATTCGTGGGGAGTAGAGTGGCTGGATTTAAGGTAGTGCATCTTTTGATGATAAGGTTCGGATTTGATAACAGTTCGACTTCATATTTAGTGGTTCTTGCAGAGGTTAGGTGTTGGGTGGCACATTTAGTAAGTAAAATCTCGACAGAGTGTGGGATATACAAAATGGGCTGATGATTTAGAGTTATTGTCTGAGCCTGTTGCATAGCATAATAAGCTGCTGCCAACGAAGGAAGACATCCTGGTAGTCCGCGTGCCACTGGGTCTAGTTGGGTACTGAAATACGCTACCGGTCGCTGCCTGTCCCCATGTAACTGAGTCAAAACAGATTGTGCAAAACCCGATTTTGTGATGCACAAATAAGTTGAATAGCTTAGTGTAATCTGGTAATCCCAAGGCTGGTGCTGAAATGAGGGGCTGCTTAAGACTCTGGAAAGCATTCTGGGATACTTCATTCCAAATCCTTCTTTAAGCATTGTGAGAATATAGTAGATTCATTCACAGCTCGTAGGTCTTGGACAAACCTCCATTTGTCACTATTGGGCTTCTGAACCGGAAGAATCGGTGTGTTACAGGGACTTCTCATTTATGCTTATAGTGATTCCCAGATCACAGAATGTAAAGAACTTGTTTTCTAATTTTATTAAAAGGCTTCCAAACCCAAGATTTTTCCAATACACCCAAAATGTTGATCAAGGAGATCACCTGAAATATCTCAAAATCCCAATTCAAATATTGTACTGCCACTCTTTATCAAAAAAAATCCTCTTACTGAGCTAGAAGCTTTTGTACCAAGATTTTACACAAAAGACAATGAGAGTGTACTCCCCCAGCCTGCAGCCTCGAGAGACCCACAAAGGCTTTTTTAAAAAAAAAGGCATTACAACTTCCCAAGGCATTACAACTTTTAACCACCGGGACCATGTCTCAACAAACCTATCCTTTGTGCATTTCCTAGCTCCGTAACTTCTCATCCGAATAAATCCACACCTGCGCTCCTAACTTAAAATGTCTTAAACTTCCCACATACAGGACAACACTATGAAGGGTTAAAAAACTTCACTTTGTTTGAAAAAGTGGGTGGAGCTAAAACAAACAGGCAAGAAAACAAACTTTCCAAACAGGTTTCCAGACACAAGGAAAAAACACAGAAGCACTCTCATTCAAAGACAAGACATTCACAAAAGTCTCTCTCCATTCAATAAAGCTTTTTTTTTGCTAGCTTTATTTTTTTTTGGAATCCATAAGTCACTTTCAGGTTCTCTTTTTTTTACATTTGATTTACTTCCTCTGTTAATTTTACATGGGCTTGAAGAATCGGAACCCAGGCCTTTTCTATTACTTTCCTTTTTTTTCCTCTTCTACCTGGATCTCTGTTTATAAGACACTCCTCTAGACATGTTGTTCTCTCTAAATTAAATGAACCATCGGGTGGAAATGGCCTGTTTTCACCCTTAGTCCACTTTACCGTTTTTGTTTCTTTGGTCAATTGAAGACTGACCACAATTCTGGAGCATGACATTGGCTGGTGTGCCTTTTGTGGTGTTTTAACTTGCTCTGGCACCCATTCTGGATGATTAAGATTTTCCAGTTTCTGATCTCACAATCCTTTCGGCCAACCGAGTTCTCTACGCCCACTTCTCCTGGCCGTTACGTGGCCTGAAAAGGCTCTTAATTCGGGCTCAGTCTGGGTGTGTGAGAGATGTTGGCACGAACCAACCGTAGTTGATCAATCAGTTACTGTTTCTTTTCTTAATCAATCCTTGTGTTTTTTTTTTCCGAATCACAATTTTCCCTAGTGACTCTTCCCGTTTCTCTAATGGCAATCTCTCACAAAGGTATTGCACACAACAGTACACCAAGGACAACAAACAATATTCTCAGTCTGCGTTGTATGCCACTACAGACCGAGTCCTTAACTTATCCTAATAAAAAAACTGATAAAACTTATGGTTCCATACCCAAACTCTTATCACATAAGAACCTTTGATCGATTGCGCTTTCTTTTTTTTTTTCTCTACTCTTATCACATAAGAACCCCTTCCGAATTAAAAACAATAAAAATCTTATCATATAAGAACCTTCGATCGATTAGCGCTTTTCCTTTAAAACAATAAAAATCTTATCATATAAGAACCTTCAGGAACCTTTTTCGATCGACTAGCGCTCCCTTACCTACTGAAACCTTCCCCGGGCTGTTTCGAGATTTTTTCCAGAACCCGTTCCCTTCTGCTTGCAAGCTGAGAAAGAAATGGTTAAAAAAAAATAACTTAGCTTTTAAATGTCGAGTCTTGTAGATTGCAGTACCTCCCCTGTGGACAACAGATTACATATGCGATTCAACAGTGAAGAAACCTTCTTGTGAGCAAAAGGCTCACCTTGTTTGGCCACTGAAGCCTTTCACTGGAGAGGCACTATGCCTGTATCCGTTTTACTCACAGGACAGAGAGTATGCAATCTCGGTGGAACCTCCAAGAAGTAACTGTTGAAATCTCGACCCCCGAAAAGAATGACTCCGACACTTACAGCTCCGGCAGAAGTTTCTTTAATTCGCTTGCTAGCAAGGGGCAGATCACACTCAGTCAAGGGCTAAGTGAACACCTCCGCAATGGTACAGTTTCACAATATATTTATACAGTAAAACCCAAGTTATGGCCTCTCCCTGTGTATTGCTCTGTCTCACAGTCAGTGAATACAGACAAAGTGTTAATTACTATATCCTGGTCCTGACATGGTTTACAGATATTTCCTTTTGTCAGGGTTATCAGTTGGCCAGCCGGCCATTACTCCCTGAGAATGAGGTAATGGGCTATCACCTGTCTTGTATTGCGTCAGGATTGATCAATTTCCTGGTCAGTTTATCGTTTACATCAAAAGGATGAGGTCTCTACAAGAGATAGTGGCTGGTGGTTTGAGTACATAGAAAAGGGTGGGGTGACATGGAACTCTTGTCGTGTAGACAATAGGAGAGCACCATGTGGGGGGGGGGGGGGGTGCTTGTCTCAACATGATTTGTCTCCTAGCTGTCTGCTGGCCATCAGCCATCTCCAAACAGGTTTAGCTGTTTACGCAAGCTGACTGATTTTATGCAGAAAGTTCTGGAAGGACCAGGACTCCCTCTTGTAATATATTGCAAGGGGCACACAAATACCGTATGGTATCAGCTTAGATGCAAATACATTTCCACAATGGGCCCGCATAGTCTACGTGCACCCGCGACCACGGTAGGCCAGGGCCAGGGGCTCAGGGGTGCCTCCCTGGGGGCATTGCTGAGTTGGGCACAAATGGTGCACCTTCGGACGCAGAGCTCCAGGTCCGCGTCAATACCAGGCCACCAGACGTGGGATCTGGCTATGGCCTTCATGAGAACGATCCCCGGGTGCTCGCGGTGGAGCTTCCGGACAAATGCCTCTCTGCCTCGCAGAGGCATGACTACTCGGCTGCCCCATATCAGGCAGTCCGCTTGTAGTGATAGCTCATGATGTGCATGTGAAAAGGTTTGAATTCCTCGGGGCAGGCATCGCGAGCCTCTGCCCAGTCACCAGTTAGGACGCATCTTTTTACTAAGGATAACGTGGGGTCGCTGGCCGTCCAGGCTCTGATTTGGCGAGCCGTCATGGGCGAACCTGTGGACTCAAAGGCATTGATTGCCATGATTATCTCACAGTCCTGTTCATCGGACCCTTCCGTGGTCGCCAGGTAGCCTGCTGAGCGCGTCGGCACAGTTGTCTGTGCTGGTCTGTGCCTTATTGTATCGTCGTAGGACACCAGCATGAGTGCCCACCGTTGAATTCATGCCGAGGTGTTGGCGTTTAGTGCCTTGCTCTCAGATAGGAGGGACGTGAGGGGCTTGTGGTCGGTTTCTAATGCGAACTTGCCCCCGAAAAGGTATTGGTGCATCTTTTTGACACCGTACACGCACGCGAGCACCTCCTTCTCTACCATTCCGTACCCGCGCTCCGCCCGCGAAAGTTACCTGGAGGCATAAGCTGTGGGTTGTAATTTGCCCGCACTGTTGACATGTTGCAAAACGCACCCGACCCCATATGCTGATGCATCACATGTAAGAACTAGCTTTTTACCTGGGTCAAAGAAAGTCAAAACACTGTTGGAACACAGAAGGTTGCGTGCCTTATTGAACGCGAGTTCCTGGGCGTCCCCCCAAAACCAATCGCACCCCTTCCTGAGTAGCACGTGGAGAGGCTCCAGCAGCGTGCTTAAGTTCTGCATAAAGTTCCCAAAGTAATTGATTAGCCTGAGAAAGGCGCGCAGTTCTGAGACATTCCGGGGCCTGAGTGCCAGGCGAATTGCTTCTGTTTTGGACTCTGTTGGGCGGATTCCATCAGCGGCAATCCTTCTGCCCAAAAATTCAACTTCGGGTGCGAGAAACAGGCACTTGGATTTCTTAACTCGTAGGCCTACCCGATCCAACCACTTTAGTACTTCCTCCAAATTACGGAGATGGGAGTCGGTGTCCCTGCCCGTGATAAGTATGTCGTCTTGAAATACAACCGTCCCCGGGATGGACTTGAGCAGACTCTCCATGTTGCGCTGGAATATGGCAGCTGCCGACCTGATGCCGAATGGGCATCGATTGTACATGAAAAGGCCTCGATGTGTGTTGATGGTGGTGAGTAGCTTGGATTCCTCGGTCAATTCTTGCGTCATATACGCAGATGTGAGGTCTAGTTTTGAGAAAAGTTTACCTCCAGCCAATGTGGCAAATAAGTCCTTTGCTCTGGGCAGCGGGTACTGGTCCTGTAGGGAGACTCTGTTTATGGTAGATTTGTAGTCCCCACAGATTCGGACGGATCCATCAGGCTTCATGACTGTGACGATGGGACTTGCCCAGTCGCTAAATTCCACAGGTGATATAATGCCTTCTCGCAGAAGCCTGTCTAGTTTGTGTTCAATCTTTTCCCTCATCACAAAGGGTACAGCTCTGGCCTTGTGATGGACCGGTCTAGCATCCTGCGTGATGTAGATTTTGACTTTGGCCCCTTTGAAAGTGCCCACACCTGGCTGAAAGAGATGTTCAAATCGCTTTATAACTGTTGAGCAGGAGGTCCGTTCCTCTAACGACATGGCATGGACATCATCCCATTTCCAGTTTAGTTTTGCCAGCCAGCTTCTCCCCAGCAGTGCTGGGGGGTCTCCGGGGACAATTCAAGGGGAAATCGGTTCACTGTCCCTTTGTGTGTGACAGAGAGCATGGCGCTGCCGAGGACTGGTATGAATTCTTTGGTATAGGTCCTTAGTTTGGTGTCGACCCTTGTGAGTTTTGCTCTGTCTCTTTTATGCGGCCACAGTTGTTCAAATTGTTGACTGCCCATGAGAGATTGACTCGCTCCCGTATCCAGCTCCATGTTGACAGGTATCCTGTTGAGCAGGACCCTCATCATTATAGGAGATGTCCTGTTGTAGGAGCAGCAGCCATTGATCGTGTTGACCCGCTGTACATCGGTGTCCCGGGTACTGTCCCCGCCGTCTTCTGGTCCGCTTTCCGACCCATCCGATTCGTATACCAGCCGAGCTGCCGTTTTTTTGCACATGCAGACCAAATGCCCTGTACATTCACAGTTCCAGCAAACAGCCTGCTGAAAGCGACATCCCCTTGACGAGTGCCCACCCCCACACCTCCAGCACAGACCGGTTCCATGGTTTCCAAAGAATGAGCTGCGTCTGGCTGATCTCTCTTGAGCTTCTCTCAGTTTGTAGTTGATTGCTCGCATTGTGGGTTGATGAGGTGTGAACGGCCATTCCTGTGGCCCTTGATGGCTTCTGGCGCCACTGCCTGCTGTCGAGAGCCTGTTCTCCCGGTTTTGTCTGTGTGTGGGGGTAGCAGCTTGTTCAGTGCTGTGAACTCCTTGTTCCGATATTTCGTTAGTTGCCGTACCTGCATTGTAAATCAACCTCGTTTCTTCTTCCCCTACCAAGAATGTCTGTGCAACCAGTGCTGCTGCCTCTAAGGTCAGGTTCTTGTTCTCTATGAGCTTTCGGAATATGCCTGCGTGGCCTATTCCTTCAATGAAAAAATCTCTCAGCATTTCTCTCCTCAGTTCATCGGAGAACTCACATAAACTAGCCAACCTCCGAAGTTCCGCCACGAAGTCGGGTATACTCTGGCCCACACAGCGTCTGTAGTTGTAGAACCTGTGTCTGGCCATGTGTAGGCTGCTCGCTGGCTTCAGGTGGTCTCTTACCAGTGTGCTCAATTCTTCAAACGACTTGCTTGCTGGTTTCTCGGGTGCCAGCAGATCCTTCATTAAAGCGTATGTTTTCGAGCCACAGCTGGTCAAGAAATGGGCTCTTCTCTTGTCTGCTTTGTCGTCTCCTAACCAGTCTTTGGTTACAAAGCTTGCTGGAGCCTTTCTATAAAGTCCTCCCAATTGTCTCCAGCATTGTACTTTTCAACTGATCCGTTGTTCGCCATTCTGTGGATTCTGTAATCCCGTAACTCGTCGCCACTGTAAAGTCCTGTCCCCTCAGTACAGATTCACACAAGGCATGTAGTGAAGTCAAGGTCACTCTGGACCTGCACCTTTATTTCACAGCTCTGGAATGCTGCACTTGCCTGAGACCTGTCCTTATATACCTGCCTCTTGCAAGTGCACCCTTGGTGGTAAGGTATGCAAGTCATTACAAGTGGTTACAAGTCATATCTTATTACAGTCATGTATAGCATGTTAGGATACAGTTATATATATAATAATGTAAGATACATGACAAGAGTGATATCAATAAAAAACATTTTTGACACATAGAGAACTGGTTGGCAGACAGGAAGTAAAGAGTAGGAATAAACGGATCCTTTTCAGAATGGCAGGCAGTGACTAGTGGGGTGCCGCAAGGTTCAGTGCTGGGACCCCAGCTATTTACAATATACATTAATGATTTAAGACAAAGGAATTGAATGTAATATCTCCAAGTTTGCAGATGACACTAAGCTGGGTGGCAGTGTGAGTTGTGAGGAGGATGCTAAGAGGCTGCAGGGTGACTTGGACAGGTTAGGTGAGTGGACAAATGCATGGCAGATGCAGTATAATGTAGATAAATGTGAGATTATCCACTTTGGTGGCAAAAACAGGAAGGCAGAAAATGATCTGAATAGTGACAGATTAGGAAAAGGGGAGGTGCAACGAGACCTGGGTGTCATGGTACATCAGTCATTGAAAGTTGGCATGCAGGTACAGCAGGCAAATGTCATTTTGGCCTTCATAGCGAGAGGATTTGAGTATCGGAGCAGGGAGGTTGACCGAGCCACAGAAGGTGATATCAGGACTGATGACCAAAAGCTTGATGAAAGAGGTAGATTTTAAGAAACATCATAAAAGGGAGAGGCAGAAAGGTTCAGGGAGGGAATTCCAGAACTTAGGGCCTCGGCAACTGAAGGCACAGCCGCCAATGGTGGAGCAATTAAAATCAGGGATGCGCAAAAGGCCAGAATTGGCAGAGCGCAGAGATCTTCATGACTTGTAGGGCTGGAAGAGGCTACAGATATAGGGAGAGGCGAGGCCATGGAGAGATTTGAAAACAAGGATGAAGATTTTAAAATTGAGGTGTTGTACTGGGGGCCAGTGAAGGTCAGCAAGCACAGGGGAGATGGGTGAACAAGATTTGGAGCGATACGGCAGTAGAGTTTTGGATGAGCACAAGTTTATATATGATGGAAGATGGGAGAGCATTGGAATATCAAATCTAGAGTTTTCAAAGGCATGGATGAGGGTTGCAGCAGCAGATGTGCTGAGGCTGGTTTGGAGTCAAGTGAGGCTACAAGGTAGAAGTAGGCAGTCTTGGTGATGGAGCGGATATGTGTCAGAAACTCATCTCGGAATTAAACACAGCACCAGAGTTGCGAACGGTCTGACTCAGCTTCAGCTGGCAGTGACCTTGGAGCGGAGTTTGTAGTGGGGACCAAAGACATCGGGCTGGATTTTCGGTTATCTATAGAAAGACTTGGATTTTGGATTTATATAGTGCCTTTCACGAACACCGGACATTACAAAGCACTTTACAGCAAATTAAGTACTTTTGGAGTGTAGTCACTGTTGTAATATAGGAAACGTGGCAGCCAACTTGCGCGCAGCAAACTCCCACAAACAGCAATGTGATAATGACCAGATAATCTGCTTTTGTTGTGTTGGTGAGGGATAAATATTGGCCAGGACACTGGGGATAACTCCCCTGCTCTTCTTCGAAATAGTGCCCTGGGATCTTTTACAACCACTTGAGAGAGCAGACGGGACCTCAGTCATCCAAAAGACAGCACCTCCAACAGTGCAGTTGTGAATGTTTAAAAATGTATAGAGACATTGAAGTTGAGAACGTGGGAATTGTATAGGGACAGTATAAGCTAACAAAGAATTCATGGAGGAATAGCCGTGACATCTCAGACTCGAGACTGCGAAATGTTACAACACTAACACATATTGAAACAAAACCCACAGCTTGCAGAAAAACCTCAAGGTCTTATTAAATCATGTTATTAACCTGAAACATTAACAGAAGGTCTTTGTTTAAAATCAGACCATACTTAGGTCGGCTTATGAGTGGACAAAGGGAAAGAGGGATCTAAGAGGATAGGCTGGACTAGGATGTCACTCTAGCCCTATCTTGTTATCTTTTGCCGAAAATGTATAACCATCGTCCCTTTACAATGTAACGTCACTTTGTCCGTAGGAAGTGGGTGCGTTCGAACAGACTTGCATTCCTTCTGTCTGATAAAGTCCCCGATCGGGATTTGCTTTTTAAATAAAAGCTTGCTTTGTTTAAAGCACAAACGGTATTCGTTTCAGTAATTTTGCTGAACCAGATTGAGGTAAAAGAATCCAGAAATCAACATTTGGTGTCAGAAGTGGGATCTCAACGGACGACTGCCGAAAACTTGCGAATTAAGAGCCAGACTAGCCTTGGACGAGATGAGGGGAAAGTGGCCACTGGAGTGAGTATGATTTCAATACTGCTCCAGTTTCCCCCGGTTTCAAAAGTCTGAGGAAAGTTTAGCCACTCGCTGGTTCTCAGGTAGTGTCTGAACGAGATCCAGGACAATCTGGTGAATACCTTTCAAACTTAGAATAGGGATAGAGATAGGGAAATTGCGCGGTGACGCAAACCAAGCGGCGACTTGGAAAGATAGGTTATAGTTAGAGCTAGATAGGGATAGATGATCAATCATGGATCCAAAAATTAATAGGAAAGAAAAGAGACTCTTGTGAACGTCCGTTTAAATGAGAAATGCTTCTGTGATTTTTACTGTAAAAAAAAGCCGGGGAGTTGTGGTTTGTTTTATCTCCACCTACTTTTTCAAACAGAATGAAAGTTTTTTTAACCCTTCGTAGTGTTGTCCTGTATGTGGGAAGTTTAAGAGTGTGAACCTTATTGAATTACGTATATTCGGATGATAAGTTACGGAGCCAGGAAATGCACAAAGGATAGGTTTGTTGAGTAAAAAAAAAAGAAAAAATTACATGGTCCCGGTGGTTAAAAAAAAAGGATTTAACATGCTCACTTACTTGTCGAAAGAAAACGTTCAGAGAAGGCACAGCAAAACAACTGAGATGGATTCAAAAAGATTCAAAAAAAAATATTATATTAAATAACATGACCTTGAGGCTGGAACAATTGAGATAACGAAAAGCAGTCCACAGCCTACGTGCCAGACTTCTCTCTAGTTATGGAAAAGACAAAAAAAAAGTAACGTACTAAATAGGTGCTGAAAAAAAAAATGTTCTGAGATTTTAAATTATGAGAAAAATTCCACTGCAGTCTAAAAAAAAAATCACTCCTGTCCAGTTGGCAGAAAAGCTCCATTAAATTAGGGCTTTCATTGACTGATTGGATTGAAACTGCGCAGTGACGCGAAAGGATAGGGAAATTTGGAGACTAAAAGAAATTAAATAAGGCTCATAAGAAATCAAATTTAGAAAATTAGGCTCACAGGGAATTAAGTAAGGCTTTTGGGGAATTAAATAGAGGATAGGTGTTCAAGTCAGGTGTGACGTTGACCTCGTATATCACTTGGCCCGTCTAGGCACTGATTGAATTTAAATCACGCAGCAACTCGAAAGGTAGGGCTAGATAAGCGCGCGGCGGCGCGAACGCGCAGTGGCGTGGGACGTGCGGCGGCGCGAGCGCGCGGCAGAGTGAACGTGGGCCGACGCAGACGCGCAGTAGCGTGAAACGCGTGGCGGCGTGGGACGTGTGGCGGCGCGAGTGCACGGCAGAGTGAACGTGGGCCGACGCGAACGCGCAGCAACGCGAACTGCGGGGTGATGCCAAAGTCAGTGCTGGTTTCAGTAAGTCTGTGTTTATTTTAAGTTTATCAAATCGCGCGACGACACAAACCGCGGGGCGACGCGGGAGTCCGTGTTTATTTTAAGTGTTTCAAATTGCGCGGCGACGCAAACTGCGGGGCGACGTGGAAATCAGTGTTAGCTTTAGTAGAGTCTGTTTATTTTAAGTGTTTCAAATCGCGCGGCGACGCGAACCACGGGGCGATGCGGAAATCAGTGTTAGCTTTAGTAGAGTCTGTTTATTTTAAGTGTTTCAAATCGCGCGTCGACGTGAACCGCGGGGCGACGCGGAAATCAGTGTTAGCTTTAGTAGAGTCTGTTTATTTTAAGTGTTTCAAAGTCAGTGTTAGTTTCAGTAAAGTCTGTGTTTATTTTAAGTTTGTTCAAATCGCACGACGACGCGAACGCGTAACGACACGGTAATACGAGGGGCAGCGTGAAAATGGGTAATCAGTTGGATAAAACAACGGATGCAGATAGTCCGCTACAAAAGTTATGTGAGGAATTCCCTGAAAGAGCTGAAGACTTTAGAAAATTATCAGGAGCCCTGAACAAATTATTAGGAGATGACCAGTGGCCTCTAGGTGGCACTAGAAGCGTAGAGGTAGCAAAAAAGGCACAGGGATTGTCAAAAATTAAAAGATGCATCACTTCTGTCAAGTTGGCAAATAAATGCTATTAAATTGGGACTCTCATTGACAGAGGGAACATATGTTAAAACTGTAGACGTCTTAAAAAAAAAGAATGTGCGCACGAGAAACTTACTAAGAGATCCTCTGGGACCTCTGAGAAAGGTATTGACCGACTACGTAGTAAAATGGCTGGCTTTGTGTTAACCGAGGCTGATGATGAAATTGATGAGTGGTCACTGACTCAGCGCCCAACGGCGCCTCCCGCACCCCCTGGCCCCTTGCTCCAGTCCTCTTCCCAACACCCTCCACCTTACACTCCGGCAAGAGGAGTTAAAAATAACCCCATACCACCAAAGCAACAAACCCAAACTGACTCCTCATCCTCTGATAGCGATTCGGATCCCCAGTTCACAAGCAATATAGCCGAAAGGACCAGATCTCACACTCGAAAGGGCAGAACTATATCTCGATCTCACAGACAGTCCCGTAAATCTTCCAGTCAATCTACCAGTCCAAGTTGTGAAAGACATAGCAAACACCCCCGCCGATCGAGACGCAGAACTGTCAAGCAGTCAGACAGCTCCGAAACATCCTCCGACCTAGAAATGATTTCCAAGATCCCAAAGTCCCGACACCAATTCCCTGTCAGACCAATGCCAAACCCTGATGCACAACAAGCTGCAGACCACCCCACTATAGATGTCTATGTGATCTTCGAACAACTATTTCAGTTTATAATGCAGAATCAAGGGACCTGTGGGCCTTGGTAAAGCAAACCTTGAGCCCAACTGAACACACCCGATTTCTAACTCACCTAGGACGTGCTACTCATGATGCATTGTTGGTTGCTCACCCTAACGATATCAGGATCGCCTAAACGCTATCTTCAATTCTCTCACCATGACCCTTCAGAAGCCCATCAGTATGGCCACAGTATTAGAAACTAAACCCAAGCGTGAAGAAACTGCCGATTGAAATATACGGGAGTCAATCAGGAGATAATGCCTTCAGGGCAGGAGAGGATTCTCCTCAATTCTGCGCTATCCTATTTCAGTGCCTGCCCTATTCGATTGCTCACGCTATCCGGAGCAATAATATGAATTGGGCAGATAATAGTAAAGCCCAGATGGAAAGGGCGGTTAGATATTATTGTCAGGAAAAGAAAGGGGAGGGGGAGGTGCGCCCCCAACCCGGGTCAAGACTGAATACGTGACTAGAAAGGAAGAGCCATCTCGGGAGGAAGGACCAAAAGAACCGCAGTGTTGCATACAGGATTGGATGGATAAGCAAGGATACGGTTATACTAAACAACCAAATGGCCCGAGCCCTGCTAATAAACCTTCCTATTGTCCCCGGCATGTTATGGGAAGAGGTCGGGGCTGGGAAAGACGAGATGGATGTTTTAATTGTGGGCAGGAAGGACATTGGAATAAAAATTACCCCTACCGTCAGCGTGGAAAAGGAAGAGGAGGAAGAGGAGGGGGGCAAGGGGGGAGAGGAGGATCTTACACTAACTTCTCCCAGAACAACCCCTTTGGTCAATTGTCCCCCGATTGACTACGCAGCTTGATTGTGCAGGGATCCTCCCCGGACGACGAACCAATGATATTGTTAAAAATTCTGAATGAGTGGCAACCCTTTTTGATAGATACGGGAGCCTTCATGTCTTCTGTACAATCAAAGCTTAAACTCTCTGCCTCTACTGAAACACAGGAACTTTCAGGATTCCTGGGACAAGTCTCTACATTCCCGGTGTCAGAACCGGTTAAAATGGGTTACCAGGAAGAATCGGTGGAACATCGATTTGTTATCACAACCAATCTGGACTGTAACTTGATGGCTAGAGACATCCTCTGCAAATTCCAGTTGCATTTGGAGTGTGGAGATGATGGGATTATTGTAAAACAGGGAACCCTTAAGTGGCAGTATACCACTAGAACCCCTCAGTGGTGGTCTCTGGACCTGCCGCAGGCACCCTATCACGTGACCCTAGCATACGATCCCAGTGGAAATGGGAAGACCTCTTCACTCCAGCAATCGATGTCCCCCATGCTCAGAGGCAGAGCAAAACCTCACCTTTGCTTGGGCCAGGCACCAGAGAACAGACCAGTGCAGCACCTGAGGCACAGACCATCCATCACGACTGCGTGGCAATGATCCGACTGGAACGATCTAAAAATACCTTCCCAGCTCCAGTGGCAGGACTCCTGGGGAAGAAGATCAATTTCATAGGTACCCCTCCAGCGGTTGTGGCAGAATCGCGGGAGAGAAGGATCAAGGCAGTCGACCTCGAGGACAGAGGCAAGATGGCGTTCCTGCTGCAGCGAGGGGCAGCGTGGTTGAAAAAAGTGCCCCACCACGCTAAAGATTTGGAAGTTATGGTGCGCCAGGCTATAGACGAGGCTGACCCTACCAGCCGGGATGTGCAAATACCTGACTATGTGGATCCTCATGTGTGGGCAGAGGACCCCTCCCAAGTGGGTTATACTCCCATTGATCCGATTGAGATCCCAGTGCAGGGCAATATGGACTGGCCCTCTATCCGACAGAACCCACTGAAATCACAGGCAATCCTAAACTGACCTTTTGGCACTGTACTGCAATTAATCCGGCCTGTTTTCTTACTGAGCCACCCCAAGATGAGGAAGAACCCAGTCATGATTGTATATCTTTAGTTTAAGAGGCCACATCAGTCAGGGAAGATTTAGTTGATGTACCAATGGAAGATCCAGACTGTATTATGTATGTTGACGGAAGTTCTTCTATTAATCCAGAAGGTACACGAATCTCAGGATACGCCATAGTAAAACAGGAGATTCAGGTCTTGGAATCTGCCGCTTTTGAAACCGCCTATTCTGCCCAACAAGCTGAACTATTCGCCCTCACCCGAGCCTGTATCTTGGCCAAAGATCTCAAAGTCAATATCTATACCGACTCTAGGTATGCCTTTGGGGTGGCCCATGATTTCGGACAATTATGGAAAAATAGGGGATTCTTAACCTCACAGGGGAATGAGATATCCCATAAGCAACTAGTATCTGATTTGTTGCAAGCCCTCATGCTCCCCAAGCACATTGCCATTGTTAAATGTACCGCCCACACCACCGGAAAATCCCCGGTTGATATAGGGAACCACTGTGCTGACAAAGAGGCTAAACAGGCCTCTCGTGACCAACAGATGGTAGTGCCCAAAATGATGAGTCAGACTAAAAATCCTGCGAAGGATAAGTTAGCCTCGGAAAAACCAATGCCAACCATCCAAGATGTTATCAAAGCACAGGAGGACGCTCCTGAAAAAGATAAACTGTTGTGGAAATATTATGGATGTACTTATGACAATGTTTCTAAACTCTGGACCACTCCCGCGGAACAGACTTGCATGTCTGACGAGTTGGCTCTATGGAGTATTGAATGTATGTATTTTGCTACTCATTGTGGAGCAAGGACCATGAGTGACACACTTTTGGCTACTTGGTGGCACCCTAGACTCCAGGCGCTCGCCCAGAACATCAGTAGTTGTTGCCTGGTTTGCCAGCAACATAATCCAGGGAAGGGAGTCCCCTGTGATTGGGGTAAAACGCCCCTACCCGAAGGTCCCTTTGAGACATTTCAGTTGGACTACATTGAGTTGCAAAAAGTTCAGTGTTACAAATATGTGTTAGTAATAGTAGATGTGTTTAGCAGATGGATTGAAGCCTACCCTACCCTGGACAATAAGGCTCAAACTGTTGTTAAGGTGTTAATGAGGGAAATTGTTCCTAGATATGGTATCTCAGCTCGACTGATGACCACCTATGTTCTTTCTCTGACTCAGGCTCTGCGACTAGCTCACAACCAGGTTCAAGATGCTCACCTCGACCTCCCAGTTTTACCCGAATTGTCCCTCGTGGCACCAGGGAAGTATGGATTCGGAAGGGATTAGAGCCACAATGGGAGGGGCCTTTTCAGGTGTTATTCACTACCCCCACTGCAGCCAAGGTTGAGGGGAAAAGTGCCTGGGTTCACCTGCACCACTGCAAGCTCACCACCCCCTAACGAACCTATTTTACTGGTTATTCTAACTCCTGTTTCTGTTCCAGACTTCCTCTTCTCCATAGCTGAACAAGGCCGTTGGCATCCTAATTGGAACGTGGACCAGTTTGAACTTTTACCCGGAGTGATAGACAGCCAGCTACACCGACAGTGACCTGAGAAGAGAGATGGGAAAACTGAACTCTTTTAATCAGCAAAATAATTGGACTATTTATCTGAATCCTGAGCCATAAGATGAAACTGTCTGTATGCCACAGTCTCTATAATAGTGTTGATATATGACAGTTTCGGTGCATGGGAGGGGAGACAGAGACGAGAGCTCCATGTAAACACCTTTTTGTACATGTCTTATGTTTATGCGCAAAATGGGAACTTTTCTAGATGTTGGGTGTGATCACATTCCCTATACATTCCCTATACATTCCAAAGGGGGAATTCCTTCGCACCCCATTCCACTGACCCTAACTGAGACTGTCAGATGGATTCAGAGCCAAACTATCACGAGAGGAGGGGGGCCAATACAATACTGCTGAAGCTCTGGAGGGGCATCACAGCTGAAATGGTAGCAATAAGGACCGTAGCATTACAAAACCGAATGGCCCTCAATTACCTGTTAGCTGAGAAAGGGAGAACGTGTGCCCTGATAGGATCTGAATGTTGCACTTACATTCCTGATAGTTCAGAAAACATAACCAATCTCGCTGATCACATAAGAAGGAAGGTGAAGAAGTTATCCACACCAGCAGAAGGATCTAGCTGGTTTGATTGGCTATCAGATGGATCTTGGAGATCCTATCTAATTGTTAGTTGCCTTAACCTTTGTTGTAAAGTAATGATGGCAAGGTTAGCAAACCCTCTTGTGGTCAAGGGCTCCCGAGTTATGATCCAACGAACTAAAGAACTACTCGACACTAACAACAATATGATTCAGGAAATAGAGTGTGAACGGATGAATGCAATACTCCTAGAATGATCCTAAGTGTTATTATGGAATGATAAAAGGGGGGAATGTGAATGTTTAAAAATATATAGAGACATTGAAGTTGAGAACGTGGGAATTGTATAGGGACAGTATAAGCTAACAAAGAATTCATGGAGGAATAGCCGTGACATCTCATCAGACTCGAGACTGCGAAATGTTACAACACTAACACATATTGAAACAAAACCCACATCTTGCAGAAAAACCTCAAGGTCTTATTAAATCATGTTATTAACCTGAAACATTAACAGAAGGTCTTTGTTTAAAATCAGACCATACTTAGGTCGGCTTATGAGTGGACAAAGGGAAAGAGGGATCTAAGAGGATAGGCTGGACTAGGATGTCACTCTAGCCCTATCTTGTTATCTTTTGCCGAAAATGTATAACCATCGTCCCTTTACAATGTAACGTCACTTTGTCCGTAGGAAGTGAGTGCGTTCGAACAGACTTGCATTCCTTCTGTCTGATAAAGTCCCCGATCGGGATTTGCTTTTTAAATAAAAGCTTGCTTTGTTTAAAGCACAAACGGTATTCGTTTCAGTAATTTTGTTGAACCAGATTGAGGTAAAAGAATCCAGAAATCAACACAGTGTTCCCTCAGCACTGCACTGGAGTGTCAGCCTAGATTTTTTGTGCTCAAGTCCCTGGAGTGGGACTTGAACCCACAACCTTCTGATTCAGAGGTGAATGTGCTACCCACTGAGCCACAGCTGATAGAAACATAGAAAATAGGTGCAGGAGTAGGCCATTCGGCCCTTCGAGCCTGCACCACCATTCAATATGATAATGGCTGATCATGCAACTTCAGTACCCCATTCCTGCTTTCTCTCCATACCCCTTGATCCCTTTAGCTGAAAGGGCCACATCTAACTCCCTTTTGAATATATCTAACGAACTGGCCTCAACAACTTTCTGTGGTAGAGAATTCCACAGGTTCACAATTCTCTGAGTGAAGAAGTTTCTCCTCATCTCGGTCCTAAATGGCTTGCCCCTTATCCTTAGACTGTGACCTGTGATTCTGGACTTCCCCAACATCGGGAACATTCTTCCTGCATCTAACCTGTCCAATCCCGTCAGAATGTTATATGTTTCTATGAGATCCCCTCTCATTCTTCTAAATTCCAGTGAATATAAGCCTAGTCGATCCAGTCTTTCTTCATATATTAGTCCTGCCATCCTGGGAATCAGTCTGATGAACCTTCGCTACACTCCCTCAATAGCAAGAATGTCCTTCCTCAGATTAGGAGACCAAAACTGTACACAATATTCAAGGTGTGGGCTCACCATGGCCCTGTACAACTGCAGTTAAGACCTCCCTGCTCCTATACTCAAATCCTCTCACTATGAAGGCCAAAATGCCATTTGCCTTTTTCACCGCCTGCTGTACCTGCATGCCATCTTTCAATGACTGATGTACCATCATGACACCCAGATCTCGTTGCACTTCTCCTTTTCCTAATCTGTCACTATTCAGATAATTTTCTGCCTTCCTGTTTTTGCCACCAAAATGGATAATCTCACATTTATCTACATTATACTGCATCTGCCATGCATTTGTCCACTCACCTAACCTGTCCAAGTCACCCTGCAGCCTCTTAGCATCCTCCTCACTGCCACGCAGCTTAGTATCATCTGTAAACTTGGAGATATTACATTCAATTCCTTTGTCTTAAATCATTAATGTATATTGTAAATAGCTGGGGTCCCAGCACCGAACTTGCGGCACCCCACTAGTCACTGCCTGCCATTCTGAAAAGGATCCGTTTATTCCTACTCTTTGCTTCCTGTCTGCCAACCAGTTCTCTATCCATGTCAGTATATTACCCCCAGTACCATGTGCTTTGATTTTGCACACTAATCTCTTGTGTGGGACCTTGTCAAAAGCCTTTTGAAAGTCCAAATACACCACATCCACTGGTTCTCCCTTGTCCACTCTACTAGTTACATCCTCAAAAAATTCTAGAAGATTTGTCAAGCATGATTTCCCTTTCATAAATCCATGCTGACTTGGACTGATCTTGTCACTGCTTTCTAAATTTCACCTTTAATAATTGATTCCAACATTTTCCCCACTACTGATGTCAGGCTAATTCCCTGTTTTCTCTCACCCTCCCTTTTTAAAAAGTGGGGTTACATTAGCTACCCACCAATCCATAGGAACTGATAGAATGTTGGAAAATGACCAGCAATGCATCCACTATTTCCAGAGCTGCTTCTATAAGTACTCTGGGATGCAGACTATCAGGCCATGGGGATTTATCAGCCTTCAATACTGAACAAACCAGAAGAGGCACTAACGCGAATGTCAGAGCTTACCGACCGGGTGGTCAGATTTTAGCGCCCTGACAGAAAATTCATTAGAGATTTACCGGGCGCGCAAACTGCTAGCGCTTGATGACTGATGATCACTCCGATCCTGACGTCATCCTGGTACAACGCACCTGCTTGTGCCCCGGTCGCTAAATTCAGTGCGTGCACTTCATTTAGCGGCTGCCAAGAACAACGTCTGGATAAACAGTCGGTACACACTTGCAGAGACATTAACTGGTGGCCAGTTAAAGGGATGAGGAAGTGCTTCCCTTGGAGGTCATATTCAGTGCAACGTTTACACCCAGCACGGTGGTGAGCCTCCGAGTTTGCAGCAGCAGACAGACATAACAGTTCAACTTGAGAAAAAGTAATTTCAAAGACTTTAAGACTTCAGAGACGGGCTGTTAGCCACATTGGCGGCCGAAAGAGGAGAGGCCCTAGACGGAGGTCCTTACCCCCCACGGCTTTACCGGCGGCAACGCTCATACCTGGACCTGTCCGAGGAGCAGTGTGTCAGAAGGCTGCGCTTCTGAAAGGAAATAGTTACAGAGATATGCCATCTCCTGCCGGCAGACCTGCAGCCTCACATCAGCACCAGGACTGCGCTGCCCGTCGTAGTGAAGGTCACGGTGGCACTCACCTTCTATGCCTCTGGCTCCTTCCAGGCTGCATCAGGGGACATATGCAGCGTCTCACAATTCACAGCACATCGCTGCATCCGCGACGTCACACAGGCTCTCTAAACCCATTGAATGGACTTCATCATCTTCCCGATGACCAGGGAGAAACAGGATGAGCCCACCTGTGGGTTTGCCAGGATAGCGGACTTCCCGAGGGTCCGAGGAGCAATTGATTACACACACGTGGCTTTGCGAGCACCATTCGAGAATGCAGAGGTTTTCAGAAACAGAAAGGGATACCACTCCCTAAATGTGCAGCTGGCGTGCGACCACACACAGCGCATCCTTGCAGTCAATGCTCGCTATCCTGGAAGAGCACATGCTGCCTTTATCCTGCGGGAGAGCACTGTGCCTCGACTGTTTCAGCCACCACAGCAAGGCCGAGCAGACTGCTCAGGGACAAAGGATACGGCCTGGCCATCTGGCTAATGACCCCTCAGCAACCCCACCACAAAGCCGGAGGAACGGTACATTGACAGCCATGCCGCACCCGCAACGTGATAGAGTAGACAATAGGGATGCTGATGCAACGATTCCGATGCCTGGACCGCTCTGGAGGCAGCCTTCAATACTCCTGTTATGTAATGATGTGTGTATCGTCCCAGTACCTTAAATGTAATGTAAGTACTATGCCACACCACAGAGGGCGCTGCGGTGGGAAACCCTGGTAGTACCTGTAGCAAGGACTATATAAGGGTGACCACCACACCTGGGAGGCACTGTGGAGCTGAACAATAAAGGACGAAGGTCACAGCAGTTAGACTTACACCAGACCGTGTGGAGTCAGTGATTTGTGTGCTACATACACCACATTGGCAACGAGGAAGCGGACGAACTCCACGCAACCATGGCTACTCTGGGCTCGCTAAAGGATTTTACCATGGGCAATGATTGGGAGGGCTTTACGGAAAGGCTCGAGTACTACTTCACAGCAAACGACCTGACGGAGGACACGGACGCAATGAGAGAGAAGCGTAAGGTGATATTGCTCTCCAGTTGTGGAGATGAGGTTTACTGTCTCGTCAGGGATTTACTGGCACCTGGGAGCGCCAGGGACAAGTCATACGAGGAGCTGACTGAACTCATTCATGACCAGTTGAAACCAAAGGAGAGCATCCTCACGGCCAGATACAAATTTTACCATCACTGCAGATCTGAGGGCCAGGATGTCACCAAATATGCTGCAGACCTCAGGAGACTCGCGGTGCCGTGTGATTTTGGGGCACACCTTGACGAGGCTTTGCGGGACGTTTTCGTTATGGGGATTGGCCACGAGGGCCTCCTTCACAAGCTGCTGGCCACGGAACCCACAGTCACTCTGACAAAGGCCATCGCCATCAGCCGGGCATATATGACTTCGACTTGCAGCACCAAGCAAATGATCCACACAGTCTCGAACCCGGCAGGCACTGTCCACAGGGTAGCGCCCACCATGGACAAAACTGCAGAACGTGGCTCTGCCCGGGGCAGAGAGCACGGACCTCAGGATCCTGGAGCTCAGAGTCCGCCGAGGGGGGCCAATCAAGCAGCACCTTGCTGGCGCTGTGGAGGAAGCCATGGGGCTCACCGGTGCAGGTTTGCGGAGTATACGTGCAATACCTGCCACGTTAAAGGCCACCTTCAGCGTATGTGTAAAAGAAATCGGACTCACCATGTGGCTGAGGAGATGGGGGATGATCCACTGTTCAGCGAGGAGCAGGTAGAAGAAGATGAGGTGCTTGGACTGTATACGTGTACCGACGATTCGCCCCCAGTGATAAGTGAAGTAAAAATCAACGGAGTCCCTGTGAGTATGGAAGTGGACACGGGCTTGGGTCCGTCGTTGATGAGTCGGAGAACTTTTGATAAACTGTGGATTAACCCAGCTGCACGACCCAAGCTGGTCCCGGTCACGGCGAAGCTGCGTACCTACACCAGGGAACTGATACCTGTTCTCGGCAGAGCGATGGTGCAGGTATCCCACAGAGACGAGACGCACGCTTTACCTTTGTGGGTCGTTGCAGGCGATGGGCCGACACTCCTCGGCCGGAGGTGGATGGGGAAGGTCCGTGGGAGCTGGTAAGACTTCATCACTCCACAGGCTGCTGCTCCCCGGGGTGCTGCCATGCCCCGGGTCCCAAGAGAGCAGCGCCGACTGAGCTGGAGCAGCAGCCTCAATCCCCCCACAGGCAAGTCCCAGGCCCGGGCCTCACACAGAGACCCTGCAGCCTCAATCCCCACAGGCAAGTCCCAGGCCCGGATCTCACACAGAGATCCTGCAGCCCCAGCCCCCACAGGCAAGCCCCAGGCCTGGACCTCACACAGAGACCCTGCAGCCTTAATCCCCACAGGCAAGTCCCAGGCCCGGATCTCACACAGAGACCCTGCAGCCTCAGCCCCCACGGGCAAGCAGCCCTGCACAGAGGGGCCCAAGGGGGGGTTGAGCCGGCGGAGCGCTGCGGGAGGGGTGCTGAGGGATCCAGGGGCCGGCGGTTCGGAAGGGCCCCGGAGAGGAAGAGGCCGCTGGGCGGGCCCCCCCGAGGATCTGTTGGCGTCGGGCGGCCATGGCAGCCGCGGGGGAGGCGGCAATTGCGGCCGCTGGAGAGGCCACGGCGGCCGCAGGAGAGGCGGCAAGTCAGGTGGCAGCGGAGGGGAGCAGAGGCTGCGACGGCGGAGGGCATTCAGAGCGGCGGAGAAGAAGTTGGCGGCGGCATCGTGTCGGAGCTGCAGAGCATCAAAGATGGCAGCGCCCAAGGAGAAGCCTCGTGGAATCCTCCTGCATCAAAGATGGCGCCTTAAAGAGGAAATGCACCCGGGAGTCTTAAAAGGGCCTTACAAAGAGGTGGTCCCCACAAAGGACTTCTGTTAGGCAGAGCGAGTCTAAAATGAGCAATGTTAATGTGAGATAGTGAATTTATAATAAGAATTACCTTTTTTATGCTGAATGGCCACTGTATTTGTGTAAAATAATGGATGAAGTACAATTAATGATAGCGGCTAACAAGGAAATCAAGGTTCCGCTACCAGTCAATAACCAGTTAATGTACCAGATAATATGTACCATACTAACGCACTGTCTATGCCCACCTGCCTTCCGTTGGACAAGTGTGATGTTATGTAATGATGTGTATAGTTGTCCTGCGTCCAAGTGGGGGGGGGGGGGGGGGGGGAAGGTGATGTTATGTAATGATGTGTGTATCGTCCCAATACCTTAAATGTAATGTAAGTACTATGCCACACCACAGAGGGCGCTGCGGTGGGAAACCCTGGTAGTGCCTGTAACAAGGACTATATAAGGGTGACCACCACACCTGGGAGGCACTGTGGAGCTGAACAATAAAGGACGAAGGTCACAGCAATTAGACTTACACCAGACCGTGTGGAGTCAGTGATTTGTGTGCTACTTACACCACAACTCCCCTCAACTGGTCTCACTATTCATTGTGGTGTGCTGTATGCTGCACAACTTGGCCATCATGAGGGCCCAGGCCTTGCCAGTGGGGATCACAGGGCCAACTCAGGAAGATGAGGAGGAGGGAGGAGGAGGAGGAACAGGAGCCTGCTGATGCCCCGAATGTCCAGCAAGACGAAGAGGACCAGCAGCAGCCATGGAGGAGGCCGTGTCACAATGTTGACGACAGCTGAGCTATTCGGCAGCGGCTCATAATGGAGCGATTCACTTAAATGGAGTGAGCTGAGGGATGCAGCTAATAATGAGCGCATACTGTGATACGATAATGCCACATCTCCATAACAAGTCAACAGTCATACACCAGAGGCTGAAGGAGACGGTCAAAGTAAGAGTTTATTGAACACACATCGTTGGAACAACCCCAAAAAGCCTACAGCCTCAAATAAATCAACATGGAGCACCCGCCCTGATATGTATGCAATAAAGGTACAAACTGAGTACTGTTTAACTGAACAAGGTACAACCCTGGCTCTGCTTTAGTACGGCCCAAAGTGCCTGACTCACAAAATGACTGGCCTTTTATACCAGAGCAGCACCATGTGCATGCTGCTCAGTGGCCTCCAACAATGACACCATCTGGTGGTTACAAACAGCATGTACATACATGACAATACCCTTGTCTGAGATCTTATCACAGTCTTTCACAGGTTGAGACGGTCCGCTGCTTTACGTTCCGGGTTGACCGTCTCAGTTCAATTCCAGCCTTGGGTGAATGTGCGGAGTCTGTTGTGGCTGTTGGCTGGATGGCTGACTTGTTGGGGGTGGCAGTGGCCATGTCAGGAATTGCAAGTCCATTTTTATGGAACAAGTCCGTGATGAAAATTACGGGTTCACTGATGACCCTTGAGTCCACTGAAGGCTGCTGGTAGTTGGTTGGTCGTCGATGGTTTCTTCGTTCGACTGCTCTGGCTTGCCTCTGTGCCTCAGCTTTGTTTGATCCATGTGTATCAGTGATCCATTTGGGACGCTGACGATAATTCAACACATATACAGGATCATTCACAGAAATCTCGTGTGACACAGTTCCGTGATTGTGGTACCCTTGTTGACTCTGTCTTCTGTATTCAACATGATTACTTAAATCCGGGTGTACAAGAGAAAACTTGGTCTTAAGACCTCTTTTCATCATGAGTTCAGCAGGCAAGACCCCTGTGAGTGTGTGGGGTCTTGTCCTGTAACTTAGCAGTATGCAAGACAAGCGGGTCTGCAGTGATCCTTGGGTTACTCTCCTCATGTTTTGCTTCATAATTTGTACTGCATGTTCTGCTTGCCCGTGGGACACTGGCTTGAATGGTGCTGACCTTACCTGTTTTATGCCCTTGAGTTTTACAAACTCCTGAAACTCCTGACTGGTGAAGCACGACCCATTGTCGCTCACCACTTTGTCAGGCAGATCATGTGTTGCGAACATGACACTGAGATTCTCTATGGTTGCCGTGGACATACTGGATGACATGATTGTGCATTCTATCCACTTCGAATAAGCATCCACCACCACTAAAAACATCTTGCCCAGGAAGGGACCTGCAAAATCTACATGGATCCTGGACCAAGGTTTGGATGGCCATCACCACAGACTTTGCTTTGCTGAGCTGCATGCAGGTGTTGCACTGATGCACACATGCGTCCAGCTCAGGATCAATTCCTGGCCACCATACGTGGGATCTGGCGATGGCCTTCATCATCACTATACCAGGATGTGTGCTGTGTAACTCACGCACAAACTTCTCTCTCCCTTTCTTAGGCATTACAACTCGATTGCCCCACAATATGCAATCTGCTTAAATAGACAGTTCGTCCTTGCGGCGAATGTACGGTTTGGCCTCGCACATTTGCTTAGGTATGGCAGACCAATCCCCTTTGAGGATGTAACCCTTTACCACCGATAATATCGGGTCCTGGCTGGTCCAGGTCTTAACTTGTTGAGCCGTGACAGGGGTACCTTCACTCTCAAAAGCATCCGTGATTAACATTAAATCTGCCGGTTGTGGCGTTTCCACCTCCGGTGTGGGCAGCGGCAACCGGCTCAAAGCACCGGCACAATTTTCTGTGCCAGGTCTGTGGCGAATGACATAATCATAGGCAGATAATGTCAGCGCCCACCTTTGGATGCGGGATGAAGTGTTGGTATTGATACCTTTGCTCTCGGAAAACAACGAAATGAGCGGCTTGTGATCGGTCTCTAATTCAAATCTCAGACCGAACAGGTATTGATGCATCTTTTTAACACCGTACACCCACGCTAAAGCTTCTTTTTCTACCATACTGTAGGCTCTTTCTGCTTTAGACAAACTTTTGGGTGCATACGCGACAGGTTGAAGTTTCCCTGACTTATTGGCTTGTTGTAACACGCAACCAATTCCATATGATGATGCGTCACAGGCCAAAACTAAACATTTACATAGGTCATAATGTACCAGCAGCTTGTTTGAACAAAGCAGATTGGTGGCTTTCTCGAAAGCTCTGTCTTACAATGCACCCCACACCCAGTTGTTGCCTTTTCTCAATAGCATGTGCAGTGGTTCAAGTAAGGTGCTCAATTTAGGTAGGAAGTTAGCAAAGTAGTTGAGTAGACCCAGGAATGAATGCAGATCCGTCACGTTCTGCGGCTTGGGTGCATTCGTGATGGCTTTGGTTTTCACGTCAGTAGGTCTGATGCCATCAGCGGCGATTTTCCTCCCGAGGAATTTGACCTCTGGTGCCATGAAGATGCACTTCGAGCATTTAAGTCTGAGTCCCACTCTATCCAAACGCAGTAGAACCTCTTCCAGGTTGTTCAGATGTTTCTTGGAATCACGACTGGTGATCAGGATATCATCTTGGAACACGACGGTTCTGGGAACGGACTTCAGTAGACTTTCCATATTCCTCTGGAATATTGCTGCAGCCGAGCGAATTCCAAATGGACACCTGTGGTAAATAAACAGACCTTTGTGCGTGTTAATGCACGTAAGTCTCTTCGACGACTCGACCAACTCCTGCGTCATATAGGCCAACGTCAATTCCAGTTTTGTGAACAACTTCCCTCTGGCTAGCATCGCAAACAAGTCATCAGCCTTCGGTAACAGGCACTGATCTTGTTTCGAAACCCTGTTGATCGTAGCCTTGTAGTCTCCACAGATTCTGACTGTGCCATCACTTTTAGGCTCGAAGGGCCGAATGGCCTACTCCTGCACCTATTTTCTATGTTTTTCTACGTTTCAGCACAGGAGCAATGGGGCTGACCCATTCATTAAATTCGATCGATGATATGATCCCTTCAAGCTGGGGTCTGTCCAGTTCAATTTCGACCTTCTCCCTCAATATATACGGCACTGCCCGAGCTTTATGATGGATGGGTCTTGCATCTGAGTCCACGTGGATCTGTACCTTGGCTCCCGTGAAGTTGCTGATACCTGTTTGAACAGCGAGGGGAACTTGCTCAATACTTGGACACATGTATTTTCCTCCGACGACAACACCTTTATGTCGTTCCAGTCGCATCTGATCTTCTCCAACCAGCTCCTGCCGAGCAGCGTTGGGCCATTGCCTGGAACAATCCACAGGGGTAACTTGTGAACCACACCGTTATACGATACATTAATTTGTGCACTGCCAATCACCTTTATCAGTTCTTTGGTGTACGTGCGCAGTTTGGCGTTAACAGGGCTCAGCCTGGGCCTTGCAGTCTTAGTATCCCACAGCTTATTAAATGCCCTCTCGTTCATGATCGATTAACTCGCCCCTATGTCCAGTTCCATCGATACCGGTATCCCGTTAACCTTCACATTAATCAAAATTGGTTTACTCTTGGTTATGAAAGAGTACAGTCCATACACTTCCTCCTCTGGCATCTCGGATTGTGTATTCGGATCTGCGCTAGTCTGACTCTCATCCTCCACGTGGTGTGTCGCAGCTCGCTTGCTCATCTGTGGACACTTGCGCTGGAGATGCCCCACTCTCAGACAGCCTTTGCAACTATATTGCTTAAATCGGCACTGCCGGTGCCAGTGATTTCCCCCACAACGCCAACACGGAGAAGTCAGATACATTCCCGCTGGCGGACTTTGGGCAGCCACAGGTTTCACGAATGCAGCCGGATAGGCCCTGCCATGTGCCGCTCTGCCGAACGCCAAATCAATCGCATTTGCAGTACTTGCCGAGGTTCGGTTCTTCACCGATATTTGCTTTAGACTCCTGTCTGTCGTCATACATGATTGAGTGATCTGGATGGTCCTTTTTAAATCCAACTCCTCCACCGCCAGAAGTTTGCGCAGGATCACCTCGTGGTTGATACCGATAACAAAGAAGTCCCGCAGCATGTCTGCCAACACCGTCCCGAACTTGCACAGTCCCGCTAGACGTCTCAGGTTGGCAACGAATTCCGCTGCACTCTGGCCCTCGGATCGAACGTGTGTATAAAACCTGTATCTCGAGATGATGATGTTGTCGTCTGGCTTGAGGTGCTCCCGTACCAATGTACACAACTCCTCGTACATTTTCTCTGTTGGATCACTAGGCATGAGTAGATTGTTTATCAGACTGTAGATCTTTGAACCGCACACAGTGAGGAACATGGCCCGGCGCGATCTGCATCATTGATCCCCTTCATTTAGTTGGCCACGAAGTACTGGTTCAAACGGCTCACAAAGTCTGCCCAATCTTCTCCCTCCACGAATCACTCTAAAAATCCAATCGTGCTCATTTTGCAAACAATGGTTCTGCACGTCAACCATGGCACACGCGACATCACCTCTGGGACCTCACTGTTGTTCCCTGAGGCTGTTTGCAGGTCTAGACAGGCAAGGATGGTCTCAGTGGACTGCTGAGAGGTGCGGCCCATGCTGGAGGTGGCCTCCGCCACACTCATACCAAGTGCAGCCATGCTCTGCGGCACAGTCCCCAATGCACCCATCTTCTCACGGTGCATCTGCGATGACTCCCTGTTCAGAGCCTCCCAATCCAGGTCCTCATCTGCCTGACTGTGAGCAGGACTCCTGCGCCGACTTACCCTCCGGAGCTTCCCCTTGCGCTGCGCGTTGCTGCAAGCCACTGGGTCCAGGGGCGTCAGGATCCGAGAAGCCCCGGAAGTTGCTGGTGCCCTCCCCTGAGCTGCTGTCCCCACTCGCGGGCATTGAGGTCGGGTCCTGGTCGGTGGCCACACACATCCCGACGTCCTCCTCATTCCCCTCGTGTGAGGACGCTGGCTGACGGGCAGGCTGTGGCACATTTGGTTCATCATCTGTCAGCACAAAGCAACACAAGTGTGGGTAGCAGGTGGGGAGGGGGCAGGAAGGCAAGAAGGAGGGGGCATCGTTATTTTGCAGGTACATGTTGTAAGGCATGTGGGAGGAAGAGTGAGGGGTGTCACAGAAAACGGACATCTCATTGACAAACCGTCAGTGTCCGGCGGGGGCTCTTGGCCTGTCCGGCTGCCACCGCTCCAACTGGGCCCATGAGGGCCGACACTCGCTCCTCGATGGCGGTGAGGTCCTGGAGGTCTGGCTCCTCTCCTCCTGTCCGCTCCTGCTCTCGCCTGTTGTGGGTGAGCTTGGCCTGCAATGAACAAAACAAGAAGTTGTCAGTGGGTCTGTAGCTACTCGTGTGCCACATCTGTCTGCAGTAAGTGAGTCGCGACTGATGTCGCAAGTTGTGAATGTCTGCATCTCAGTTTGCGTGACAGCTCACAGTGGATGTGTAAAAGGTGGGTTCTGGGCACAAAGAGCTATGAGTAAGTATGATGTTGAAGACCTGTGATCGCATATGGAGAGTTAAAAGGTGTTGGTAGGTGTCCTCAGGCTGAGTCGGGAGCAAGAAGGTGAGAGACACTTGGATGGGCGGGGCATGTCTGGGGAGGCTGTCTACAGCAACGAGGAGCATGGCCTGGCACACATAGAGAAGGTGTGGGCAGTGTCAAGCAGTGAGGCTCACCTGAAGGCATTGCAAGGATAATGTAACAGGGACTCACCCTGACGATCCTAGTCAGGTCGTTGAATTTCTTGCGACATTGGGTCGTGGTCCTGTGCACTGTGGGCAGAAACATGCTGTGCCACCTCCCGCCACAGCCTCCCAAAAACTCTGGGGGATGGCCTTTGTCCCTCTCCAGGCAGCAGGGCATTTTGGGGCCGTTCCACGGCCATCAGGAGCGCCTCAAGGGCTGCGGCCGAGAAGTAGTGTGCTCTTTGTCTGGCTGCCTGTGCATCCATCTTCCTGGACTCAGGTCAGTGAGAAGCTTGAACTGCGCATGCGCACACTTGCTTAGGCGTGCCTTTAAGAGTCGTTTTTTCCTAGGATCTGAATCTGAATTCAGCGCATGCGCAATGGGTCCGCAAAATTTAGCGACCAAACTTTCATTAGCGCCCCCTCCCCCCCAGGTCTGGTGTGCAACGGCTGATTTAGCGCCCTGACCGATTGACCGATTCTGACGAATTTCTGCACGGGAAACGTAAACTTTTTCAAGGCGCTCAAAGTACCGCTCCGCCTGGGTTAATGCCGCAACAGAGACGCAACCGAATTTCTCCCCCAATGTCTTCCCAATATTTACTAGGAAGGAATTTCTGCTCATCCAATATTAGATGTCAGACAAGCAGTGTGACAAATCAGAGACAGAGGAAGGTCCCAAAGAGGTGGTGGTGAGATAAAGCTGACCGTCATCGCCATACATGTGGAACCTGAAGTGTTTTCCGATGATATTGCCGAGGGGTAACATGCAGATGAGAAATAGGAGGGGGCCAAGGATAGATCCTTGCGGGACTCCAGAGGTAACGGTGCGGGAGGGGGAAGAGAAGCCGTTGCAGGTGATTCTCTGGTTACAATTACATAGATAAGAATGAAACCAGCTGACTGTGGTTCCACCCAGCTGAACGACAGTGGAGAAGCGTTGGAGGAGGATGGAGTGGTCAACCCATGTGAAAGGCTGCAGACAGGTCGAGAAGAATGAGGAAGGATAGTTTATCATGGTCACAGTCACAAAGGATGTCATTTGTGACTTTGCCAAGGGCCGATTCAGTACTGTGGCCGGCCCGGAAAATTGATTGGAGGGATTCAAACATGAAATTGCGGGAAAGATGGGCATGGAATTGGGAAGCGATTAAATGTTCAAGGAGTTTGGAGAGGAAATGGAGGTTGGACATGGGGCGATAGTTTGCAAGGACAGAGGAGTCAAGGGTGCTTTTTTTGAGGAGAGGGGTGATAACAGCAGATTTGAGAGGGAGGTGCGGGAACAGGGAGCGTGGAGGGACCCTTTAACATCAGCTGACATGAGGCCCAGGAAGGGAAGTTGAGTGTTCAACTGGAATAGGGTCGAGGGAGCAGGAGGTGGGTCTCATGGATAAGATGAGGATGGAGAGAGCATTGCAGGAGATGGGATAGAATCTAGAGAACGATGTGAGTTCAAGGCTAGGAAAGCGTGGAATATTTGGGGAAGTTTATCCCGATGGGCTCGGGGAAAGGAGGGAAGAGGCAGTGGCAGCTGAATAGATGGTCTGTGACAAAAAATTCCATGAGCTCTTTGCACTTAATGCCGGAGGTGAGGGTAAGGGAGGCAAAGGAGGGACTGGAGAAAGTTCTGCTCAGCAATATTGTATAAACCGAAAGTCTACATCAGGATAGGGTCCAAGAGTTCAGGCTGGAGAAACGCAGGATTATTGGAGGCATGATTGAAGTTTTGAAAATGATGAAGGGATTGGCTTTGGTCCCATTGGATAGGTTATTTGAGATAGACAGGGATAGTGGGGTAGATTTTGTGGCCAGACTCGGATCTGCGCGCACTGGAGCCAAGAGACCCGAGGGTCAATGGAAATTGGTCCTCGGGCCTCATCAGCCTACTCGGCACGAGCTGCCGGTGCTCGTCGCCTGAGAAGAGGCGTCAGTTTCTCTCCGGTAGCAGCCCTCAGACAAGTCCCGGGGGGGTGGCTGATTCGAGTGTAGGGGGTGTGGGGGGGGTGGGGGACCGATCGCGAGTCCTGTGGAGCTGGAGGGCACTCCTGCTCCTCCGACTACCCAGGAACGTTAAAACAAAATTTTACACCTATCTATCATTGACGGCACCAAATTTAGAAAGGCGGCTTCAATGGGCGTTAGGCCCCTAATTTACATATTCAAGAGGCCTAAAAAATGGGCCTCGTGAATTTAGCAGTGGGACCAGCACAAGAGTGGAGGTCCTGGAGGAGGTACAATAATGGCTTTTTAGCTGAGCTTAAGAAGCGAGACCATTATAAGAAAGCTAGAAGATGAAACAGAAGAGATCAGAAAAATTGAGCTCAATGACTGTCATGTGTGATTTTCTACAGCAAGGCATCACCCTGTGATCCGGAATGTTGCCTGTGAGTATATTCGTGTAACTTTTATTAAAAATGCAAGTATTTGACTGCAGCGTCCAGAAATCTCTTTTCTGGGACATAAACAAGGACAGCAGCCCTGTCTATCATTATGTTTATGCAGTTTATATTTATGAAAGCATTTATGTTTATTGACTGTTCGCAACCTTGGTGTCATATTTGATCCCGAAATGAACTTCTGATCACATCACTAAGACCGCCTATTTCCACCTCCGTAACATCGTCCATCTCCATCCCTGCCTTAGCTCATCTGCTGCTGAAATCCTCATCCTGTCTTTGTTACCCCTGAACTTGACTATTCCAATGCACTCCTGGTCGGTCTCCCATTTTCTACCCTCCATAAACTCTGTGCCCATGTCTTAACTCGAATCAAGTCCCATTCACCCATAACCCCTGTGCTCGCTGACCTACATTGGCTCCTGGTTAAGCAATGCCTCGATTTTAAAATTCTCATCCTTGTTTTCATATCTCTCTATGGCCTCACCTCTCATTATCTCTGTAACCTCCTCCAGCCCTACAACTCTCCGAGATAATTGCGCTCCTCTAATTCTGGCCTCTTGAGCATCTCCGATTTTAATTGCTCAACCATTGGTGGCTGTGCCTTCAACTGTCTGGGCCCCAGACTCTGGAATTCTCTTCTTAAACTTCTCCACCTCTTTCCTTCTTTAGGACGCTCCTTTAAACTTACCTCTGACCAAGTTTTTGGTTGTCTGCTCTAATATCTCCTTCTGTGGCTCAGCGACAAATTTTGTTTTATAATGTTCCTCTGAAGTGCCTTGGGACATTTTACTATGTTAAAGGCCCGATATAAAAATAAGTTGTTGTTGTTCTGGATACTGGCGTCCTACCCACGTCCCAGTCAATATCCTCGTTTCCTCAGCAATTCAACACATCGCCACTTTACCCCAGTTCCCTACTGGACAAACAAGTTATGCAGCCTGAAAATCTGCCCAGGTTGAACTCCCTAATCCGGAACCCTCGGGACCTGGCCTGTTCTGGATAAGGGATTTTTCTGGACGAGAGGTGATCACGTTACATTGGATGGTACAGGTACTGAGCAAGGGGATATCGGGGCTGGCTGGCTTGGGGCTGGGAGTGCGGCAGAGAGATCATGGGGGGCAGGGGTGGATCGTGGGGTCAGGCCAGCGATTGCAGGAGTCGGCAACGAGGAAGGACTTCAACTTGTTCATGTCGGAATTCTGCGCATGCGCCACCCGGTGACTGGTAATGGTTCTGGACGAGGGGTGGTTCTGTATAAGGGAGTTCTGGATAAGGGAGGTTAAACCTGTATTATATATCAATTTTTGAGTCTCTGATTCGCATTATAATTCTAACACTAAACTTAACTATACTATTTTTATGGCTTAAATGTCTTTCCCTTAATAGTGTGCTCAAAACAGCTTGCAGTACTCCCAACTGTGGCCTAACCAACATTTTAGATAAAGTTAGCATTATTTATTTGCATTTATATTCAATTCTGCTATGCGTAAAACCCATTTACTTGTTTATCCGTTCTCCCTCCTTTACGTTCCTTCTCCCTAGATTTCTCTGTTCCTCTGTAGACTGCTGATCTCCCGCCTTCAATCTGTGAGATAGGGCTCTGCCTACTGAGCTATCAATCAAAGTGACTCCCCTGAGGTAAAAGCCCATATGTTTTGATGTTGGTTTGGCCGCCTCCCAAGTGTCTGCCTGGTACCGAGAATAGAATAACACCCTGGACCATCAGGTTTTGCAAGCAGTTATTTTTCACTGTGTTCATGATGTTACATACCAACCCTCCCTCGGAGTAATTATTGAATACTTCAGATCACCATTGTAACCAGACTGTTTCCAGGCTGCTGGCTTATTGTTCAGAAAAATGCTGTGTGCATCCTTGGGAGTAAACTGCTTATATGCTAGGGTTGCCAAATCTAGTTGGTTGTATTCCTGGAGGCTTCATTACATGACTGCCTGCATTCCCCACCCCGCCCCTGCGCTCCCGCTATTGGTTGCTCAACACGTCCGTCCTCAGGGTACACCATCTTCCCAAAGCGCTTTACCTCCAATTAAGTACTTTTTGAAGTGTAATCACTGTTGCAATATAGCATACGCGGCAGCCAATTGCGCAAAACAAGCTCCCACAAACATCAATGTGATAATTGATGAGTTCATAATAAAGGATGGAACTGAGTACTATGAGCAATGAGTAAGTGTGACCTTAGCTCCTTTAATAAGACTCCAGAGTGCAGGTATTCGTGGGTGGCCTGCTTATATACAGTACTCCCAAGGGATGCTGGGATCCCTTGGGACTCCAACAGGTAAGCCCTCTGGTGGTGGTATGATACAGGTTGCAAGGGGTTAAATACATAACATCACTCCCTCGTAAATTCAATACTACACTTATTTACAAGGTGAGACGATCTGGGGCTTTTAGCTCCCTTGTCGATCGTCTCGGTACAAATGTGGGTGTGGGTGAGTTGGTTAGTTCTTCACTGGGCAGCTGGGCAGCCGGGCTGCTGAGGATGCTGAGTTCGGCTTCATGGTCAACCTTGATGTCGCTTGCCACTTGTGTGTATGTTGGAGGGTCAAAGCTGGTGGTGTCTTCTTCGGGTTGTTCCTAGCTGTTAGCGAACCGCAAGTGTTTTCTGCACATTAGTCCATTGGCCAATTTGACCTGAAACACCCTACTCCCTTCTTTGGCTATGACCATGCCAGTGAGCCATTTGGGACCATGTCCATAATTGAGTACAAACATAGGATCATTGACCTCAATATCGCGTGACAAATTTGCGCGGTCATGGTACATACTTTGTTGATGCCGCCTGCCCTCCACGTGATTATGGAGATCAGGGTGGACAAGAGGGAGCCTTGTTTTGAGCGCCCTTTTCATGAGAAACTCGGCTGGGGGAACCCCGGTGAGCGAGTAGGGTTTGGTGCGGTAACTGAGCAGCACACAGGATAGTCGGGTCTGCAGGGAGCCTTCCGACATACGTTTCAAGCTTTGCTTGATGGTCTGGACTGCCTGTTCTGCCTGGCTGTTGGATGCGGGCTTGAACGGGGCAGATGTGATGTGCTTGATCTCATTGCGGGTCATGAATTCCTTGAATTCAGCGCTGTTGAAGCATGGCCCATTGTCGCTGACAAGGACATCAGGCAAGCCGTGTGTGGCAAACATGGCTCGTAGGCTTTCGATGGTGGTGGTGGACGTGCTTACAGACCTTATTACACATTCAATCCATTTTGAATAAGCATCCACGACAACCAAAACATTTTGCCTAGAAATAGGCCTGCATAGTCCATGTGGATCCTTGACCACAGTTTGGAGGGGCACGACCACAAACTTAACGGTGCCTCTCTGGGTGCATTGCTCAGTTGAGAGCAAGTGTTGCACTGGCGCACGCATGACTCTAAATCTGAGTCAATGCTGGGCCACCACACATGGGATCTGGCTTTGGCTTTCATCATTACAATGCCTGGGTGGTTGCTGTGTAGGTCACGAATGAACGTTTCTCTGCCTTTCTTGGGCAAGACCACACGATTACCCACAACAGACAGTGCGCTTGCAAGGACATTTCGTCTTTGTGCCTGTGGAATGGCTTAATCGCCTCCTGCATCTCGGCTGGGACGCTGGACCAGCTCCCATGGCGGACACAGTTTTTTTTACCAAGGACAGTACAGGATCCTGGCTGGTCCAGGTCCTGATCTGGCGGGCCGTAATGGGTGACTTTTCGTTTTCGAATGCATCCATGACCATGAGCAAGTCTGCAGGCTGTGCCATTTTCACCCCAGTGGTGAGCAATGGTAGCCGACTGAGAGCATCTGCGCAGTTCTCTGTGCCTGGTCTGTGGCGGATTACATAGCTGTATGCCAACAGCGTGAGCACCCATCTTTGGACGCGGGCAGAGGCATTGGTGGTAATTCCTTTGCTCTCAGAGAATAGCAATATGAGCGGCTTATGGTCAGTTTCAAGCTCAAACTTGAGGCCAAACAAGTACTGGTGCATTTTTTTCACACCGTAAATGCACGCCAGAGCCTCTTTTTCAATCATGCTGTAGCCCTTTCAGCCTTGGACAGACTCCTGGATGCTTAGGCGACCGGTTGTAAAATCCTCGACTCATTAGCTTGTTGTAACACACACCCGACCCCGTATGACGACGCATCGCAAGCTAGCACTAATCATTTACATGAGTTATGCAGAACAAGCAATTTGTTTGGACACAACAGATTTCTGGCTTTCTCAAAGGCAGCCTCTTGTGAATTCTCCCATACCCAGTCGTCTCCCTTGCACAGTAGCACATGTAGGGGTTCTAACAGGGTGCTTAACCCAGGTAGGAAATTACCGAAATAGTTGAGGAGTTCCAGGAACGACTGCAGCTCCGTCACGTTCTGTGGTCTCGGCGCGTTCTTGATGGCCTCCATCTTGGCGTCGGTGGGTCTGATGTCGTTGGCTGCGATTCTTCTTCGCAAGAACTCGACCTCCTGCGCCAGGAAAACACACTTCGAAGGTTTCAACCTGAGTCCCACGTGATCCAACCGACTAAGAACCTCTTCCAGATTCTTCAAGTGTTCGATGGTGTCCCGACCTGTAACCAGTATGTCGTCCTGGAAAACCACGGTGCGGGGAACCGACTTTAGCAGGCTCTCCATGTTCCGTTGGAAGATTGCCGCGGCCGACCGAGTCCCGAACGGGCATCTGTTATAGATGAACAGACCTTTGTGCGTGTTGATGCAGGTGAGGCCTTTCGAAGATTCCTCCAGCTCTTGCATCATGTAGGCCGAAGTCAGGTCCAACTTGGTGAACGTCTTCCCTCCAGCCAGGGTCGCAAATAGGTCGTCTGCCTCGGGTAACAGGTACTGGTCCTACAGTGAAAAACGGCTAATCGTTACTTTATAGTCCCCACAAATTCTGACGGTGCTGTCACCTTTAAGTACCGGGACAATCGGACTGACCCACTCGTTGAATTCCACTGGCGCGCTGATGCCTTCTCGCTGCAGCCTGTCCAGCTCAATTTCCACTTTCTCTCGCATCATATATGGTACAGCCCATGCCTTGTGGTGGATGGGTCGCGTACCGGGAACCAAATGGATCTGCACTTTCGCCCACGAGAAGCTTCCAATGCCTGGCTCGAACAACGATGGAAACCTGCTCAGAACCTGGGCACATGAGGCATCGTCGATGGACGAAAGCGCTCGGATGTCGTCCCAGTTCCAGCGGATTTTTCCCAGCCAGCTTCTGCCAAACAGCGTGCGGCCATCCCCTGGCACAATCCACAGCGGGGGTTCGTGTACTGCTCCATCATAGGAGACTTTGACTTCTGCACTGCCAATTACAGGGATTAGTTCCTTGGTGTAAGTTCTTAACTTGGTGTGAATGGGGCTGAGCTTGGGCCTGTGTGCCTTGTTGCATCACAGCCTGTCGAAGGCCTTTTCGCTCATTATGGACTGACTCGCACCCGTGTCCAGTTCCATGGATACTGGGATCCCGTTCAGTTCAACTTTTAACATTATTGGTGGACATTTTGTGTGAAGGTATGTACCCCGTACACTTCTGCCTCCTCGGTTCGAGTCTCCAATTCAGCCTGGTCCACCGTGGATCGATCTTCCTCTGCAACGTGGTGGTTTGCAGGATTTACAACTCGCCTGCACATTCGCTGGAGGTGTCCCATTGTTCTGCAGCCATTGCACGCATAGTGCTTGAAGCGGCATTGATGGGGCTGATGATCACCTCCACAACGCCAACAGGGTGTTAACTGCCTCACATTAACGATTGATGACGGACTCTGGGTCATCTGAGGTCATGCAGCAGCCGGCGTATACGTTCTTCCATGTATATTCCTGCTCGAAAACGACGTTATTTTGTGCACAGTACTGGGTGAGATCTCTTTATGCTGTGAAATTTGTTTGGTGTTGTCACTGGTGGACATAAATGCCTGGGCTATCGTTATGGCTTTGCTCAGATTCGGAGTTTCAACAGTCAACAGTTTGCGAAGGATTACCTGGCCAATGCCAGGCACAAAAAAGTCTCTCAGCATTTGTTCTAGGAATGCATCAAAATTGCAATGTCCTGCGAGGCGCCTTAGTTCGGCGACGTAGCTCGCCACTTCCTGGCATTCCGACCGTTGACACATGTAGAACCGATACCCACTCATCAAAACACTTTCCTTAGGATTTAGGTGCTCCCGGACCAGCGTACATAATACTTCATAGGATTTAGCTGTTGGTTTTGCCGGAGCAAGAAGATTCTTCATGAGGCCATAGGTTGTTGCCCCACAGACAGTTAGGAGGATTGCCCTTCATTTGGCAGCGTTCTCGTCCCCTTCCAGCTCGTTGGCCACGAAGCATTGGTCGAGTCTCTCCATGAAGGCCTCCCAATCGTCCCCTTCTGAGAACTTCTCCAGGATACCAACTGTTCTTTGCATTTTCACATGGTTGTACGTTACCTTGTCGCCAATTGATAAGCTAATGATAAAGGATGAAACAGAGTACTGTGAACAATGAGTAAGTGTGACTTTAGCTCCTTTAATAAGACTCCAGAGTGCAGGTACCACGTGGGTGACCTGCTTATATACTGTGCTCCCAAGGGATGCTGGGATCGCTTGGGACTCCAACAGGTAGGCCCTCTGGTGGTGGTGTGATATAGTTTGCCAAGGGTTAAATACATAACAATTATGACCAGATAATCTGTTTTTGTTATGTTAATTGAAGGATAAATATTAAAATATATTGGCTGGGAATAACTCCCTTGCTCTTCTTCGAAATAGTGCCATGGGATCTTTTACGTCCACCAGAGGGACCTCGGTTTAACGTTTCATCTGAAAGACAGCACCTCTGATAGTACAGCACTCCCTCAGCACTGCACTGAAGTATCAGCCTAGATTTTGTGCTCAAGTCCCTGGAGTGGGACTTTATCCCACAACCTTCTGACTCAGAGGCGAGAGTACTACCCACTGAGCCACGGCTGGAAAGCAAACAGATTCTCCATTATTCAATTGGATGAGTCTTGACTGTCAAGCAATCTTTTCTACCCTCAAATCCTATGGGGCCGAAATTCGGTATGTCCCATTTGGGCCGGTAGCCGAGGCGAGGTGGGACTTCCTGCGGCCGGCAGTAACTGCAGGAATTTTCCAGCACCGCGTAGCGCTGGCGGGAGAATAGGGCCCTCTCCTTCCGTTAAAGGGAAAGGCACACTGCAAGCTCTGCAGTGGGGCGAGGGGCCAACATTTTTCCACCGGGGAGCGGGATGCCGCTGCAGCAGCCCGGCACAGAAGCAAACAGAAGCGGAGTGCCGGGCTGCAACATGGCGGCACGGGTCCAGCGAAATCTTCAACGGAAGGCCGGTCTGTTAAGTTGCCGATTGAAACAAAATGGCGCCACGCACCGCCCCTTTAATTTTCACCCCGTGAGTGAAGTGCGGCCAGGTTCACGACCCGCGAGGCCTCACGTGACGCTATCCAATTTCCGCTCCGGGGCAAACAGGGTCGCTGCACACATCATCATCGCCGGTGCAGCGGCCTGGAGCACCACTGGCAGGAGCGGGGTGCTGCTGGACTGCGTCTCCATTAATCCCGCGCAATTGTGCGGGAGGCGGTAATGGCCCGCGCCCCAGGGGCACTAACAGGAGGCGCAAATGATGCAAATTTCTCCCCGTATATGTTTAAAACAAATGTGTTCAAAGAAAATGAAAAAAATGCACAATTTTATTTAATGCTCCAATGATTTTTGTCCTGGGTTTGCTTGCAGCAGTGTCCAGGAGATTAATCTTTAACTCCTAGAGATTCAGGACAATTCTGGAGGGTTGGCTTAATCGATGTAGGCCCTGCTGATAGTAGGCTCCCGAGGTATGGAACATGGTCCACATTGTGCAAGGCCGCGCCGTGGATTTTGATGAATGGGGGGGGGGCAGTGCTGTGCTGTGTGGCGGGGAGCTTGTTGAGAGTGAGATGGAGCATTGCAGCAAGGAAGATCGAGAAGAGCGTTGGTGCGATGAAGCAGCCCTGCTTGACCCCTGTCCGGACGTGGATTGGGTCTGTGGTGGATCCGGGGAGGAGAAAGCACAGGAGATCCAGCAGCTGGCCGACAGCTATGACGTGCGAGGATTCTTCACCGCAGTTAAGTCCACCTATGGCCCAAGCACCCAAGGCCCCACCCCACTGCTGGCCAAGAACGGAGAGGTATTCATTAAGGACACCGAGGTAGTCAGGGCTCGCTGGAAGGAGCACTTCAAAGATCTCCTTAACCAAAACTCTGCCTTCGACACTAGTGTTCTCGACTCCATCCCGCAGCAGGCTATCCACCGCCATCTCAGCAAAACCCCAGCCCTGCACGTGTAGAACAGGCCATCCGTCAGCTCAAGAACAACAAGGCCTCAGGAGCAAATGGAATCCCCGCTGAGACACTAAAGTATGGCAGAGAGGCACTATTGGCACGAAAGCATGACCTCATTTCTCTTATCTGGAAGGAGGAGAGCATGCCGGGAGATCTCAGCAATGCCGTAATCGTGACCATCTTCAAAAAGGTGGACAAGTCCGACTGCGGCACCTACAGAGGAATCTCCCTGCTGCCTGCCACTGGGAAAGTCATCGCTAGAATCCTCCTCAACCGCCTTCTCCCTGTGCCTGAAGAGCCCCTCCCAGAGTCACAATGCAGATTCCGTCCACTCAGGGGTACAACGGATATGATCTTTACCACGCGACGACGACAAGAGAAATTCAGGGAACAGCATCAACCCTTGTACATAGCCTGCTTTGACCTCACAAAGGCCTTTGACACTCAACCATGGGAGTCCTCCTCCATTTCGGCTGCCCCCCAAAAGTTTGTCGCCATCCTCCGCTTTCTCAAAGTTTCCTTGATAAAGAGCAGCATCCCCATCGGCATCTGGGAATCCCTTGCCCAAGACCGCCCAAAGTGGAGGAATAGTATCCGGGAGGGCGACAAGCACTTCGAGTTGTGTCACCGAGAGCATGCAGAAATCAAGCACAGATAGCGGAAGGAGCGTGCGGCAAACCAGACTCCCCACCCACCCCTTCCTTCAACGATTGTCTGTCCCACCTGTGACAGAGACTGTAATTCCTGCATTGGACTGTACAGTCACCTGAGAACTCACTTTTAGAGTGGAAGCAAGTCTTCCTCGATTTTGAGGGACTGCCGACGATGTATGCTTAATCTAATGTAGAAATATTAAAGCTTAAAAATATCCAACACAGGCAAAAATCCATTTTGCCAGAAACTAGGTTGAGGCATATGGCGCCTGTTGGGGAAAAAAATTGGGTTTTGATATACTGACAAATATATGCCAAGGACACAGAAAATCTTTAATTCTCTCCTCCTTATAAAGTAACCATTGTACCTCCTGCAGAGAGCAAAATACACAAGAACCCCCCCCCCCGCCCCCCTCCCTGTGTTTGGGCTCATTCGAAAGGAAATTTAATTTGGGACTATCTACCGAAAAGTTTGGAACTTTAAAGTGCTTATGGAAGAAACTACGAACTTTAATAGAATTATGAACTTTTACAAGACAAATTCAAGCCTGTGGGCGGACCTAGGGAACAAAAGAAGCCCACTTGATTATTGGAACTGTCTGGGTGTGAGGACTGAGGTAACCTGTCTGGAAGAATGAGTATTTGGAAATCTTCCTCCACAAGAGACATTACCATCACAGTATCACCCAGAGATAGCTCTCCATAAACATGGGCCTGGACAAACCATTTCAGCATATACATCACAAAGAGGCCCAATCCAGCCTGTATGCGAAAGACTAAGCACAAAAGGACATTGCAATTACCAAACTAATATTTCCATCAGGAAACAGTTTTTCGAACATCAACCCACCCAAGACATGTCAACTTTAACGAGCCCGACAAAATATTACAAAGGATTGTGAACAGATTGGGCGGCAAGATTAGAACACTGAAATCGTATAACTGACCACTGTTTTCAACAGAGGGAAGAGAGAGAGAGGAGAGAGAGAGGAGAGAGACTCTCCAGCCTCGAAGTCTTGAAGTCCTGAAGGGAGGAAGAACATCTCCATCTACTATTAACTATCAAAAGGATTGGTAAGCATAAGTCCCTACCGCCCTGGAGTCTAACCTACCTAGAATTAGGTATTGGGAGGTGGGAGGTATAATTATACTGCAACCCCCTTTGAATGTGTAGTGTATGGTACTTTATTAGAGTGATTATGTTTGACCTGTACTTTTCCTTGTACTGTTTTTTATTAGAGTGATTTTAAGTTTGACCTTGTATCTTTTCTTGTATTGTTCTTTATTAGAGTGATTGTAAGTTTGGCCGTGTATTTTCTTACTAGAATAATAAGCCTGTATTACCTTGACTGTAAAAAAACCAAAGTTATTTGCATCAAACCAGTGTCCTCTGCACTTTTGTAACACCCCCCAAATAAATCCAGAGTACAGAACCCAAGGGAGGAGGAGCGATTCGAAACCGCTCAAGTTGGTCAGAAGGGAACCTGACCCCCTCATGGAGACAAAACATAACCCCCCCTTACAAAATGGCGACCGTGACAGGACTCTGGTACACGGGGTGTGATGTAGAGAGTGCTGGTTTGGGGCAAAGAACCAAAATGGAAGAGAGGATTTCCTCCTATGTGTATAAGAAAGTGAATGTAACTAAGGAATGGGTGCTTAGTCTATTGCGCGCTGAGCGTCCGGCTGACGCTGCAGCCCAGTGGACAGCAAGTAAAGATCACAAAGAAGCAGTAGAGAAAGCAATTTGGTTGGTCTGTCTACAGTGACAGGTCCAACTGTTAGACAGAATGAATGAAACATTACAGGTAGAGTTATGGGAATGCGCAGAGAACTATCAGGAAAGGGTTATGTCAGAAGAAAGATTATCAGGAGAACTCCGTAAGCTAAAACAGGAAAGGACCCAAATAATGGAAAGGTTTAAAAACAGTCAGGACTATTTTCAATGCCAGGTTACCGAGGCCAAAAGTAATGAAAAGTCACTGAGGGAGGAAAGCACTCGCCTCACCCGACAAGTAAAAGAGCTCCAGGAAAGATTAAAAGATGTGCAAGCAGTGTATAAAGTAGCTCGCACTAATGGGTTTGAATCGGGAGATCCCGGTCCCTGCCAGCAACAAATTAAAAGTTTAAACCTTGCTCTGTCCAAAGCAAAAGACATGGTATGCCTAATAAGCCCGGGTACGCCCCAGGTAAACCTGGAAGAGAAGGAAGAAACTACCTGGCCACTACCTGTGGCACCGGTGACTACACCGGTTCAGCAGCAGGAGGGCGAACGAGTTGCGGGGCGGACAGGGATAGTGAACCACCACCACCTGTGGGACCGAGTTTCAGCTCGGCTTGGCCGCAGGGAAGAGAGGGAGGTGAGCCAGAACATGGAGAGCCAGAACCAGGGCCAATGTGCCCGATCCGGCAACAGAAGTTTGGCCCGCCCACCCTTAACGGGGGTCCAGGGCCCCTGGAAGGTCAGTTTGTGGTCCCCCACACTCCCCACCAGCTTAGGCCTATGATAAGCCACCTGGGAAAGCTAACTCCGAAGGGAGACCCCTCGGTTCACTTTGTGGAAGTGGAACAGGCAGGGGATATTAATGGGTGCGATGATGCAGAAATGGCAAAGATGCTTCTCCTATCTCTAGACAGCAAACTGTACCAATCCCTCTCTACTGAGAGCAAAAGAGGACAGAAAACACTTGCTGTCGTCCAGAAAGACATTTTAGAAGCTATGGACTGCAATGACGGGAGTCCCTTCTCTAGAGTAGAGAAAACGGTGCAGCTCACAGGGGAAACCCCACAGGCTTTCGCAGACCGACTGTGGCCGGTTAACAAAAGCGCCTGTAGTGGGGACATAGACAGAGATCACTTAAACCTGGACGAATTAGCACACTGGCTCCGAAGCCTAGTAGCTAACAGTTTACCCAGAATAAGAACCAAGGCTGAGGCTTGGTTCGACCCCAGAAATCCCCAAGCCACAGAACAGGGAGTGCTTAGGCAGCTGACCCTAGCTTACAGAAACGGCAGAGGGACAGAAGAGCACCCACAAAAGGGAAGGGTTCACGAAATCCGACCTAACCAAGACAAGAGGGAATGGCACCACGAGGGGGCAACCCCTCCGATACAAAACGTACCTGCTTTGGGTGCGGAAAGAGTGGGCACTGGAGAAGGGATTGTAAAAATCCTTGGAAGAATAGCGCAGGAAAGAATTCTCCAGCCCCTGCCCAAAAGACCGAGACAGATAAGCCAGTCCCTCCCCACTCACTTGAGACCTTTTTAACTGCGCTCCGAGCCATATTAGATGGCCCTGGAAAGGTAGCCACCACCACCGGTACCGAAATCCCATCTGCCCCCTCCCAACCAAAACCGTGACGAGGACAGGCGCAGCCTGTCCACCTGTGTGCCCTCGAGTATGATGCGTGGGGGAGACCGACCGTACAGATGGAAGTGGAAAAGGTGAAAGGGATTTACCTGCTGGACACCGGTGCCTCAAGCACCCTTGTCTATGCAGCTAACCCCGCCGCCTCACCTCTGTCTAACGGGGTCCCCTACAACTTGGTGGGTTTCACAGGCACTGAACAGACTGGCTCATTCTCCGTTCCGCTCTCCATTCATTTAGGTACACTCCACACCAAGTGGACTTGTGTCCTGATGAAGTGGGAGCAGGAATGGAGAGGGATCCTGGGACCCGACTTCATCCTAGGCCACGGGATCCTAGTGGATTTAAGAAACCACTGTCTTTGGGGGTCAGTCTGCACGGAACAGGAGAGTGAGGTGATGGTTATCCTGGGAAAACAGGGAAAAGGGATGGTGTGCACCATGAAACCAAAGGAGGGTTATGACCTTGAATCACTGGTCAGTAACATCCCTGTAGAATATCAAGAATATGTGAGGAAAAACCTTGCAACTTTTGCCACTCACAAACACGACTGCGGGAGAATAAATGGGGTCAAGGTTAGCATAGATGGGGACCCCATGACATGACCACAGAAACAGTACAAATTCCCTAGGGAGGCGGAGGCAGATATGGAAACAGCTTGGGTTCGCTGGTTAAACAGGGGGTATTGAGATCAATAGCTACCCATGTGAACTCTCCATTGTGGCCGGTTAAGAAACCGGACAACTCCTGGAGAGGCACGGTGGACTATTGAGTACTCAACTGTAACATCCCCGCCTGTGCACCCACTGTTGCTGTTGTCGCTGACCTCATTGGAAGTATCCCAGCCTCCGCCACCACCTTCATAGTGCTGGATATTTCCAACGGGTTCTGGTCCATATCTTTAAGAAGGGAAGATCAGTACAAGTTTGCTTTTACCTTTAAAGGGCAGCAATACACTTGGATCTGTCTCCCTCAGGGCTTCCACAACAGCCCCAGTATTTTCCATCAGTGTATGGCCAACTGTTTAAAGAGTTTCAGCAGACCCCAGCAATTAATACAGTATGAAGATGACCTGCTCCTGTTCACCGATGAGGGGGAGGAGCATGGCCCACTGCTGGCTGAGCTGCTGGAGCTGCTGAAAGAAGAAGGATTTAAAATAAATCCCAAGAAGGCACAGTTCGGCCTGATGGAAGTAAAATTCCTGGGACTGGCTGTGCACACCGGGGAAAGAGCCATTGACAAAGCTAGAAGGGAAGCAGTGCAGAAGTTACCCGCTCCCAACACAGTAACAGGAGTAAGATCTTTTCTAGGATTAACCGGGTACTGCAGAGACTTCATTGAGGATTATGCAGCCACAGCAGCCCCTCCTACACAAGGGAGTGGAGTTGGAATGGGACGAAGATTGTGAGGCAGAATTTATCCAACTCAAGAAAGACCTGCAGACCGCGCCAGCTCTAGGGGCCATAGATGGAGGTAAAGAGTTTTTCCTGGAGGCAGCAGTCAGTGGGGACAGCCTGAGCGCAGTACTGCTCCAGGAGTGGCACGGCCGGCTGAGACCAGTGTCTACTCCTCCAGGATGCTCACGGACGTAGAGAAGGGATACTCCAACTGTGAGCGGCACCTCCTAGCCACTCACTGGGCTGTGAAAAGATCACTGATCTTCACAGGGGGGGTACCCTATCACACTCCTTACCCACCATACACCCACCCAAATGCTCCTGGATGGGAGAATTAAGGATGGGACAGTGAGCAGTGCCCGCATTGCTCGCTGGATCCTGCTCCTCTCTCAAATGGACCTAAGGGTAAAGTGCCTCTGCGAGCCATGACTCGCAGCCAACATGATTTATCCAGGGACAGCCCACCGGTGTTCCATAGAAGGGGTATGGGAAATTAACATAGGCTTTCGGGCTGGGTTACCTCCCCCCCCACAGGCCGAGAGATCTATGTGGACGGTTCAAGCATGGTATCTGCGGGTGAACGACTCACAGGCTGCGGAGTTTATGACCCCGAGGCAGGCATTGCCCTGGCGATTAAAGTCCCCAGTACTATGATCGACCAGCACGCTGAACTGTCTGCGGTGGTGTATGTAGTCACACACCCCGAAGAGTTCCCTACCCCATACACGATTTGCTCGGACAGTATGTTCACATGCAATTTGTGTGCGGAGTACCTGGCTACTTGGTCCCGCCTGTAAGGGGTAGTTTTCGAGGGGGTCAGCTTTCCCTTCTGATCTTATATGAGCGGTTTCGAATCGCTCCCACAACCTTGGTTCTAGACTCTGGAATTATGAAGGGACTGTGACAGACTTGGACAGACAATCGGTTTCAAGGTCGGAAGCAGGTATGGCTTTATTGTGTTTAAAAGGAAGTAAAAGACACACCTTTCATAACACACACAGAATAGTTATACCAATATACTCTGAGGGGTACAACACATTGAATAAATTGTCAACATACAGCCTGTGGGGAAAAGAATACAGCTTAAACTCTAAATGGGGTAAAGAGGAGAATGCAGATACATTTACACAAGTTATCCCAGCCTCCGCCTCCCAATTCCCCTAACTAGCTAAGTTATAGCTCTGGGGGTTCAGGGGCTATGCTCACCAATCCCCTTTTTGACAGTTGCCAGTGAATCACGGTTTTGGGGTTTGCTGCACTTGGCCTTCTAGGCGATCTGTACCCCGGATGGAGGAGAGGACTTCGGACTGCGTAGTCTTCAGTTGGGGTGAGTCCGTTGATGCGGTAAGGTGTGTTTTGGATGCATGGGGTAAGTACCCACTTTCTTTGGTTAGGAATAGTTTTAGTTAGTCCTTTTTGGTAATTTCTCACCCGTTGGTCATTCAGAAGTAGACTGTAGAGTGGAAATAAATGTCGGTTCTTCGGTTTTTGCTGAGTTAGTTTTGGTTGGTCGTTTCGCTGGTTGTGGTGGCCCGGGTTATCAATTTGGTTGCTGACAACCTTCTGTTTCATGGGCCTCGTGCTCGGTCGGTCTTTGATGATTTCTTGTAGTTTCCTTCACTACTCCGTTTCTTCACTCCCCACCTCCGGCTGCTTGAGTTCTTTTCCTTGTAAAACTGGGAATAGATATACCCCAAAAAGGCTTCCTTATCTCCCACCAAATCTGGCCCAGCTCTTTGTTTCAATTTTGCAGTCCAGCTAACTGAAACTTGATTAAGTGGTTTTAATCTGGCATTGATAGGCTTTTCTGAGTTGATAAGCGCTTGTCCATTGTGATAGTCTGGCCTGAGCCAGATATTTCTATGCCTGTTGAAAAGGCATTGGAATATGTATGTGACATTTGGGTCCTCTGGGTGGTCAATTGTTAAAATGTAAATGTCTTCTCGGGACAGATTTTGAGGGTAAACAGTTCCCAGACAATTTGATTAGCTCCAATGTCCAAACTGGCCCTTTAGAGATTGACCCCACCCCTTTTCTTGCAGACTCAACATTCACCTTTTAAAAATCCCAAATTCGATTAAAGTTCGTAGTTTTTTCCATGTGCACTTTAGGATTTCAAACTTTCTGGTAGATAGTTCCAAGTTAAATTCCCTTTCCTATGAGTCCAAACACTGGGGTGGAGGGGGGTCTCCATGAATGCATCCCCTTTTATCCCCTGCAGGCCTCATCTGCCCCTTTAAACTCATTTGTGTCCCAAAGTTTTTCCTTCCATTTTAAAAGTCCAGAAAGGGATTCTTCTCCTCTGCAGGGGAAAGGTACCAGGAATCTTTGCGAAATATTGGTAAATTCTACATGTCGCAGATACACATCCGCAGATGGGAGACCCCTGGCAATTAAGCCCCCACTGGAAAAGATCATGAAAGCCGTAGGGGAGGAAGGGAATATCTACATACATAAGGTGAAGACATATTCCACCACTGAACCCCGTAGCGAGGGAAACCAGCAGGCTGACATGTTAGCCAAGCAGGGAGCCCGCACGGGCAAGCTCTGGGATTCGTACAATTCAGGACCCATAGCAGCAGTCAGGGGCAGGATGGGGACGGCAGGGAAGGCAGGGATAGCTTTGCCCCCGGATCTAAAAACGATCCAGACCCAAGACCCCGTCCTGAAAACTGTCCTGAACATGCTAGCTAAAGGGGAAAGGGTAGACGGCCCGTACGGCACTGCAGCAATTGCCATTAAAGAAGGCATGCTGTTCAGGGGGGAGCAATGGGTAGTACCGCAACAACACCGGAGAGAATTCCTCCAGCTGGCCCACGAGGGTCCAGGAGCAGGACACCCCGGACCTGAGACCATTTGGCCAGGACTCAGGGAAGATGTCCGCAAGTTCTGTGCTAGCTGTCTGGTGTGCGCGGCCAACAATCCCAACCCCCAGAAAAGAAAGGTGTCTATGGGACATATCAGGAGGGTAGAGGGTCCCTGGCAGTCAACCCAGATCGATTACATCGGGCCCCTACTCACTGCCCAGGGAGGCTACAAGTACTGCCTAGTATTAGTGGATGTATTCACCAAATGGGTGGAAGCCTTCCCATGCCGAACAGCCACTGCCCTGGGAACAGCTAGGATCCTGGTCAGAGAAGTGTTCTCTCGATAGGGACTACCATAATACGTGGAGTCCGACCAAGGCAGTCACTTCACCGGGCAGTTGATGCAGGAGACCCTTAAGGTACTCGGCATCAAAGGGAAATGGCATGTCGCCCACAACCCGCAGTCATCCGGGCCTGTGGAGCGTTTAAACCGCACTATCAAAGAAAGGCTGCGCAAAGAGACAGGGGTCTCACCCAAAGGGTGGGTAGAGGTCCTACCACTGGTCTTCATGGGGATCCGGGCCAGCCAGTCAAAGAGCACGAGGTACTCCCCATACGAGCTCATGACCAGCAGTGCCATGTGAACCCCCACCCATGTGTTAGCCCCAGTACTCACGGAAGGTCAGCTTAGGGAAGCGAACCAGGACAGCTTTGTCAGGAATCTGTTTGAACACCTGAAACAGATTCACTGGCAGGCTGCTAACAACATGGGAAAACAGCATCGGAGCAACCGACTGCTGCTAGAACCCCGCAAACATTACGAGTGGGAGATAGGGAACCAAGTTATGGTGAGAAACTACGCTAGAGTAGGAGGCTTTGAGGCACTGTACATGGGACCGTACCACATTGTCGACAAGGCAAGCCCCATGGTCTATGCCATAAAATTTCCCCGCCGAACAAAGTGGTTCCACATAAATCAGTGCAAACTTTTCAACCCAGGGGCAGCAGCTAAACGTAAGGGACAGCCAAAACCTGTAAACCGCACTAAAGACAGGGACCCCCAGCCAACAGCCCCCGACTGTGGAAATCCCACAGGGAACGTGGCAGACCCACAGACTGTACCTAGAGGGGCGGTGGACTGTTTTACTTGTTGTGTCCTTACACACTACAGCAAATCAACACGAGGCACATACTGGAGACAAGGTCACTCTGTGACCTGTACCTTTATTTACAGGACCAAGAAGTGATGACCCTGCGTGGGACCTCCCTTTATATACCTGGATGACCAGGTGAGGAGTGTCTCCCACAAGTTCACCCCCTGTGGTCAAGGTGTGCATTTCTCAGGTTTATACAGTGTTGTTACATAAGGTTACAGTTATGTGAGGTTACAAACATGACATCACCTCCCCCCAAAGTCTTTGGGTCAAAGATTGAGTCTTTCAGGCGGTTGACACTCTCTCGTGGAGCGCCGCAGTTGGGGCTCTGGTTGTTGGGCCTTGGCATGCGTCTTTGTCCTTTGTCACCTTTGGTGATTCCGGCTTGTCCGGGCTGACCGCAGGGACTGTGCATGCTGCTGACGGTTCTTGTTGCTCGTTCACTGGCAGTGGTGTGGGCAGCATCTCATAATTTTCCTCAGGTTCCTCAGTGTCTATGCTGAACCTTTTTTTTACTTGGTCCAGATGCTTGCGGCATATCTGCCCATTGTTGAGTCTGACCACTATGACCCTATTCCCCTCTTTACTAATTACAGTACCCTCGAGCCACTTGGGCCCCACAGCGTGATTAAGAACAAATACAGGGTCATCGATTTCTATACATCTCCCCTTTGAGTTACGGTTGTGGCACTCATTTTGGGACTGGCGCTTGCCCTCAACAATGTCTGACAAGACTGGATGAATGAGGGACAGCCGAGTTTTTATTGTACGTTTCATGAGTAGTTCCGCTGGCGGGACCCCCGTGAGCGAGTGCGGTCGGGACCTGTAGGCCAGCAGGAGGTACAATAGACGGTATTGAAGGGAGGGTCCTTGAATCCGGAGTATGCCTTGCTTTACGATTTGGACCGCACGTTCTGCCTGGCCATTGGAAGCCGGCTTGAACGGCGCTGTCCTGATATGTTTGATGCCATTACCCGACATGAACTCCCGGAATTCATAGCGAGTGAAACACGGGCTGTTGTTACTAACTAGGATGTCCGGCAAGCCGTGGGTCGCAAAGACCGCATGCAGACTTTCCACTGTGGTGGATGTCGTACACGAATTCAATATGATGCACTCGATCCATTTTGAGTACACATCAACAACAATGAAGAACATTTTCCCCATGAACGGGCCCGCGTAGTCTATGTGAATACGTGACCATGGCTTGGTGGGCCAGGGCCACGGGCTGAGTGGGGCCTCCCTGGGGGCATTGCCCAGCTGGGCACACGTCGTGCACCTGCGAACACAGTGTTCCAGGTCTGCATCAATTCCCTGCCACCATACATGTGACCGGGCAATGGCCTTCATTAGCACAATGCCTGGGTGCTCGCTGTGGAGTTCCCTGATGAATGCTCCCCTACCCCTCTGGGGCATGTCTACCCGGCTGCCCCATAGTAGGCAGTCGGCTTGGATGGAGAGCTCATCCATCCGTCTGTGAAACGGTCTGACCTCTTCAGGGCATGCTCCGTGTGCGGTCATCCAATCCCCAGTCAGGACATATTTCTTAATCAGAGATAGGAGGGGATCTCTGTTTGTCCAGGTTTTGATCTGGTGGGCTGTGATGGGGGAGCCTGCGCTGTCAAAGGCATCGACAGCCATGACCATCTCCGCGCTTTGCTCCGCTGCCCCCTCAGTGGTGGCCAGTGGAAGCCTGCTGAGTGCGTCAGCGCAATTTTCGGTGCCTGGCCGGTGCCGTATGGTGTAGTCATATGCAGCCAGCATGAGAGCCCATCACTGTATGCGAGCTGAGGCATTGGCATTGACAGCTTTGCTGTCGGACAACAGGGATGTTAACGGCTTGTGGTCTGTTTCTAATTCGAACCTTCTGCCAAAAAGGTACTGGTGCATCATTTTCACCCCGTAGACACATGCGGGTGCTTCCTTTTCAACCATCCCATACCCCCTTTCTGCTTGGGAGAGCGACCTGGAGGCATAAGCCACAGGTTGGAGTTGGCCCTCATCATTACTCTGCTGCAACATGCACCCAACCCCATAGGATGATGCATCGCATGTCAAAACCAATTTCTTACAGGGGTCGTACAGGGTCAATAACTGATTAGAACAAAGCAGGTTCCGCGCCCGATTGAAAGCCCGTTCCTGACAGTCCACCCAAAACCAATCACAACCCTTACGCAGGAGCACGTGTAGCGGCTCCAACAATGTGCTTAAGTTCGGCAGAAAGTTCCCGAAATAGTTCAAGAGTCCCAGAAATGAACGCAACTCCGATGTGTTGCCGGGCCTGGACGCGCGATGGATCGGCTCCGTTTTGGATTCGGTGGGCTGGATCCCGTCTGCGGCAACCCTCCTGCCCAAAAACTTGACCTCTGGGGCCAAAAACACACACTTGGACGTCTTTAGTCGCAGGCCTAACCGGTCTAGTTGGCGTAGCGCCTCCTCCAGGTTGTGGAGGTGTTCCTCGGTGTCTCGACCCGTGATAAGGATATCGTCCTGAAATACGATTGTTCCGGGGATGGATTTGAGCAGGCTTTCCATGTTCCTCTGAAAGATAGCGGCTGCTGAACGAATGCCAAACGGACACCTGTTGTAGACAAACAGCCCCTTGTGCGTGGTGATGGTGGTCAGTAGCTTGGCTTCTTCGGCCAGTTCTTGGGTCATGTAGGCCGAAGTGAGGTCCAACTTGGTGAACAGCTTGCCGCCTGCCAGTGTGGCAAAAAGATCCTCCGCTCTTGGAAGCGGGTATTGGTCCTGAAGGGACACTCTGTTGATGGTGGCCTTGTAGTCGCCACAGATCCTGACCGTTTTTAGAACAAGGACGATGGGGCTTGCCCAGTCGCTGAATTCGACGGGCAAAATTATGCCCTCTCTTAGCAACCTGTCCAACTCACTCTCAATTTTCTCCCGCATCACATACGGCACAGCTCTGGCTTTGTGGTGCACTGATCTGGCGTCCGGGGTGATGCGTATCCTTACTTTGGTGCCTTTGAAAGTCCCGACGCCAGGTTGAAATAATGACTCGAACTTTTGTAGGACCTGTGAGCATGAACTTCGCTCCACAGATGAAATGGCGTGCACATCCCCCCCATTTCCAGTTCATCTCGGCTAGCCAGCTCCTCCCCAAAAGCGTGGGACCATTTCCCGGGACAATCCAGAGTGGCAGCCGGTTCTGAGATCCATTATGTGTGACTACCAACATTGCACTGCCTAGCACTGGGATGATCTCTTTGGTGTACATCCGTAGTTCCGTGTCAATGCGTTCTAGTTTGGGTCTGCTAGCTCTGAGTGGCCACAGTTTCTCGAATTGTTGGACACTCATAAGTGACTGGCTGGCTCCTGTGTCCAGCTCCATGCGTACCGGGATGCCATTTAACAGTACTCTCATCATCATAGGTGGCGATTTTGTGTATGAGCTGTGGATGTTTACCACTTGAACCCACTGAATTTCAGCGTCCATTGCTGTGTCCCAAGCATAACCCTGCCTTGCAGACCCCTCTTGTGTGGTTCATCCACTTCGTAAACCAGCCTCGCTGCGGGCTTCCTGCACATTCTGGCTAAATGTCCACTCAAGTTACAATTTCTGCAAATGAATTGTTGAAACCAGCAGGTCTTCGCAGCATGTTTGCCACCGCACCTCCAGCATAAGCTGAGATTGTTGTGAACAAAAGAGCTGTTACCAGGCATTCCTCTCTGATTGTCTCTTTGATTACTCTTGAGCACTCTGTTTGTGGGTGTCAATGGCCCCATCCCGCGACGTATTGTTCCTTGTGATGGTGTAAATGTCCATTTAACCTGCCATTGTCTCTGTTGAGGACCCACCCTATAGTCTGTTAGTGCCTGATTGGTGTCCAATTGCCCTTGCCTGCCTGCGGGATTCTGAGTCGTGTTTACCACGTTAACTCCCTGCTTCATCGCCACGTTGGGAGCAGAGTTGTGCACGTATATGATCTTGGTTTCCTCCTCCCCAGCCATGAAGGTTTGAGCCATCAATGCCGCCGCTTCCAAGGTCAAGTCCTTGGTCTCAATTAGCTTCCTAAAAATCCCGGCATGACCAATGCCCTCAATGAAGAAATCCCGTAACATCTCCCCCCTGCAGGCGTCTGTGAACTTACAGAGGCTGGCCCAGCGCCGAAGGCCCGCAACGAAGTCCGGTATGCTCTGCCCTTCCCGACGTCGGTGCGTATAGAATCGGTGTCGGGTCATGTGTGTACTACTCGCTGGTTTGAGGTGCTCACCGATCAGTTTGCTGAGCTCCTCGAAGGTCTTGTCCGCCGGCTTCTCGGGTGCGAGCAAGTTTTTCATCAGCGCGTACGTCTTAGGTCCACAGCTGGTCAGTAGATGTGCCCTTCGCTTGTCAGCTGCTGCCGCTTCCAGCCAGTCCTTCGTGACAAAGCTCTGCTGGAGCCTCTCAATGAAATCGTCCCAGTCCTCACCAACACAGTACTGTTCCTCCATGTTATCGGTGGCCATTCTCTTGAGTCGTTGATTCCCGTTTCTCGTCGCCAAATGTTAAGTCCTTATACACTACAGCAAATCAACCCGAGGCACATACTGGAGACAAGGTCACTCTGTGGCCTGTACCTTTATTCACAGGACCAAGAAGTGATGGCCCTGCGTGGGACCTCCCTTTATATACCTGGATGACCAGGTGAGTAGTGTCTCCCACAAGTTCACCCCTTGTGGTCAAGGTGTGCATTTCTCAGGTGTATACAGTGTACAGTGTTGTTACATAAGGTTACAGTTATATGAAGGTTACAAACATGACATTACTGGAGAAGCTGTCCCCCCAATCATTTTGGACTCGGACGCACCCCCAGCAGCCAGAGCCTTAAGAAGGACTCCCCGCACACCACGGCCAAAGACACCGTGGTCACCAGCGTTCCAATTTGAATGGTTCAGCCCCGGGAGAGGGACTAGCCACAAAGGGCTCCTGAGGTCAGAGACCAGCCCGCGAGCAGGGACACCCAGCCGGTAGCCTCGGGCAACAAGGGACCCCCAGAAGAGATAGCGGTGGACCAGCCACCAAGTGAGAGTCCCCAGCCCGTAGCTCTCAGCCAGGCAGAACCCCCAGGGGAAGAAACGAACCAGGCAGCCACCCCCAAAGGAGCGGTATGCTGCAGCACCGGAGGGGACGTTCCCCCGATAGTGTGGGACTCAAACCCTCGTCCGGTCAGGATACTTAGGGTTAGACGGTACAGACCGATCTATCACCTACCTCGCTGGACACCCAGTGGGAGAAGAAGAAAAAGAGAAGGAGGAATTAACCTGGCCACCCGGAGAAGGGTGACAGATGTACATATATAGCGATGTGAATTTAAGTATGTTTAGTCAGTAAGTTTAGAATAGTGTAAGATTTATCTGTGTAATGATAAATGTAGATGTATTAGTTAACTGGGCAGCTGTTAAAAGAGGCACAGGCCGAGTAACACCCGGGAGTAAGAAGAATCTACCGGTATGGCTATTAAGGAAGCACTGGTAAGATAACAAGCAGGATGACTGTGAGATAACGTTAAAAGCAGACATCAGTCCACAAGGAACTGAATAAGACAGCCAGTCAATTAAAGACTATGAGTCCAAATTTGGAACTCGATCACCTTTGTCAAGCCAGTGAGCTTTCTCAGGGCTAGACAATCTGTTTCATGTGCCCCTACAGGAAAGAGGTCAGTATGAGAAGGATCCTGTTCCTGCTCGCCCTGATAAGGATGAACAGCAGCGACCGAGGAGATGTGGAAGAATCCCTCATTTACGGGTGTTCAGGGGGAAGAGCACCGATCGTAACCGCCGGGGGTGGCCCCCGAGACGTGGGAGAACTCGCCGTTTATGCCCACGAGGGAAGATGGCCGGGGTGGCTGGGATCTAATTCTACCCGCTACTCCAGCCAGGAAGGTTTTACCTACGGGGAGGCCTCAGTTCCATGCCCCCGGATACGGATCATCGCTGCCCGAATCAGTGTTACAGAGGGAAAGCGTGTGTGTTTGATTTGCAAAGGGAACATTCCCCTCGGAAGATGGTGGTGGCTCAGAAAACTCAGCAAGGGCCTGATAGTCTACATCCCAGAGTACTTAAGGAAGTGGCCCTAGAAATAGTGGATGTATTGGTGATAATTTTCCAACAGTCTATCGACTCTGGATCAGTTCCTATGGACTGGAGGATTGCTAATGTAACACCACTTTTTAAAAAAGGAGGGAGAGAGAAAACGGGTAATTATAGACTGGTTAGCGAGACATCAGTAGTGGGGGAAAATGTTGGAATCAATCATTAAGGATGAAATAGCAGCGCATTTGGAAAGCAGTGATAGGATTGGTCCAAGTCAACATGGATTTATGAAGGGGAAAACATGCTTGATAAATCTTCTGGAAATTTTTGAGGATGTAACTAGTAGAGTGGACAGGGAAGAACCAGTGGATGTGGTGTATTTGGACTTTCAAAAGGCTTTTGACAAAGTCCCACACAAGAGATTGGTGTGCAAAATCAAAGCACATGGTATTGGTGGATAGAGAACTGATTGGCAGACAGGAAGCAGAGAGTCGGGATTAACGGGTCCTTTTCAGAATGGCAGGCAGTGACTAGAGGAGTTCCGCAGGGCTCAGTGCTGGTACCCCAGCTCTTTACAATATATATTAATGATTTAGATGATGGAATTGAGTGTAATATCTCCAAGTTTGCAGATGACACTAAACTGGGTGGCGGTGTGAGCTGTGAGGAGGACGCTAGGAGGCTGCAGGGTGATTTGGACAGGTTAGATGAGTGGGCAAATACATGGCAGATGCAGTATAATGTGGATAACTGTGAGGTTACCCACTTTGGGGGCAAAAACACGAAGGGAGAAAATTATCTGAATGGCGGCAGATTAGGAAAAGGGGAGGTGCAGCGACACCTGGGTTCATCAGTCATTGAAGGTTGGCATGCAGGTACAGCAGGTGGTGAAGAAGGCAAATGGTATGTTGGCCTTCATAGCAAGGGGATTTGAGTATAGGAGCAGGGAAGTCTTACTGCAGTTGTACAGGGCCTTGGTGAGGCCCCACCTGGAATATTGTGTTCAGTTTTGGACTCCTAATCTGAGGAAGGATGTTCTTGCTATTGAGTGCAGCGAAGGTTCACCAGACTGATTCCAGGGATGGCAGGACTGACATATGAGGAGAGACTGGATCGACTGGGCCTGTATTCACTGGAGTTTAGAAGGATGAGAGGGGATCTCATAGAAATATATAAAATTCTGGGCAGGTTAGATGCAGGAAGAATGTTCCCGATGTTGGGGAAGTCCAGAACCAGGGGACACAGTCTAAGGATAAGGGGTAAGCCATTTAGGACTGAGATGAGGAGGAGCTTCTTCAATCAGAGAGTTGTTAACCTGTGGAATTCCCTACCGCAGAGAGTTGTTGATGCCAGTTCATTGGATATATTCAAAAGGGAGTTAGATATGGCCCTTGCGGCTAAAGGGATCAAGGGGTATGGAGAGAAAGCAAGAACGGGGTACTGAAGGAAAGATCAGCCATGATCTTTTTGAATGATGGTGCAGGCTCGAAGGGCCAGATGGCCTACTCCTGCACCTATTTTCTATGTTTCTATGTTTAAGGACACATTGGACCAGGAATCGGACTGCGAAAGACTCGGTAATGATACGTACCGCACCATCACGGGGACACAGGGAGGAGTAAAAGTGTGTTGGGACAAATGGTGGGAATCCGAACAAGGAATTTATGTTTGCATGTGGGGATCAGAGAGTATTTGTCCCGCAGGCATATCGATCGCCATCGCCAGGCAATGGCAAGATGAAGGGGAAGGGATGGGGTGGGATTCTAGCCTACACAGGTGCGCGGTCCCACACTCCCCACTCCCAATTAACGCCACCGAACTAAGAGCACACATTAAGAAACTCCTACCCACAACCCCCCAATACGCACAGTAATAGAAAGGTGTCCCACCACCACCAAGGGACCTGGGAACGGATTAGTATTGGTACCGACCGAAAAGGTGTTATATCAGGGGGTATATTATGCAGTAGCTTCAGTAACATTAAACCTTACCGAGGTACACCTGTCTGCATGGTGTCCGAAGGAATCAGAGCTGCTACACCAGGCCCTACTTAGAGACATGTTCAAGAAATTTTATGAGTTAGACAAAGCAGACCTATACATCCTAAATGCTAGGGACACCATGGGCTCAGGGAGACCTAGAAGGGGAATCATAAACGACGTTTTCACTACCTACAGTACAGCATCCTCTGTAATAAATAGCCTAGATGACATAGAGCTGCAAACAGAGATAAACAGTTAAAAGACCCAATTGAGAAAAATCCTGAAACAGGAGAACACCGTAGCAGGATCAGAACTACATGAGGACCAGGCAATGACTGTCCATTTAAAAGAAATAGTGGCTAAACTGGAAAAACATGCACAGACAGGGAATGCACTTAGACGGGAGGATAGAAACGCTTCTGACCAGGCTGCACAGAACGAGGTGTGCGTATTGTATGGGGCACAGTTGTTGGGCCAGAGCTGCAACAACCTGGAGGATTTAAGACAAGGTGTAGTCCCCTCTTGGATCAGGATCAAGCACCTCGCAGCCCTCCACCCGTACAACAATTCACTAAGCCCGTGCCAGCTCCGGCTAGCCTCTGAAGCCTACCCTGTCCCAGTAGACTGTGTGAAATCTAACCACACTATTATGGGGATAGTATTAAGGATGCCGGTCATGGGTGGGACAGCCCGACCTGCACCGGTATACCGGGTGGAGAACATTGGAGTTATTCAGGGAGGTGCACACATTCGTTTCACAGCGGTCCCACCCTATGTCATCGAGTGGGAGCACGCTGTAACGGGTAACATAGAAAATAGAAACATAGAAAATAGGTGCAGGAGTAGGCCGTTCGGCCCTTCTAGCCTGCACCGCCATTCAATGAGTTCATGGCTGAACATGCAACTTCAGTACCCCATTCCTGCTTTCTCGCCATACCCCTTGATCCCCCGAGTAGTAAGGACTACATTTAACTCCTTTTTGAATATATTTAGTGAATTGGCCTCAACAACTTTCTGTGGTAGAGAATTCCACAGGTTCACCACTCTCTGGGTGAAGAAGTTTCTCCTCAACTCGGTCCTAAATGGCTTACCCCTTATCCTTAGACTGTGACTCCTGGTTCTGGACTTCCCCAACATTGGGAACATTCTTCCTGCATCTAACCTGTCTGAACCCATCAGAATTTTAAACGTTTCTATGAGGTCCCCTCTCATTCTTCTGAACTCCAGTGAATACAAGCCCAGTTGATCCAATCTTTCTTGATAGGTCAGTCCCGCCATCCCAGGAATCAGTCTGGTGAACCTTCGCTGCACTCCCTCAATAGCAAGAATGTCCTTCCTCAGGTTAGGAGACCAAAACTGTACACAATACTCCAGGTGTGGCCTCACCAAGGCCCTGTACAACTGTAGCAACACCTCCCTGCCCCTGTACTCAAATCCCCTCGCTATGAAAGTCAACATGCCATTTGCTTTCTTAACCGCCTGCTGTACCTGCATACCAACCTTCAATGACTGATGTACCATGACACCCAGGTCTCGTTGCACCTCCCCTTTTCCTAATCTGTCACCATTCAGATAATAGTCTGTCTCTCTGTTTTTACCACCAAAGTGGATAACCTCACATTTATCCACATTATACTTCATCTGCCATGCATTTGCCCACTCACCTAACCTATCCAAGTCACTCTGCAGCCTCATAGCATCCTCCTCGCAGCTCACACTGCCACCCAATTTAGTGTCATCCGCAAATTTGGAGATACTACATTTAATCCCCTCGTCTAAATCATTAATGTATAATGTAAACAGCTGGGGCCCCAGCACAGAACCATGCGGTACCCCACTAGTCACTGCCTGCCATTCTGAAAAGTACCCATTTACTCCTACTCTTTGCTTCCTGTCTGACAACCAGTTCTCAATCCATGTCAGCACACTACCCCCAATCCCATGTGCTTCAACTTTGCACATTAATCTCTTGTGTGGGACCTTGTCAAAAGCCTTCTGAAAGTCCAAATATACCACATCAACTTGTCCACTCTACTGGAAACATCCTCAAAAAATTCCAGAAGATTTGTCAAGCATGATTTCCCTTTCACAAATCCATGCTGACTTGGACCTATCATGTCACCTCTTTCCAAATGCGCTGCTATGACATCCTTAATAATTGATTCCATCATTTTACCCACTACCGATGTCAGGCTGACCGGTCTATAATTCCCTGTTTTCTCTCTCCCTCCTTCTTTAAAAAGTGGGGTTACATTGGCTACCCTCCACTCGATAGGAACTGATCCAGAGTCAATGGAATGTTGGAAAATTACTGTCAATGTATCCGCTATTTCCAAGGCCACCTCCTTACCTCTCTGGGTGCCGGAGCCAGGCTGCACACGTAATATTGTATCCCCAGTGCTTAAGGGCCCATTCAAAGTCACAGTGTGCGTTTAAAGCTTCTGGCGCACAGCCCATTAACTGCACCATGGAAGTAATGGCACAAGACTATGTCCCTCCACAGGTAGCGTACATAGGGGCTGGGACATATTGTGTCACCACCAGTGCGCCCCACTACCAACATGGACACTTCTGGTGTCCAGTAAGTGACAGCAGTTTTTGCTTCAAACCTGAAGCATCAGTTCAAGTGGCCCAGGAACGGATTGTCCCATTCATGAACCCTCCACTGTCCACCTCACTGTGAAGAAAAACATTACAAACCTGCAGGATTATGTTGTACATTTTGGCTCTTCAATTTCCCCTCTACCCGAACATCTTACCGCTCTGCTAAAAGCTGTAATTGTCTCACAAAAACACTTCTATACTTTAGAACAGAAAACCATTGAGATAGGGAAAAAGAATCTTGAAATCACCATTCAACCTTGGTGGAACCTTTTCATAAATATAGAGGTCCCAGTCTGGATCTGAATCGCTTCCCACACTTTAGTTATTTGTCAACTCGCGATTATACTTTATACTGTCTCACTTGCCCTTGGCCGAACTTAGGAATCGCGCAGGGAGGGCAATTAAACATACCACCATGTTTAATTTGTGTTTGATTTTACCTGCTGTAAACCGCAACATCGCAAGTGTTGTAAGAGTGTTACTTAAATGTTTTGATCATGTACCGTTATTTTACTGAACTTAAAACGTGTTTGACTATGGACCTTTATGCTATTTGTGAATGTGTTACTATGTGTTTTTATTTTACTTTACTTAAAGTTGTGTATGACTGTATACCGTCATTTTACTGGGAAAACCGAGTAAAAGAGGGACATCATACCCTCTCTATGCTATAACCGAATTGTAATGACTGTATTCGCCTGTATATTGCATTGCATTTTAACGGGAGATGCAGGGTAATGTGTAGCTAGTATAAATGCAGGGAAGGTTGACTCTCGGGAGCAGTAATTTTGCTTACCTTGATTACACTCAAGGAGTGTAGAGTGTCAACAGGGGGGACTGCAGTGAGCAAAATTCATAAGAAACCCCCCCTGGTTTTAGGCTCATTCGAAAGGAAATTTAATTTGGGACTATCTCCCGAAAAGTTTGGAACTCTGAAGAGCTTATGGAAGAAACTACGAACTTTAATAGAATTATGAGCTTTTACAAGACAAATTCAAGCCTGTGGGCGGACCTCGGGAACAAAAGAAGCCCACTTGATTATTGGAACTGTCTGGATGTGAGAACCGAGTTAACCTGTCTGGAAGAATGAGTATTTGGAAATCTTCCTCCACAAGAGCCATTACCATCACAAATCACCCAGAGGTGGCTCCCCATCAACTTGGGTCTGGACAAACCATTTCAGCATATACATCACAAAGAGGCCCAATCCAGCCTGTATGCGAAAGACTAAGCACAAAAGGACATTGCAATTATCAAACTAATATTTCCATCTGGAAACAGTTTTTCGAACATCAACCCACCCAAGACATATCAACTTTAACGAGCCCGACAAAATATTACAAAGAACCACCAAGCCCGCCAAAATTATACAAAGGATTGTGAACAAATTGGCCGGCAAGATTAGAACACTGAAATCGTATAACTGGCCACTGTTTTCAACAGAGGGAAGAGAGAGAGGGGAGAGAGAGAAGAGAGAGAGGAGAGAGAGGGGAGAGACTCTCCAGCCTCGAAGTCTTGAAGTCCTGAAGGAAGGAAGAACATCACCATCTACCATTAACTATCAAAAGGATTGGTAAGCATAAGTCCCTGGCTGCCCTAGAATCTAACCTAGCTAGAATTAGGTATTGGGAGGTGGGAGGCATAATTTTACTGCAACCCCCTTTGAATATGTAGTATATGGTACTTTATTAGAGTGATTTTAAGTATGATCTTGTACCTTTCCTTGTATTGTTTTTTATTAGAGTGATTGTAAGTTTGGCCGTATATTTTCTCACTCGAGTAATAAGCCTGTATTACCTTTACTGTAATAAAACCAAAGTTCTTTGCATCAAACCAGCATCCTCTGCACTTTTGTCACCCCCCCCCCCCCCAAATAAATCCAGAGTACAAACCCAAGGGAGGGGGAGTGATTCGAAACTGCTCAAGTTGGTCAGAAGTGAATCTGACCCCCTCATAGAGACCAAACACACCACCCCCCCTTACACTCCCAGCATAGGTCTCGGGATGAATGAATCGGCTCACTGACCAAGATCAAAATGAATTTAATTTACTAACTCTCAATTCGGTTACTCTCAAGCTGCTGAGTGAGTGAGTTAACTCTTGCCAAATCATCATGTTAGAAGCCAGACCACAAGTCATGCAGAAAACTACACATCAAAATTTAAAGTTAAAATTCGGCACACAAATGCCTTAATAGATGTACATAAGTATAATCAGAGTTACCTAGTCATTGAGAAACAAATGAACAGAGTTACTTAACAAAAAATGCAGCAAAGGCTGCACCCGCAATTCCTTTGCTAAATGTTTTGTTAGTACCATTTTAATGTTTTGATGTATTACTGTACATCAGTGCTGATGGATGCTGAATATCAACTATGACAGTAACCAAAGTCTAAGGTTTTAAATTGGTGAGATTACTTTAAGAGTAATTCTTTAGATAGCTGACAGGTTGAATGGCCTACTCCTGTTGTTATGTAAGTTAACATATTTGAATAGCCAATCTATTAAACAGCTCAAGTCTGCTTATTTGATTAACCATGTTCGGAATTTATACAACTTTATCCTCGTGAGCGGTGTGCACGAGTCAATACCTTTCCTTCCCTGGGACACAGACGTTAACTCTTGGAATGTTGAGTTGATGAACCCCTTCATGGCAGGATTATCAGTTTCACTGACTCATCCCACCTTACACACGAGTGACAATATCTGAGCTTCCCTCTCACCATTCTTGATCTCAGACTACTCCCAATTAAGTGTTACTCTTAGCTCTGCCTGCATTGGGCTGGTGTAACCACAAACTAGCTTCTAACACCAGCACTCTCCTTAAAGATACCCTATACAGATAAGGATACCTCTTACACCTGCTGTGTATAAGTTCTTACAGAAGAAGAACATAGGAGATAAAAGTAATCTTCTGATTAACAACAAGTTGCATTTATATAGCCAACCTGTCCCCGCCACACAGCACGGCCCTCCAACCATCAAGATTCATGGCGCAGCCCTCGACAACGTGGACCATTTCCCATACCTCGGGAGCCTCTTATCAACAAGAGCAGACATTGATGCGGAGATTCAACACTGCCTCCAGTGCGCCAGTGCAGCCTTCGGCCGCCTGAGGAAAAGAGTGCTCGAAGACCAGGCCGCAAATCTACCACCAAGTTCATGGTCTACAGGGCTATAGTAATTCCTGCCCTCCTGTATGGCTCAGAGGCATGGACAATGTACAGAAGATACCTCAAGTCGCTGGAGATATATCACCAACAACATCTCCGCAAGATCCTGCAAATCCCCTGGGAGGACAGGCGCACCAACATCAGTGTCCTCGTCCAGGCTAACATCCCCAGCATTGAAGCACTGACCACACTCGATCAGCTTCACTGGGCAGGCCACATAGTTCACATGCCAGATATGAGACTCCCTAAGCAAATGTCTTATGCGGAGCTCCGTCATGGTAAACGAGCCTAAGGTGGGCAGCGGATGCATTACAAGGACACCCTCAAAGCCTCCCTGGTAAAGTTCATCATCACCACTGACACCTGGGAGACCCTGGCCGAAGACCGCCCGAGGTGAAAGTCCATCCGGGAGGGCGTTGAGTTCTTTGAGTCTCAATGCAACAGCGGAAGGAGCGCGCGGAAAACCAGCCCCACCCACCCATCCCGCCACGAATGTCTGTTCCACTTGTGACAGGGTCTGTGGCTCTTATATTGGATTGTTCAGCCGCCAGAGAACTCACTTTGGGAGTGGAAGCAAGACTTCCTCGATTCCGAGAGACTGCCTATGATTGATTGATTGGGTATTTATAATGCACCTTTAACGTGGTGAAACACCCACGGCGCTTCACAGAAGTATTGTGCGATAAAAACTTGACACTGAGCCACATAAGTAGAAATTAGCGCAGGTGACCAAAAGCTTGGTCAAAGAGATATGTTTTAAGGAGCGTCTTGAAGGAGGAAAGAGAGGTAGAGAGGTTTAGGCAGGGAATTCCAGAGCTTGGGGCCTAAGGAACAGAAGGCATGGCCACCAATGGTTGAGCGATTATAATCAGGGATGCTCCAGAGGGCAGAATTAGAGGAACGCAGACATCTCGGAGGGTTGTGTGACTGGAGGAGATTACAGAGAATGGGAGGGGCGAGGCCATGGACAGAGAGACTAAGAAAAATAGTGTCGTCTACCAAATACAAAGAAAAGCTCTGCTACTGAGTGATCCATGTGTTAGAAGGGCTTACTGCTTTTTGTGTCAATCATCCCCAAGGAGTCAGTATTGAGACATGGATCTCCAGCCAGCTCAGCTCCACTTTTACAACCCTGCCCCACCTTACAGCCTCTTAACAAAGGAACCCACACAAATATAAAGAATTGTGTCCTGCTAACAACTCACTAAGTGCTTTCCTGGATCTAAGCCAGAGATAATGACTTTATGATTTAATTGCTTAAAAGCCTGTGTTCAATGTTTGGAAGCCTGAATTAACTAGTCGCTTCCCAGCACTCATTTCAACAGCTGAACTCCATATTGTATGGACATCCACATGCACTTTACAGGGCATTCCCTCACGAATCTCGAAGACAACCCTTTGAGCAAGTTTACAGAGCTGTGGTCCTGCAACACGGGTGCAGACCTGATGGTGGAATGACCTGTTTCTGTCGCTGTATCATTTTCTGATTCCAGTAAATGGATTGTGGAACATTCACACTTGAAGAAAATTAATCCACAGTCATTTGCTTTAATTGCGGATTAGCAAATCAAATACATAACAATGATCATAAATTAGTTTTAAAGGAAGAAAAAATGGCTTTAAATGTGTCCACATTGTTGGCAGAATGAATGTATAAGCAAGCATATTTAAATGGAATGTACTAATCTGAGCAAGTGAGCAAATAAATAATTATTCTGGCAGAATGCAGCATTAAAATCACAATGTGATCTGTTACACCAAGAAGCTGATAAGAGGCATGAGCAAGGAACATAAGCAAATGTAACAAAAATTATAAAGGGCAGCAACCGTGTTCTTTAAGTATGTCAGGAGCGAGGGGTGTTGTACCATTCACCAGTGGCAATAGCTAGGTGGTGTCACAGAGCAGGGAAATGGCAGAATTATTAATTATTTTGTTACTCTGTTTATCATTGCAAGTGGAGGATAGATGCTTGACGGAGGAGAATAAGGGAGAGACAAATGAGAAATCCACAGTATCATAAGGTGAAGCAAATCAGAAGTTTATGAAGCTTAAAGGAAACAAGGCTTTAACAATTTCTATTCAAGGCTATTGTGGATTTGGCTGAGGAGATGGGATCATTCATCTCGTCCTGCTTTACCTGATCTGGGAATGCTTGATGGGGCAATGTTGAGCATCAGTTTTCCAATTTTCTAGCATGGGTACTCACTCAAATACTGCATATACTCCCATAGATTTTTTAGTTCTAAGTGTCAGCTGTGGCTCAGTGTGTAGTACATTTGCCTCTGAGTCAGAAGGTTGTGGGTTCAAGTCCCACTTAGGACATGAGTACAAAAATCTAGGTTGACACTCCAGTGCAATGATGATGGGAGTACTGCACTGTTGGAGGTGCTGTCTTTTGGATGAAATGTTAAACTGAGGCTCTGTCTGCTCTCTCAGGTGGATGTAAAAGATCCTACTTCGAAGAAGAGTAGGGGAGTTATCCCTGGTATCCTGGCCAATATTTATCCCTCAATCAACAAAAACAAATTATCTGGTCATTGTCACATTGCTGTTTGTGGGAGCTTGCTGTGCACAAATTGGCTGCTGTGTTTCCCACATTACAACAGTGACTACAGTCCAAAAGTACTTCATTGGCTGTAAAGCACTTTTGAGACATTCGGTGGTCATGAAAGGCGCTATATAAATGCAGGTCTTTATTTCTAAAATATACAAAAGGCCATGACCCAATGTGATTTGCGACTTGTGGTCTGGCAATGGTTTTTTTTTATCTTAATAATACATTTGAGGGTTAGCTCACTTACTGCCTATCTCACTGCCACATCCTTTAATCTGCTACCATTCGCTCTCACTCCCTCTCTCATACACTGCCAATAATTATGCCTTTACGAACACCCTTTGAGCCCTTAGTTACACTACAACAGTGACTATGTGGGGAATTATTCAGGGGGTCAGCGGGTCGGGACCCTGCTGTCAACCTGCCGCCCCGTGCCTTTCCCAAATGTCGGGTCTGCCAGCACTGAACAGACCCGACACACAGCGGTGGGGAGGCAATTCAGGCCATTGAGACCTTGTTAACAGCCCATTTAGACAATTTTTGAGCTCACATTTACATGTTACAAGGTCGCCCACAGGATCCACGTTGCTCAGGATCACTTTAGGTAAGGAGGTCGGTAGTTGAATGACCATGGAATCATCTCATTACTTGACAGTTGCAATTGTACTATAAAAGCTCCCATCTCACAACTGTTCACTTTCCAAGCTCAGAAGCTGTTGGTTATTGCATTTGGAAGAAAGAGGCACAACAGGATGCGGTTGAGTGTGGCTTTGTAGTAACGTTTCATGATCTACTGAGATCATTGAAAGGTTTGCGCCACTGCACCCTGTTCCTCCTGACGTCATCCCTGCTTGTGTCCTCCTGTGCAATGTGCAACCAGGCTGCGTTGGTCTCCTGGGGAGGTCTCTTCCATCCATTGTGTCATGTATGTATGCATGGGGTTACTAGCCACCAGGTGGCGCCACTGTCGGAGGTCATTGGGCTGTACACACGTGTGTGCGGCCCAGATATAAAAGACAAGCCATCATGTAATGCAATCACTTTGGGCACTAATAAAGCAAAGCCAGGTTTGCACCTGTGTTAGTTTACAGTATTCAGTCTATCGAGTTATTACATACACAACAATTGGCGACAAGGTAACTTAGAACCTTTGCATGCAAAAATGAGCACAATTGGAATTCTGGAGAGATTCATAGAGAGAGCACTGGGCAGATTTTGTCGCTCACCTGGACCAGTATTTCGTGGCCAACAAAATGGAGGAACCCATTGACGCAGTTAGGTACAGGGCGATCTTCCTCACGGTTTGCAGTCCGAAAATCTATGGACTCATAAAGAATCTTCTCTCGCCTGCAAGTCCAATGGACAAGGACTATGAGGAATTGTGTGCTCTGGTACGTGACCATCTCAAAGCAGAAGAAAGTATCATCATCTCACGATATCGATTCTACAAGCACGTTTGTTCTGAGGGCCAGGATGTGTCGGAATTCGTTGCCGACCTAAGACATCTTGCTGGACCGTGTAAGTTTGAAAACACATTGGGAGACATGCTGTGGAACTTCTTTGTAATCGGCATCAACGGGGTGATCCTGTGTAAGCTACTGGCGGCGGAGATATTGGATTTGAGCAAGGCCATCACGATTGCCCAGGCATGCATGACGACAGACAAAAACTTAAAGCAGATATCATCGAAAAATCGGAACTCGGCAAGTACTGTAAACAAGATTGTATCATCGTTTGGCAAAGCTGCATATGGTAGGGCCTACTCGACTGCGTATGCGAAGCCTGTGGCTGCCCAAAGTCCGTCAACGGGAATGAATCCGATTTCACCGTGTTGGCGTTGTGGGGGCAATCATCGGCCTCATCAGTGTCAGTTTAAACAGTACATTTGTAAAGGCTATTCGAGACTGGGGCATCTCCAGTGCATGTGTCCGCAACTGAGCAAGCGTGCTGCGACACATCATGTGGAGGATGAAGACCAGTATAGCGCGGATTCAGATATGCAATCTGAGGTACCAGAGGAGGAAGTGTATGGACTGTATTCGTTCCTAACAAAGAGCCAACCGATAATGATTAATGTGAAACTTAACGGTGTGCCGGTACCGATGGAATTGGACACGGGAGCGAGTCAATCAATATTGAACCAGAGGATATTCAACAAGCTGTGGGATACTAAGGCTGTGAGGCCTAAGCTGAGTCCAGTCAATGCCAAGTTGCGTACGTACACTAAAGAACTCATAACGGTGATTGACAGTGCAGTAGTCAAGGTGTCGTATGATGGTGCGGTTCATGGTTTATCATTATGGATTGTTCCAGGCAATGGTCCAACACTATTCGGCAGGAATTGGCTTGAAAAAAATCAAATGGAATTGGAACGATATCAAAGCGTTGTCGTCGGAGGAGGATACTCCATGTGTTCAAGTGCTGAGCAAGTTCCCCTCGCTGTTTGAAACAGGCATCAGCAATTTCACGGGAGCCAAGGTACAGATCCACGTGGACTTGAATGCAAGACCCGTCCATGATGAGGGAGAAGGTCGAAATCGAACTGGACAGATTCCAGCGTGAAGGGATTATATCTCCAGTCGAAGTTAACGAATGGGCCAGCCCCATTGTTCTTGTGTTGAAGAGTGATGGCACTGTCAGGATTTGTGGAGACTACAAGATTACGATCAACCGAGTTTCGAAACAGGATCAATACCTGTTAGCAAAGGCTGATGACCTGTTTGCAATGCTATCCGGGGGGGAAGTCATTCACTAAACTGGATCTGATGTTGGCCTACATAACACAGGAGCTGGTCGTGACGTCGAAGAAACTTACGTGCATCAACACTCATAAAGAACTGTTTATCTACAACAGGTGTCTTTTCGGAATTCACTCGCTGCAGCCATATTTCAGAGGAACATGGAGAGTCTACTGAAGTCCGCCCCTAGAACCGTTGTGTTTCAAGATGACATCCCGGTCACAGGTCGTGACACTGCCGAACATCTGAACAACCTGAAAGAGGTTTTACATCGTCTGGACAAAGTGGGACTCAGACTGAACCGTTTGAAGTGTGTCTTCATGGCACCGGAAGTCGAATTTCTGGGGAGGAAAATTGCTGCTGATGGCATCAGGCCTACAGACTCGAAAACCAAGGCCATCAAAAATGCACCGAAGCCTCAGAATGTGACGGAGCTGCGTTCGTTCCTTGGTCTACTCAACTACTTCGGTAATTTCCTACCTAGATTGAGCACTTTATTACAGCCATTGCACATGCTGCTAAGAAAAAGCGATAACTGGGTTTGGGGTGCGTCTCAACATAGAGCTTTTGAGAAAGCTACAAATCTGCTTTGCTCTAACAAGCTGCTGGTACATTATGATCCGTGTAAGCGTCTAGTATTGGCCTGTGATGCTTCATCATATGGAGTTGGTTGCATGCTCCAACAAGCTAATGAGTCGGGTAAACTACAACCTGTTGCGTATGCTTCAAAAAGTTTGTCAAAGGCGGAAAGAGCCTATAGCATGGTAGAAAAAGAAGCATTAGCCTGTGTGTATGGGATTAAAAAGATGCATCAGTACCAGTTTGGTCTTCGGTTTGAACTGGAAACAGATCACAAGCCACTCGTTTCATTGTTTTCGGAAAACATAGATATCAATACTAATGCGTCGTCGGCATCCAGAGGTGGGCGCTGACATTATCTGCCTATGATTATGTCATTCGCAATAGACCTGGCACCGAGAATTGTGCCGATGCACTGAGCCATCTGCCATTGCCCACACCGGAGGTGGAGACGCCACAACCTGCAGACCTACTGTTAGTTATGGATGCTTTTGAAAGTGAAGGAACCCCTGTCACAGCTCAACAAGTTAGGACCTGGACCAGCCGGTTATCGGTTGTGAAATGTTGTGTCCTTAGTGGTGATTGGTCTGCCATACCTAAGCAAATGGGTGATGAAACCAAACCTCACAACCGTCGCAAAGACGAACTATCCATTCAGACAGATTGTTTACTGTGTGGTAATCGTGTTGTTATGCCTAAGAAAGGCAGAGAGAAATTTGTACATGATCTACATAGCATTCATCCCAGTATTGTCATGATGAAAGCCATTGCCAGGTCTCATGTATGCTGGTCTGGAATTGACTCTGATCTGGAATCATGTGTGCTTCAGTGCAACACTTGCATGCAGCTAAGTAAAGCACCAGCGGAATCTCCGCTGAGTCTGTGGTCATAGCCATCTAAACCATGGTCCAGGATCCACATCGACTTTGCAGGTCCCTTCCTAGGCAAGATGTTTTTAGTGGTGGTGGATGCATATTCCAAGTAGGTAGAGTGTATAATCATGTCATCCAGTACATCCACAGCTACCATTGAGAGCCTTCGTGTCATGGTTTCTACTTATGGTCTGCCCGACATCGTTGTAAGCGACAATGGACCTTGCTTCACTAGTCTGAAGTTTCAAGAGTTCATGAAACTCAATGGTATCAAACATGTGGGGTCAGCACCATTCAAACTCGCATCTAGTATACATTAATGATTTAGACAAAGGAATTGAATGTAATATCTTCAAGTTTGCAGATGACACTAAGCTGGGTGGCAGTGCAAGGTGCGAGGAGGCTGCTAGGAGGCTGCAGGGGGACTTGGACAGGTTAGGTGAATGGGAAAATGCATGGCAGATGCAGTATAATGTGGATAAGTGTGACGTTATCCACTTTGGTGGCAAAAACAGGAAGGCAGATTATTATCTGAATGGTGACAGATTATTAAAAGAGGAGGTGCAACGAGACCTGGGTGTCATGGTACATCAGTCATTGAAGGTAGGTATGCAGGTACAGCAGGCAGTAAAGAAAGCTAATGGCATGCTGGCCTTTATAGTGAGGGGATTTGAGTATAGGAGCAGGGAGGTCTTACTACAGCTGTACAGGGCCTTGGTGAGACCACACCTGGAATATTGTGTGCAGTTTTGGTCTCCTAACCTGAGGAAGGACATTCTTGCTATTGAGGGAGTGCAGCGAAGGCTCACCAGACTAATTCCCAGGATGGCAGGACTGACATATGAAAAAAGACTGAATCGACTAGCCTTATATTCACTTGAATTTAGAAGAATGAGAGGGGATCTCATAGAAACATATAAAATTCTGACGGGATTGGACAGGTTAGATGCAGGAAGAATGTTCTCGATGTTGGGGAAGTCCAGAACCAGGGGTCACAGTCTAAGGATAAGGGGTAAGCCATTTAGGACCGAGATGAGGAGAAACTTCTTCACTTGTGAACCTGTGGAATTCTCTACCACAGAAAGTTGTTGAGGCCAGTTCGTTAGATATATTCAAAAGGGAGTTAGATGTGGCCCTTACGGCTAAAGGGATCAAGGGGTATGACGAGAAAGCAGGAATGGGGTACTGAAGTTGCATGATTAGCCATGATCATACTGAATGGTGGTGCAGGCTCGAAGGGCCGAATAGCCTACTCCTGCACCTATTTTCTATGTTTCTATGGGCCCAAGTTTCCACACGATTTGCGCCTGATTTTTAGGAGCAACTGGTGGAGAACGGACTATCTTAGAAATCGCAATTCTCCACATTTTTTTTTCTGCAGTTCTAGTCAGGTAGAACAGTTCTACTTTGGAACAGAATTTTTTCTTCAAAAGGGGGCGTGTCCGGCCACTGATGCCTGATTTCAAAGTTTCCACAGTGAAAACGTACTCCAAACTAAAGTAGAATGGAGCAAGTGAAGATTTTTGTAGAATTGAAAAAACCTGTTCTACCCATTAAAAAATCAGGCGCAGGTTACAAATTAGGCGTCCAGAACGAGGTGAGGAGGGGGAAGGGAAGTCATTAAATTCTATAATAAATCCTTATTTATACTTATACAAATATTATACAAATAAATCCAACCTGAATAAACATTTATAAGCAAAGAAAAGATTAAATAAACCATCTTCCTACCTGTGTGAAAGTGCTTCAGCCAGGGAGAATTCTGCAGCCGTTCGTGCCGCTGAGCGGGAGGGGAGGGGGCGGAAGAAAGCCGTTCGTGCCGCTGAGCGGGAGGGGGGGAGCGGGAGAAAGCAGTTTGTTGTTGTGGAGGGGAGGGAGGGGAAGGAGACAGCGGTTTGTTGCCGCGGAGGGGAGGGAGGGGAGGGAGACAGCGGCTTGTTGCCGTGGAGGGGAGGGGAGGGAGGGGAAGGAGACAGCGGCTTGTTGCCGTGGAGGGGAGGGGAGGGAGGGGAAGGAGACAGCGGCTTGTTGCCGTGGAGAGAGGGGAGGGAGGGGAAGGAGACAGCGGCTTGTTGCCGTGGAGAGAGGGGAGGGAGGGGAAGGAGACAGCGGCTTGTTGCCGCGCAGGGGAGGGGAGGGAGGGGAAGGAGAGAGTCGTTTGTTGCCGCGGAGGGGAGGGAGGGGAAGGAGACAGTGAGAAAGGTAGCCTCAGTGCTGATGTGCAGATGGCAATGTGATTTTATTAAAAAATATTCAAAAATTAAACAGCTACAAAGAACTACAAAAATGGCCGAGTGCTAATGTTTTTTCACACTGAGCATGCGCGAACGCTCCAACACGCACGCGCAGAGTTGCCGGCAGGAAAAAAACTAATTTAAATAGTATCCGCCTCCTCCCACTTACAAAATCGGCGCAAGTGTAGGCTCCGCCCCCCTGGGCGCCGCACCAAACAGACAAGGAGCTGCAAAGCACTCAAGAATAGCACGTTTTTTTCTGGCGCCGTTTTAGGCGTGAAAACCGGGCGCCCAGCTCAGAGGGGCGCCCGTTTTTTATCCTGTGGAAACTTGGGCCCAATGTTTCTAATGGTCAACCGGACGTGCTGTCCAAACCATCAAGCAGAGTATGAAACATGTAACTCAAGGTTCACTGCAGACTCGCTTGTCATGCATATTGCTTAGTTACAGGACAAGACCCCACACGCTTACCGGGGTCCCTCCTGCTGAACTATTGATGAAGAGAGGTCTCAAGACCAAGCTCTCTCTTGTTCACCCTAACTTGAACAATCATGTTGAATACAGACGTCAAAGTCAGCAGTGTGGTATTATGATCGCGCTGCTGTGTCATGTGACATTTCTGTTAACGATCCTGTATATGTACTAAATTATGGTCAAGGTCCCAAGTGGATCGCCGGTACTGTTACGGCCAAGGAAGGTAACTGAAGGGTTAATCGTGTCAGTGCGAAATTGTTGTGCTTTAGAAAATGTACTATATGACAGAATGAGATAAGCAATTGCGAAAAGGTCACAAGACGCTGAGCAAGAAAGAAACCAATCACACCAGACGCTGGCCGAAGATGAGGATGTAAGCTTGACAAAGACGAAAAAAGAACTCCTTGCATAGACTCTTTTGCAATGACAGATGTAGAAGCAGTGACATGTGACCTTTGCGGGTTACGACTTTAAATACTCATTTTTTTAAACCCAAGTTGAGTTGTAGTCTATACAACTCCCCTGGTACTTTGTATTAATAAACTGTGTGTGTTTTCAAACTCTCTAACGTAGTCTCGGAGTAGATTTGTTTCTACCTCGGGGTTTTCCCCCAACAGTAACAGAGTGTTTATCGTCAAGCTCAAGAATGGGCAAACATGCAGGAAGCATGTTGATCAGATAAAGCTGCGGCACACGGATGAACCGGAACAGTCTGAGGAAGACACAATCACTGACCAACCAACCTACCCTCAGTCATCAGAGGACTCCACTGTCATCAATGAATCTGGACTTTCAATCCCTGACATGGCTATTGTCACTCCCATCAGATCGACTACCCAGCCCCCAGTCATAACAGACTCAGAACGCTCACCCAAGGCTGGAGTTGAACTGAGACGATCAACTCGGGAGCGGAGAGCCCCGGGCCATCTCAATTTGTAAAAAGACTGTTACTAGTATCTTAAAGGGGGATATTGTCATGTATGTATGCTTAGGGTTATTAGCCACCAGATGGCGTCACTGTCGAGGTCATTGGGCTGTACGCACGTGTAAAAAAAGGCAAGCCATCATGTAATGTAATCACTTTGGGCCCTAATAAAGGAGAGCCAGGTTTGCACCTGTGTTAGTTTACAGTATTCAGTCTATCGAGTTATTACATACACAACACATTGGAAGGGAAGAGAACCGCCCTGCATGCTGTGACACCCTCCATAAGCATGTGGGAGAGCCTGGTTGCAGCCGTGCCCCTATGTGTAGTGCTTGTCAGTGTCTGCAGCAGCTCAATGCTGTAGAACACTGACAGAACAACTGTCAAAATTAATTTGCACTTGGTCCCTTTAAGGAAACGGGTTGATGACGCATCATCAAATGACATCATCAGACCCGCTTCTTTCAATTGGCCGGCAAACACGCTGGGTGGGCTTAACAAGCCCAATCAGGGGTAAATCATTTTGGACAGCAAGCTGGAGTCAGCAGCAAGGTTGGGACCCGCCATCGACGTCACCCACCCCGGGCAGACCGAGGTTGGTAAAATCCCGCTCTGCACTTCCAATGTACTTTATTGGCTGTGAAGCATTTTGGCATATCCTATCACTGTGAAAGGCAGCTTTTTTTCTTTCCTTCTTTTGTAAATCCCCAAATGTAGAAGGAACAGTATCAGACATGGAAGTGCTTGAGGTGTCAGCTGTGGCTTAGTGGGTAGCACTCTCATCTCTGTGTCGGAAGGTTGTGGGTTTAAGCCCCACTCCAGAGACTTGAGCGCATAATCTCGGCTGACACTCCAGTGCAGTGCTGAGGGAGGGCTGTACCATCAGCGGTGCCGTCTTTCAGATGAGGTGTCAAAACGAGGCCCCGTCTGCTCGCTAAGGTAGATGTAAAAGATCCCATGTTACTATTTCGAAGAAGAGCCGTGACGTTCTCCCCTGGCCAATATTTATTTCTCAACCAACATCACTAAAGACAGCTTATCTGGTCATTGGGGCATTGCTGTGCGCAAATTGGCTGCCGTGTTTCACACATTGCAACAGTGACTACACTTCAAACAATATTACAAAAGCAAAATACTGTGGATATTGGAAATCTGAAATAAAGCAGAAAATACTGGAAATACTCAACAGGTCAGGCAGCATCTGTGGAGGGAGAAACAACGTTTTAGGTCAAAAACAGAAAATGCTGGAAAGGCAGAAAGGAGAGAACAAAAGGAAGGTCTTTTGTTCCCTTTTGTTCTTTCCCCGCCTCGCCTTTCCCTTGCCCTGCCTCTGCACTTGCTTAAAACCTATTACATCTCGAACTTTTTCCACTTCTGACGAAAGGTCATCGACCTGAAACGTTAGTTCTGTTTCTCTCTCCACTGATGCTGCCTGACCAGCTGAGTATTTTCAGCATTTTCTGTTTTTGTTTCAGATTCCCAGCAGCCACAGTATTTTGCTTGTGTATTAATGTTTCAGGTCAATGACCTTACATCAGAACTGGAAAAAGTTAGACACGTAACAGGTTTAAAGCAAGTAGGGAAAGGGGCGGGGGGGGGGGGAGGAAATCAAAAAAACAAAAGGGAAGGTCTGTGATAGGGTGGAAAGCAGGAGAGATTAAATGACAAAAGGGGTGATGGGGCGAGGCAAAAGGAGATGGTGATGGGACAAGTAAAGAAACAAAAGCTGGGTCTAGAGGAGGTGTAAATGGTAACAGCACAATCATTAGCAGAAGCTGCTGACCGAAAAAATGGGAGCACTGGTTATGATCTGAAATTATTGAACTAGATGTTGAATCCGGGAGGCTGTAAAATGCCCAATCGAAAAATGAAGTGCTGTTCCTCGAGCGTTCGTTGAGATTCATTAGAACAGTGTACGAGGCCGAACAGTCTACAATGCTCCCAAAACCGGCACTCTACTTCGAGCTCCGTCACGACAAGCGAGCCCCAGGAGGGCAGAGAAAATGCTTTAAGGACACCCTCCCTGAAAAAATATAACATCCCCGCCGACTCTTGGGAATCCCTGGCCCAAGACCGCTCAAAGTGGGGAAGAAGCATTCGGGAAGGCGTCGAACATTTCGAGTCTCTGTGTTGGAAGCACACGGAAATCAAGTACAAACAGCGGAAGAAGCGTATGGCAAACCAAGCACTCCACTCACCAGTTCCTTCAACCACCACCTGCTCCACCTGTCACAGGGCCTGTAGATCCCGCATTGGACTCATCAGATACCTTAGAACTCATGCTACTGTGGAAACAAGTCATCCTCTATTCCGAGGGACTGCCTAAGTAGAGAAGAAGTACGAGGCTGACGACAGTGAGGTCAGAGTGGGAGTGGGGAGGAGAATTACAATGAACAATACTTCAAAAGTATTGGCTGTAAAGCGCCTTGAGACATCCTGAGGTCGTGAAAGGTGCTAGAGAAATGCAATTTCTTTCTTTTCACATAGGCAGTAGGGGTGCTGTGCCAACTACTATATGAAGAACTCCAGCCATGACCACCGGCTTGGACAGTCCTATCTGTGGCTGTAAAAGTGACAACCCCATTTAACTTATATTTGAAAATAAACATAAAAGGATGTGGAGAAAAGACAGGTAAATGGGATTCGAGAAGATCTCCCATTAAAAAGATATCACCAGCGCTGGTTAAAAACTAGTATTAAAACACTCTACCTAAACGCACGCAGCTTTCGAAATAAAGTAAATGAGTTGACGGCACAAATCATTACAAATGGGTACGATTTGGTGGCCATTACAGAAACGTAGTTGCAAGAAGATAAAGGCACACGGAGTCAGAGGAAATGTATTAGCATGGATCGAGAATTGGCTGGCTAACCGAAAGCAGAGAGTCGGGATAAATGGGTCCTTTTCGGGTTGGAAATCGGTGGTTAGTGGTGTGCCACAGGGATCGGTGCTGGGACCACAACTGTTTACAATATACATAGATGACCTGGAAGAGGGGACAGAGTGTAGTGTAACAAAATTTGCAGATGACACAAAGATTAGTGGGAAAGCGGGTTGTGTAGAGGACACAGAGAGGCTGCAAAGAGATTTAGATAGGTTAAGCAAATGGGCTAAGGTTTGGCAGATGGAATACAATGTCAGAAAATGTGATGTCATCCACCTTGGAAAAAAAAACAGTAAAAGGGAATATTATTTGAATGGGGAGAAATTACAACATGCTGCAGTGCAGAGGGACCTGGGGGTCCTTGTACATGAATCCCAAAAAGTTAGTTTACAGGTGCAGCAGGTAATCAGGAAGGCGAATGGAATGTTGGCCTTCATTGCGAGAGGGATGGAGTACAAAAGCAGGGAGGTCCTGCTGCAACTGTATAGGGTATTGGTGAGGCCGCACCTGGAGTACTGCGTGCAGTTTTGGTCATCTTACTTAAGGAAGGATATACTAGCTTTGGAGGGGGTACAGAGACGATTCACTAGGCTGATTCTGGAGATGAGAGGGTTACCTTATGATGATAGATTGAGTAGACTGGGTCTTTACTCGTTGGAGTTCAGAAGGATGAGGGATGATCTTATAGAAACATTTAAAATAATGAAAGGGATAGATAAGGTAGAGGCAGAGAGATTGTTTCCACTGGTCGGGGAGACTAGAACTAGGGGGCACAGCCTCAAAATACAGGGGAGCCAATTTAAAACCGAGTTGAGAAGGAATTTTTCTCCCAGAGGATTGTGAATCTGTGGAATTCTCTGCCCAAGGAAGCAGTTGAGGCTAGCTCATTGAATGTATTCAAATCACAGATAGATAGATGTTTAACCAATAAGGGAATTAAGGGTTATGGGGATCAGCCATGATCTTGTTGAATGTCGGAGCAGGCTCGAGGGGCTAGATGGTCCACTCCTGTTCCTAATTCTTATGTTCTTATGATAAGCAGCATTGCCGCCTACAATTCAATCAATTGAGGTGCAAGTCCTCTGATTTTGTTGTGGAAGAGTCCAATCACGTAGTTGATGGAATTATTCTCTTTACAATTCCAAAGCACAGATGAATTATCAACAGTAAACAAAATAATTTTCACATGAAAATTTAATTAAATTGAAAGATATACTGAGTTTTCAGGACAAGGAAAGAATACAGGGATGAGTTTGAAAGGAATGGATGGAACAAATTACTCTTTCAAAGGTTCTCCTCCATCCTTTACCTTTAACCTGGTTTGACATCGACAAGCACCATTCGTGGGATAGAGATTAGGCAGCTGAACCACTCCCAAGCTTCTGCTAATGCTGATCGGAAACCAAATGCTAGATCCCTTAATTAGAGGTTGCTTGGGAGATATAAGGCTCAGTCCAGGAATGTACAATCCCGCCGGTGAGTTTTGCTTCTTGGGAGAACATATCAGGAAATTGGGGACACTGTTGTGATTGCTTTCCCAAGATGCTGTCCATATTCCAGACCTTTTCTCCACACCCTGTGCATGTCCTGGAACCTATCCATGTCTCAGAACTTATCTCCCCACGCTGTTCATGTCCCACACCCTATCCATATCCAATACCCTATCCTCCCACCCTGTCCATGTCCCAGACCCTTTTTCCCACACCCTGTCCATGTCTCAGATCCTGTATATGTCCCAGAATAAGTATAGACCCTGTTAGCCTAACATCAGTCATTGAGAAAATGCTGGAGTCCATTATTAAGGAAGTAGTAGCAGGACATTTAGAAAATCATAATACAGTCAAGCAGAGTCAGCATGGTTTTATGAAAGGGAAATCATGTTTGACAAATTTGCTGGAGTTCTTTGAGGATGTAACAAATAGGGTAGATAAAGGGGACCTAGTAGATGTTGTGTATTTGGATTTCCAGAAGGCAATCGAAAAGGTGCCATTTAAAAAGTTACTGCACAAGATAAGAGCACATGGGGTTTGGGGTAATATATTGGCATGGATAAGGGATTGGCTAAATAACAGAAGATAGTCGGGATAAATGGGTCATTTTCAGGTTGGCAAACTGTAACTAGTGGGGTGCCGAAGGGGTCAGTGCTAGGGCCTCAGTTATTTACAATCTATATTAATGACTTGGATGAATGGACTGAATGTAATGTAGCCAAGTTTGTTGATGATAGGTGGGAAAGCAAGTTGTGTGGGGATGCAAATAATCTGCAAAGGGATATAGTCAGGCTAATAAGTGGGCAAAAATTTGGCAGATGGAGTATTGGACCCAAGTTTCGGCCTCAGTTGCTCCTGATTTTTTGGAGCAACTGGTGTAGAACGGAGTATCTTAGAAATTCAAATTCTCGCCATTTAGTTTGCTCCAGTTCTAGTCAGTTAGAACAGTTTCACTTTGGAACAGAATTTTTTTTCAAAAGGGGGTGTGTCCGGACACTTATGCCTGTTTTCAAAGTTTCGGCAGTGAAAACTTACTCCAAACTAACTTAGAATGGAGTAAGTGAAGATTTTTGTACGCTCGAAAAAACCTTGTCTACACTTTAGAAAATCAGGCGTAAGTTACAAATCAGGCATAGGGAATGGGGGGGGGGTTTAAAGGGAAGTTTACAAACATTAAACACTTCAGTTTTACAAATAAAGAGCCATCATCAATAATAAATGATAAAAACATCAATAAATCAACCAATAAATCAATCAAAAAAATTAATAAGAAATAATTTTTTTTTTAAATCAATAAATAAAACATTTTCTACTTACCGACTGCAGCACCGGGAGCCCTCCAACAGCGTGCTGGGATGCCCCCCCCAGTGTGTCTCTGTCAGTGTCTCTATCTCTCTGTCTGTCTGTCTGTCTGTCTGTCACTCTCTGTCTGTCAGTGTCTGTGTTTTTGACAGCGAGTGGAGGGGGAGGAGGGGGTAGAGAGAGAGAGGAGGGGAGGGGAGGGAGGGAGGCAGAGGGGAAGGGGGAGGAGGAGAAGGGGAAGGGGGAGAGGAGAAGGGGAAACGGGGGGAGAGGAGAAGGGGAAAGGGGGGAGAGGAGAAGGTGAAAGAGAAGGGGGGAGAAGGGAAGGGGGGAAGGAGAAGGGGGAAATGGAGGGGGGGAAAGGAGAAGGGGGGAATGGAGGGGGGAAAGGAGAAGGGGGAAAGGAGAAGGGGGAAAGGAGAAGGGGGGGGAGGAGAAGAGGGGGGCGGGGGGATGTTGAACGGGCCAGGCCCGGCCGGGCCCAAGACTTCGGGCAGGGCCCGTCCCCAGCACCAGATTTACGAGGTAGGTGGCGGTGGGTCGGGTCGGGTCTGAGGTCCGGAGTCGGGAGCGCAGGTCAGGTCGGGGGGAGCGCGGGTCGGGGTCGGGAGCACGGGTCGGGTCGGGGGGGGGGCGGAGGGAGGTCCGTTCGGTTCGGGTCGTGGCGGGGAGGGAGGGAGAGGGAGATCAGGTCGGGTGGGGGGGGGGAGCGCGGGTCGGGTTGGGTCGGGTCGGGTTGGGTCCGGTCTGGGTGGGGTGGGGGGGGAGGGGGTGGTCGGGAGCGTGGGTCGGGTCGGGGGGGGGCGGTGGTGGGTGGGAGGTCGGTTCGGTTCGGGTCGGGGGGGAGGGAGGGAGGGAGAGGGAGGTCAGATCGGGTGGGGGGGCGCGGAGGAGCTCGGGTCCGGTCCTGTCCGGTCCGGGGGCGGAGGGGGGGGGAAGCGGGAGTCGGGTCGGTGTCAGGGTCGGGTCCGGTCCGGGGGCGGGGGGGGGGAGGGGGGGAAGCGGGAGTCGAGTCGGGTAGGGAGAAAGCAGGAGCAGCCCCAGTGAGGCCATTCGGCCAGGGCTAGGGGGCTGCATGCTTCGGGCCCCTCCCACACAGTTTTGGGCGCCTGGAGCTACTGCACATGCGTGCCCACTGTAGCGCGCATGTGCAGAGGTCCCGGCACTATTTTCAGCGCAGGGACCTAGCTCCACCCCCTACAGCTCGTGCTGCGCCGCGCCTGACTCAAGAGGACCAGCAGGGAGCCGGAGAATCTGTAAGTTTTTTTTAGGCGCACTTTGTGGCGCGAAAAACGGGCGTCCAGGTCGGGGCTGCACCGTTCTAGGCGCGGCCCGAAACTTGGGCCCATAATGTGGGAAAATGTGAGGTTATCCACTTTGGTAGGAAAAATAAAAAAGCAAATTATTATTTAAATGAGGAGAGATTACAAAATGGTGAGGTACAGAGGGATCTGGGAGTTCTTGTGCACGAAACACAAAAAGTTAGAATGCAGGTACAGCAAGTAATTAGGAAGACAAATGGAATGTTGGCCTTTATTGCAAAGGGGATAGAGTATAAAAGTAGGAAAGTATTGCTACAACTGTACAGGGCATTGGTGAGGCCACACCTGGAGTACTGCATGCAGTTTTGGTCTCCTTATTTAAAGAGGGATACACTTGCATTGGAGGCAGTTCAGAGAAGGTTCATGAGGTTGGTTCCTGAGATGAAGGGGTTGTCTTTTGAAGAAAGTTTGAGCAAGTTGTGCCTATACTCATTAGAGTTTAAAAGAATGAGAGGTGATCTTATTGGAACATATAAGATTCTGAGGGGGCTTGACAAGGTAGATGCAGAGAAGATGTTTCCCCTCGATGGGGAATCTAGAACTAGGGGGCATAGTTTCAGAATAAGGGGTCGCCCATTTAGAACTGAGATGAGGAGGAATTTCTTCTCTCAGAGGAGATAGACAGATTTTTGAATGATAAGGGAGTGAAGGGTTATGGGGAGTGGGAGGGGAAGTGGAGTTGAGGCCAAGATCAGATCAACCTTGATCTTATTGAATGCCGGAGCAGGCTCGAGGGGCCAAATGGCCTACTCCTGCTCCTATTTCTTATGTTCTTAAGACTCTTTCCCCACACGCTGTCCATGTCCCAGACCCTGTCCATGCCCCAGACCCTATCCCCACACCCTGTCCATGTCCCAGACCCTTTCCCCACACCCTGTCATAAGAACATAAGAACATAAGAATTAGGAACAGGAGTAGGCCATCTAGCCCCTCGAGCCTGCTCCGCCATTCAACAGGATCATGGCTGATCTGGCCGTGGACTCAGCTCCACTTACCCGCCCGCTCCCCATAACCCTTAATTCCCTTATTGGTTAAAAATCTATCTATCTGTGACTTGAATACATTTAATGAGCTAGCCTCAACTGCTTCCTTGGGCAGAGAATTCCACAGATTCACAACCCTCTGGGAGAAGAAATTCCTTCTCATCTCAGTTTTAAATTGGCTCCCCCGTATTTTGAGGCTGTGCCCCCTATTTCTAGTCTCCCCGACCAGTAGAAACAACCTCTCTGCCTCTATCTTGTCTATCCCTTTCATTATTTTAAGTATTTCTATAAGATCACCCCTCATCCTTCTGAACTCCAACGAGTAAAGACCCAGTCTACTCAATCTATCATCATAAGGTAACCCCCTCATCTCCATGTCCCAGACCCTATCCCCACACACCTGTCCATGTCCTAGACCCTATCCCCACACACCTGTCCATGCCCCAGACCCTGTCCATGTACCACACTCTGTCCATGTACCACATCCTTTCCCAGACCTTACAGACAGGTGAAAGTTGCTCCAGATGCAAAACATTTCATGATACAGTTAGATAAAAATGAGTCTGTTGCAATGAGATGAAAAGAGCAGTGTGTTTATGAAAGGATGTCTGGGATATTACAGAGTATTTGCAAACAACATGCAACGATGTGTAAAACTTACATTGTGCACTTAATTGTCTGTGAAGGCTTTGGGACGCCCTGTGGTGAAAAGCGCTATAGAAATGCAATAAAAACAGAAAAAGCTGGCAATCTTTCCAATTCTTTGTCAAATCACAAACGCCAGAGGTCACCTTGGGCCCATTCGAGGATCACTCTGCGCCAATGCTCTTAGCCAAAAGGCCTAGAGCCACTGCACCGTTCCTGGAAGTACTGCAATACCAAGTTCGTGCCATGGGTCAGGTCCCCCACACACCTCCATGGAGGTGGATGGGTCAAGCCATCCCACCCACCTCCTATTTCCAAAAAGCATAGGAGAACCACCTTCCTGATCCAGGGAGAACCACTTTGGGGTCATGGTTACTCCCCTGTCAATCTCAGCGGGTCAGGCAGCATATGTTGAGAGAAAGCAGAGTTAACGTTTCGGGTCGATGACCCATCGTCAGATCTGGAGAGTGTTCGGAAAGAACCCATTCTCAAGAAGCACTGAAAGTCGGGTTATTGTATCAGGACAGATCGGTGCTTTATTTGGACATGGCATGCTGACGTTTGACGAGCAGAAGTCTCTCCGCCCTGCTCAGGGTAAGGTTGGCAAACATTGCTCCTTACAGAGTACTTTTAAGTTATCCCACTATTTGTGTCCCCCTCTGAGTCTTGGAGTTTGCAAATATGAATTCTAGACGCTGCTTGTTAATATTTATGAAGATATGAAGTTATTGAGGGTAAGTATGACCAGTGCCCGCGGCTGCTGCCTCTCCTCCTCCTGTATTTCCTGCACTGCAGCTTCCAGCTCCTCTCCCTTCCCCGGTGACCTTTGTATCGTTCTGTATTTCCGCGTTCACCTGTAACCGGCCGCTCCTCTCTCTCGCTCTGTGGCCATGTCCCAGCCGGAGAGCGGGGATCCTGAGCCGGGACCCCCAGCCTGCCCGAGGTACTCGGGTTGCGGGGAGGGGCAGCAGGAGGACGAGGCGACCCGGCCACCTTGCACCTGTCAGCGGGCAGGCTGCGAGTCCCAGCCGCCCGATTGCGGCGGCTGCCCCATTCACCGAGGCCGGGCGGACTGGTTCTGCTTCACCGAGGGCAAGGCGGTGTGCGGCCGCTGCGCCATCCCGGGACCCTGCAGCGAGCACCAGGGCACCGACATCGGGCAGGCGGCGGAGCGCATGAGGGTGAGTGAGATCCTGGAGAGGGGACGTCAGGGGCAGTGTGTACAGGGACAGTGTGTACAGGGACAGTGTGTACAGGGGCAGTGTGTACAGGGACAGTGTGTACAGGGGCAATGGGTACAGGGGCAATGGGCACAGGGGCATTTGGCGCAGGGACAATGGGTACAGGGGGAATGGGTAGAGGGGCATTGGGTACAGTGGCATCGGGGCAATGGGTACAAGGGCATTGGGTAGAGGGGCATTGGGTACGGGGTCTCAGGTGCAGTGGCAATGGGTAGGGGCATCAGGTGCAGTGGCATTGGGTATGGGGCATTGGGTACAGGTGCAATGGGTAGAAGAGCATTGGGTACAGGGGCATCAGGGGAAATGGGTACAGGGGCATCAGGGATAATGGGTACAGGGGCATCTGGGGCAATGGGTACAGGGGCATCAGGGGCAATGGGTACAGGGGCATCAGGGGCAATGAGTACAGGGGCATCCAGCAATGAGTACAGGGGCATCCAGCAATGGGTACAGGGGCATTGTGTACAGGGGCATCAGATATAAAGGCATCAAGGGTAACAGGTACAGGGGCAACAGGTGCAGGGCATCAGGTAGGGGCGTCAGGTTCAGGGGGCATCAGGTTCAGAGGGCATCAGATACAGGGGGATCAGGTACAGGGACATCAGGTATAAGAGCATCAGGGGCAATGGGTATCGGGGGCATCAGGTACAGGGGCATCAGATACAGGAGGCATCAGGTACAGGGGCATCAGGTACAGGGGCATCAGATACAGAGGCATCAGGTACAGAGGCATCAGGTACAGGGACATCAGGTACAGGGAGCGTCAGGTACAGGGGGCATCAGGTACAGGGGCATCAGGTACAGGGGCATCAGGTACAGGGGGCATCAGTTACAGGGGGATCAGGTACACGGGGCATCGGGTACAGGAGCATCGGGTACAGGGGCATCGGGTACAGGGGGCATCAGGTACAGGGGGCATCGGGTACAGGGGGCATCAGGTACAGGGGGCATCAGGTACAGGGATATCGGGTACAGGGGCATCAGGTAAAGAGGGCATCAGGTACAGGGGCATCGGGTACAAGAGCATCGGGTACAGGGGGCATCAGGTACAGGGGCATCAGGTACAGAGGCATCAGGTACAGGGAGCATCAGGTACAGGGGCATCAGGTACAGGGGCATCAGGTACAGCGGGCATTGGGTACAGTGGGCATCAGGTACAGGGGCATTGGGTACAGGAGCATTGGGTACAGGGGGCATCAGGTACAGGGGCATCAGGTACAGGAGTATCAGGTACAGGGGCATCGGGTACAGGGGCATCGGGTACAGGGGCATCGGATACAGGGGCATCAGATACAGGGGGATCAGATATGAGGGGCATCAGGTACAGGGGGAATCAGGTACAGGGGGCATCAGGTACAGGGGCATCAGGTACAGTTGCATCAGGTACAGTTGCATCAGGTACAGTTGCATCAGGTACAGGGGGCATTAGGTACAGGGGGCATCGGGTACAGTGGGCATCAGGTACAGGGGCATCAGGTACAGGGGGATCAGGTACAGGGGCATCGAGTACAGGGGGATCAGATATGAGGGGCATCAGTTACAGAGGGAATCAGATACAGGGGCATCAGGTACAGGGGCATCAGGTACAGGGGCAATCAGGTACAGGGGCATCAGGCAAAGGGCATCAGGCACAGGGAGCATCAAGTACAGGGGCATCAGATACAGGGGGATCAGATATGAGGGGCATCAGGTACAGGGGCATCACCCAGGTACAGGGAGCATCAGGTACAGGGAGCATCGGGTACAGGGGGCATCGGGTACAGTGGGCATCAGGTACAGGGGGATCAGGTACAGGGGCATCAGGTACAGGGGGATCAGGTACAGGGGCATCGAGTACAGGGGGATCAGATATGAGGGGCATCAGTTACAGAGGGAATCAGATACAGGGGCATCAGGTACAGGGGCATCAGGTACAGGGACAATCAGGTACAGGGGCATCAGGCACAGGGGCATCAGGCACAGGGAGCATCAAGTACAGAGGCATCAGATACAGGGGGATCAGATATGAGGGGCATCAGGTACAGGGGCATCAGGTACAGGGAGCATCAGGTACAGGGAGCATCGGGTACAGGGGGCATCGGGTACAGTGGGCATCAGGTACAGGGGGATCAGGTACAGGGGCATCAGGTACAGGGGGATCAGGTACAGGGGCATCGAGTACAGGGGGATCAGATATGAGGGGCATCAGTTACAGAGGGAATCAGATACAGGGGCTTCAGGTACAGGGGCATCAGGTACAGGGGCAATCAGGTACAGGGGCATCAGGCACAGGGAGCATCAAGTACAGGGGCATCAGGTACAGGGGGCATCAGGTACAGGGGGCATCAGGTACAGGGGCATCAGGTACAGGGGCATCAGGTACAGGGAGCATCAGGTACAGGGGGATCGGGTACAGGGGGCATCAGATACAGGGGGATCGGGTACAGGGGCATCGGGTACAGGGGCATCGGGTACAGGAAAATCGGGTACAGGGGCATCAGGTACAGGGAGCATCAGGTACAGGGGGCATCAGTTACAGGGGGATCAGGTACACGGGGATTCGGGTACAGGAGCATCGGGTACAGGGGCATCGGGTACAGGGGGCATCAGGTACAGGGGGCATCGGTTACAGGGGGCATCAGGTACAGGGATATCGGGTACAGGGGCATCAGGTAAAGAGGGCATCAGGTATAGGGGCATCGGGTACAAGAGCATCGGGTACAGGGGGCATCAGGTACAGGGGCATCAGGTACAGATGGCATCAGATACAGGGGCATCAGGTACAGGGGGCATCAGTTACAGGGGGCATCAGGTACAGAGCACATCAGGTACAGAGAGCATTAAGTACAGGGGGCATCAGGTACAGGGGCATCGGGTACAGCGGGCATCGGGTACAGGGGCATCGGGTACAGGGCATCGGGAACTGGGGCATCAGGTACAGGGGCATCGGATACAGGGGCATCAGGTACAGGGGCATCGGATACAGCGGGCATCAGGTACAGGGGAATCAGATACAGGGGCATCGGGTACAGGGGCATCGGGTACAGGGGCATCAGGTACAGTTGCATCAGGTACAGGGGCATCGGGGACAGGGGCATCGGGTACAGGGGCATCGGGTACAGGAAAATCGGGTACAGTGGGCATCAGGTACAGGGGGCATCGGGTACAGGGGCATCAGGTACAGAGGCATCAGGTACAGTTGCATCAGGTACAGGGGCATCGGGTACAGGGGCATCGGGTACAGGAAAATCGGGTACAGGGGCATCGGGTACAGGGGGCATCAGGTACAGGGGCATCAGGTACAGGTGGCATCAGATACAGGGGCATCGGGTACAGGGACATCGGGTACAGGGACATCGGGTACAGGGCATCAGGTACAGGGGCATCAGGTACAGGGGCATCGGGTACAGTGGACATCGGGTACAGCGGGCATCAGGTACAGGGGCATTGGGTACAGGAGCATCGGGTACAGGGGGCATCAGGTACAGGGGCATCAGGTACAGGAGTATCAGGTACAGGGGCATCGGGTACAGGGGCATCGGATACAGGAGCATCGGATACAGGGGCATCAGATACAGGGGGATCAGATATGAGGGGCATCAGTTACAGGGGGAATCAGGTACAGGGGGCATCAGATACAGGGGGCATCAGGTACAGGGGGCATCAGGTACAGGGGCATCAGGTACAGTTGCATCAGGTACAGGGGGCATTAGGTACAGGGGGCATCAGGTACAGTGGGCATCAGGTACAGGGGGATCAGGTACAGGGGCATCAGGTACAGGGGGATCAGGTACAGGGGCATCGAGTACAGGGGGATCAGATATGAGGGACATCAGTTACAGAGGGAATCAGGTACAGGGGCATCAGGTACAGGGGGAATCAGGTACAGGGGCATCAGGTACAGGGGCAATCAGGTACAGGGGCATCAGGCACAGGGGCATCAGGCACAGGGAGCATCAAATACAGGGGCATCAGATACAGGGGGATCAGATATGAGGGGCATCAGGTACAGGGGCATCAGGTACAGGGGGCATCAGGTACAGGAGCATCAGGTACGGGGCATCAGGTACAGGGGCATCAGGTACAGAGGGCATCAGGTACAGGGGCATCAGGTACAGGGGGCATCAGGTACAGGAGCATCAGGTACGGGGCATCAGGTACAGGGGCATCAGGTACAGAGGGCATCAGGTATAGGGGCATCAGGTACAGGGAGCATCAGGTACAGGGGCATCAGGTACAGGGGGCATCAGGTACAGGAGCATCAGATACGGGGCATCAGATACGGGGCATCAGGTACAGGGGCATCAGGTACAGAGGGCATCAGGTACAGGGAGCATCAGGTACAGGGGGCATCAGATACAGGGGGATCGGGTACAGGGGGCATCAGATACAGGGGGATCGGGTACAGGGGCATCGGGTACAGGGGCATCGGGTACAGGAAAATCGGGTACATGGGCATCAGGTACAGGGAGCATCAGGTACAGGGGGCATCAGTTACAGGGGGATCAGGTACATGGGGCATCGGGTACAGAAGCATCGGGTACAGGGGCATCGGGTACAGCGGGCATCAGGTACAGGAGGCATCAGGTACAGGGACATCGGGTACAGGGGCATCAGGTAAAGAGGGCATCAGGTACAGGGGCATCGGGTACAAGAGCATCGGGTACAGGGGGCATCAGGTACAGGGGCATCAGGTACAGGTGGCATCAGATACAGGGGCATCAGGTACAGGGGGCATCAGTTACAGGGGGCATCAGGTACAGAGCGCATCAGGTACAGAGGGCATTTAGTACAGGGGGCATCAGGTACGGGGCATCGGGTACAGCGGGCATCGGGTACAGGGGCATCGGGTACAGGGCATCGGGAACAGGGGCATCAGGTACAGGGCATCAGGTACAGGGGCATCAGGTACAGGTGCATCGGATACAGCGGGCATCAGGTACAGGGGAATCAGATACAGGGGCATCAGGTACAGGGGCATCGGGTACAGGGGCATCAGGTACAGGGGCATCAGGTACAGTTGCATCAGGTACAGGGGCATCGGGTACAGGGGCATCGGGTACAGGAAAATCAGGTACAGTGGGCATCAGGTACAGGGGGCATCAGGTACAGGGGAATCAGGTACAGGGGCATCAGGTACAGGGGGCATCGGGTACAGGGGCATCAGGTACAGAGGCATCAGGTACAGTTGCATCAGGTACAGTTGCATCAGGTACAGGGGCATCAGGTACAGGGGCATCGGGTACAGGAAAATCGGGTACAGGGGCATCGGGTACAGGGGGCATCAGGTACAGGGGGCATCAGGTACAGGGGCATCAGGTACAGGTGGCATCAGATACAGGGGCATCGGGTACAGGGACATCGGGTACAGGGACATTAGGTACAGGGCATCAGGTACAGGGGGCATCAGGTACAGGGGCATCAGGTACAGGGGGCATCAGGTACGGGCATCAGGTACAGGGGCATCAGGTACAGTGGGCATCAGGTAGAGGGCATTAGGTACAGGGGCATCGGGTACAGGGGCACCGGGTACAGTGGGCATCAGGCACAGGGCATCAGGTACAGGGGGCATCGGGTACAGGGGCATCGGGTACAGTGGGCATCAGGTACAGGGCATAAGGTACAGGGGCATCAGGTACAGGGGCATCAGGTACAGGGGGCATCAGGTACAGGGGCATCGGATACAGTGGGCAGCAGGTACAGGGCATCAGGTACAGGGGCATCGGGTACAGTGGGCATCAGGTACAGGGGCATCAGATACAGGGACATCAGATACAGGGACATCAGATACAGGGACATCAGGTACAGGGGCATCAGATACAGAGGCATCAGGTACAGGGGGCATCGGGTACATGGGCATCAGGTACAGGGAGCATCAGGTACAGGGGGCATCAGTTACAGGGGGATCAGGTACACGGGGCATCGGGTACAGAAGCATCGGGTACAGGGGCATCGGGTACAGCGGGCATCAGGTACAGGAGGCATCAGGTACAGGGACATCGGGTACATGGGCATCAGGTAAAGAGGGCATCAGGTACAGGGGCATCGGGTACAAGAGCATCGGGTACAGGGGGCATCAGGTACAGGGGCATCAGGTACAGGTGGCATCAGATACAGGGGCATCAGGTACAGGGGGCATCAGTTACAGGGGGCATCAGGTACAGAGCGCATCAGGTACAGAGGGCATTTAGTACAGGGGGCATCAGGTACGGGGCATCGGGTACAGCGGGCATCGGGTACAGGGGCATCGGGTACAGGGCATCGGGAACAGGGGCATCAGGTACAGGGCATCAGGTACAGGGGCATCAGGTACAGGTGCATCGGATACAGCGGGCATCAGGTACAGGGGAATCAGATACAGGGGCATCAGGTACAGGGGCATCGGGTACAGGGGCATCAGGTACAGGGGCATCAGGTACAGTTGCATCAGGTACAGGGGCATCGGGTACAGGAAAATCAGGTACAGTGGGCATCAGGTACAGGGGGCATCAGGTACAGGGGAATCAGATACAGGGGCATCAGGTACAGGGGGCATCGGGTACAGGGGCATCAGGTACAGAGGCATCAGGTACAGTTGCATCAGGTACAGTTGCATCAGGTACAGGGGCATCAGGTACAGGGGCATCAGGTACAGGGGCATCGGGTACAGGAAAATCGGGTACAGGGGCATCGGGTACAGGGGGCATCAGGTACAGGGGGCATCAGGTACAGGGGCATCAGGTACAGGTGGCATCAGATACAGGGGCATCGGGTACAGGGACATCGGGTACAGGGACATTAGGTACAGGGCATCAGGTACAGGGGGCATCAGGTACAGGGGCATCAGGTACAGGAGGCATCAGGTACGGGCATCAGGTACAGGGGCATCAGGTACAGTGGGCATCAGGTAGAGGGCATTAGGTACAGGGGCATCGGGTACAGGGGCATCAGGTACAGTGGGCATCAGATAGAGGGCATTAGGTACAGGGGCATCGGGTACAGGGGCACCGGGTACAGTGGGCATCAGGCACAGGGCATCAGGTACAGGGGGCATCGGGTACAGGGGCATCGGGTACAGTGGGCATCAGGTACAGGGCATAAGGTACAGGGGGCATCAGGTACAGGGGCATCAGGTACAGGGGGCATCAGGTACAGGGGCATCGGATACAGTGGGCAGCAGGTACAGGGCATCAGGTACAGGGGCATCGGGTACAGTGGGCATCAGGTACAGGGGCATCAGATACAGGGACATCAGATACAGGGACATCAGGTACAGGGGCATCAGATACAGAGGCATCAGGTACAGGGGGCATCGGGTACATGGGCATCAGGTACAGGGGCATCAGGTACAGAGGCATCAGGTACAGTTGCATCAGGTACAGTTGCATCAGGTACAGGGGCATCAGGTACAGGGGCATCGGGTACAGGAAAATCGGGTACAGGGGCATCGGGTACGGGGGCATCAGGTACAGGGGGCATCAGGTACAGGGGCATCAGGTACAGGTGGCATCAGATACAGGGGCATCGGGTACAGGGACATCGGGTACAGGGACATTAGGTACAGGGCATCAGGTACAGGGGGCATCAGGTACAGGGGCATCAGGTACAGGGGGCATCAGGTACGGGCATCAGGTACAGGGCATAAGGTACAGGGGGCATCAGGTACAGGGGCATCAGGTACAGGGGGCATCAGGTACAGGGGCATCGGATACAGTGGGCAGCAGGTACAGGGCATCAGGTACAGGGGCATCGGGTACAGTGGGCATCAGGTACAGGGGCATCAGATACAGGGACATCAGATACAGGGACATCAGATACAGGGACATCAGGTACAGGGGCATCAGATACAGAGGCATCAGGTACAGGGGGCATCGGGTACATGGGCATCAGGTACAGGGAGCATCAGGTACAGGGGGCATCAGTTACAGGGGGATCAGGTACACGGGGCATCGGGTACAGAAGCATCGGGTACAGGGGCATCGGGTACAGCGGGCATCAGGTACAGGAGGCATCAGGTACAGGGACATCGGGTACAGGGGCATCAGGTAAAGAGGGCATCAGGTACAGGGGCATCGGGTACAAGAGCATCGGGTACAGGGGGCATCAGGTACAGGGGCATCAGGTACAGGTGGCATCAGATACAGGGGCATCAGGTACAGGGGGCATCAGTTACAGGGGGCATCAGGTACAGAGCGCATCAGGTACAGAGGGCATTTAGTACAGGGGGCATCAGGTACGGGGCATCGGGTACAGCGGGCATCGGGTACAGGGGCATCGGGTACAGGGCATCGGGAACAGGGGCATCAGGTACAGGGCATCAGGTACAGGGGCATCAGGTACAGGTGCATCGGATACAGCGGGCATCAGGTACAGGGGAATCAGATACAGGGGCATCAGGTACAGGGGCATCGGGTACAGGGGCATCAGGTACAGGGGCATCAGGTACAGTTGCATCAGGTACAGGGGCATCGGGTACAGGGGCATCGGGTACAGGAAAATCAGGTACAGTGGGCATCAGGTACAGGGGGCATCAGGTACAGGGGAATCAGATACAGGGGCATCAGGTACAGGGGGCATCGGGTACAGGGGCATCAGGTACAGAGGCATCAGGTACAGTTGCATCAGGTACAGTTGCATCAGGTACAGGGGCATCAGGTACAGGGGCATCGGGTACAGGAAAATCGGGTACAGGGGCATCGGGTACAGGGGGCATCAGGTACAGGGGGCATCAGGTACAGGGGCATCAGGTACAGGTGGCATCAGATACAGGGGCATCGGGTACAGGGACATCGGGTACAGGGACATTAGGTACAGGGCATCAGGTACAGGGGGCATCAGGTACAGGGGCATCAGGTACAGGGGGCATCAGGTACGGGCATCAGGTACAGGGGCATCAGGTACAGTGGGCATCAGGTAGAGGGCATTAGGTACAGGGGCATCGGGTACAGGGGCACCGGGTACAGTGGGCATCAGGCACAGGGCATCAGGTACAGGGGGCATCGGGTACAGGGGCATTGGGTACAGTGGGCATCAGGTACAGGGCATAAGGTACAGGGGGCATCAGGTACAGGGGCATCAGGTACAGGGGGCATCAGGTACAGGGGCATCGGATACAGTGGGCAGCAGGTACAGGGCATCAGGTACAGGGGCATCGGGTACAGTGGGCATCAGGTACAGGGGCATCAGATACAGGGACATCAGATACAGGGACATCAGATACAGGGACATCAGGTACAGGGGCATCAGATACAGAGGCATCAGGTACAGGGGGCATCAGGTACAGGGGCATCAGGTACAGGGGCATCAGATACAGAGGCATCAGGTATAGGGGGAACCAGGTACAGGCGGCATCAGGTACAATGGCATCAGGTACAGGGGCATCAGATACAGGGGCATCAGGTACAGCGGGCATCAGATACAGGGGCATCAGATACAGAGGCATCAGATACAGGGGGCATCAGGTACAGGGGCATCAAGTACAGGGCTGACCAGGGTGGGGGGGAGTATCAGGGTAAGTGAGGATGGGGGCCCATCAGGGTAATGGTACCCATTGCATTGGGCAGACGGCTCAAGGTAAAGGGAGCCCGTGGCAGGTTGTGGATTGGGCTCAACCTATCTTGGGAACAACTTGGCGGCATCAGTGCTGGGCTGAGACCGTTCTCTGGTGTGATATGAAAATGCATTGGATGTATTGGGTCCTCAGTATGAAATGGGGAGTTTTGCATCAGTCGGGGCTGTTTTGGGATTTGGTCGCTATGGAGCCTGACTCCGGGCGTGGGGACCGGATCAGGCTGCAGGCACACCCCTCACCAGCACTGGGATTGGTTGGGAGTCAGTTCAGCGCCCGACCTGTGGAGAGCTGTCAGCAGTGAGACTTCTGGCCAGCCAGAGTGAGACATACAATTTGCTGCACAGAAGCAGGCTATTTGGCCCAACAGGTCTATGCCTCCCCCCACTCTATTTCATATCTGCATATTTCTCCCTCATGTACTTATCTAGCTTCCTCTTAAATGCATCTATGCTAATCGCCTCAACTACTCCCTGTAGTAGAGAGGTCCACATTCTCTGGGTAAAGAAGTTTCTCCTGAATTACTTGGATTTATTGGTGAATATCAGATTTATGACCTTGTTTTGATCCATCCCACAAATGGAAACATCTTCTCTACCAAAACCTTTCATAATCTTAAAAACCTCGATTATGTCACACCTCACCCTTCTCTTTTCTAGAGAAAAAAGACCCATTATAATGATAACATCTCAGTTCTGGGATCATCCTTGCACCTTCTCTGCTTCTGGAGACTGACAGGAATCTCAATCAACGTGTGGAAATTTGATCATTTTGGTTCCCTCCTAATTTTTTTCTGCTTTCCTTCCCCTTTTGCTGGGATACAGTGGGTTCCTTGTTGGGATAGTCAGTCTCTTACAGGGTTACAGTCGGCTGTTTGCTGGGATACAGTCCATTTCTTGCTGGGATACATAAGAACATAAGAAATAGGAGCAGGAGTAGGCCAATAGCCCCTCGAGCCTGCTCCACCATTTAATACGATCATGGCTGATCCGATCATGGACTCAGGTCCACTTCCCTGCCTGCTCCCCATAACCCCTTATTCCCTTATCGGTTAAGAAACTGTTTATCTCTGTCTTCAATTTATTCAATGTCCCAGCTTCTGAGGCAGCGAATTCCACAGATTTACAACCCTCTGAGAAGAAATTCATCCTCATCTCAGTTTTAAATGGGCGGTCCCTTATTCTAAGATAATATTCTAAGATTATGCCCCCTAGTTCTAGTCTCCCCTATCAGTGGAAACTACGGCCCAGACATCCCGTGCCCATACGAAGTTTCTATGAACCCGGGAAGGCATCGGAAAAGCCGGTTTTCAGCGCGCAATGCGCAAGCTGGAGCTTAACTGTTCTCATGCTTATTGGGAGCGAGGTCATTTGCATGGGCAAGATTGCGGGATTTATGCTTATCTTGTCTGGCAAATGTCCTCCAAACTCTTGTGCCTGAGGCACATCGCCTACTTTTACAGGCGTTAAGAGTTTTAAAACACACTTAAAACATAAAAAATAAAATTAAAAAAACACATATTATTTTTTAAAACCCTGCCCAATACATTAAATTTATTTTTAACCAGAATTAAAACTTTTTTTTAAAAATCGGCATTTTATTTTCTTTAAAAAACATTTATAACAACTTTAATTTCTATTAGTGTATTTATGTGAGGTGTTTTTTTAAATGTTTTATGTAGTGTTTGTGTGTTTTGGGGTGTTTCTCATTCATAATAATAGGAGTTTTGGACTTACGAATCTCCTATTACTATGAATGAGTAAATACTTACCTGTGATTGGGTGTCCAGGCCCAAGTGACTCCTGCGTATGTCCCAATGCGAACGGGCTGCGACGCGCTGTCACGAGAGGCCTGCGGACCGGGATCTCGAGTGGGCCTCGCAGCTTAAGGTGAGTGTGCATTTTCTGTCCATTCTTTAGTGCTTTGCCCGCGGGAAGACCTCGAGAGGAATGTCTGGGCCATCCTCTCTGCATCCACCTTGTCAAGCTCCCTCATAATCTTATACGTTTCGATAAGTTCACCTCTCATTCTTCTGAATTCCAATGAGTGGAGGCCCAACCTACTCAACCTTTCCTCATAAGTCAACCCCCTCATCTCCGGAATCAACCTTGTAAATCTTGTCTTTACTGCCTCCAAAGCAAATATATCCTTTCTTAAATATGGAAACCAAAACTGCACGCATATTGTAGCCTCACCAATACCTTGTATAACTGTAGCAAGACTTCCCTGCTTTTATACTCCATCCCCTTTGCAATAAAGGCCAAGATTCCATTGGCCTTCCTGATCACTTGCTGTACCTGCATACTAACTTTTTGTGTTTCATGCACAAGTACAATCGGACCTTTGCTGGGATACAGTTGGGTCTTTGCTGGGATACAGTCGGGTCTGTGCTGGGATACAAACGGGCCTGTGCTGGGATACAGATGGGCCTGTGCTGGAATACAGATGGGCCTGTGCTGGGATACAAACGGGCCTGTGCTGGAATACAGATGGGCCTGTGCTGGGTTACAGTCAGACCTTTGCTGGGATACAGTTGGGTCTTTGCTGGGATACAGTTGAGTCTTTGCTGGGATACAGACGAGCCTGTGCTGGGATACAGACGGGCCTGTGCTGGGATACAGACTCGCCTGTGCTGGGATACAGTCGGGCCTGTGCTGGGATACAGACTGGCCTGTGCTGGGATACAGACTGGCCTGTGCTGGGATACAGACAGGCCTGTGCTGGGATACAGACGGGCCTGTGCTGGGATACAGACGGGCCTGTGCTGGGATACAGATGGGCCTGTGCTGGGATACAGACGGGCCTGTGCTGGGATACAGACGGGCCTGTGCTGGGATACAGACGGGCCTGTGCTGGGATACAGACGGGCCTGTGCTGGGATACAGACTGGCCTGTGCTGGGATACAGACGGGCCTGTGCTGGGATACAGACGGGCCTGTGCTGGGATACAGATGGGCCTGTGCTGGTGTGAGCTTGGACAGTGAGGGTTGTGGTTTGTTGCATTATGGAGGAATTGCAGCTGTGCCTGATCTGATACACACACAGGAACACTTCACTGCAGGTCACCAGATAACAATGATCAACGAGAACTCTGCCCGATTTCTGCTTCTCTTTTGCAGGGGCACTGAGCTGCCCAGCTTAGGGAGGGGAAAAATATCCTAGTGTGGCCTTGTCGGCACAGAATGGGGACTGGCCCCCAAAGCATCGTGGCCGGAATATCTCAGGCACTCACTGGATAAAGTCACTGAGCCATCAGTGCAGCTGTCTCCTCACTTCTAAAGCTGATGCTTCCAAATAGATGGCACTTGATCAGGTACATGAGCAGTGAGAGGAACACAAGATCATCAAGTGGGGCCCCACAGGTTATCGGGCAGGATCCAATACAGTCAGATTGGATCAGAATTGTATGTTACAACATGGGCTCCTTACCGGTTTGGGGGGAGGGGGGCACATACGCATTGCCGATCAATATGAGTGATTGGTATTCCGACAATGTAGGACTTGGCAGAGCTTCACATGGGCAAGCACTGGTCGCTCGTTGCAGTGCTCAAACACATTGCTGTCAATGTCTCAGAGACAGTTTATGTCCCATTAGCATGATCAGCTTCCCCATCTCCACAAGCAGGGGAGGGCACTGTGCGTATGTGCCCCCCTCCCCACAAACCGGTAAGGAGCCCATGTTGTAACATACAATTCTGATCCAATCTGACTGTATTGGATCCTGCCCGATAACCTGTGGGGCCTCACTTGATGATCTTGTGTTCCTCTCACTGCTCATGTACCTGATCAAGTGCCATCTTCTCCTCCCGTCAGTCTGGCCTCGGGTCTCTCTGCACGATGACGATATCGTGTGATACACAGGATGGAGGGAGTCAGTCTCGCTTTTCTAAACAATACATCCATCCAAATCATTCCAGTCGTGGTCTGAAGTGGCTTGGGGTTGTTGATGTTTGTATCAATGATGGATGGGCGGTTACTATATTCCTGAATAATATATTTTCTGCACTAAAGGAAGGAAGAAAGAAAGAAAGAAGGAAAGAAAGAAAGAACTTGCATTCATATAGAGGTGGTGGGCTTTCTCCTTGAACTACTAACAATTGTTTATGCCTGAGTGGCTTGTATGGCAACTTTAAGGGGCATTAAATGTCAACCAGCGAGGGGCAGTAGAGTTTTCCCAGTCCAAGCCAATATTTACCCCATCACTAAAGCAGGTTATCTGGTCATTTATCTCATTGCTGTTTGCAGGACCTAGCTGTGTGCAAATTGGTTGCTGTGTTTCATACATTACAATAGTGATTACAATGCAAAAGTATTTAATTGGCTGTGAAACGCTTTGGGAAGTCCTGAGGTCATGAAAGGTGCTGTATAAATTCTAATTCTTTCCTTTTTGCTTTACAACAATCTTTCAAGCTTTCAACATTTTTGTAAGCGTTTGAGGTGTTCAAAATTATCAGGGGTTTTGATAAGTAAATAGTGCTGTTTTTACTGGCAGGAAGGTTATTAACCAGAGGACACAGATTTAGGCTAATTGGCAAAAGAACCAGAGGGAAGACGAGAATCTTTTTTACTCAGCGAGTTATGATCTGGAATGCACTGCCTGAAAGGGTGGTGAAAATAGATTCAATAGTAACTTTCAAAATAGTAGCTTGGAAAATAAATTGCCGGGCTTTGGGGAAAGAACAAGAGAGTGGGACTAATTGGATCGCTCTTTCAAAGAGCCGCCACAAGTACAATGGGCCGAGTGGTCTCCTTTTGTGCTGTAAGATTCCATGAATCATGGTTATTATTCCTGGTGCCAAGCTACTAATAACCCAGTTTAATGAATTCACTTTCCTAACTTGCCATGGTGGGATTTGAACTCATGACCTCTGGGTTGTATAGTCCAGTACCATAACTACTGGGCTGCTGTAACCTAGCTCAGGTGTTAGTCACAAAGTCAGCAAATAACAATGCCATTATATTTTGTTCTCAGAAGGTGGGTGAACCGGGCCAGGGTAGATTTATTGCCCATCCCTAGCTGGCCTGAGAAGCAGGGTTAAAGACTTGAGATCAGTAGATTTTTGTCAGGTAAGAGTATCAAGGGCTATGTAGCAAAGGCGAGTCAATAGAGTTGAGGTGCAGATCACGAGCTAATTGAATGGTGGAGCAGGCTCGAGGGGCTGAATGGCTTACTCCTGTTCCTAATGTTCCTATAGTGGCATTAGGCCTTCTGTAGTGATTTAAAAAAAATAACTACTTCACAGAACGTTAACAATCAACCACATAGTCAGAGACTGGAGACAAATCTAGAGTGGACCGGGTAGTGATGGCAGGTTCCCTTCCCTTCCCTGAAGGGCATCAGCTCATTGATCAGGCAATACAAAGTCAAGTTACACAGGGCTACAGGAAACTCTTAAAGATTCTTATGGAACCTGGCTGTTTGAACATTGAGTTGATGATGATCTGAGACAGTAGGCCATCGACTCCTGAAGAGGTGATTCTTGCACCATGCTGAAGACATGCGGGACTCTGCAGTCGTGGCTCAGTGGGTCGCACTGTCACCCCTCACTCAGAGGTCATGGGTTCAAGCCCCACTTTAGAGACTTGAGCACAAAATCCAGGCTGACACGCCTAGTGCAGTTCTATCATTGCTTGGTGAATGAATGGGCAGAGCTGATCACCCATTGATTTCAATGGGATGTAAATCCGTTGGGGAAGGTCATAATTAGCCTGCAGCATTTTAATACTGTTTGGGGCATCTGTAAGAAAGCGATTGAGTGCAGGAGGAAGAGAGTGTAAGTGATCCTAATTGTGAGAATTAGAGTTTTACTAATTTACACTTTCCTATATTTACACCTAGCCCAGTGCAGTTGCAGTGCTTTTAGCTTGTTCTAATTTGCCTATCTGTGATCTCCTGCAGCTGTTGGAAATGGGTCATTCTTTTCTGAGAGCCAATCATGTGGGAAGAAAGATCCAATCAGTTTGGAGGGATAAATTTGACTCTGCTAAAATCGATTTAACTATGATTAAATGTGTCCGAGATATGCTATAGAGCAGGCGTTCTCAACCTTTCTGTTTCTGAGGGCCCCCCTCCCGTGTTATAAAAATTCCACCGACTCCCTGTAACACAACCCAAGTATTTTCTCTGTATAAAAATTCTTTCAGCATTGCTCCCACTCACCACATTACTGCTGCAGATGCTATCCCGGCACTGCAGAAAATACTGGTCCCCACGCCCATCCCACTCCCTCTTTCCCTCCATATGAGCCCCAACCACTTGACCCCCAGTCTCCCTCTTTCCCCCGATTCCCTTACCGACTGTTCCCGGCACATCATCCGGTCCCAGTTCTCTGCGCGATTGTCAGTCAAACAGCCTTTTTTCCACCCATCTCCAATATTTTCTACCTAATAAACAAAAGTGTGCAATGAAAATGAAAAAAGTAATTTTTTAAGGCCCGTATGATTTCTCTCCCAAATTGCACGCGGCAGTGTTCAGATTAATATTTTATTCCTGGCGACTTCAGGACAATCCCAGAAGGTTGAAATCCTAGCTGGAGGCCAACACTGGGCGTGAACAATCAGGTCTGCCTGTGATGCCCTCTTTGATCGAGCAAGACTGCTAACACTCAAGATATCGGCTCGCAGGTGAAGAATGAATGAGATTAGGCACCAAAGGGCCTTGTAACTATACTGGAATGGGAGTCACTGCTTCGAAGACAGCAGGAGAGAAAATGGGGGGAGGGGGGAATGAGACAGTGCGCAATATTTAAATGAGTTTGCAAACTGTTTCAGTTTTGCTGGTAATAAGTCTCAATCCTAATAGTTTCCTTATTTTGACATATTCCGGTCTTCCTCCATGATGACAGCAACTGTTCTTAGCTATTTTAAAAATGTTAAATTTGAAATGATTTAATTTTTTTGTTATGTTTTCTTTCTATCTCTTCTCTCTCCCTCTCTTAAACCATTCTCTTTTTCCTTCTCTTTCTGTACCTGATTTGACTCTAATTTACCCTTCTTCTCAGTCATTCCTGTTTCTCAATCCTTAAATCTCATTGGTTAAAGAGATAGACTGTTGGTCCCATCATTCACTGAGGTCCCAGATTCCTTCGTTATTAGCTCGCACTTCCAGCAAGTTACAGGGCAAAAATATTTTGAGTTGAAGGGTGCAGCAAAAAGTCTAACTGACGGGGCATGCCGCGAGATGCCCCACTCCAGCAAGATATGGGCTCATTATATACTGTGCGGCACAGCAAGACCAGACATTGAGCCCACACTGCAGTCTCCATGATATACAGAGTCTCACAGTGAGGCACTGAGGCAGTCATTGAGAATGTCTTGAACTGCTTGCGATGCCGGAATAGATTTACGGAATGTGTGTTTCAACAGTAGTTACAGTCACACACGGACAATGAACAGCTCAGAGGGAATCTGTAAACTCTGCACAGTGCTATTCAAAGCTTGTGAAGTGTAAAGTTATAGGGGATAAAGTTACCACATCTGTACTCAGGAGACGAAAGCTTCAATTTAAGACTAGCTCCCATGGTCACATTATTTGGTTCGATGGTGAGTAGGTTGGTTTGACTTTGGAATCGCTGACAGAGGTTGTGAGCTATGTGCTGACTTTTCAGATAGCAGGAGGAATGTGGGCCAGATCTCGTTGGTGAATTATATGCAAGTTTAAACTTTGTGACCAATGAGAAACATTATCACATTAACTTGTTGATGTATGTTAGTTCAGTGTGTTCCAGCACATCCATTCAGCTGAGAAGAGGAGACCACAGATTGATTTAGTCAAACATTCCCTGCAGTAAACAATTCCCCATTCCCTGCCCTTCCCCACCCACATCCAATGTGAATGAGACAACATTATTCCCAGTGCCGGGACCAATGCTTTCCTGATTATAATCAGGTTGTTTACGTACATTTTCTCTGTGGAATCATTTTCTTATCACACCCTTGGCTCAAAAGGTGCTCAGAAATCAATGGAAGTAAATTAATTTATTGCGTTATTTTATCTGGCAAAGTGCTTGTCAAACAATGAACCACCTTGAAGTGGAGCAAACCTATTGGGGTAGATCTTGACATTGTGCCACAGTGTAAAACGTTTGATAGCGAATCGGCAGCCTGTTTTGGTTGGAGGAATAAGGAGAGCCAATATAAACTAAAGGCTACAATTCTAAAGGGGTTGCAGGAACAGAGAGACCTAGGGGTATATGTGCACAAATCGTTGAAGGTGGCATGGCAGGTTGAAAAAGCGGTTAAAAAAGCTTACAGGATCCTGCGCTTCTTAATAGAGGTATAAGAGTGCAAAAGGAAGGAAGTTATGATGAACCTTTCTAAAACACTGGTTCGGCCTCAACTGGAGTAGTGTGTCCAATTCTGCGCACAGCACTTTAGGAAGGATGTGAAGGCCTTAGAGAAAAGATTTACAAGAATTGTTCCAGGAATGGGGGATTTCAGTTATGTGGATAGACTGGAGAAGCTGTGATTATTCTCCTTAGAGCAGAGAAGGTTGCGAAGAGATTTGATGGAGGTGTTCAAAATCATGAGGGATCTAGACAGAGCAGATAGAGAGAAACTGTTCATATTGGCATTAGGGTCGGGAACCAGAGGACACAGATTTAAGGTGATTGGCAGAAGAATCAAAGGCGACATGAGGAAAAAAAAAAATTTACGCACCAAATAGTTAGGATCTGGAATTCACTGTCTGAAAGGGTGGTGGAGGCAGATTCAATTGTGGCTTTCAAAAGGGAATTGGATAAGTAGCTGAAAGAAAAAAATTTGCAAAGCTACGGGTAAAGGGCAGGGGAGTGGGACAAGATGAAGTGCTCTTGCAGAGAGCTGGCATGGGCTCGAGGGGCCGAATGGCCTCCTTGTGTGTTGTAACCATTCTATTCTATTCTCTGTATGCTAAGGGGTTCATTTTGTGAGAAGCACTTTGTCAGATATGAGAAGGCACTGTGTAAATTCAAGTCTTTCCTTGCTTCCATTGTTTTCTTAGTACTTTTCGAGCCAAGGGTGTGATAAGAATCTGATCCCATAGACAAAGGGGGAGAAATTGGGTGTATTTGCATTTCCCGTTGGCACCCCCGGGGGTACTAATAGGGTGCAAATGACTTTGCAACCAGGCACGCCTTCGCGAACGGCTCCCGCTAAATTTGGCGGGAGTTTAGTGGCGGTGCTACGGCACAGCACCCCGATCTCCTGCGCCCGGAGATCGTGATATCATCGATGTGCACATCGCCTCTTAAGCGGCAGCTAAATTGGGTTTCGCCCCCCTGCCGGTGATAACAGCGATGGCTTCAGGGGACGCGTACCGGGCGGCTGGCCGCTACCGAGGCGGAATTTAAAGGGAGGTTGCCGGCTGCTGCTGGAAAAAATCTACCGTTTTCCTTTGCGCTCCGGTGGGGCTTTGGTGGCAGGGTCGGCGCCGCGATCGCTCAGCCCGGCATTCTGCTTGATCCGCGCGGCCACTCCCCCACTACCCGGTGGTCCAGGAAGTTGGGTTCCTATTATGGAGCTGGGCCCTTCCCTTTAATTCAGGGAAGAGCCACTCGTACGCGGCAGCACTGCTGAGCCGTGTGCCCTGCTCCCGGGCCCTGTGCCCCGCCCCTGCCCCAGGAAGGAAGTGCAGTGCTTAATTTAGCGCTCCACTTCCTTTCGGGGGCGGTAACCCCAATTTATCGCGAGGGGTGAGACTTCTGTGCCTGGAGCAAAGTCTCGCGCCTTGTGAGTGTTACTGCCCACAAATGGGCCGATACCCAATTTCTCAGCCAAAGTGTATTCAAGGCCTGATGATAATCAGGAACGCTGTTAGCTTCAGCACTGTGAATAAAGCTGTCTCATTCACAACAACTTGCATTTATATAGCGCCTTTAACATAGTAAAACATCCCGAGGTGCTTCACAGGAGTGTTGTCAAATAAAGTTTTGACGCCGAACCATGTAAGGAGATATTAGGACAGATGACTAAAAGTTTGGTTAAAGAGGTAGGTTTTAAAGAGCATCTTAAAGGAGGAGAGATGGAGGGGTTTAGGGAGAGAATTCAAGAGCTTAGGACCTGGGCAGCTGAAAGCACGGCCACCCATGGTGGGGCAATGAAAATCAGAGATACACAAGAGGAGTGCAGAGATCTCAGAGGATTGTGGGACTGGAGTAGATTACAGAGATGGGGAGGAGCGAGGCCATGAATTCATTTGAAAACAAGGATGATGCTTTTTTTAAATCGAGGCATTTCTTAACCAGGAGCCAATGTAGGTCAGCGAGCACAGGGGTGATGGGTGAATGGGATTTGGTGCGAGTTAGGGCATGGGCAGCAGGGTTTTAGATGACCTCAAGTTTACATAGGGTAGAATGTGGGAGGCCTGCCAGGAGTGCATGATTAGTCAAGTCTAGAGGTAACAAACGCATGGATGAGGGCTTCAGCAGCAGATGAGCTGAGGAAGGCAATGTTCTGGAGGTGGAAATAGGCAGTATTAGTGATGGCGCAGATGTGTGGTCGGAAGCTCATCTCGGGGCCAAATATGAAACCAAAGTTGCGAACAGTCTGGCTCAGCCTCAGACAGTTGCCAGGGAGAGGGATGGTAGTCGGTGGGTAGGGAACTGAGTTTGTGGTGGGGACTGAAGACAGTGGTTTTGGTCTTCCCAATATTTACCCAGCGAGTGGTTAGAATGTGGAACTCGCTAACACAAAGAGTAGTTGAGGCGAATAGCATAGATGCATTTAAGAGGAAGCTAGATATGAGGGAGAAAGGACTAGAAGGTTATGCTGATAGGGTGAGATGGAGTAGGGAGAAGGGAGGCTTGCATGGAGCATGAACAGCAGAATATAATCCTGGAGCAGCGAGAATAATGTCCAACTAGCCCCTCCTGACGATGTTGCTATGACCGCTGGATAAACTGGGCCACCCCGCCGTTAACCCTACTCTTCTGATGGAAAAATGTTGAGTCACATTCCCCCCCTCCCCAATTGACTGTTTTCAGAGTCAGCCAGGAAAAGTTGGTCCTCAACAAATTCCCCCGCTCTCTGCTCCGCTTGAAGTGTTTGTTCCGCATGCGACAATGTTGATGAAGATTTGTGCTGCAGTGGGGTGGGAGCTGCCATTCCCCCCATGCTGAGAGATTTTGCTGGGCCCCCCCTTACCCTCTGAGACTCCTTCCCTCCCTTCAGATACTCTGCGGGGCTCCTGCACAACCCTCTGCCCACACTCAAAGAATTTGCCAGCCCGGACCGTGCCAAAGGCTCCCGTTTAGAGATGCAGCCTGTCCGACCCGCTCCTCATGCCCCCATTCGGATAATCTGCCAAGAGAGCTTGCCTGCCCTGAAGGGAGAATGAGGTGGTTGACTTTGGTGGTTCTGTAATAGTCCTGAGCACCTCAGGTACGAATCTACATGATGCCGCGTGATTGATGTATAAAAAGAAGAAACTTGCATTTCTATAGCGCCTTTCATGGCCTCAGGATGTCCCAAAGTGCTTTACAGCTAATTAAGTACTTTGGAAATGTTTTCACTGTTGCAGTGTAGGAAACACCGCAGCCAATCTGCGCACAGTAAGGTCCCACAAACATCACAGTGATAACAAGCAGATAATCTGTTTTAGTGATGTTGGTCTCCTGCTCTTCTTCAAAATAGTGCTGTGGAATCTTTTACATCTACCTGACTTGGCAGACAGGGTCTCAGATTAACATCCCATCCGCAAGACGACGTCTCCGACAGTGCAACGCTCTCTCAGCACTGCACTGGAGTGTCAGCCTAGATTTTGTTCTCAAATCCCTGCAGTGGGACTTGAACCCACAACTTTCTGACGCAGAGGCGAGAGTGCTGCCCACTGAGCCATAGCTGATACCATGTCATTATAGTTATATAAATGGTTAATATAGTTATATAAAACAGAATTAAAATTGGTCAGTTTAAACCCGTGTTAATGGGGGCAAGTATCACTTTGCAGATACTGTTAAACAAACCCCTGCACATTTTGTGATCCCACAAGTTACAAATATCTTTGCTGTAATAAGACATACTTCCTCTCCTTGCATTGCTAATGCACCATAGTTTGAAGTCCCTTTCAGTACAATGTCATCATCATCATCATCATAGGCAGTCCCTCGAATCGAGGATGACTTGCTTCCACGTCAAAAAGTTCACAGGTGTTTCAATGAAGGACCTAAAATTCCAGGTCCCGAACTAAATCTTGAAGGGTGGAAGATGCCTGTGCGTAGATTTTTTTTAACATGTGGTGGCCGTTGCACACCAGCCACCACATGGGCTTGACAGAGCTAGGTCTTGGCCCAGTAGCAAGGATTAACCAAGATGGCTGGAGACCAGCTCTGCTGCATGGACCTAGTGCGCACACGTATCGCAGTGTGGGCTGGCCAGTGCTGCCCCTGGGTCCTCGACTCTTCTGGGCCCCGAACTCTCGCCTCTCCTGGGCCCCGATCACGTCCCTCTACAGTCTCTCGTCGCTCCTTCGCCCCGACCTCGCCGCTCCTACTGTACCTGCCCACGCTCCAATCACCGACCTGGACCTTGATGACTCTTGATCACTCTTCACTGCCGTTGCTCTCCTGCTCCAGCACGTGCTGCTCCTTCCGCTCCCCGGCCTGCTCCGATGGTGCTCGCAGGCCGGGGGCCGCTCAGCCTTCTGGGCTAGGCCGCCACGCTGCTCCTTCCGTGTGTGTGAAAGCTAACTGGGTCTTTCCTTTCTCTCCCCAGAATAAACTGGTTGATGTTTGTGAGAAATTACAGCTGAGAGTAGGATCGGTGGAGAGATTCATGGCAGAGACTCTGAACAGCAAAGACCACAGCCTTAAGGTTGGTGTGCTCGTCTAACAAAACCACTCTTGTTGTGGACAACGCTCTCCCTCGTTCTGGAAGAGTTTACTTGCAGGAGATGAAATTCGGTCTTCTTTCATGCCAATAGTGTGGCTGTGAAATGTCTGCAATGAACTTTATCCTGTTCTACCAAGTGTCTCTGAGAGTGCGGCTTCTGGGTGACGTATATCAATGGGACACTAGGACAAAGAGATTATGGATATAACCACTTGTGACTGAGTCCAAAACTAGGGGCCATAAATACGAGGTAGTCACGAAGGAATTGAGGAGAAACGTCTTTACCCAGAGAGTGGTTAGAATGTGGAACTCACTACCACAAGGATTGTTGAGGCAAACAGCATTGATGCCTTTAAGAGAAAGCTAGATAATGGGCTAGATTTCCGCTGACTTTGCAACCGGGTTTTTGCCGCGATTTGACCCTCCGCGGCGAAAACTCGGTCGACGGGATCCTCGGTGACCTCTTTGCGGAGGCGCTTCCACGTGCCGGCGGGGAGAGTTGCGCCGACATGCAACCATGTGCTCTTTCTGGACCCGTACGCCACGCAGCCCTGCCCTGCCAGCAGTGGTAAGTATGAAAACCTGCAAAAAGGTAAGTTAAAGTTTTTACTTTCTTAAAGTCTTTTTCAGTGATTTAGTAGGTAAGGGTTTTTTGAATGTTTTGTGAATTTTCTTTTGGTTTTTTGCAATTTTTTTCTTGTTTTCTCCCCTCCCAAGGCCTCTCTTGCAGCGTTCCGCCCCCCCCCCCCCCACCCCCCGGACTAAAGTCGCCGCGAATCCTCATGCAATGCCGACTTTACCGATGGTGCAGACGTAAAGGCTGAAAGTTAGGCCTAAAACGGTTGGTGTAAAACTACCGACAACCAAAAATCAAGCCCAACATGAGGGCGAGAGGGACATAAGAATTTGGTGATAGGGTGAGATGAAAAGGGATGGGAGGAGGCTGATGTGGAGCATAAACACCAGCACAGACCAGTTGGGCCGAGCGGCCTATTTCTGTGCTGCAAATTCGATGTAATCTTTTAAAGTGATTTTTACAGATAGGCTTTCATGGGGAATTGGATAAATACTTGAAAAGGAAAAAATTTGCAAGGCAATGGGGAAAGAGCAGTGGGGGAGTGGGACTAATTGGACAGCTCTTTCAAGGAGCCGGCACACACACGATGGGCCAATAGGCCACCTCCTGCGCTGTAGGGGGCAATTTTAACGTAACTCGCCGTCAGAAAAGTGACGGGATTGGGCGGAAGGTTGGATTTACACCCCGCTCGGTATTACTCTGCAGTGACCCCAATGGAGAGCAATATCGGACAGGATGTAACACCAGTGTTGCACACGATCCCGTCAGTTTTTCGACGGCGGGTTAGGTTGAAATTGCCCCCGTTAACTCTATGATTCTTCACTTGATTCGCTGATTTTTTTTATTTTCAACTTAAGAAATGCTTGATCACTTTCAGACCGTTCAACAAAAATGTCTTTAAGAATGTAAGAAACATGAGCAGGAGTCGGCTGTTTGGCCCTGCGAGCCTGCTCTGCCATTCAATAAGATCATGGCTGATCTTCTACCTCAACTCCACTTTCCCGCCTGATCTCCATATCCTTTGATTCCCCGAGAATCCAAAAATCTATCGATCTTAATCTTGAATACACTCAACGCCTGAGCATCCACAGCCCTCTAGGACAGAGAATTCCAAAGATTTGAGTGAAGAAATTTCTTCTCATCTCAGTCCTAAATGGATGACCCCTTATCCTGAGACTGTGCCCCCTAGTTCTAGATTGCCCAGCCAGGGGAAACATCCTCTCAGCAGCTACCCTGTCAAGCCTTCGAAGAATTTTATACGTTTCAATGAGATCACCTCTCATTCTTCTAAACTCGAGGGAATATAGGTCCATTCTACTCAATCTTTCCTCATAGGACAACCCTCTCATCCCAGATGATTTTTTTCCTGCCCCTTGTTCTTGGCTCTGTCCCACCAAGTTTCCTGATGTGCCCTTGATGCAGATGACTCTGCTCCCTCGTGCTGTTCCTCGCACGGTATGAATGAAGCACAGGCTCCAACCAGTTGCACGGGCCTTGGAATCCATGAGGCCCAGCCAAAGCTAAGTGTCCAATTATTCTAGTGGGCCCTGGAGGAGCAGGAGAGCTTACAAAAAATATCCAGGCCACTGCTGCCCCGGGATCCCCGCACTCCATGATTGTGACTCCCACTTCCCCGTTCCTCATAACTTGCCTTGATCAAAAACAGATGATCTGGTCATTGCCTTAATGCTGTTTGTGGGAGCTTGCTACATTACAATAGTTACTACACTTCAAAAGTAAATTTTTGGCTGTAAAGTACTTTGGGACATCATAAGGGACATCATAAAAAGCACTCTAGCAATGGGTGCTAAAAGAAAAGAAAGACTTGCATTTATATAGCATCTTTCACAACCTCAGGACATCCCAAAACATTTTACAGCCAATGCTGTGTGGCGGGATCAGGTTGGTAGAGGACCTTTGCCTTACAGATGTTTAGCTTAAGGCCCATGCTTTCGTACGCCTCGGTGAAGATGTTGATGATGGTTTGGAGTTCGGCCTCTGAATGTGCGCAGACGCAAGCGTCGTCCATGTACTGTAGTTCGATGATAGGGGATGAGATGACCTTGGATCTAGCCTGGAGGCGATGAAGGTTGAATGGGTTCCCATTGGTTCTATAGTTTAGTTCCACTCCAGCGGGGAGCTTGTCAAGAGTGACATGGAGTATTGCAGCGAGGAAGATCGTGAAGAGCGTTGGCGCATTGGCGCGATGACACAGCTCTGCTTGACCCCGGTTCATACATGGATTGGATCTGTGGTGGATCATGGTTTGCATGTTGTCGTGGAGCAACGGAGCATGGTGACAAACTTTTGGGGGCAGCCGAAACGGAGGCGGACGCTCCATAGTCCCTCACGGTTGACAGTGTCAAAGGCTTTTGTGAGGTCAAAGAAGGCCATGTACAAGGGTTGGTGCTGATCCCTGCATTTCTCTTGTGGTTGTCGCACGGTGAAGATCATGTCTGTTGTACCCCTTAGTGGACAGATCCTCATTGTGCCTCTGGGTGAAGCTCTTCAGCCACAGGGAGAAGACGGTTGAGGAGGATTCTAGCGATGAGTGCCTCAGCAAGAATTCCATCTGCCCCTGATGCCTCGTTGTTCTTGAGTTGACAGATGGCCTTTTCTACCTCGTGCAGGGCTGGGGTTTTGCTGAGATGGTGGTGGATAGTATGCCGCAGGATGGAGTCGAGGACACTTGTTTCGAAGGCAGAGTCGCGGTTAAGGAGATCTTCGAAATGCTCCTTCCAACGGGTCCTGATTGCCTCGGTGTCCTGAATGATTGTCTCCCCGATCTTGGCCAGCAGTGTGGTGGGGCCTTGGGTGCTTGGGCCGTAGGTGGACTTGACTGCGGGTAAGAATCCTCGCATGTCATTGCTGTCAGCCAGCTTCTGAATCTCTTGTGCTTTCTCCACCCACCATCTATTCTTTAGGTTGCGGGTTTTTTGTTGGACCTCGGCCTTCAGCCGTCTGTAGAGCTGCTTTGCTGCTCCCTAATTGGGTTGCTGCTTTAAGCTCAGAAATGCCCTACGCTTGCGGTTTATTAGCTCCTGGATCTCCTGGTCATTCTCGTCAAACCGGTCTTGGTGTTTCTTGGTTGAGTGACCGAGCGTCTCGTTGCAGACGCTGGTTATGGTGGCCTTGAGGGCAGACCAGATGCTGTGGGCACTCTGCGACTCAGGGTCAAAAAGGGTCGCCAGGTTGGCAGTGAGGTGCTGGCTGTATAGGGCTTTCTTAACTGAGGCTTTGAGTGTCCCAGTGTTGATTTTCCTGCGGCATTGTTTCTGTTGCCATCGCTGTTTTGGGGCTATGTTGATGTTAATGACAGAACGGATTAGGCGGTGGTCTGTCCAGCAGTTGTTGGCTCCTGTCATGGCGCGGGTGATGCGCACGTCCTTACGGTCCCTCACTCGGTCGATGACTTAGTCGAGCAGGTACCAGTGCTTGGAGCGAGGCTGTTGCCACGATGCCTTGTACTTGTCCCTCTGACAGAACAAGGTGTTGGTGATGACAAGGTCGTGTGTTAGGCATTTTGTCAGGAGCAGGGTACCGCTGGAGTTGGTTTTCCTTACCCCATCTCTGCCGATCACGCCTCCCCAGAGGTCTGTGTCCTTACCGACCCTGATGTTGAAGTCGCCGAGGCGGATCAGCTTGTCGTCCGTAGGGACGCGGGACAGGGATTGTTCGAGGCTGGAGTAGAATTCCTCTTTGACCTCATCTGTTGCGTCGAGTGTTGGAGCGTACGTGCTGGTTCCAAGATAGGGTGAACCAGAGAGTCATGAGACGTTTGCTTGTCCCGCAGAGGGAGTCTCTGAGGTGCTGACCATCTCGTTCTTGATGGCGAAGCCAACTCCATGGAGGGGGTGTTCTTCTGGTTTGCCTTTCTAGAAGAAGGTGTAACCACCACCTTGTTCTTTGAGCTGGCCTTCCCCTGCCCGCCGGGTCTCACTTAGGGCGACGACGTTGACGTCGAAGTGTCTGAGTTCCCGGGCAACGATGGTGGTGTGACATTCCGGTCTGTTGCTGTTGGGGTTGTCCATGAGGGTCCTGACGTTCTAGGTCCAGAGATTCATTTTGAGGGGTTGGAAGAGTTTCAAGGTGGCGGACGGGATGGCAGCTCCCGAGGGAGCTCTCCCTGAACAAATTTCCCTCAGGCCATCTGCTGCCATCCTTCTCTCCCCCAATTTCCCCTCCTCACTAAGCCTAATAGTGGGTGCATTTCCTACCCCTAAAGTATTTCCCTTACCCCTAAAACCCCGTGCTGCAAGGGCAGCTACCTGAGCCCACTGCCCATCCCCCAAACATGCCTGCTCACCTCCATCACTGAGTGGCGGACTTACCTCCCAGATCGACCTTCCTGCCCCAAGCCTTTCGCTCCCCACCGGACGTGGCTGACTCAGCCTCTCCACCTGATCCCTGACAGTGTCTGGTGAGCCTCCGACCAGCTCCAACCACAGGTTTGGGCCCTACCTCCTCTCTCTGCCCTCATGCTCGGGCCTTCCTCCCTCCGGCGATGTCCTGGCCTCCCCCCGGCCACTGGTCTCACTCCGCTGCGGAGCCCCTGGCGAGCACGTGGTGCGCACAATGGCTGTGGCCACTCTGACCTCTCCGACCTCTCCTCCTTCCACGAAGTGGACCTCTGGCCATCCCAATGCCTGCCCTCAGTCAGGAGCTAATACCTGTGAGTAGGAAGCATTACCTCAAACCTCTCACCCCCACTTCCCACACCTCGGATCTCCCACCATCTCACCGAAGGGCGCTGCTCAGTGCCGAGCTTACGGCTCGCATCCCGCTGTAGGCAACTAGGCCCATACAGTAGAACCTGGTCTCCAGTGGTCTTGGACCCATTTGCCACTGGACCAAGACCTTGTTCAGCTAAGCCCGTATGGTTGCCGGTGTGCAACGGCCACCCCACGTTAAAAGAACTCACACACAGGCATCTTCCACCTCCTCAAAATGAAAATACTGGTTCCTACAGTGGTTCTCGGTCCCCAAATGCCTCTATTTTAAAATGCTCATCCTTGTGTTCAAATCGCTCCATGGCCTTGCCCCCTCCCTATCTCTGTAACCTCCTCCGAGAACCCTCCGAGAATTCTAGGCTTCTCTAATTCTGGTCTCATGTGCGTCTCCTATTTACTTCACCCCACCATCAGTAGCTATGCCCTCAGCTACCTCGGCCCTAAGCTCTGGAATTCCCTCGCTTAACCTCTCCGCCTCCCTACCTCTCTCCCCTCCTTTAAGACGCTCCTTAAAACCGATGACGTTAACCAAGCTTTAGGGCACCTGACCTGATATCTCCTATGTGGTTTGCGGTCAAATTTTGTTTGAAAACGCTCCTGTGGAGGGCCACGGGACCTTTTATTTTGTTAAAGGCGCTCTCTAAATGCAAGTTGTTGTAATGATGCTGCTGTTGCTGATTGGGATGACTTCAGTGATTGAGATTATCGCTGCTCCGATTAATGCCATTGATTGCAGCTCATCCTTACTGATGGCTTCGCTCCACCTTCCTGCAAACAGGCTAATGCAAGTGGTGCCAGGGAACTGATCATCCAACGCCTAAACTTCATACGCGAGGTGTGCGAGAATGAGGAGCAGCGTCTGTTGGAGGTGGTCCATGACGAGGAAGAGCAGGTCCACCAGAGCATCCTGACCCAGAAAACCTACTGGACAGAGTCCCAGCAGAAGCTAATTGACATTAAAACCTACCTGGTGGACACACTGACCAAAACGGATGACAGTGCACTTGTGGTGAGTGTCAGTTTTCTATTACTATCCAGTCCTATTTATCAATTACTTCCAGTTACTATTTAACTGAATTCACTTTCTTTCTCTGCAGAAACGCCAGAAGGAAATATTTGAAAGGTACGTCTCGTCAATTATGCAGAGCGGGTACTGACTCGGCATAACCCATTGAAGCTTTACTCCCGCAGTTTACAATGTCATTTAGACCCGAGTGTTAGCGTGTGTGGAAACTCACGAGTGCGAGTGCTGTACCTTGTCTGAACCCTGCATCCGGCCTGACCATAGCAAACTACTGCGGATGTAGGAAATCAGAAATAAAACCAGTAAATGCTGCAAATACTCAGCAGATCAGCAGGCAGCATCTGTGGAGAGAGCAACAGAGTTAATGTTTCAGGTCGGTGACCCTTCATCAGAACGGTTCTATCTGCTGCCTGACCTGCTGAGTATTTCCAGCACTTTTTGTTTTTATTCCTGCTTGACAATAACTGAATCTAATTACACAATGAACTTAGCCATTTAAAGAACTTCAGTGAAGTGCTGTGTGTCTCCAGCCTGACTGAATCAAATGACACATTCTAGGCAAAGTGTTGGGTGGTTATTGTCCTTCAACATCCTGGCAGGGCATTGTATTTACTGCTAGGGGTCTTATTCTCCCATTTCCTACATTAGGTAAGTGACTGCACTTCAAAAAAGTACTTAATTGGCTGTAAAGCGATTTGGATCATTCTGAGGTCAGAAAGGCGCTATATAAATGCAGGTCATCCATTCATTCTTTCTGTCTTCTCCTACCTGTCTTCTCCTTTCTGTCTTCTCTTCTCTTTCTTTCCCTTCCATTCTCCAAGGAAAGGCCAGCATGGTAAATACAGGCTTGCCTCATCACCGCGGGAATTTTGTTTGCGAATTCCTGACCCTTTGGGCATAGAGCCCCAACTGCTCCATCCTTTAAGGAGAGCAATGGAGCTACTAATTGTCTTGAATCACTGAATGCATTGACCTGCTGAAGGTCCTGCCATGATAAAATCATTTTATTTCCCAAATTATGTGTAAATATTATGAATGAGAGGGTCTGTCACCTACATCTCAGGGATACCTCCCCAAAATATAAATCCTTCCACTAACTACAGTTTTCAACAAGCCTGTGGACCTGTGTTTAAACCTTTTGCCTTCCCCTCCCTCCCCAAGACCACCAACTGTGACTTTTCAACACTAGGCCACCCACAGTATGATTTATTGAAGCCCCTCCATGAGTGGTGTAAAACCCCCGTTTGCCCTCAGGTTTGAACGTATTCCTGGATGTTTCATCACATGGCCTCCCCAACTCCCAATGTCTCACACAGTCAAACAGCCATCTTTACCCCGTTATGTCTTTAGATGCTCTGATAATGACTCCACAAGGCAATGTATTGTACTTGAACTGTAGTGACCTTAGTCCATTTAATGTAACTCCAAAGTGAGTATCACACATGGTGGCCTGCCTTTTATACTAGGCCTGGCACACCTGTACAGGTAACCTAAAAGTCTCCCACTGCAGTGCCCTCTGGTGGCACACCTTAGTGACCATACAGCTGGTGTACAAGTTTCCCATAGTAGTGCCCTCTGGTGGCACATCATATGTAATAGTACAAGCAGTACACATGTTTGGATACATGACATCACTCTCCCCCAAGTCCTTAGTGCAAATTGCCTTCATGCATTTACTGTGCTCTGGGCTTAGCTCTATCTGGTTGACCCTTGGAGGGTCGTTTCCATCTTGGGTGAGTAGGTGGTGTTTCGTTGGCAGTGGAGGTGCTGGTGGTTTCTGATTGTGCGTCCATGACCACTCCATTCTCTCCCCTACCACATATAGGTTGTGCCGGTGGCTCATTATATTCATATACATTCAAGTCCAGAAAAAAAATTGCATTTACATCATTACATTTGTGGTACAGTTGTGAGACAAGTACATTTGAATGGTGAGGTCCATACTTGGAATATACTTGGAATCAGTGCTGGGGTCAGCACCGGTGCATGAGGACAAACTAGTGCCAGAACTGCTGGATGATGTCCAGGTAGTCTGGTGGTGGCGCGGTGCCCAGTGCTGGCAGTGGGAACCCGGTTGGCTCAAGTTGCCTACTCGCGGGGCCTTTGCCGTTGCTCCTAGCTTCAGGCAGGTTCACAGACGCCTGTGACCTCCCTGTCCTCTCCTTGCGCCCCGGGTCGCTGCTGCTCCCTGAGGAGCAGTCGTCTAGCAGTGCACGGGGAACTGCTGACTCGCTTGCCTCGGCGTTATTTGGTTTGGGATCCTGGCTTATCCCAGTCCCATTTGGGAGAACCGTTGTGAGTGACCCTTCGTTCCCGAGTATGGCCTTGGCGGCGATGGGGTCTGGGGACTGCGCCACAGCGCAGTTTGCTCCTTCAGGCTCGTGGCGGTTGGTGCCATCAGATGTCTGAGAGGTGGAGCCGATCAGGGGCAGAGTATCGATAGCGGTGCCGTTACCCTCCTGAGATCGTTTGTTCTGCAGCTTGTCAATTTTAGCTGTTTGTGGCCACACTCCGTGGTGCATCACTCTGGTCCCAGGGACGCAGGCTACAGCATTGGGTAGCTCACTAGACCTGTGTGCTCCCGATCGGTATTTGTCCGCTACATTAACTGAATGCAGTTGAAATCCTACATCGCACAACGTTTCATTACTCATTGTGGATAAACTGTAGCTCCGATCACAGTTGCGCGACTTTTCTTTGCTTATTACATGTATAAAACTCTGATCATCAATTACACATTTTACATTTAACGCATAGTTGCTGTTACATTGCATGAGAATGTGGACCTGCCCCTTTAAATGTGTTCGGTTGCTGGCCTCCTTTAAGAGAGCCTTGCTATCTTTACCCCAATCCTCTTCTCCGTTTGGTACCACGTGTTGCTCCATCAGCGCTGCACCTCGTGGTCTGGCCGCCGCCATCTTTTTCTTCAGCGCTTCACCTTGTGGTTTGGGCGCCATCTTTCTTCCATCCACGATGTCGACTGCTGTGATCCTCTTCTCCCCGGGTTCCGCCACCGAAGCTGGAAAGTCGCCTTTGGATCCTATTTTTTTCCTGCAGAGTACTGCCACTGGAGCCCCGAAGGTGCGTTCAGGTCGTCTCAGTTGGATCATCTCCACGGAGACAGACTGAGCGATCTATGCCTCGGGTGCTGTGCTGGTCTGCTCGCTGGTGCCGGACCCAACCTCAGGTGAGGGCTTGCTTTGCCTCTGAGAGCAGGAGACGTTGATCGCTGGAGGGATGAAATCTTCCCAGCTCCAATGGATCTTCTCCATCCACCTTCTTTCGAGTAGCGTTGGTCCATCACCTGCAACAATCCACAGGGGTAACTTGTGCACCACGCCATCATGGAGTACCTTTACATCTGTACTACCAACAACTGGGATAAGTTCATTGGTGTAGGTGCACAGCTTTGCCTGAACCGGGACCAACTTGGGTCGTTCAGCTTGATTGTTCCATAGCCTCTCAAAGGCTTCTTGATTCATTACTGACTGGCTCGCCCCCGTGTCCACTTCCACTTCCATGAAGACTGGAACGCCATTTATCTTGACTTCCATCCTCAATGGGGAACATTCTGTGGTGCAGGTAAACATGCCATACACGATGAGGTGTATGGCATGTTTACCTGCACCACAGAATGCTGAGCTGCCTCTCTGACTATTGTTTCATAATCAGCGCTGGATTCATGGCCATCTGCAGATTCTTCATCAACACAGTGAGTTATATTTCTTTTACACATTCGCTGGAGGTGACCCTTTGTGCTGCAGCCTTTACACACATAGTCCTTAAAACGGCACTGGTGAGCCCTGTGATTCCTTCCACAACGCCAGCATGGTCCTACTCGATTAGCCCCCCCCTCGGGTTAAGGGACTCGGAGGCCTGTTCTCACTCCCCTGAGGAGATTCACGTTCTACAGTTCAGCCTCTAAAAGGCGCCATTCTGTGTACAGTACTTGCCGGGTTTGAGTCCTGAAGAAGAGTCATCTGCCTAGAGCCGCAGGTCGAGGTCATGAATGCCTGGCTCTCTTTGAGCTTGAGTTGTTCTTGGATCAGCGTTACAAGCTCCTCGTACGTCTTGGTCGTTGTCTTTGCTGGTGCCAGTAAGTCCCTGATGAGGCCATAGACGGTGGACCCACAACTGATGAACAGGATAGCTCTGCACTTATCAGCCAGTGTGACTGGATTATCGCCTGCCAGGTCGTTTGCTGTGAAGAAATGGTCGAGCCTCTCCACAAAGACGTCCCAATCATCACCATCGGCGAACTGCTGCAACGTACCAAGGTTAGCCATTTTCGCGTGAAAGTCCATAATCTCGTCGCCAATTGTTATGTCTTTAGATCCTCTGATAATGACTCCATGAGGCAATGTATTGTACTTAAACTGTAGTGACCATAGTCCATTTAATGTAACTCCAGAGTGAGTATCACACATGGTGGCCTGCCTTTTATACTAGGCCTGGCACACCTGTACAGGTAACCAACAAGTCTCCCACTGCAGTGCCCTCTGGTGGCACACCTTAGTGACCATACAGCTGGTGTACAAGTTTCTCATAGTAGTGCCCTCTGGTGGCACATCATATGTAATAATACAAGCAGTACACATGTTTGGATACATGACAAACCCCATCTCCTAAATTATTATTGCTGAGAAACAAAAGTGTTCAATGAAAATGAAGAAAACACGCATTGTATTTTAACGCCCCCTATGATTTTTCTCCTGGGTGTTGCTTGCTGCTGGAGATTAATTTTTAATTCCTGGAGACGCCAGAACAATCCTGGAGGATTGGCAACCCTACCATACCTCCCCCGCTGTGCTGGATCTTTGTATCTGGGTTCCAGCAGATTTCAGACCTATGTTAATGAGAAGACTCTTAGCTTTGCAGGCGACGATTATCGTGGGCACAAACTCATGTACGACAGCATCACGGTACTGATGCCTTTGTTACCTCTAGAATTGCCTATTCCAATGCACTCCTGGCTGGCCTCCCACGTTCTACCCTACGTAAACTTGAGGTCATCCAAAACTCGGCTGCCCGTGTCCTAACTCACACCACGTTCCTTCACCCCTGTGCTGGCTGATCTGCATTGGCTCCTGGTTAAGCAACAGCTTGATTTAAAAATTCTCATCCTTGTTTACAAATCCCTCCATGGCCGCGCCCCTTTCTATCTCTGTAATCTCTTCCAGCCCCACAACCATCCAAGATATCTGCGCTCTTCTAATTCCGCCTCTGGAGCATCCCTGATTTTAATCGGCCCACTCTTGGTGGCAGTGCCTTCAGCTGTCTGGGCCCTAAGCTTTGGAATTCCTTCCCTAAATCTCTCCACTGCTGTAGCTCCCTTTCCTCCTTTAAGACGCTCCTTATAAACCTACCTCTTTGACCAAGCTTTTGGTCACCTGCCCTAATTTTCCCTTATGCGGCTCGGTGTGAAATTGTTTTGTCTTGTAATACTCTTGTGAAGCGCCTTGGGATGTTTTACTACATTAAAGGCGCTATATAAATACAAGTTGTTGTTGATGGGACTTGGACGGTGAGCAAAGTCTTCGCAGTTTATAAATATCCCCCCAAACATTATTACAGGGGAGGAAAATACATATGTCTATCTGTCGTTGACACACCCGCATAGGTGAGCTTAATTGGAACAATGAGTAGTTAGAAGCAATGTTCCTGCTAATTCTTTTTGGGTGCGTGGCCCCTCTAATGGGCTGCATGGCCCATTCAGATTTCCGCGCATGCGTGGTTTTTCCTTTTAAAAACCGCTGATGGGCCTGCGTGGAACCTCTAGATTGGGGTGCAGCATAACAGGAACATTGGTTAGAAGATGAATCCGTTATGCTGTTGTCCACTTACAGAATCATAGTCATTCGGCCCATCGTACCGTTGCTGGCACGCTGTAAGAGCTATCCAGTTAGTCTCACTTCCCCGCTCTTTCCCCCAGAGCCCTGCAAATCTTTCCTTTTCAAGTATTTATCCAATTCTCTTTTGAAAGTTATTATTGAATCTGCTCCCACCGCCCTTTTCAGCCACTGTATTCCAGATCACAACAACGCGCTGCGTAAAAACCTTCTCCTCATCTCCCCCCCCTTGTTCTTTTGCCGATTGTCTTAAATCTGTGACCTCTAGATACTAACCCTCCTGCCAGTGGAAACAGTTTCTCGCTATTTACTCTATCAAAACCCCTCATTATTTAGAATACCTCTATTAAATCTCCCCTGAATTGTCTCTGCTCTAAGGAGAACAATCCCAGCTTCTCTGGTCTTTCCACATAACTGAAGTCCCTCATTTCTGATATTGTTCTGCTAAATCTCCTCTGCACCCGCTCCAAGGTCTTGATATCCTTCCTAAAGTGTGGTGCCCAGAATTGGACACAATACTCCAGCTGCACTGTGTGTATGTCTGTTGTTTTTGTTCTGAATATGATTTTTTTTGTTCCAGGGCGGAGGAAGCAGAGGGAATTCTTGAGCCTGTAGACTCAAACAAGCTGAACTTCAACCTTGCCTGCGCTCACAGTCACCTCCTCGGTAGTCTGTGGGCATCTGCGGCCATGATCTGCATCACAGGTCAGTAATAACTCACCACAATAATTACTTAGTGTATTGTATCTCAAATAGAAACAAGGTGATCGGTTTGAAACCGGTGCTATTGGGAAAGAGGAAAACTAGAAGCCACCAATATAAGATAGTCAACAAGAAATACAATCAGAAATTCAGAAGAAAGTTCTTTACCCAGAGAGTGGTGAGAATGTGGAACTCGCTAATCACAGGAAGTGGTTGAAGTGAATAGTATAGATGCATTTAAGGGGAGGCGAGATAAGCATTTGAGGGAGATGTGAATAGAGGGTTATGCTGATAGATTTAGATGAGGAAGGATTGGAGGAGGCTTGAGTGAAGCATAAATGCCAGCATGGACTGGTTGGGCTGACTGGCCTGTTTCTGTGCTGTTTATGTAATGTACTGGTTTGAACCCTCAGCGGCTCTCCTCGTGGATCAGTGTGATTAGCCAGCGATTAACTAAGCTATACAGACCAGAGGCGGCAAAAGGTTCGATCCTGGGCCTGCGCTTAGTTAGCTGATCTCAGTGGTAGATGGGCTACAATTGGCCTTCACAGCCCTGGGGTCTGGAGGTGAAGATTGGCCAGAGTGCCCACTGCTTATTGCTATTTCTGACCCCTGCTGGAGTTCACATGCATGGGCATCGAGTGGGAAAAAAGGAACATGCTTGATGTGATGTTCCCTACGGTTGAATCATCTGCCAAATTCACTGTTGCGTACCTTCAACAATAATGAGCACTTGGGCGCTGTACTGGAGGATGCTCATCAAATTGTACCTCAGCAAGAATCTTGTGACTTAACCTGGGGGAAAATTAGGGTCTTACACAGACTATCTCTGTAACCTCCTCCAGCCCGACAACCCTCCAAGATCTCTGCACTCCTCCAATTCTGGTCTCTTGCACATCTCCAATTTCCATCGCCCCACCATTGGAGGCCATGACTTCTGTTGTCTACGCCCTAAGCTCTGGAATTCCCTCCCTAAACTTCTCCGCATCTCTACATCTCTCTCCTCCTTTAAGACACTCCTTAAAACCTACCTCTTTGACTAAACGTTTGGTCAATTGTCTTAATATCTCTTTTTATGTGGCTCAGTGTCAAATTTTGTCTGATAACGCTCCTGTGAAACGGCTTGGAACGCTTTACTACATTAAAGGCACTATATAAATGCAAGTTGTTGTTGAAGGGACGGGGTGAAAATTGTTAAGGGAAAGAAACTCCCAGTGGAGTATAACATAAGGAAATGATGGGCAGGTAAAGATCAGCTGGCTCACCAAGCTTGTCCCTCACACACACTCATAACTAGACACTTCCTACACCGCAACCCCCCCCCCCCCCGCAACACTGTCATGTAATCTCCTAGGAGAGGCAATAAAGATGTAAAGGTTAAAGGTCTCTTGCAGTCTTTTCTGAGGCCCTAGCCATCCATGACCTTACTGTGGATCATTCCACTGACATCCTGGCATTGACTGAAACTTGGCTCACTGGTGGTGACATCTTACCGGTTACTGAAGACTCCCCACCTGGCTATACTTCCCACCACCTGTCCTGCCCAGTAGACATAGCTGGCCAGGTTTATGATAAATGGAACATCATGGATGCTGTGGCAGCGTAGCCTTTATCACCAAGTCACACCTTTTCTTGCCCCCCCCACACCTTGCTACTCCTTTGTTGCCTTCTCCTCCTTTTAGCAACTCACCTGGTTTCATCCCTCTCGCCTCATTTAAAATGCTCATTGTCCACTGCCCTTCCAAGCTCCATCCTGGGGTTGTCCAGCGATATCCTCCCTCACTGAGCAATTGCTCGCTCATGCTATTTTCAGTGGCTTTCATCTTCTCAATATGTAGTTGGAGGACATTTCTCCTCATCCAGTACTGGATGTTGGACAAGCACATGACAAATGAGAGACTGTGGAGTGGTCGAGAGAGGTGGTGGTGAGGTAGAGCTGGGTGTCGTCAGCTTACAAGTGGAACCTGGCGTTATGGGCTAGGCTGGGCTGTAGTGTGCTGGGCTGTGTTTGCATGGGCTGGGCTGGGATGGGCTGAGCTGGATGTGCTGGGCTGTGTTTGCATAGGCTGGGCTGGGATGGGATGGGCTGGATGGGCTGGGCTGTGTTTGCATAGGCTGGGCTGGGCTGGGCTGTGTTTGCATGGGCTGGGCTGGGATGGGATGGGCTGGGCTGTGTTTGCATGGGCTGGGCTGGGATGGGATGGGCTGGGCTGTGTTTGCATGGGCTGGGCTGGGATGGGATGGGCTGGGCTGTGTTTGCATGGGCAGGGCTGGGATGGGATGGGCTGGATGGGCTGGGCTGTGTTTGCATGGGCTGAGCTGGGCTGGGATGGGCTGGGCTGGGATGGGCTGGGATGGGCTGGGATGGACTGGGCTGGGATGGGCTGGGCTGGGCTGGACTGGATGGGCTGGGATGGACTGGGCTGGGATGGGCTGGGCTGTGTTTGCATGGGCTGAGCTGGGCTGCGTTTGCATGGGCTGAGCTGGGCTGGATGGGCTGGGCAGGGCTGGGATGGGATGGGCTAAATGGGCTGGGCTGGGCTGGACTGGATGGGATGGGCTGAGCTGGGCTGGACTGGATGGGCTGGGCTGAGCTGGGCTGGGTTGGATGGGCTGGGCTGAGCTGGGCTGGATGGGCTGGGCTGGACTGGATGGGCTGGGCTGGATGGGCTGGATTATGCACTCAAGTCTGTGGAGTGGGACTTGAACCCAGGACCTTAAGTACAATTACGTTTTAAAAAGAAAAGACTAAACAGTTAAACCACCGGCCCCCACCCCCGGTCCAGTGGCCAAAGTGTATCAAGTCTTTAACGGATGAGCATTTCTGCCAAAATCGCTCACTATTCCAGACTCATTCTGGAATGTAAAGATAACCCCTGGCTTCTATTCTCCACTGCAAGCCGACTTTTTAAACCCCTTTCCCCAGTCTCCACCTTCACCTCCGACAATAATTGTGAGGAGCTCATGGACTTCTTTGTCTCTAAGATTGAGACCATCCGTTCGGCCACCTCTGCCTCTTCCCCTCCTTCCCCTAACCCACCGGGCCAAACTTCCTCTAAGGGTCATCCTGCCCTAGCCCTGACCTCACATCTTTCTCCAGTTTCTCTCCAATCTCCCCTCATGATCTTTCTGAGCTCATCCTGTCCATGAGACCCACTTCCTGCTCCCCTAACCCTGTTCCCACCAAACTGCTGACCACCCAACTTCCTTTTCTAGCTCCCATGTTAGCTGACATTGTTAACAGTTCTCTCTCCTCAGGTACTGTCCCTCTCCCTCAAATCTGCCGTCATCACTCCTCTCCTCAAAAAAACAACCCTCGACCCCTCCGTCCTTGCAAACTATTGCCTCCCTTTCCTCTCCAAATTCCTTGAACGTGTTGTTGCTTCCCAAATCTGTGCCCATCTTTCCCACAATTCCATGTTTGAATCCCTCCATTCCGGTTTCTGCTCCTGTTACAGTACCGAAATGGCTCTCATCAAAGTCACAAATGACATCCTTTGTGATTGTGACAAAGGCAAACTATCCCTCCTCGTCCTTCTTGACTTGTCTGCAGCCTTTGACACAGTTGACCACTCCATCCTCCTCCAATGCCTCTCCACCATCGTCCAGCTGGGGGGGACTGCACTCGTCTAGCTCCATTCTTATCTATCTAATCGTAGCCAGAGAATCACCTGCAACGGCTTCTCTTCCCGCCCCCGTATCGTTACCTCTGGTATCCCCAAAGATTTATCCTTGGTCCCCTCTTATTTCTCATCTACACATTGCCCTTTGGCGACATCATCTGGAAAAGCAGCGTCAGTTTCCACATGTACGCTGAGGACACCCAGCTCTACCTCACCACCACTTCTCTCGACCCCTCCATGGTCTCAAAATTGTCAGACTGCTTGTCCGACATCCAGTTCTGGAAGAGCAGAATTTTTCTCCAGTTGAATATTGGGAAGACCGAAGCCATTGTTTTCGGTTCCCGCCACAAACTCCATTCCCCAGCCACTGACTCCATCCCTCTCCCCAACTTCTGTCTGAGGCTGAACCAGACTGTTCGCAACCTTGGTGTCATATTTGACCCTGGAATGAGCTTTCAACCACATATCCATGCCATCATTAAAACCGCCTATTTCCACCTCCCTAACATTGCCCGTCTCCACCCTTGCCTCAGCTCATCCGCTGCTGAAGCCCTCATCCATGCCTTTGTTACCTCGAGACTTGACTATTCCAACTCACTCCTGGCTGGCCTCTCACATTCTACCCTACGTAAACTAGAGGTGATCCAAAACTTGGCTGCCCATGTCCTACCTCGCTCCAATTCCTAACTCGAACCAAGTCCCACTTGCCCATCACCCCTGTGCTCGCTGACCTATATTGGCTTCCAGTTAAGCAACGCCTCGATTTAAAAATTCTCATCCTTATTTTCAAATCCATCCATGGCCTCGCCCCTCCCTATCTCTGTAATCTCCTCCAGCCCCACAACCTCCCGAGATGACTGTGCTCTTCTAATTCTGCCCTTTTGAGCATCCCTGATTATAATCGCTCAACCATTGGTGGCCGTGCCTTCTGTTCCTTAGGCCCCAAGCTCTGGAACTCCCTGCCTAAACCTCTCTGCATCTCTACCTCTCTTTCCTCCTTAAAACCTACCTCTTTGACCAAGCTTTTGGTCACCTGTGCTAACTTTTACTTCTGCGACTTGGTGTCACATTTTTCTCTCTCATAATACTCCTGTGAAGCACCTTGGGACATTTCACCACGTTAAAGGCGCTATATAAATTCAAGTTGTTGTTGTTTTTCAGGTGCTGAAGACTTGCACATTGATGAAAAAACATTGCACTCATCGCTGACACTCTCCGAAAATAAAAAGAGACTGACCTTTGTCAGCAAGAAAGTCCGCTCCTACCCGGACTGTCCTGAGCGCTTTGACCACTGGCCAAATGCCCTGGGGCTGGAGTCGTTCCAGGGCGGCCTTCACACCTGGAGAGTGGACGTGGAGAGAAGCTGCGCCTACAAAGTGGGACTGGCTTACGGCTGCCTTGCACGCAAAGGTTCCGGCCACGAATCCCGCCTCGGATATAACCCGTCCTCCTGGGTGTTCTCTCGGTACGATGAAAAGTACACGGTCGCCCATGACAGCCAGTTGAAGACCTTGGATCTGCTGAGGCGCCCGGCATCGATCGGTGTGCTGGTGGACTATGAAGGAGGTGAAATCCTTTTCTATGATCCTGACACCTGCTCCATAATGCACAGCTACAGAACAAAGCTCACCCTTCCCATCTACGCGGCGTTGGCAGTGGGGGATGAAAGTATCACAATTGTCCAATAGCAGGGTGGTAGATCCATTGGATCCTGAGATATCGCCGAGCACTTGCCTAATATTTCGGTTCCGGAATTCTCTCATTCTGGGAAAGGACCCAGTCTAATAGTTCAGGAACTGGCAAAGTGCTCCAATGCTGGGTCAAACTGAGCACAAAATCTTCTTACGCTGAGTTGTCAACATATAAATAATTCATTCTTGCTGTTTGGGTCATTGCAGGTCACTCTGTGTTAATAAGATGTTGACATTGTAGCTCAGAGTTAAACATGGAAAGGATGGGTAACAGGGTTTTTCTTCGCTAGTTTTCTGCCCTTATTTCCCCTCTTGAAGACATTGATTTCCTTGCTGGTATAGTTTTAATACATTCACTCTCGGGATGTGGGTGTCGCTGGCATTTATTGCCCACCCAATGATGTTCTGGGAAGGCGGTGGGCTTTCTTGAACCACTGTGATCCATTTGTCACAACTGAGGGCAGTTAAGAGACAAACATGCTGGCGTGGGACTGGAGTCACACACAGGCCAGACTGGGTAAGGACGGCAGGTTTCCTTCCCTAAAGGATATTAGTGAACCAGTTAGGGTTTTTTTTACGACAATCCGACAGCTTCATGGTCTCTTGTGCTGATACAGGTTGACCCTCCCTTATCCGGAACCGGCGGGACCTGGTCCAATCTGGATAAGGGATTTTTCTGGACGAAGGGTGGTCACGTTAAATTGGATGGTACAGGTATTGAGCAAGGAGATATCGGGGCTGGTTGGCTTGGGGCTGGGAGTGCGGCAGAGAGATCGGGGGTGGATCGCGGGGTCAGGCCAGCGATTGCAGGAGTCGGCAGCGAGGAAGGACTTCAAGCTGTTCATGTCAGAGTTCTGCGCATGTGTCACCCGGTGGCCAGGAATGGTTCTGGACGAGGAGTGGTTCTGGATAAGAGAGTTCTGGATAAGGGAAGTTCAACCTGTACCAGCTTTTTATTTCCAGATTTTAAAAAAGAATTGAATTCAAGTTCTCAAACTGCCATGGAGGGATTTGAACTCGGGTTCACTAGATTATTTGGCCAATAACATAACCGCTACAATACCGTACCATACTTTACCCAAGTAGTCATGTTTATGTATGACCTTTGGCAGTGAATGTTGACAATCAGGGGTAGGGGGCGTACTGGATAGGGACAAAGAACCAGGCCTGATTTCTCCCTAACCCAGGGTCACTGAGACCAATCGCGTCCCTGCTCCTCTCACCCCAGGAACTCATCGCAGACCGAGGATCAAAACCTGGTCATTGGGACCAGTCACAAAGCTTTTAATGTTGGCAGTTTGTGAAATGGAAACTTTGAAAATCGAACTTAGTGCTGTGTGCCTGTTAGGCTAACATTCCCTCGAGGTTGCTGAGATTTGTGGAGGTTGTCAGTTCCCAGGTACAGACTGACTGGGTGATACTGGCTCGAGGGGCTGAATGACCTACTCCTGTTCCTGTGCCCCTATGATATATAATGCCTGCATTTAATCGCTGCTACAAGTATGGTGATCCATCGATAGGGGGGTTTGGGGTGCGAGGCCCAAGAATAATAAATAAGCTACTGAAAATCATTTTGTTTCTCTCATACTTTTAGTTTTTGCCATGTCACACTTCTTTAAGGGGATTTGGAGAGGGGTAGGGCCAGGGTAGGGTTTCCAACCCTCCAGGATCGACCTGGAGTCTCCAGGAATTAAAGATTAATCTTCAGGACACTGCTGTGAGGAAACCAGGAGAAAGTGAATAGCGGGCGGAAAAAAAATGGTGTTCAGCTCATTCTCTTTTGAACACTTCCACTTATTAGTTATATAAATATTGGAGTTTGGAGGGGGGTGGTGGGGAGGGGGGAGGCTGTTTGATCGGCTGAGGCGGTTGGGGTCATGTGATGAAACCTCCAGGAATATATCCAACCAGAGTTGGCAACCCTAGGCAGGGGTGAACAAATACATTGTGTTTTAAATTAGATTTGTGTGGAATCATGCAATAGAGTAACTGTAATGGAACCAAAAGGTTGTGGGCATGGTGGTGGGTTTGCTGGGCAGGAGGATGGGCCCAAATTCAGATTACAAGAGGAATGACGGAATATGCCCTCTGCAATGCCCAGGGTAGGTGTCACCACATTGCACGCTCCCATATGAAACATGCTCAGATATACTGTGCCTCCTGTTGGTGCCTTGACCTCAGTCATCTGCTTTGAACATGTATTGTTCCAGTGACTGAGCTGATTCCCTCAGTCACAAACTCTAAGCTAGATCACGTCTACACTACATTACAGTTCCAGGAGTTAAAGGGGCAACATCACCAATCAGAGAGCTTTGGAAAGGCTGAATTTCTGGAACTGTATATTGCCTGGTCTCAGTTATTTAATGATAAATGTACTTGTTATTCAATAGTGTGTTATAATTAAATAAAAGTATTTAAACATATATTTATGTTTGTAATTCTAATTTATGAAAATTACTATATTCAACACAATTTTTGTCTTTCCTATACTCTTATCTCTCTATCCTTTACAACCCTGTGCTCTCTGACCCCATCCTCTCTCAATCTTTTATAGCCCTTTGTGCTCCCTGACCCCATCCCATTTCTTTATCCTTCACAGCCCAGTGCTCTCTGTGACCCCATCCCTTTACAGGATCGTATCATGCCTCGCCCTGTCACTGAGGCAAAGTCCAAAAGAGAATGAGTGAGGCATCGAGAGAGAAAGAGGCATTGAAGCTAGTCAGCAATTTGTGTCCTTCCTCCCGCGTTAGATTTGACATGGAGGCTGAGAACCACCCCCCCCCCCTTTGATGCCAATCAGAATCACAGATTTCCCATGGCCACTCACCTTGGAACAGAAAAAGACAGCGGGTGTCCACCAGTTCTACCATCGTCCAATCAGTAAATCGCCATTCAGAGAACTGTTTATGTTAAAGTCCATTTTTCAGGTGACAATGAAATTACCGAGGCACTGCACCTTTCTGCAATATTAAATTCACACACCAACAAAGAGTTTTCCCATACTCCTCGGTGCCTGCTACTTTCAGTATTAATAAAGAACACGTATTGTTTCTGAATTTGTATATTTTAATGGGCCTGCTGTGTTTATGCTGTTCAGACAACAAGTCGCCATTTTACTGGTTCCGGTGGGTTTTATGTTGTTCCCATTATTCTCTTTTATATTTCAAACACACCCCTTGCACATCGAGGGAGTGTGAGTGTGTTAATATGTGAACTCAGGTGCGAGTGTGTCAGTATGGGAGGGCTGACTATGACTTTCCTCCTCCAGCTCCACTCTATGAGCTACCGATTATTGGCTCAGCTCTCACACTGATCGATGCAGGGCAGACAGCTGCTTTATTCAGAATGCAGGAGTGCTGACTGCAAAGGTGCTGGAAGTTGCTCCGAAGTAGGGTTGCCAAGCCTCCAGGATTACCCAGGAGTCTCCAGGAATTGAAGATTAATCTCTTGGACAGTGCCGCAAGCAAACCCGGGAGAAAAATCATAGGGGCATTGAAAAAGATTGCTGTTTGTTTTCCATTTTCTTTGAACACCTCTGTAATTCGTTATAAAAATATTGGAGATGGCGGAGAAAAGGCTGTTTGATTGACAGTCAAGTACCATCGGTTGGGTAACAGTCTGTTCGCTTTCCAATAGGCCGTGAGAAGGCAGGCACCGCGAGGATGGGCGTGCCGGTCGACCAATGGCATGGGGGCAGGAGGTCATGTGATGAAACCTCCAAGAATACATTCAACCAGAGTTGGCAACCCTATTCCTAAGTGAAGATTAAACGTCATTTCCCAACAAGACTTGACTGTGAATTGATGGGACAGAAGGAACGAGAGGGGAAGTTTTGCTTTGGGGATCCTGCCACGAATCGGGAGGTTGCCCCCCACCCCACCCCTATCCAAGCCCGTACATTTCTGTCTGTTAATGATGGGTTGGGAATGTGGATATGCACAGGGAATGCTGAAGTGGGACTTCTCCCCCAACATTGCGGACTTTTGGTGAGTGCAATGTGTCCATGTGGGTGCTCATGGGGTGAATATATGTCTGCTAAGTGATGTGAGTGTGTCGGGCTGTGTTAATCAGCTGTGACTATTACGACATGTGTCTGGTTCCTCCAATAGCCTAGTGGGTAAAGGCACCGTCATACAGACCAGAATTCCCCAGATTCGACTTCAATTGTTGAGCTCAGGTACTTTGCCTCAACTGGGCAGCGATTAGAATCACCCATTGACTGGGGGAGGTGGGAGGAATCACCCATTGACTGGGGGGTAGGGGGAGCACCCATTGACTGGGGGGGGGGGGGGAGTGCCCATTGACTGGGGGGAAGCACCCGTTGATTGGTGGGCGGGAGGAATCACCCATTGACTGGAGGGGGTAAGGGGAAGTGCCCATTGACTGGGGGCCGGGGGAGCACCCATTGACATGGGTGGAAGGAAGCACCCATTGACTGGGGGGAAGTGCCCATTGACTGGGGGTGGGGGAAAGTGCCCATTGACTGGGGGTAGGGAGGGGGCAGCACCCATTGACTGGGGGTAGGGAGGGGGCAGCACCCATTGACTGGGGTGGGGATCACCCATTGACTTGGAGGGGGGTGAAATCACCCATTGGTTGAGGGTGGAGAGGGAAGCACCCATTGACTGCGGGGTGGGGAGAAATCACCTATTGACTGGGGGCTGGGGGGAGCATACATTGACTGGGGGCTGGGGGGAGCACCCATTGACTTGGGGAGGTGGGGTGAAATCGGCCATTGATTGGGAGTGGAGGGGGAAGCACCCATTGACTTCGGGGGGGGGGGGTGAAATCGCCCATTGATTGAGGGTGGAGGGGGAAGCACCCATTGAGTGGAGGAAGCACTCATTGACTGGGGGCTGGGGGGAAATCACCTATTGAATGGGGGAAGCACTCATTGACTGGGGGCTGGGGGGAGCACCCATTGACTTGGGGTGGGGGGATGGCATATAAGAACATTAGAAATAGGAGCAGGAGTAGGCCATTCAGCCTCTCGAATCTGCTCTGGCTTTCAATAAGATCATGGCTGATCTTCCAGCTTAACTCCACTTTTCTGCACTATCCCCATATCCCTTGATTCCAATTAATATTCAAAAATCTATCGATCTCTGTCTTGAATATACTCAAAAATTGAGCCTCCAGAGCCCTCTGGGGTAGAGAATTCCAAAGATTCATCACCCTCTGAGTGAAGAAGTTTCTCCTCATCTCAGTCCTAAATGGCTGACCCCTTATTCTGAGACTGTGACCCCTGGCTTTAGACTCCCCAGCCAGAGGAAACATCCCCCCTGCATCTCCCCTGTCAAAATTTTGAATGTTTCAATGAGATCACCTATCATTCTTCTAAACTCTAGAGAATATAGGCCGAGTCGACTCAATCTCTCCTCATAGGACAATCCTCCATCCCAGGAATTAGTCTGGTGAACCTTCGTTGCATTCTCTCAATGGCAAGTATATTCTTCCTTAGGTAAGGAGACCAAAACTGTACACAATACTCCAGGTGTGGTCTCACCAGGGCCCTATATAATTACAGTAAGACATCGTTACTCATACTCAAATCCTCTTGTAATAAAGGCCAACATACCATTTGCTTTCTTAATTGCTTGCTGTACCCAAATGTTAACTTTCAGTGATGCATGTACAAGGACACCCAGGTCTCTCTGAACACCAACATTTACCAATCTCTCACCGTTTAAAAATACTCAATGTTTCTATTTTTCTTACCTAAGTGGATAACTCTCCACATTATATTCCATTTGCCATGTTCTTGCCCATTCTCTTAGGCTGTCTATATCTCATTTGAAGTCTCTTTCCATCCTTTTCACAACTTGCAATCCCACCTACGTATCATCAGCAAACTTGGATATATTACATTTGATCCCCTCATCCAAATAATTGATATAGTTTGTGAATAGCTGAGGCCCAAGCATCGATCCTTGCTGTACCCCAGTAGTTACAGCCTGCCAACCTGAAAATGTCCGTAAACCAATCCTCAATCCATGCTAGTAAATTACCCCAATCCTGAGCCCTAACTATGTTCAATTACCTCTTGTGTGGCACCTTATCGAGTGCCTTTTGAAAATCCAAATACACCACATTCACTGGCTCACCCTTATCTATTCTGCTGGTTACAACCTCAAAAAACTTGAACGGATTTGTCAAACATGATTTCCCTTTCATAAATCCGTACTGATTTTGCCCAATCCTATTATTATTTTCTAAGTGCCCTATTACCATGTCCTTAATAATAGATTCTAGCATTTTCCCGACGACGGATGTCAGGCTGACTGGTCTGTAGTTCCCTGTTTTCTCTCTCCCTTCTTTCTTAAATAGTGGGGGAGCACCCATTGACTGGGGTGAGGGGAGCACCCATTGACTGAGGGGTGGGGGGAAGCACTCATTGACTGGGGGTTGGGGGAGCACCCATTGACTGGGGTGAGGGGAGCACCCATTGACTGGGGTGAGGGGAGCACCCATTGACTGAGGGGTGGGGGAAGCACTCATTGACTGGGGGTGGGGGGAGCACCCATTGACTGGGGTGAGGGGAGCACCCATTGACTGGGGTGAGGGGAGCACCCATTGACTAGGGGTTGGGGGGAGCACCCATTGACTAGGGGTTGGGGGGGGCACCCATTGACTGGGGGGTGGGGGGGAACACTCATTGACTGGAGGGTGGGGGGAACACTCATTGACTGGGGGATGGGGGGAACACTCAGTGACTGGGGGGTGGGGAGTGTCATGTATTCAACTGTCATTGTAACCCATGTATAAACTGACCTAAGTTGTACACCGTGAGAACACTGACCACTAGGTGGTGAACTTGTGGAAGACACTCCTAACCTGGACTTTCAGGTATAAAAGGGGAAGCTCCACCCACCTTCATCACTTCAGTGCTGGCTAATAAAGGTTACTGGTCACAGAGTGACCTTCTCTCAAGTATGGGCCTCGTGTGTATTTATGCTGCATAGTAAGGACACATTATTGGCGATGAGAAACTAGGATTTAAACCACGCGAGCATGGCCACTAGCAGCACAGACGAGAGGTACTGTGTTGGTGATGATTGGGACGATTTTATTGAGAGACTACAGCAAAGTTTCGTCACTAAGGAATGGTTGGGACAGGATTCGGCCGACAAACACAGGGCTCATCTCCTGACGGTTTGTGGATCCAGGACGTACTCCCTGATGAAGGACCTTCTAGAGCCAGAGAAGCCGGTGGACAAGACTTTTGAAGAGCTCAGTAAGTTGATCTTTAAACCGGAGAGCAACATGCACATGGCGAGACACTGGTTTTACACGCACCGGCGGCGAGAAGGACAAAGCGTTCCAGACTTCGTGGCACACCTCCGGCGACTGGCGAACCTATGTAAGTTCCCAGATGCATGCAGAGCGGAAATGCTGCGAGACTTTTTTATTGAGAGCATCGGGCACGCTAGGGTTTTCTGGAAACTGATTGAGACCAAAGACTTGACCCTGGAAACGGCAGCTTTGATGGCCCAGACATTTATCTCAGGGGAGGAAGAGACCAGAATGATGTTTGACAAAAATCTTGGTTTAAATGCAGCAAATGGACAGGGAGTCAACATTGTTAACGCGGCACACAATTCTCCAGGCAGGCAGGGGCAATCGGACATGTCCGAGCATGTAGTCGAACCCAAAGGGGGAATTCAACAGAGACAATGGCTAGCTGAACGGCGATTCACGCCATCGCAAAGACAATACGGCCAGTAATGGGGCCATCAACACCTATCAATGGTGCGCTTAAGAACAGTTACAGAGGCAGTCAGAGACAATCGACTGGTAATGGACCTTTTGTTTCCAACAACGGCTCATGTTGGAGGTGTGGAGGCAAACACACAGCCAGAGCTTGCAGGTATCAGCAATATACCTGCAGAAACTGCAATGTCAGCGTTCACTTGGTGCGTATGTTTCGCTTCTGCTTCTCGGCCTTTTGGCTAAGATCATGCGTAACTGACCTGACCAGCCACCATGACCTCCGGGTGGTTTCTCCCTGGTCAGGAAGGTATATGCTTGCTTTTTTGGAAACAGGAGGTGGGTGGGGTGGCTTGACCCATCCACCTCCACGGAGGTGTGTGGGGGACCTGACCCATCCACCTCCATGGCACGAACCTGGTATTGCAGTACTTCCAGGAACGGTGCAGTGGCTCTAGGCCTTTTGGCTAAGAGCATTGGCGCAGAGTGATCCTTGGCGTGTGCAAGGTGACCTCTGGCGTTTGTGATTTGACAAAGAATTGGAACGATTGGCTATGAATTTCAAAAAAAAAAAGTCTGTTTCGCTTCTCGGCCTTTTGGCTAAGATCAAGTGTAGTACCTGTTGATTGGGCATTCATATGCAAATCGACTGACTGCAGAAACTCGTTTTTCCAGTTTTGCTGGCTTTGGCTTGAGCCAGGCGCCAATTGGAGAGAAGAGACAAAATCTGCATGTCGACCGACGATTCGACGGGCCTTTGGGCCCGTCAAGGGGCGGGTGTGCCCCGGACTGGGGCGACGAGAGATTGAGGGCTTCGGCCAAAACTCACAGCGAAAGGAGGAATCTGCAACCCGGATGGCGGCCAACCGAGCGGCGAACCAGGGAGTCTGAAACACCATCCGAGTGACGGTAAAGAAAGTGGAAGGACAGACAATGATCAACCGGGAACTTTTCGTGAAGAAAATCCTGCTGGGAACATGTGGCATGAAAGTCGCCGACGTCTTCGCCTTGCAGGACCTCCCAAAGAGAGGTTACTTCGATGTGACCTTCAGAACCGTCACCCTCTGCCTGAAGTTCCTGAAGGGTTTGAAGGAGGCGAGTGAACCGGTGCGCTCAGTGCTAACTTGGGAGCCACTGTTCACCCTCCCGTCGCAGCGAAGACGCACTATCACAGTGCAAATGTACGACCCCCACATCCCCGTCATCGATGTGCTGACTTTCCTCAACAGGTTTGTCGATGGGGCAGGAAGCAGCAGTGACTTGAAAGACGGGCACGGAATATGGACCAGCAAGCGCCAGATCCAGGTCACCATGAAGGTGGACGCCAGCGGAACCATCCTGCACCCCCCCTCCAGCTTTTCCATCGGAGGAAGCCGGGGCTACATGGTGTACGCTGGCCAACCCAACGTGTGCCGCACCTGCGGGAAGGCAGGCCATGTGGCGGCAAGCTGCAAGACTGTCATCTGCCGAAACTGCAAGAACGAGGGCCACCAGACAAAAGACTGCAAGGAGACCAAGTGCTGCAATCTCTGTGGTCTGGCTGGGCACCTTTACAAAAACTGCCCCAAACGCAATCGCAGCTATGCGCAGGCAGCAAAGAACATTGCACCAGAGGAGGAGGAAGCTGATGAACACAACGCTCCAGAGGAGAGCCACACCCTCCCCACGACCATGAACTCGGGACAAGACGGCGAGGAAGAGAACATTGCCACCGCGAGCTGCGAGACACCAGCAGCCAGCAGCGAACCTCGCCCCCAGAGCTCCGAACCCAGAGACGAGCAGACATCAGACGAGGAAGCGGAATGGCAGACAGTAAGGAAAAGGCGCAAGGCCAAGAGGCGACCACCAAGCTCGGCAGAAACCAGCGACGGCAGCTTGTCTGTTGAGGAAAAGAGCCACCACCTGAAGAAGAGGCAATGCGCTATCCCACGGCCACGGAAAAACAGGAGCAGGAAAGCGACCAACACAGCCCTGCCCCAGGAACCTGAGAGCAATGAAGGGCCCAGCGCACACGAGCTCCGGGACACCGAGAGCGAAGGAGTAACCAACGCAGACCAGCCCCGGGATAACGGGAGCAGCAAAGTGCCCAGCACACCCCACCTCCGGAACACCGGGAGCGACGCAGCGATCGACGCACACCAGCTCGACACCGCCGCGACTGAGGAAAAGAGGGAACCACCAACACCAGGCGAGGACTGTGCAGAGAACATTGAGGACTTAATCACAGAACTGCAGCAGTCCCCTGGTCAAAACATCCCCACAGCAGAGGACGACGATGACCACGCCACCCCAGGTGTAGTAAATGTAAATATTGATGTTGATAGTAATAACTTACACATGCTGGAAATCGCCATTGTGGAATATGGGGAAATTGAAAATGATTTACCTGAAATTGAAAACGATGCATCTGAACTGCAATGTATGTAAATGTAAAACATAGCTTTAAAATGGATTTAAAAATTGCTAGTATTAATGTGCGTAGTGTAAAATCGACTACGCGATGTGTTTCCACCTTGGGGTACCTCGCCAAGGTCAAAGCGGACCTGCTGTTCTTGCAGGAGTGCGGTCTGCCGCACTTCAGCAGTTACCGGCAGTGGTCACGATGGTGGGCCCATGGACCATCCATATGGTCAGGGGGCAACGACAGCCGGGCTTCCGGCCTGGGCATTCTGCTGCGGGGAGGCCACTTCACCATCACCGAAGTTAAGGAGGTGGTGGGCGGCCGCCTCCTCGTAGCAGACGTAATGTACAAAAACTCCCCTCTCAGGTTAATTAATGTTTACGCCCCAGCTGTGAAGAACGAGAGGCTGGCCCTCTTCCAGCAGCTCCCACTGCTACTGGCAACGTCCAGGCCGGTCATTCTGGGCGGTGACTTCAACTGCATTGTCGATGCGGCTGGACGCTCCAGCAGAGCCGACAGCAAACTGGACACCACGTCCAAACTCCTGATGGACGCGGTAAAAGATGCCAAGCTGTGCGACGTCTTCAGCAACCCTGCAGACGGAGCACCGCTCAGATACACCTGGTCGAGACCAGACTAGTCCGTCCGTTCCAGAATAGACTTCCTGTTTGTGTCCCACACGTTCAAGGTCAGATCCACCGACGTCACGCCGGTGTTCTTCTCTGACCACTGCCTCCTACTGGCCGACTGTCGCCCACAGGAAAACCAGAAAGTTGGCAGAGGGATATGGAAGCTGAACATGAAACTGTTGACTCCGGAAAACGTTGAGGAACTCAAGAGGGATTACAACGGTTGGAGAACCGTAAAACCCCTCTGCGATTCCCCGATGCACTGGTGGGAAACAATCAAGACGAACATCAAGAGGTTCTTCATCCTCAAAGGTGTTCAGGAGGCGAGAGGGAGACAGAGGGAATTGTCCCGACTCCAGACGAATATGCAAAACCTGCTCCTGCTGCAGTCGATGGGGGTCGATGTCGTGGAGGAATTCCAAGAGGTGAAGGGCCAGCAAGCCTCGCTCTTTGCCTCAGAGTCCTCCAAGATCATCTTCCGATCCAGAGTCCGCTCCGTCGAGCAGGACGAGACGTGTTCGCGCTTCTTCTTCCGAAAGGTACACAGGGGGAGCTCTGTGATCACCAGCCTAAAGGAAGAAGACAGTTCTGTGACGTCTTCGCAGCCTGACATGCAGAGGATCAGCAAATCCTTCTATGCCAGGCTGTACAACGTCAAGCCCACAGACCGTGCGGCCTCCCAGTCTTTCCTGTCGTCTATTTCGGAGGTCTTAGACGACGGCAAGTGAGAAAGTCTGGACCACCCGCTAACTCTGGACGAGCTGACAAAGGCCATCCGGTCCTTCAAGACGAATAAAACTCCCGGAAGCGATGGCTTACCGGTCAAGTTGTATTCGGCTCTGTGGGACTGGATGGGCCCAGACCTGCTGGAAGTGTATGGGGGTATGCTTCTGGCCGGCAGCATGTCAGAATCGATGAGGAAAGGCATCATCACCCTCATCTACAAGCAGAAGGGGGAGAGGGAGGAAATCAAAAACTGGCGGCCCATTTCGCTGCTCAATGTGGACTACAAGATCCTGTCAAAGGTCATCGCCAACAGGGTCAAGTCTGCTCTTGAGCTGGTGATTCACCCGGACCAGACCTGCACTGTCCCCGGCAGGAAGATCTCTGATAGCCTCACGCTACTCAGGGATACGATCGCCTACGTGCGGGACAGGAGGGTGGACACCTGTTTAATCAGCTTAGACCAGGGGAAGGCCTTTGACAGGATATCGCACAAGTACCTGATGGACGTGCTCTCCAAAATGGGGTTTGGGCAGGGCATCCGCAATTGGGTCAAACTGCTCTACACAGACATCAGTAGTGCAGTTCTAATCAACGGGTGGGAAACTGAAAGCTTTCCGATCAGATCTGGAGTCAGGCTAGGCTGTCCTCTCTCGTCTGTCTTGTTTGTGTGTTGTATCGAGCCCTTTGCCGAGTCCATCAGGAAGGATGCGGGCATCAGAGGGGTGACGATCCCAGGCAGTGGAGGCGCCCAGGTCAAGACCTCCCTGTACAAGGACGACGTCGCCATCTTTTGCTCGGATCTGCAGTCGGTCCGCAGATTGCTCGCAATCTGCGACCAGTTTGAACTGGCCTCGGGAGCAAAGGCCAATCGCACCAAGAGCGAGGCCATGCTCTTTGGTCACTGGACCGACTGAGCCTCTATTCCCTTCACCGTCAAGCCAGATTTCCTGAAGGTGCTGGGAATATGGTTCGGAGCGGATGGGGCATGCGCCAAAAACTGGGACGAGCGCATTGCCAAGGTCAGACAGAAACTGGCATTTTGGGAGCAGTGCTCCCTTTCCATCACAGGCAAGAACCTGGTCATCAGGAGTGAGGTGCTCTCGGTGTTGTTGTACGTGGCGCAGGTCTGGCCCATCTCGCGCTCCTGCTCCGCGGCAGTCACCCGAGCCATCTTCCACTTTGTCTGGAGGTCCAAAATGGACCGTGTCCGCAGAGACACGATGTACAAATCTCTGGACAGTGGAGGAAAGGACATTCCGAACGTGGCCCTCATCCTGATGGCCACCTTTGTGTGCGGCTGCATCAAGCTTTGCACAGCCCCCCAGTACGCAAACACCAAGTGTCACTACGTGCTGAGGTTCTACCTGTCCCCATTGTTGAGAAGGATGGGTCTGGCCACGCTGCCGCGAAACGCCCCCACCAGTTGGACCATGCCTGTCCACCTGTCCTTCGTGGAAAAGTTCTTCAAAAGAAACCCCTTTGACCACAAGGCCATCAAACAGTGGTCAGCACGTAAGGTCCTGGACGCCCTACGACAGAATGAGACAGTGGACCCTGTCGGGTGGTTCCCTGAGCGGACTGTCGAACTTGTTTGGCAGAACGTCTCATCGCCAGAGCTTACACACAAGTACCAAGACGTAGCTTGGTTGGCATTGAGGAGGGCCCTACCCGTCAGAGTGTTCATGCACAGCCGATGCCTCAGCAGCACGGCACGGTGCCCCCGGGCCGGCTGCGGGGCGGATGAGACTGTCACCCATCTCCTTCAGGATTGTGCCTTTGCAACGCAGGTCTGGAAAGAGATGCAGTGGTTGCTGTCGAGGTTCATCCCAAGCAGCTCCGTAACACAGGACTCTGTGCTCTACGGGCTGTTCCCAGGGACACACACCGAGACAGACATCACCTGCTGCTGGAGGGCCATCAACTCGGTCAAAGATGCTCTTTGGTCTTGCCGAAACTTGCTGGTCTTCCAGAGCAAGGAGATGTCCACGTGTGCGTGTTGCAGACTGGCGCAATCCAAGATCCAGGATTACGTGCTGAGGGACGCACTGAAAATTGGTGCAGTCGCCGCAAAGGCACGGTGGGGAAGGGCCACAGTCTAAAACCCTTCCGCCACGGAAAACCCAGGGGCAGGAATCAGTACAAACCTCCCTCGGGCTGTATTTGTAATTTACTCTTTGTGTACATAGAGCACCAAATCTGTAAACACCAATGTCGTGCCATGTACAATGCAAGGTGTGTTATGAAATGCATGTTTGAAAAGAAAAAATGTAAATGTACCGTCACCCATTCCGGGCACTGTATTGTAACACATGAAATGTAATTTGTGTGAATGTACCACAATGTATACCGTTTAATGTACCGAATCGCACCTGAACAGAAAAACATGAAATGTAACGAACGGAACTGCCATCAGCACCCAGATGTATTGTATGGGATTGCTGACCGCAGCGAAATGTACTGAAATGCCATTGAATGTACTGTACAGATTCTTTTTATGAATAAAGTATCTTTTGAAATAAAAAAAAAAGTATGTTTCGCTTCTCGGCCTTTTGGCTAAGATCATGCGTAACTGACCTGACAGGGGAGTAACCATGACCCCAACGTGGTTCTCCCTGGATCAGGAAGGTGGTTCTCCTATGCTTTTTGGAAATAGGAGGTGGGTGGGGTGGTTTGACCCATCCACCTCCATGGCACGAACCTGGTATTGCAGTACTTCCAGGAACGGTGCAGTGGCTCTAGGCCTTTTGGCTAAGAGCATTGGCGCAGAGTGATCCTTGATGTGTGCAAGGTGACCTCTGGCGTTTGTGATTTGACAAAGAATTGGAAAGATTGGCAACGAATAAAAAAATTTTTTTTTTTTTTTTTAAAAAGTATGTGCAGGAAGCCTGTAGCCAGGTTGATGTACGAGGAGGACGGGGACGATGTGACCCCTACGAGGCCAAATGGACACTGGGGAAATCGCTGGAAGCTGAAGTTCAGCGAGTTCATGTGGAGCACATATACAATTCATACACCAGGACGCCACCGATAATGATGAAAGTGCTCCTCAATGGCATCCCAATATCAATGGAGCCGGACACGGGGGCCAGCCAGTCCCTGATGAGTATCAAACTGTTTGACAAGTTGTGGGCGTCCAAGGCCAGGAGGCCAAAATTATTGCCAATTGATGCACAGATACAGACATATACAAAGGAGAACATTCCGGTGCTAGGCAGCGCCATGGTAGTCATGACCCACAAAGATTCGGAGAACAGGTTGCCACTCTGGATTGTCCCGGGGGATGGTCCCGCACTGCTGGGGAGGAGTTAGCTTGCTGTCATGAACTGGAAATGGGGCGATGTCAATGCAATTTCTTCTGTGGAGCGAATATCATGCTCACAGGTCCTGGACAAATTTGACTCACTATTTCAACCCGGCATTGGCACTTTCATGGGGACCAAGGTAGTGATTCACATAAATCCGGACGCCAGGCCAATACACTACAAGGCCAGAGCGGTGCCGTACGTGATGCGGGAAAAGATAGAAGGCGAATTGGACCGCCTGCTGAGGGAAGGCATTATCTCACCAGTCGAATTCAGTGACTGGGTGAGCCCGATTGTGCCGGTGCTCAAGGCAGATGGGTCGGTCAGGATATGTGGTGATTACAAGGCCACCATCAATTGGGTGTCACTCCAAGACCAGTACCCGATACCGAGAGCGGAGGACCTCTTTGCGACGCTATCCGGTGGCAAACTTTTTTCAAAATTGGCTCTGACCTCAGCTTACATCACCCAGGAGCTGGCGAGTGAGTCAAAGAAGCTGACCACCATCGTGACACACAAGGAGTTGTTTGAGTACAACAGGTGTCCGTTTGGGATTCGCTCGGCCGCCGCGATCTTTCAACGAAATATGGAAAGCCCCCTCAAGTCGATTCCAAGGGCAGTGGTTTTTCAAGGTGACATCCTCATCACGGGTTGCAATACTGAAGAACACCTCTGCAACCTGAAGGAGGTGCTACGCAGACTGATCCGGGTAGGTCTGCAACTGAAAAAGGCGAAGTGCGTCTTCCTAGCTCCAGAGGTAGAATTCCTGGGGATGAGGGTAGCAGCAGACGGGATCAGACCTACGGCGTCCAAAACAGAAGCGATCTAGAGAGCACCCAGACCCCGTAACACGACGGAGCTGCATTTGTTCCTGGGGCTCCTGAACTATTTTGGTAACTTTCTTCCCAAATTGAGCACGCTGTTAGAGCCGCTACACGTGCTCCTACTCAAAGGTCGTGAATCGGTCTGGGGGGACAGCCAGGAAAGGGCTTTTAATAGAGCACGCAATTTGTTATGCTTCAACAATCTGTTAACGCTATATGACCCATGTAAGAAACTTGTGTTAACGTGCGATGCGTCATCCTATGGGGTCGGGTGTGTGTTGCAGCATGTCAATGCCAAGGGTCAGTTACAGCTGGTAGCTTATGCCTCCAGGAGTCTGTCCCAGGCAGAACGGGGCTACGGGATGGTAGAAAAGGAAGCGCTTGCATGTGTATATGCTGTAAAAAAAATGCATCAGTACCTGTTTGGCAGGAAATTTGAGCTGAAGACAAGTCACAAATCCCTAACATCCCTTTTGGCCGACAACAAGGCCATAAATGCAAATGCATCGGCCCGCATACAGAGGTGGGCACTCACATTAGCCACCTATAACTATACAATTCGGCACAGACCGGGCACTGAAAACTGCACCGATGCACTCAGCAGGCTCCCACTAGCCACCATCGAGGGGGCAACCGAGCATGCTGCTGAGATGGTCATGGCTGTTGAAGCTTTCAAAAGCGAAGGCTCACCCGTGACAGCCCGTCAGATCAAAGTCTGGACAAATAGAGACCCGCTACTGTCTTTAGTCAAGAAATGGGGACTGGGCAGCCACGTACGGGGCATGCCCTAAGGAATTCAAACCATTTCACAGGCACAAGGATGAACTCTCGATTCAGGCCGATTGCCTACTATGGGGAAACCGAGTAGTCATGCCCCAGATGGGCAGAGAGATGTTCATCAGAGAACTCCACAATGAGCACCCGGGCATTGTCATGATGAAGGCAATTGCCAGGTCACACGTTTGGTGGCCAGGGATAGATGCAGACCTAGAACTTTGTGTTCGCAGGTGCAACACATGTGCCCAGCTGGGCAATGCGCCCAGGGAAGCCCCCCTTACCTCCTGACCCTGGCCCGCCAAGCCATGGTCACGCATCCATGTGGACTACGCAGGTCCTTTCATGGGAAAAATGTTTTTGGTTGTAGTAGACGCCTACTCCAAATGGATCGAGTGTGACATTTTAAATTCAAGCACATCCTCTGCCACGGTAGAAAGTCTACGGGCAATGTTCACCACCCACGGTCTACCGCACGTCTTGGTCAGCGACAATGGCCCATGCTTTACAAGCATTGAATTCCAGGACTTCATGGCAGGAAATGGTATCAACCATGTCAGAACGGCACCGTTCAAGCCGGCCTCAAACGGCCAGGCGGAACGAGCAGTGCAGATAATCAAACAGGGCATGCTCAGAATCCAAGGGGGTTCCCTACAAAGCCGCTTATCACGCCTCCTGTTGGCCAATAGATCCCGACCACACTCGCTCACAGGGGTCCCACCCGCAGAGCTGCTAATGAAAAGGACGCTCAAAACCAGGTTATCCCTTATACACCCCAACATGAAATAAATTGTTGAGAGCACAATGTGACTACCATGACGGGAATGCGAGTGCGCGATTTATTGATGTCAATGACCCTGTTTTTGTCCTCAACTACGCTGCAAGGCCTAAATGGCTCGCAGGCACGGCACTGTGATTGCCAAAGAGGGGAATAAGGTTTTGGGAGTTAAACTTACCAATGGACAAATCTGCCGCAAACACGTAGATCAGACAAAAAGGAGGTTCAGCAACCCCATAGAAGAAGCAGAGGAAGAACACGATGTAGAGTTCACTCCTCCACAGGTGACCGAACACAGGAACCAAGCGGAGGAGAGCCCAGTCACTGTGGGCAATCCGGATAGGCACCGCAAACAGCAGACACTCAGGCCAGCGCCCAACAACCGGAGCCCCAACTCAGGCGCTCTACAAGGGAGCGTAAACCACCAGGGAGATTTAACCTGAGATCCCAATAAGACTTTGGGGGGAGGTGATGTCATGTATTCAACTGTCATTGTAACCCATGTATAAACTGACCTAAGTTGTACACCGTGAGAACATTGACCACTAGGTAGTGAATTTGTGGGAGACACACCTAACCTGGACTTTCAGGTATAAAAGGAGAAGCTCCACCCACCTTCATCACTTCAGTGCTGGCTAATACAGGTTACTGGTCAGAGTGACCTTCTCTCAAGTATGGGCCTCGTGTGCATTTATGCTGCATAGTAAGGACACATTAGGGGGAGCAGTCATTGACTGGGAGTTGGCGCTGTCACCCATTGACTGGGCAATGGGGGGAAAGGTGGTAGCTCCCAACAACTGGGGGTGGGGGGAAACACCCATCGACTGGGGCGGTTGGAGGAAGCGTCATTAACTTCGGGGTGTGGGGGAGGAGACTTTTCCAGAGTTTCTGCTCTTAACTGCAACTAAAATGTGTACATTTCAGATGAGAACACGATCCAGCTTTGCTGCGATTCCCTCCACAGTCGGATAGCCTGCGGACACTTACTGTCTAGATTAACGGGTGAAGAATGGTCATTAGGGCAAGGTATTGGAGGACACCAATGTCTGTGCGATAGGGGCCTAATGGAAAAAAAACATTGCCTTCATGAGAAAAGGGGAGAGGAGTGAAAACCAATAGATGTGCATCAACCGTGATGTGAATGTGTTAGAAGGGGGTGAAAGGTCAGATGGCACTGCATGAAGAATGAGTGGGTCAGTGCAGGTGTTGTGGTCTTGCCTAAGGTTACCAACTCTGGTTGGACGTATTCCATGAAGTTTCATCACACGGCTTCCAACCGCCCACTCCTGCCACTGATCACCCCACATGTACAACCTCGTGGCTCACTCCCTGCTCCAATTTGAAAGCAAACAGACTCTTTGTTATCCGATTGGATGACTCTTGGCTGTCAGTCGAACAGAGTTCCCCACCACCTCCAATAGTTTTATAACAAATAAATGAAAATGTTCAAATAAAATGAAATAAAGCACAATTTTTTCTCATGGATTGCTTGCAGTAGTGTCCAGGAGTTTAAATCCAGAAGACTCCCAAGACAATCCTGGAGCGTTGGCAACCCTGGTCTCACCAGGCTGAGTGCCCTGATCTGCAGTCAGTGGGCTGATTGCTCACAATACAGTGGATGAGAAGGAAAGCAGGAATAGGCGCAGGATCCAGGGAAATGCTGACATACCAATGGGAAAATACCAAACAATGAATAGGTGGCAACGCTTCACTGGATCACAGGTTGGCAGCTCCCTGGTTCCCGTGCACGTTTTGGACTCCTTAACATTTTGCAAACAGCAGTTCCATTCGAATTCAATTGAACTCCGCCTTTAAAAGCTCGAATTTCCCAAACTCCACTAAACTGTGAGCCCTCACCGCCATTGCACAGAAGCCAACTTTCAGCGGAACTGCCATCAGGGAGGAGCAGATTTCCGGCGGACGGTTACTGGCGGCGGATCTCAGAGACAAACCTGAAGTTGCATCGGCCCAGGGCTCCGGCTGGATCCACATCCGGTGCAGTGATGTCTCAAACTCCAGGGGCAACGCTCCGAGGACTCGGATTGGACAGTAAGTGCTTTGGTTGGTAGCCCCAGAGAGAAGGAGTTTCCTGGCTGCATCGTACAATTTGTTTCATTACTAACTACTTGTTGAAAGGTTGGGAGCAAAACCAAACCTCTTATTAATAATTGTATTCATTCCCAGGAAGGGTAACCAACTCTCCAGGATTGTTTCCAGCAGGCCAGGGAAAGCAATTGGGGCACCAATGAAAAATTGTACGTATTTTCCATTTTCCTTGAAAAATTTTGTTTACTGGTCTTAAACATAAGAACATAATAAGAACATAAGAAACAGGAGCAGGAGTAGGCCATACGGCCCCTCAAGCCTGCTCCGCCATTCAATAAGATCATGGCTGATCTGATCATGGACTCGGCTCCATTTCCCCGCCCGCTCCCCATAACCCTTATCCCCTTATCGGTTAAGAAACTGTCTATCTCCGTCTTAAATTTATTCAATGACCCAGCTTCCACAGCTCTCTGAGGCAGCAAATCCCACAGATTTACAACCCTCAGAGAAAAAATTTCTCCTCATCTCTGTTTTAAATGGGCGGCCCCTTATTCTAAGATGATGCCCTCTAGTTCTAGTCTCCCCCATCAGTGAAAACATCCTCTCTGCATCCACCTTATCAAGCCCCCTCATAATCTTATATGTTTTGATAAGATCGCCTCTCATTCTTCTGAATTCCAACTCAACCTTTCCTCATAAGTCAACCCCCCCTCATCCCCGGAATCAACCGAGTGAACCTTCTCTGAACTGCCTCCAAAGTAGTTATATCCTTTCGTAAATATGGAAACCAAAACTGCACGCGGTATTCCAGGTGTGGCCTCACCAATACCCTGTATAGCTGTAGCAAGCCTTCCCTGCTTTTATACTCCATCCCCTTTGCAACATGTCGGAGATGGGGGGAGAAGGATTGTTTGTCCGTTAGTCAAGAATCATTCAATCAGGTAATGAAGAGTCTGTTCCCTTCCCGATTGATGTGGGAAGGTGGTGCTCTGCGAGGATGGCCTTGTTGGCTATTGGAAGAGGGAGGTCAAGTGACCAAACCTCCAGAACGATATCCAACCAGAGTTTGACAACTCTATTCTCAGGTTGTTAGTGTCGCTGTCAAGGCCAGCATTTATTGCCCATCCCTAGTTACCCTTGAGAAGATGGTGGTGAGCCGCCTTCTTGAAACGCTGCAGTCTCTGTGGTGAAGGTATTCCCACAGTGCGGTTAGGTAGTTCCAGGATTTTCACCCAGCGACAATGAAGGAATGGCGATATATTTTCATGTCAGGGTGGTATGTGACTTGGAGGGAAACTTGCAGCTGGTGTGTTCCCATGCGCCTGCTGCCCTTGTCCTTCTAGCTGGTAACGGTCGCAGGTTTGTGAAGTGCTGTCAAATAAGCGTTGGTGAGTCGCTGCAGTCAAGGGTTATGGGAAGCGGGCAGGGAAGTGGAGTTGAGGCCAAGATCAGATCAGCCATGATCTTATTGAATGGCGGAGCAGGCTCTCGGGGCCAAATGGTCTACTCCTGCTCCTATTTCTTATGTTCTTGTCATGTAGATAAGACACACTGCAGCCACGGTGTGCTGGTGGTGGAGGGAGTGGATGCTTAAGGTGTTGGATGGGGAGCCGATCATGCTGATTGCTTTGTCCCGGGTAGTGTTGAGCTTTGTTAGCAGATTTCTTCCGTGGTTACCATTGCAACATAGGGTTGTTCGTCCAATGACAATAACTCCGCTTATGATTCACGCTCTGCCTTAAAGGGGAAACAGGGTCTATTCTTATACTATAATACAACCTTGCTCTGCCCACGTATTATGTAGATTTCATGTTTAGCTGAGGCTGCATTTTTAGATGTTTACGCAGCTTCTAATCTTCAGCCTTTGTCTTCGTGCTACAAGCTTTGTTTATATTACAGTAAGTAATTGGCCAAATATTTATCTTCTGCTCTGTTATGTGGTGTCTTCACAACTAGTCTCTTAGCAGGGTCTGAGTCTTTTTCTTGACTTGGTTGTTTGCATTCTTGGCCCTTGTGTTTCCAAACTGTCTGGTTATATATAAAGCCAAGATTAAGATTTCCCTTTCTCCCACATTTGGTAACACTAAAAATGTTAAATTAAAGGAATGCTGAGATAGATCGACCATTTAAATAATTTCTTGAATATTCAAATAAGCTTCTTGAGTGCTGTTGCAGCTGTCCCCATCCAGGCAAGTGGAATGTTCCCTCACACTTCTGGTCTGTATCTTGCAGGTAGGTGGTTACTGCTGTGGAGTGAGCGGATATTAAAAGTATTCATTACAATAGGGGGATTTAAAGCGATGAAGCAAAATATGAGGTATCTGTAAGTTGAAGACTCTCCTGCATTTTGCAAAAAGACATTGTTGGGATGATTCTTGTGGTGCTGCCAGTGTTCGAAACCAGTGTCAGCATCAGGCACTCCCATTGGATGCAGAATAAAGCTGCCTCTTCTCAGCCCCGGTAATTTGTCTGACTACATCAAGAATTAACGTTTTCAGCCAGCATTAGTTGCAGCCGTGACTTCATCAGTGATGACAAGTTGCTGCTAACTATCTCTCCTGGGCAACTGTCGTCAGCAGGTGAATCAAAGACTTTCTGTCTGTTTTTACCCACATGAAAAGTTAATCAGTGCCAAAAGCTAGACATTAAAAAGCATTCATGTGCAGTCTATTGGAATTTCACAGCCTGAAATTTTCCTTGAAATATTCTATTCTTGTGCTCTGAAGCTAAACTAAATGTTGCTTTCCCATTCCCTCTTTCACCACTAACACAGTGGTGACAACTGTGGCTCAGTGGTAGCACTCCTCGCTCTGAGTCAGAAGGTTGTGGGTTCAAGGCCCGCTCCAGAGTCTTGAGCATAAAATTGAGGCTGACACTCCAGTGCTGTGCTGAGGGAGTGCTGCAATGTCGGACATTTGCCCCATTTGCCCTCTCTGGTGGTGTAAAAGACCCTAAGGCTTCAAAGAAGAATAGGAGAGTTCTCCCTGATGTCTTGGCCAATAATTATCCCTCAACCAACAGCACAAGCTTCGCACCACCGGTACCTCGCCAATAGATTTGGCATTGAAATCCATGTAAGGTCATGAAGTTGCTGTACTTGCCCATTGGTTACCCACTAAACACGCCAGAAAAAGCTAGGGCTAGTGTATTCACCTGTAGATGAATTTTTAATGGTGTAATAAGTCTTAATTACTACCAAGCAACCTCTATAGCCATGAAAATGTAATTTTACAGGTGTTGACTCTTATTCCTTCAGATTTTAATTATTGCTGGAAATTTAAAAAAAAATTAAAACTTTGATTTTGCTTTTTCTTTCTGTCTCTTTTCTCTTTCTAGTCCCATCTTTCATTTTCCCTCTCGTTTGCTTTCTGTACGTGATTTCACAATGAATTAAATATTCTAATTTATATTTCCTGGTTTAGATTCTGCGTGCCTCAGTGAGGATTCTGCAGTCTGATTGGTTGAAGAGACACGCTGTTGCTTGACGTGTTCACACAGGTCGCAGATTCCCTGTAGAGGGCGTTGCGCTGTTTCAGAATCCCGATGATAGCAAGGTTCTGCTCAAAAACCCAAAAAAGGCCTGTGGGCAGCTGTAAGCTTAATGAACAGCGAGTGCCATTCCTTCGCCACTGACCGCAAAATCTGGACCATTATCTGGTCATTATCACATTGCTGTTTGTGGGATCTTGCTTTGCACAAGTTGGCTGCCGTGTTTTCTACATTACAACAGTGACTACACTTCAAAAGTACTTAATTGGCTGTAAAACGGTTTTGAGATAACCGGAGGTTGTGAAAGGCGCTATAGAAATGCGAGTTCTTTCTTCCTTTTGCCCAGAGTGTAGTCAGTATCGGTACTGATTGGCGTGAAGGTGACTGAGGATGAGGCCCAGGTTGCTGACCTGGGATGTGAAGGGCACTCTGCTCCGAGTGCGTCACTCGGTTGGCGAACTGTACTCCTCGGAGGCCAAGCTCCACGGGGTCCCGGTGGAGGCTGAGGCTCTCGACCGATCGTTCCTTGCTGCCTTCCGAGCGCAGGACCAGCAGTTCCCCAACTACGGTCTAGGCCAGGGCCTGAGCTCCCAGCAGTGGTGGGTGGCCATGGTCAAACACACCTTTCGGCTCTGCGGGGTGAGCGATGAACGGGTGTTGTCCCCACTGGCGGAGAACCTTTATCAAGGGTTCTGCAGCGCGAGGAACTGGGAGCTGTTCGACGACGTGAAGGACACCCTGATTCACTGCAACGGGCTGGGCATCCGCATGGCAGTGATTTCCAACTTCGACCGGCGCCTGGAGCAGATCTTGGTCAACTGCGACCTGAGGCAGCATTTCGAGTTCGTGCTGACGTCGGAGGACATTGGTACCGCCAAGCCAGACCATCGAATCTTCATCGAAGCCCTGGGCCGCGCCCAAATGGAGCCCGAGCAGGCCACGCACATAGGTGATGATGTGTGGACAGATTATCTGCCGGCCAGGGCTGTGGGGATGGAGAGCTACCTGATTAGCAGAGGGGAGGAGGAGCCCGCTGGGGCGAATGGACTGGTGCCCACAGCCCACATCCTGCACTCTCTGCAGCAGCTGCGCAGCCTCCTGAAATGAAGACCTTACCGTGTGTGTGTGTGTGTGTGTGGAGAGGTGGGCTACTCCCCCGTCCCCCCCCCCGTCCCCCCAACTCGCAGCACCCTCATTAAATGGACCCACAGGGAATGGGGCCACTGTTTCACTGAGGGGCGGTCAGAATTCTGATAGCCGTCATGGTGTTTGGCTGAGATTTGCTTTATCCCTTTGATTGGGGAGCTAGCAGTTGTGAGTTGATGCGTTGGTGTAAATTTGAGTGATATACAGAGGGTTCTTCCGTGAACAGCCACTCGAGAAGAATTCTGGAGAATGTTGTACGCATCACAATTATCACGCAAAGGTTCTGCACTTACTGGGTGTATCGTCTCTAAACTCCAGTTTTTATTGACGTTGACATTGTGTTCGAAGAAAAATGCAAAGGTTAACATTTTGCTGTGGTGTTTTGGGTAATATTTTCAGCATTTCTGAAATAAACGTTTTCCTTCCTTTGGTTTCTCTTGTGTTCAGTATGAAAGAATAGCATTTCCCACATCACTCTCTTCAGTTCAGTGTCACACCTCCTCGGAGGTGAAGTGACACCAATGTGAGTTAACTGTTTGTCTCGAATCAAGCCGTAGTAGCTTGTGTGACTGAACTGAATAGAATTGGAGAATAAGTGGAAGATAAACATTATTGATAAAGCGTCTTATGGCATCTCTCCGAAACGTCTGAGCTTCACGTACACAATGAAGTGCACTGTGGTGTAGGGACATCTTTATACATTTTATGTGAAGTTACGATCTCACAAAATGAATGGGAAATTGACCAGTTAATCTGCATTTGATGGTGTTGAGGAAAGAATGTTGGCTAAGAGACTGGCAGAGTACCCTGCTCTTCAACTAGACATGGGTACAGTAGCCTGGTGGTTATGTTACTGGACTAATACAGAGCCCAGGACTAATAATCCTACCATGGCAGTTTGAGAATTCAGAAATAGATAGCTGGTATCAATAAATGCGAGCATGAAACTGCTGGATTGTCGTAAACTCCCAACTGGTTCACTAATGTCCTTTTTAGGGAAGGGAATCTGCAGTCCCTACTGGGTCTGGCCTGCATGTGACGCCAGTCCCACACCCACGCTGTGAAGGGGCTTAGCAAGCCACTCTGACAGAGCAGCTCGGGATGTGCAATAAATACTGACCTTGCCGGCGACACCCACTTTCCCAGAATGATTTCTAAAGAAGCCTTTAATGGCTGCCCAGACCATTGGTGCTGGCAGATAGAGCCTTGAGTAACATTAAAGGGTGGCGCCTTCCTGCAGAATGCCTTCTGCCAGTGAGAGCGCCAAAAACTTCACAATTCATAACTTTTTAATAAGGAGAAAAATAACATTTGGATTTTCAATAGGTGAACCAGACCAACAGGCACTCTTCCACAACCACTCCCCTCTCACCAGAGTTCCTGCCTATAATATATGGAGGGGGGGCAATCTGGGGGCAGCACTGGGAATACACAAGGAGTGGGTTGGCCACTGGACTCGGTGGTGGGGGGATGTACAGTGGGGAGGTCCAGTGAGCTAACTGGGTCACAAAAAGACTGATGTAAGAATGAGATACTGATAGTTGGTGTGAATGAATGCCATCCCCCGCCCCGGCCACTATCTTCAGGTTCAACCAGACTGTTCGCAACCGTGACATCCTATTTGAGTTGAGCTTTCAACCCCATGTCCTCGATCCCAATTCCACCTCCGTGACATTGGCCGTCTCCACCTCTGCCTCAGCACACCTGAAACCCTCACTGTTGCCTCTGGACTCAATTATTCAAATGCTCTCCTGGCCGGCCTCCCGCCTTGCACCCTCTGTAAACTTTTAACTCATCCAAAACTCTGCTGCCCGTGTCCTAACTCGCACCAAGTCCTGTTCACCCATCACCCCTGTGCTCACTGACCTACGTTGGTTCCCAGTCCAGCTACGCCTTAATTTAAAAATTCTCATCCTCATGTTCAGATCTCTCACTGTCTCTGTCTCCAGCCCTACAACCCTCCGAGAACTTTGCATTCCTTCAGTTCTGGTGTCTTGTCCATCGCTGACTTCCTTCACCCCACCACTGGTGGCCGTGCCTTCAGCTGCCTAGGCCCTAAGCTCTGGAATTCCCTCACTAAACCTCTCCACCTCTTTCCTCCTATAGGTCCCTCCAAGAAATCTCCGTCCTTGACCAAGCTTTTGGGCACCTGTCCTAATGTCTCCTAAGGCTCGGTGTCAAAGCTTTTTGTTTGATAATGCTCCTGGAAGCGCCTTCGGACACTTGATTACTTTAAAGACGCTAGATAAATGTAAGTTGTTGCAGTTGTAAAATTTGACCTTGAGAGATTGACGGGCCAAAGTCATTACCAAATTTTATTCCCTGGTGCCCCTTGTTTTTAAAAAAAAACAGCTTCTATTAAATCATCTCCAAGCTGCCTATTTTCCAGCAGAAACAGTTTCAATATCTCAAGTATCAACAGGCAAGTGTGTCTGGGAAATGCAACTAAATATGGACGTTCAAGGAATGAACAGACTCAGCACATTATTATAAAGGACTAACATTGCAGTAAATGCTGCACCAGTACGAGTAAGGATGGTAGAGCTGGGTAAACAGCACCAAATACTGTCCGGGTGGGTGAGCAATGTGACTCCAAGGGGTGCGTGAAACCGCTGTCTGTGCACAAGCTCAGAATTAATCACAGAAGAAATTGAGAAACACCAGCTCTCTCATGCATTTGTTTTTATTCATTTTTTAATTGCTTTACAAAACAACCTAAGGTTGTGTTTAGTGTACAGGCACTAGGAGCAAGGGAGGGGCTGTGAGGCACTGATTCCATCAGCTTTATGATTTTAATTAATGACATTCTGTTTGAAATATTACAGCATCAGTATGTCATCAGTCACCGGTTCATATGGTGTCCCTGTTTAAACTAAAGTCTAATTGGGGCGGGTTATTATTGGATGAACTCAGCAGTATTCTCCAGGGCTCCGACCAGTATGAACGTGTTGCACTGATTTGTTTCATGTTTTCAGGCACTTGTTGGATGGCCTGAGCTGTAAATTACAGTGTTAATTCCTGTTTCCATGGGTAATCATTGGGTTTTGTGCAATTTTCACAGGTTTGTACTTTCAGACTGAGCTGATGGAATTCAGTGAGTCAGAGTCACCCTGACCCTCACAAGCAAATATTCCTAAATCAGCAGCAGTGATTTCAGCTCATTAAATCATGATCAGCAATTTCTTAATTTCAGCACTTGTAGGCGAATAGCCAGAGTTGTAGTTCGATATCTTCATCCTTCATTAAATGGCCCTTCTCTCCATGGAGGATGAGATCAATCAAACTGCACCAGATAGAAAATAATATCGTCATTCTTCTTATTGAACTCTTGTTCAGTATTACACCTGCTCTGTGTATTGACATAAGAAAAAGAATTCTGAGTAGAAGCAGGCCATTTGCTCCCTCGAGACTGTTGCACTCTTCAATGAGATCATGGTTGATCTTCCAGCTTAACTCCACTTTCCTTTGATTCGCTTAATATCCAAAACTATCGATCTCGAATATACTCAAAGCCTAAGCCCTCCACAGCTCTCTGGGGTAGAGAATTCCAGAGATTCACCACTCTTTGAGTGAAAAAGTTTCTTCTCATCACATAGAAACATAGAAAATAGGTGCAGGAGCAGGCCATTCAGCCCTTCTAGCCTGCACCGCCATTCAATGAGTTCATGGCTGAACATGAAACTTCAGTACCCCCTTCCTGCTTTCTCGCCATAACCCTTGATCCCCCGAGTAGTAAGGACTTCATCTAACTCCCTTTTGAATATATTTAGTGAATTGGCCTCAACTACTTTCTGTGGTAGAGAATTCCACAGGTTCACCACTCTCTGGGTGAAGAAGTTTCTCCTCATCTCGGTCCTAAATGGCTTACCCCTTATCCTCAGACTGTGACCCCTGGTTCTGGACTTCCCCAACATTGGGAACATTCTTTCTGCATCTAACCTGTCTAAACCCGTCAGAATTTTAAACGTTTCTATGAGGTCCCCTCTCATTCTTCTGAACTCCAGTGAATACAAGCCCAGTTGATCCAATCTTTCTTGATAGGTCAGTCCCGCCATCCCGGGAATCAGTCTGGTGAACCTTCGCTGCACTCCCTCAATAGCAAGAATGTCCTTCCTCAAGTTAGGAGACCAAAACTGTACACAATACTCCAGGTGTGGCCTCACCAAGGCCCTGTACAACTGTAGCAACACCTCCCTGCCCCTGTATTCAAATCCCCTCGCTATGAAGGCCAACCTGCCATTTGCTTTCTTAACCGCCTGCTGTACCTGCATGCTAACCTTCAATGACTGATGTACCATGACACCCAGGTCTCGTTGCACCTTCCCTTTTCCTAATCTGTCATCATTCAGATAATAGTCTGTCTCTCTGTTTTTACCACCAAAGTGGATAACCTCACATTTATCCACATTATACTTCATCTGCCATGCATTTGCCCACTCACCTAACCTATCCAAGTCACTCTGCAGCCTAATAGCATCCTCCTCGCAGCTCACACTGCCACCCAACTTAGTATCATCCGCAAATTTGGAGATACTGCATTTAATCCCCTCGTCTAAATCATTAATGTACAATGTAAACAGCTGGGGCCCCAGCACAGAACCTTGCGGCACTCCACTAGTCACTGCCTGCCATTCTGAAAAGTACCCATTTACTCCTACTCTTTGCTTCTTGTCTGACAACCAGTTCTCAATCCACGTCAGCACACTACCCACAATCCCATGTGCTTTAACTTTGCACATTAATCTCTTGTGTGGGACCTTGTCGAAAGCCTTCTGAAAGTCCAAATATACCACATCAACTGGTTCTCCTTTGTCCACTTTACTGGAAACATCCTCAAAAAATTCCAGAAGATTTGTCAAGCATGATTTCCCTTTCACAAATCCATGCTGACTTGGACCTATCATGTCACCATTTTCCAGATGCACTGCTATGACATCCTTAATAATTGATTCCATCATTTTACCCACTACTGAGGTCAGGCTGACCGGTCTATAATTCCCTGTTTTCTCTCTCCCTCCTTTTTTAAACACAGTCCTAAATGGCCAACCCCTTATTCTGAGATAGTGACCCCTGGTTCTAGACTCCTCAGCTGGGACAAACATCCTCCCTGCATCGACCCTGTCAAGTCCTGTAAGAATTTTGTATGTTTCAATAAGACCACCTCTCATTCTTCTAATTACAACCTCAAAAAACTCTTTAACAGATTTGTCAAACAGATTTGTCAAACGTGATTTCCCTTTCATAAATCCGTGTTGACTCTGCCCAATCCTATTATTATTTTCTAAGTGCCCTGTTACCACATCCTTAATAATGGACCATGTACAGTAGACACCTCAAGTCATTGGAGAAATACCACCAACGATGCCTCCGCAAGATCCTACAAATCACCTGGGAAAACAGACGCACCAACATTAGCGTCCTCGACCAGACCAACATTCCCAGCATTGAAGCACTGACCACACTTGATCAGCTCCGCTGGGCAGGCCAAATCGTTTGCATGCCAGACACTCAACTCCCAAAGCAAGCGCTCTACTCGGAACTCCTTCACGGCAAACGAGCCAAAGGTGGGCAGAGGAAATGTTACAGGGACACCCTTAAAGCCTCCCTGAAAAAGTGCAACTTCCCCACTGACACCTGGGAGTCCCTGGCCAAAGATCGTCCGAAGTGGAGGAAGTGCATCTGGGAGGGCACTGAGCACCTCGAGTCTCATCAACGAGAGCATGCAGAAATCAAGCGCAGGCAGTGGAAAGAGCGTGCGGCAAACCAGTCCTACCCACCCTTTCCCTCAACGACTATCTTTCCCACCTGTGACGGACTGTGGTTCTCGTATTGAACTGTTCAGCCACCTAAGGATTCATTTTCAGAGTGGAAGCAAGTCTTTCTTGATTCCGAGGGACTACCTATGATGATGATGAATAATAGATTCTCGCATTTTCCCTACGACTGATGTCAGGCTAACTATGGGAGCCTATGCAGGGAGGCAGAGGGAAGTTAAAGGGGAGCAGAAGCAAAAGGTAGGAAGGAGAAAAGCCAAAGTGGAGGGCAGAGAAATCAAGGGCACAAATCAAAAAGGGCCACATTACAACATAATTCTAAAAGGACAAAGAGTGTTAAATAAACAAGCCTGAAGGCTCTGAGTCTCAATGCGAAGAGCATTTGTAATAAGATGGACGAATTAACTGCGCAGATAGCTGTTAATGGAAATGATGTAATTGGGATTATGGAGACATGGCTCCAGGTAACCAAGGCTGGGAACTCAACATTCAGGGGTATTCAATATTCAGGAAGGAAAAGAAGGTGGGGTAGCGTTACTGGTTAAAGAGGAGGTTAATGCAATAGTAAGGAAGAACATTATCTTGGATGATGTGGAATCTATATGGGTAGAGCTGCGAAACACCAAAGGGCAGAAAACATTACTGGGAGTTGTATACAGACCACCAAACAGTAGTAGGGAGGTTGGGGCTGGCATCAAACAGCAAATTAGGGACACGTGCAATAAGGGTACAGCAGTTATCACGGGTGACTTTAACCTACATATTGATTGGGCTAACCAAACTGGTAGCAATACTGTGGAGGAGGATTTCCTGGAGTGTATAAGGGATGGTTTTCAAGACCAATATTTCGAGGAATCAACCAGAGAGCAGGCCATCCTAGACTGGGTCTTGTGTAACGAGAGAGGATTAATTAGCAAACTGGTCGTGCGCGGCCCCTTGGGGAAGAGTGACCATAATATGGTAGAATTCTTCATTAAGATGGAGAGCGACCCAGTTAATTCGGAGACTAGGATCCTGACCTTAAAGAAAGGAAACTTCGATGGTATGAGACGTGATTTGGCTAGGATAGACTGGCGAATGATACTTAAAGGGTTGATGGTGGTTAGGCAATGGCAGGCATTTAAAGATCACATGGATGAATTACAACTATTGTATATCCCTGTCTGGCGTAAAAATAAAACAGGAAAGATGGCTCAACCGTGGCTAATAAGGGAAATTAGGGATAGTGTTAAATCCAAGAAAGAGGCATAGAAATTGGCCAGAAAAAGCAGCAAACCTGAGGACTGGGAGAAATTTAGAATTCAGCAGAGAAGCACTAAGGATTTAATCAGAAGGGGGGAAATAGAGTATGAGAGTAAGCTTGCAGGGAACATAAAAACTGACTGCAAAAGCTTCTATAGATATGTGAAGAGAAAAAGATTAGTGAAGACTAATGTAGGTCCCTTGCAGTCAGAATCAGGTGAATTCATAACGGGGAACAAGGAAATGGCAGACCAATTGAACAAATACTTCAGTTCTGTCTTCATTAAGGAAGACACGAATAACCTCCTGAAAATACTAGGGGACCGAGGGTCTGGCGAGAAGGAGGAACTGAGGGAAATCATCATTAGTCAGGAAATGGTATTGGGGAAACTGATGGGACTGAAGGTCGATAAATCCCCGGGGCCTGATAGTCTTCATCCTAGAGTACTTAAGGAAGTGGCCCTTGAAATAGTAGGTGCATTGGTGGTCATTTTCCAAAATTTCATGGACTCTGGATCAGTACCTATGGATTGGAGGGTAGCTAATGTAACCCCACTTTTTAAAAAAGGAGGGAGAGAAAACAAAATTATAGATCGGTTAGCCTGACATCAGTAGTGGGGAAAATGCTGGAATCAATTATTAAAGATGAAATAGCAGCACGTTTGGAAAGCAGTGACAGGATCGATCCAAGTCAGCATGGATTTATGAAAGGGAAATCATGCTTGACAAATCTTCTGGAATTTTTTGAGGATGTAACTAGTAGAGTGGATAAGGAAGAACCAGTGGATGTGGTGTATTTGGACTTTCAAAAGGCTTTTGACAAGGTCCCACACGAGATTAATGTGCAAAATTAAGGCACATGGTATTGGGGGTAATGTATTGACATGGACAGAGAACTGGTTGGCGGATAGGAAGCAAAGAGTGGGAATAAATGGGTCCTTTTGAGAATGGCAGGCAGTGACTAGTGGGGTGCCGCAGGGTTCAGTGCTGGGGCCCCAGCTATTTACAATATACATTAATGATTTAGACAAAGGAATTGAATGTAATATCTCCAAGTTTGCAGAGGACAGTAAGCTGGGTGACAGTGTGAGCTGTGAGGAGGATGCTAAGAGGCTGCAGGGGGACTTGGACAGGTTAGGTGAATGGGCAAATGCATGGCAGATGCAGTATAATGTGGATAAATGTGAGGTTATCCACTTTGGTGGCAAAAACAGGAAGGCAGATTATTATCTGAATGGTGACAGATTAGTAAAAGGGGAGGTGCAACAAGACCTGGGTGTCATGGTACATCAGTCACTGAAGGTAGGCATGCAGGTAAAGCAGGCAGTAAAGAAAGCAAATGGTATGCTGACCTTCATAGTGAGAGGATTTGAGTGTAGGAGCAGGGACGTCTTACTGCAGTTGTACAGGGCCTTGATGAGATCACACCTTCAGTATTGTGTGCAGTTTTGGTCTCCTAATCTGAGGAAGGCCGTGCTTGCTGTTAAGGGAGTGCTGCAAAGGTTCACCAGACTAATTCCCGGAATGGCAGGACAGCCATATGAAGAAAGACTGGAGTGGCTATTCTTATACTCACTGGAATTTAGAAGAATGAGAGGGGATCTCATAGAAGCATATAAAATTATGACGGGATTGGACAGGTTAGATGCAGGAAGAATGTTGCCGATGTTGGAGAAGTCCAGAACCAGGGGTCACAGTCTCAGGATAAGGGGTAAGCCATTTAGGACCGAGATGAGGAGAAACTTTTTTTCACCTCGAGAGAGGTGAACCTGTAGAATTCTCTACCATAGAAAGTTGTTGAGTCCAGTTCGTTGGATATATTCAAGAGGGAGTTCGATGTGACCCTTACGGCTAAGGGGATCAGGGGGTATAAGAGAAAGCAGGAATGGGGTACTGAAGTTGCATGATCAGCCATGATCATATTGAATGTCAGTGCAGGCTTGAAGGGCCGAATGGCCTGCTCCTGCACCTATGTTTCTAACTGGTCTGTAGTTCACCGTTTTCTCTCTTCCTCCTTTCTTAAATAGTGGGGTTACATTTGCTACCTTCCAATCTGCGGAAACCGTTCTAGAATCTATGGAATTATGGAAGATGACAACCAATACATCCGCTATCTTTATAGTGATCGGTTTCAAAACCCTAGGATGTTAGCCATCAGGTCCAGAGGATTTATTGGCTTTTAGTACTAATTTCTCCAGTACTATTTTTTCACAAACTAATTTCTTTCAGTTCCTCAGTCTTGAGTTCCCTTGTTCAGTATTACACCCGCTCTGTGTATTAACATAAAAACATAAGAATTAGGAGCCAGAGTAGGCCATTCAGCCCCTCGAGCCTGCTCCGCCATTCAATAAGATCATGGTTGATCTTCTCCCTCAACTCCACTTTCCTGCACTATCCCTAATACCTTTGATCCCTTAATATCCAAAAATCTATCGATCTCTGTCTTGAATATACTCAACGACTGAGCCTTTCAGAGATTCATCACCCTCTGAGTGAAGAAGTTTCTCCTCATCTCAGTCCTAAATGGCCGACCCCTTATTCTGAGACTGTGACCCCTGGTTCTAGACTCCTCAGCCAGTACAAACATCCTCCCTGTATCGACCCTGTCAAACTCTTAAGAATTTTTTATGTTTCAATGAGATTGCCTCTCATTCTTCTAAACTCTAGAGCATATAGGCCTAGTCTACTCAATCTCTCCTCATAGGACAATTCCCCCCATCCCAGGAATCAGTGTGGTGAACCTTCGTTGCACTCCCTCAATGGCAAGTATATCCTTCTTTGGGTAAGGGGACCAAAACTGTACACAATACTCCAGGTGCAGTCTTACCAGGGCCCTATATAATTACAGTAAGACGTCTTTACTCTTATACTCAAATCCTCTTGTAATAAAGGGCAACCTATCATTTGCTTTCTTAATTGCATGATGTACCTGCATGTTCTGTACAAGGACAGCCAGGTCCCTCTGAACACCAACACTTCCCAATCGCTCACCATTTAAAAAATACACTGCTTTTCTATTTTTCCTACCACAATAGATAACTTCACATTTCTCCACATATTCCATTAGCCATGTCTTTGCCCACTCACTGAGTCTGTCTATATCCCCTTTGAAGTCTCTGCATCCTCCTCACAACTTACATTCCCACCTAGCTTTGTATCATCTGCAAACTTGGATATATTACATTTGGTCCCCTCATCCAAATCATTGATATAGATTGTGAATAACTGAGGCCCAAGCATCGATCCTTGCTGTACCCCACTAGTTACAGCCTGCCAACCTGAAAATGACCCGTTTCTTCCTACTGTTTTCTGTCCGTTAACCAATCCTCAATCCATGTTTGTATATTACCCCCAATCCCACGAGCCCTAATTTTGATCAATAACTTGTGTGGCACCTTATCGAATGCCTTCTGAAAATCTAAATATACCATATCCACTGGTCTCCCCCACTGCTTATCCTACTAGTTCCAACCTCAAAAAACTCTAAACAGATTCGTCAAACATGATTTCCCTTTCATAAATCCATGTTGACTCTGCCCAATCCTATTATTCTCTTCTAAGTGCCCTGTTTCCACATCCTTAATAATAGATTCTAGCATCTTTCCTACGACAGATGTCAGGCTAACTGGTCTGTAGTTCCCCGTTTTCTCTCTCCCTCCTTTCTTAAATAGCGGGGTTATATTAGCTACCTTCCAATCTGCGGGAACGGTTTTAGAATCTATGGGAGATGACAACCAATACATCCACTATCTCTATAGCCACGTCTTTCAAAACCCTCGGATGTAGCCCATCAGGTCCAGGGGATTTATCGACTTTCAGTACTAATGTCTCTAGTACTATTTTTTCACTAAAACTAATTTCTTTCAGTTGCTCGGTATTGAGTTCCCTTGTTCAGTATTACACCTGCTCTGTGTATTGAACTTCCTTGTTCAGTATTACACCTGCTCTTTGTAATACAAATGAGAAATATAACAGCATAATAAGTGACAGAATAAAAATGAATTGCCTTTTCCGGATATTGTTTCCTGATTGCGCAGATTTTATATTTAACAAACAGTAAAGAACCTTTGTAAAGGCCATTTACAATCCAATTGTTAAACGATGGGTTTGTGTCCGCCTCTAGTGGCTCGGTGAGTAACTGCGGCCCCTCGTGGCACTGCAGGATCCCAGTGACATCAGGCTCTGTGTCAGATTGACAGCTGCTGGTTGGATCAGGACTGGTGGCACTGTAAGTGGTTTCCATGTTCCTCCCAGGGAAGGAGGCTGAGTGGAGGGGTCCAAATATCAAAAAAGGGGAGAGATAAACACGGTAACTGCAGGCCAGTCAGCCGGACGTTGGTCGTGGGGAAACATCTAGAGACCACAATCCAGGACAAAATGAATTGTCACTTGGAAAATCATTGGTAAATAAATGACAAGCAGTGTGGATTTGTTAAAGGCAAATCATGTCTGACAAACTTGATTGATTTCTTTGATGAAATAGTCAATGCAACTTGTCCCTCACATTGCTGTTTGTGGGAGATTGCTTGTGCACAAGTTGGCTGCCGCGTTTTCCACATTAGAACAGTGACTACACTCCAAAAGTACTTCATTGGCTGTAAAACGCTTTGAGACGTCCGATGGTCGTGAACGGCGCTATATGAATTCAAGTCTTTTCTCATAATGTAGCCCAGGTACCATTCTGGTGAATCTGCGCGGCATCCCATCCAAGGCTAATATATCCTTCCTGAGGGACGGGGTCCAGAACTGAACCCAGTACTCCAGATAGGGTCTGTCCAGAGATTTATGTAACTGTAACATGACTTCCACCCCTTTGTATTCCAGCCCTCTTGAGATAAAGGCCAACAATCCATTAGCCTTTGTAATCATTTTTGTACCTGCACCAGTTTTTAGTGATTTCTGTACTTGGACCCCTAATTCTCTCTGCTCATCCACAATTCCTAGCTTCTCACCATTTAAACATTTTTCTCTGCTATCTTTATTAGGTTCTAAGTGGATGACCTCATGTTTCCTCACATTGAACTCGATCTGCTACAGTTTTGCCCTTACACTTAATCTATCCATGCCCCTTTTCAACTTTCTGCTCCCAGCTACACTACTTACTTTTACAAGGCAGCACATTGCACATTGTGGCTACTTTCCTGATTAACTGGCCTGTAGTTCCCTGGTTTATTTTTCTCCCCTTTATTGAACAAGCGTGTAACATTTGCAATCCTGCAGTCCTCTGGCACCACTCCCATATCCAAGGAGGATTGGAAGATCGTGGCCAGAGCCTCTGCTATTTCCACTCTTCCATTCCCCAGCAACTGAGGATTCACAGCACAGTTCAGTTCTGAGGCAAGAGGAAAGACTTCTACTTACCCAGGCCTCACTTCGCAGTGTCAGCTCATTCCTCAGTCGGATCCTCTTCCTCAGTCGGATCCTCTTCCTCAGTCGGATATTCATTCTGATCTGGAGCCGCTGCTTCCTCCTCAGCAACTTGTTTGTATGGCTTCCGTGAAGGCTTCTTCCTTCGTGCCTTTTTAGAATTTTTTTTTTCTGCAATAGGAGACAGAATTACATCTTTCTGGCATTTTCACTTTGGAGTTGTTGGTCCAAGTTGCAGCTTCTTTCATTAATGAATCATTCTCTGCTTTTCTTAAAACACCTCCAGTTAGTCTAGGCTAGCTTATGCACTGCTGCAGCATAGACTGTGCTCTAATGTGGCACTAAATTCTCTTTCCGAGCTAACTAATGTGGGAAATGAAAATAACACATCGATGCAGTGAGTGATGATAAGGTTAGGGCTTGGCCACACTATTGTGGCTGAGAACTGAGTGTTTTACTCCACAGTGTGATATATTTGACCAGGGTATATTTTCTGTAGATAACAATGCTTTAAGTTACAGTAACGTAACAAACAAAAAGCACTGACCCATCAGGCTGGGTTAGTTTCCTTGGGATCCAAGGATCCTGAAGGGAAGTTAAGGTGGAAATATCACAGGTCCCACTATAATTTTCCAAATCTTGTGAAAAGTAAAATTGTGCCAGGGGACTGTTGGGAAATATAATTCTCCTCTTCGAAAAGGGAGACAGGGACAAGCTCGGAATTTATAGTCTCACTTCAATTGTTGGTAAACCATGAGACTATAATACCAGCAGGAATTACGAATACAACTACTTGGGGGAGAGAGATGAATAGAGGGCAGAAAGGAAGTTAGTGGGAATGGAAAGGTACAGAGAGAGATGTTCCCCTTCTTATTTACTGTGTACATTAATGATCTGGGTTGAGGAATCAATATTGAGATTTGCCAATGACACCCAACTGCGGAGTGTGACCCATTCTGACACCGAGCATGTAAGATGGTCACAGGATGGGCAGGTGAGTGGAAAATGCAGTTCAATATCACAAAGTACACAAACAAATACATTTGGAAGTAAGAATACAGAAAATGTAAAAACATAAATAGTAAAAAGAAAGGCTTGCATTTGTAGAACACCTTTCACAACCTTAAACATCCCAAAGCGCTTTGCAGCCAATAAAGTACTTTTGAGGGTAATGTCGGAAATAAGATGGGGCCTCGGTTTAACATCTCATCCAAAAGATGGCATCCCTGACAGTGCTGCATTGGAGAGTCAGCCTAGAGTTTGCACTCAAGTCCCTGGAGTGGAAGCTGTACCCACAACCTTCTGACCCAAAGGTGAGAGTGCTACCACTGAGCCACGGTTGACACATCGAGTACCTTTATGAAGCAGTGTGTGAGGAGGGCCCAGTAATCCCTGTTCTTTTTAGCAGGACCAGAAATGTAAACTTTTCGGAAAAAAAAATTCTATCAGATAATAATTGACAGCCATGCTGAAGCTCAGCAAACTGCTTCTCTGCGATTCGCAGGACACTTCAGTTCAGAGTCAAGAGGAGCTGGGAATGACTTCTACTTCATCAGGCCTTGCTTCGCAGTGTCAGTCTCGTCCTCAGACGATATTGTTCCACCTCTATAGCTCGATACTTTGGCCGCTGGAATTTCTTCCCAAATTTTCCTAAAATAGGAGACAGAATTACATAATTCTGCCGTTTTCTCTTTAGGGTTTTTGTCCCAAGTTGCAGCTTCTTTAATTAATGATTCATGCCCTGCATTTCTTCAACCACCCCCGATTAGTCTGGCTGAGCTTATCCACTGCCGTAGCACAGAACTGTGCCCTAATGTGGAGAATAGTGCACAGTCTTGGACACTCCATTACAGGAAGGATACAGAAACAATGGAAAAAGTGCAGTATGGATTCACTGGGATGTTACCAGGGATGAGGGCCCACAGTTATGCAGAGAAACTTGAAACGGGGCTTTTCTTCACCGGATCTGAGAAAGGTGACCTGATAGAGATCTTTAAGATTGTGGAAAGCTATGAGCAGATAAATTGTGAGAGATTGTTTCCACTGTATACATCATGATAATTAGAGGGCATAAATTTTCAATAATCACAGAAAGAATTAAAGGGAAGGTTTGAAACAAATTCTTTACACACAGGGTGGTTGGAATCTGGAATTCTCTGCCACAAACCAGTGTTGAAGCAAATCCATTGATTCTTTTAAAAGGGAATTAGATAGTTCCTTGTAAAAGAGGAATATTAAAGGGTATGAGGTGAGTTGGATCAGGCAGTGGCTCATGTGGAGAAAAACACTACAACAGACTTGCATTTCAAAGGAGAGGGTTTGTACAAAAGGCAAAAGTCAGAGGAATGGACTGTTCAGATAAGGGGTAAAGTAGTTGGCAGAGACAGGGTGGGAAAAGGCCACGGTGGGATTTAGAAGTCAGAACAAGGCTTTTAAATTGAATGGAGACTCATCCAGGACTGATGATCAGTCTATTCTCCACACTCCTTTAAACCACTGATGGGTTTTGTGGTCTCACAAGCATCCCGACAACACAAAGGCAATTGGAGTTGAGAGAAGTGGTGAAGAGGTTAGTACTGGATGTCATCAGCATACCATGGAAAGATGACTCTGTGCCTACACATGATGTTACCGAGGGGCAGCATACAGTTACATGTGTGCATACACGTACTTCTAAATACACACAAGTGCGTACAGGTACATATATTTACCCATAAATATATACAGGTACATATAGGTGCTTGTATTTGCAACCAAATGAAATAAAATACATAAAGATAAATATGGGTACATGCAATATATGAAATGAGTACTCTATATCAACTAGGGCTGGGCCATAAATGTGTCCTTTCCCATATCACTCGCATCCCAAAAACAGATCGTCTAAAAGAACAGTTTTCCTGTCGACATGATCTACCACAGAACTGCATTTCTTTGAGGAAATATCAATGATTACACTGGGAAATGTAACATTTATGAATACAGAGAGTGAGGATGGAGCCAGTTAAGCCATGGTGTAGACTGTGGGATTACTGCAGTTACTGAGTAATGGGACACACCGACATCCACATACACCCCACACAGTTAAACGTGTCTCCATCGAGACCTGCCAGCCTCCTGCCCACTGGGCTATTTCTCAAACACCCCCCTGGGCAAAAGCCCTCAGACTGGGCCGGTCTATTGGGATCCAAGTGGGCTCCAGAAATATCCGATCCTGTTATGATGTTGATGTCTACTCTAACCAAGTCCCTTCGTCATTACTTCCGTTGTCGTATTGTTTCAATCATTAAAAGGAAATACTTACTAATTTTTCGGCTACTTTTCTTCCTCCACTTTAATCTTCTGCTCTGCAATTCTCGTTCCAGGATGCGCTCACTGGGCGATGACTCTGAAGAAACCAGACGAGAGACAGCGCTGGTTAGTATTTGTGATCCTCTGTTTTTGGTAAAGTTTGCTAGTTGTCACTGAGTACTGATTGATTTTCATGTTGACAAAAGTATATCACAGTGTTCAGCGCCAACAGCAAATATATTCCCAATAAAAACCCTGTCAAATCCCATTTTTTCTTGTTTAATTCTGCAGTTTGCACAGAGGGACACAAAATAGCACATTCTCTCTGGGAATACAAACAATGTGGCCCCTATAAGGAGAGCCACTCCCTCCTGACCCAGATAACCTCTCTGATCTGACCTGGCTGAGATCAGCTCACTCTGGGCAGACGAAGGATCAAACCTGGAACAGGAGTAGGCCATTCAGCCCCCCGCCACTCAATGAGATCATGGCTGATCAGTACCTCAGCTCCATTTACCCGCCGTAGCTCCATATCCCTTAATACCCTTACCCAACAAACGTCTATCGATCTCAATCTTGAAAACTCCAACTGACCCGCAGCTTTCACAGCCTTTGGGCGAGAGAGTTCCAGATTTCTACTACCCTTTGTGTGACAAAGTGCTTCCTGATTTCACTCCTGAACGACCTAGCTCTAATTTTAAGATTATGTTCCCATGTTCTTGATTCCATCAGAGGAAATAGTTTCTGTATCTCCCCTATCAAATCAGTTTATCATCTTGATCAGATCACTCCTCAGTCTCCTAAACTCAAGGGAACACAAGCCAAGTTTATTCAACCTGTCCTCATAATTTAACCCTCTAAGCCCCAGTGTTATTCTGGTGAATCTGCGCCGCCAATATATCCTTCCTAAGGCGCGGTGCCCAAAACAACAGAGTACTCCAGATGGAGTGGGACTAAGGCTCTATACAACGGAAGCATCAATTCCTGCTCTGTGTCTCAGCAGCAAAGGACCTTTATTGTGAAGTGACAGACTGACATGTTCATGTGCCTGGCACTTACCCGGGTCAGACTGGGAATCATCCAACTGCTGCAGCGCCTCTTCTGAAATAAGTAGAAAGTGTTGCATTTTCACACTGCTATCGGTGTAGATTATCTCCTCACATTGTCAGTTATCTCCACGATTACTCCAATCTTTGAAGCAGATGACTGGAGATGTTTGCTGTCTCCTCGTAGAATTACATAAAATGCACAGCACAGAAACAGGCCGCTCGGCCCAACTGGTCTGTGCTGGTGTTTATGCTCCACACGAACCTCCTCCACCCTACTTCATCTCACTCTATCAACATATCCTTCTATTGCTTTCTCCCACATGTCCTTATGTGGCTTCCCTTTAAATGCATCTCTGTTCTTCACCTCAACTACTCCTTGTCCACATTCTCACCACTCTCTGGGTAAAGGAATTCCTCCTGAATACCCGATTGGATTTATTAGTGACTTTCTTATATTTCTGAACCCTAGTTCTGGGCTCCCCCAGAAGTGGAAACAACTTCTCTACATCTATGCTACCAAACCTCTAAATAATATTAAAGTCATCTGTTAGGTCACCCCTCAGCCTTCTCTTTTCTATTTTCTCAAAATTGCTTTCCACCCCCCACAAGAGATATTCCCAGATAGATTACTGCTTCCTGAAGCAATCCCACCTATCCCAAATTACACAGTGTCACAGGGTAACCAGTGGCAAGAGATGTGTGCTGTCTCCTCCGTAGTTACTTGTTATTCCTGTTTTGCCCAGACTGTGTGTCAGGGTAGGTTCCTGACTAGAGAAACCCCTGAAACCTCCATTTCTCAGCCCATTGCACACAGTGGATGGAGAGGCTGCCCCTGGACTCACTCACACTTCAGTCTGTTTCCCCTCAATTCATTCCACATAAATGTAATTTTCCCCTCCAATGTTTCCCCATTCCTGCACACTCATTAAGATGGTGATCCATTCACTAGGATAGGCTCCATGGCCAAGGTCACCCTAGAGGCACCTGTGAGAGCCTTGCGGGAGCATGGTGGCCCGGGTGGTGGGATGTGAACTTGTCGACGTCTGTAAGGCAAAGAGATAGATGGACATTTAACAGTCCTGACACTTACCCAGCTCTTTTATTTGTGGCTCAGTAAGGTCAGACTGGGAATCAGCCTCCCCACGCAGTGCTTCTTCTGGAATAAATAGAACATGTTGTATTGTATCCTGGTGTTTCAGTGCAGACTATTTCCTCAATTACCCCCTGTCTCTCTGTTTAATGTAGACCACACAGCTGAGTTCAGTCAGATCTATCCCTTGTTCTGATTACCGCTTATTTCAGTTTCACCAGAGCTGCATGTGGAAAGGAAAATCCGGCAGGGTTTATAATGGACAGGGTGTGCAATGGACAGGGTGTGCAATGGGCAGGGTGTGTAATGTGTAATGTGTAATGGACAGGGTGTATAATGGGCAGGGTGTGTAATGAGCAGGGTGTGCAATGGAAGGATTATATAATGGACGGGGAGTACATTGAACACGGTGTATAATGGACGGAGTGTATAGTGGACAGGGTGTACATCGGACAGGGTGTACATCGGACAGGGTGTACATCGGACAGGGTGTACATCGGACAGGGTGTACATCGGACAGGGTGTACATCGGACAGGGTGTACATCGGACAGGGTGTACATCGGACAGGGTGTACATCGGACAGGGTGTACATCGGACAGGGTGTACATCGGACAGGGTGTACATCGGACAGGGTGTACATCGGACAGGGTGTACATCGGACAGGGTGTACATCGGACAGGGTGTACATCGGACAGGGTGTACATCGGACAGGGTGTACATCGGACAGGGTGTACATCGGACAGGGTGTATAATGGACAGAGTGTACAATGGACAGGATGTATAATGGATGAAGAGTATAATGGACAAGATGTATAACATGCGGCATATAAACAGGCGGTGTGTAAATAGAGTTGGTATCTAATCAATCCATCATCTCCCATTTTACACCAACACCAACAGTTAAAATCAGCTCTTTATTGTGTCCAGTATCTAACGCTTTGCTGAAATCTAAACATCTTGCACCCACACAATTTCTAAGGCCAGCAAGCTTCAACATTTCTTTGTAGACCTGCGGTAAACCTGTTGGGAAGATACTCTTTCCATAATTGCTTGCCCACTCCCTCTAACCCTACCATACCCCAGTTAGCTCACTTGAGATCAAACCCTAATTGAACAGCTAATTCGTGTTAGAATCACTTACCCGCCCCAGCAGGGTGGAGGGAGATCGCAAACAACACGGCCAACAGTACTAGGAGAGACAGCGGCTTCATGTTTCCGAGCTGTGATGTCGAGTGATGAGCTGCACTCTCCTCTGGTCCTTTGTATACCATCTTATCATCGCATCTCAGAATTGGTCCCAGTCTCACTTTGCATGAACACCCTTGTCCATTGTCAGAACAGTGCTCACCTGGTTGACAATCTGATTCCAGGTAACGGCTGTGACAGATAGTAGAATGTCAGACCTCAAATGAGTCACCGCATGTTTTTAAAGCATCCATTGTTCTTTTATCTCTTATTTCCATCTTTGTTATGCAAATGAAGTTTGCTGCATATCTGAGATAGTCCCAGTGTGAGTCAAACTTTGGGATCGGTAAATTCTAGGGTGCAAGGCTGTTGAGGAAAAAGGGGAAGTCAGTGGGGAAAATAATTCAGGATTTATGATTACTTCAAAAACCGGCTGCAAGATGTTGGGTCTCTGTCTCCAAGATAGAGACCATCTCCACAGCTCTCTCTGCTAATTCTCCCCTTTCTCTCCCCTTCGCTCCTGACTTTCCCCACACTGTCCAACCCTGTACAGCCCAGATCCCCATTACGCTGAAGCTTCTCTCCATCTACCCCATGCCCATCTCTAGAACCCTACACCACTTGTGACCACTCAACTCTAGGCCACTCAATGTTTGCTGCTGGAGCCCATGCTAGTGTACATTGTTAAAGACTCCCCTTCCTTCAGGAACATTGTTTCCCCTTTCAAAACTGCCATCGTCAGCCCCTCCTCAGAAAACCCACCTTGATCCCATCGGTGCTCTGCAACAGGTGGCCCCTCTCTCACCTCCCTTTCCTCAGTTAGATCCTCGAATACATCATCACCTCCCAACTCCATGTCCGTCTCCCTCAATACAGTTTGTCTCAATGTATCCAGTATGGTTTCCACCCTCCCCACAGCACTGAAACAGCTCTGGATAAATTCACAAAATGAGATTCTGTGTGACTGTGGTGCACAATCCCTTCTTGTCCTGTTCCAGCACTCCACAGTGCTTGATACTGTTGGCCACACCATCCTCCTCCATCGCCTGTCCTCCATTGTCCAGCTCTGTGGGACTGTCCTCACATGGCTAAAAATCAACCTCTCCAAATGTCACCAGCACAACTCCAGCAATGGCTTCTCTTCACAATGCTGCACCACTACCTCTGGAACCCCCCCAAGGATCTATCCTTGGCCCCTTCCTCTTCCTCATCTACAAGCTGCCCCTCGGTGAAATCATCTGCAGACACCGGGTCAGTCTCCATCTCAGTCTGACATCTAATGCCATTTCTCCATCATCTGGTTCAACCTCCACCATGCTGTCAGATTAACTCTGACATTGAGTCACAGATCAGTCACGACTTCCTCTAATGAAACATTGGGAAGACTGAAGACCTGATTTTATCCCTTGTCATCAACTCTGCTTCCTTTCCACTGGTTCCATCTCCTGTCCGGCCATGCTCCCAATGAACCAGGCCGCACAGAACCTTGGCAGCTTGTGCGCCCCGCAACTGAGCTTCAAATACCAAATCCTGTCCACCAACAAGACCGATTATTTCTACCCCCACAACATGAACACATCTACCTTCTCTTCAGCTCTTAGAAAGTCTATTCATGACTCTGTTGCCACAGGACTCAATCATTCCAACTCGTTTCTCATCGGTCTCCTATCCTGCAACTTGCCTCATCCATACCTCATCCTCACCTACGTTCACTGTTCCCTAATGTTTCATTTTCAAATCCTCACGCTGATCGTCAGATCCATGCTGGCTTCACCCACCCCGTCTGCAGTCTCCAATAGCCTTCCATCCCCAAACAGATCATTCAGCCGTCAAACTGCTGCAATGGAAGCTCAGGCAGCTGACTCGGTGTTTCTGGGTTCCTTGGTTGAAAAGGTCTGGCAGAGTATCTCAGCTGCCCAAAGATCTGTCACCCACCAGATCACTGGTGGGCTGAACAGAAGCCCCTCGGTCGTGGCGTGGAAATCATGGAGCAGGAACCTACTGATCTGTGTCTGGGTAGCAGCATTGCTGCTCTCTCCTCCACCACTGTGAACTCATCCCTTTTTGGCATGGAAGCAAGTCATCCTCGATAGGATGTGATTGGGGCCCTGGAGAGGCGTGGGCCCAGAGGCAGCAGGGTCCAGCCCACACTTTGATATGTGCGTGCGCTAGGTCCATGCAGCAGAGCTGGTCTCCAGATTGGTTAATACTTGCCACTGGACCAAGACCTAGCTCTGCCAAGCCCGTGTGGTGGTTGGTGTGCAACGGCCACCACACGTTAAAAAAATCCACACACATGCATCTTCCACCCTTCAATATGCAGTTCGGAACCTGGAATATTAGGTCCATCATTGAAACATCTGGGAACTCAGCTCTTTTTGGCATGGAAGCAAGTCATCCTCGATATGAGGGAGCGCCTAAGAAGAAAACTTCATAGAAGCACTAGAGTAGGCAAGAGCACTTATAGATCGCCACTAAGGGTAAACACCAGGGCAAATAGTTGAATATGTTTCAGTGATGATGGTTCTGTCACATTTACATATTGTGTTTCTGGTGTATATAAACAGTGTGGAAATTGGGGAGTGGTGGAATCGATCTTGTTCATTGTGATCGTCATGGGGACAGGGGGTTGAAAGGATTGAGTGCAGATGATGGACTGCCTGGTGGACCCTAAGACATGGAAGGTCCTCATGTGCCCCAGTGCTCTGGAGTCTGATGGCGGAGCAGGTCTCATAAAACTGCTGTTCAATAAGATGGCGGCGAGCGACCCTCCCAGGTGCGGCCCTTCTACCTGGAGGCCTCCGGTGCTTCTCCTGGTCATCCTCCTCCTCCTCCTGTTACTCCTGCTCCTCTTCCTCTTCCTCCTGTTGTGGTTCCTGAGCTTGACCCTCTGACACAATTGCTGGTGGAAATGGCTGGTCTCTCCTGATCACCAAATTGTGGAGCATGCAGCAAATCACCACCAATGTGGACACCTTCTCGGCCGAGTGCTGCAGGGCACTTCCTGACCGATCAAGGCATCTAAACCTCTGCTTGAGGATCCCAATGGTCTGCTCAGTGATATTTCTGGTGGCTGAGTGGCTCTCATTGTATGAGTGCTGAGCTGGTGTCTGGGGCTTTCTCAGGGAGTGATGAGCCAAGGCATCAGAGGGTATCCCTTGTCACCCAGTAGCCAGGCATGCACATTGCGTCGGGGCTCAAAGATCGGTGGAACGCATGTCTGTCTCATTATAAACGCATTGTGGCAGCTCCCTGGATAGCAGGTATTCTCCTGCATGATGCACTGCCTGTGGTCTCAGACCCGCTGCACATTGAGAGAAAAGAATCCCTTCCTGTTCCTGAACATCTCCGAGTCATGGGCACCTCTTTACCTCTTCTACATTTACTTGCTGTCCGTGGGTGAGGATGAGGTACGGAGCAAGCAGGGAGCTTTTAGTCAAGTTGGAGGATAGGAGGGCATTGAAATAATTGAGTTCTGTGGTAACAGAGTCATGAATAAACTTTTTAGGGGCTGAAGAGAAGGTAGATGTGTTAATGATGTGTGAGTAGAAATAATCGGTCTTGTTGATGGAAAGGATCAATGTTTGAAGCTCAGTTGCGGGGCGGACAAGGTGCCAAGGTTCTGTGTGGCCTGGTTCAGTGGGAGCATGGTCGGACAGGGGATGGAGCCAGTGGGAAGGAAACAGAGGTGAAAATCATGGCTTCAGTCTTCCTGAAGTTTAGTTGGAGGAAGTCGTGACTGATCTGTGACTTGATGTCAGAGTTAATCTGACAGCACAGAGGAGGTTGGTAAGATTGAGCCAGATGATGGAAAGATGGCATTAGAGGCTCGAAGGGCCGAATGGCCTACTCCTGCACCTTGTTTCTATGTCCCTTTTACACCAGGTGGGACCCTTCAAATAGACCACTGTGGCCTGTGACAATACAATGCACAGACTTCACATTAAAGCCCTATACAAGGAGGCCTCAGTCCATTCCATGGGATCACAGCGACCAGTGAGGTACAGACACGTACTCACTGCTCACAACTGTGAGAACATGTCATGCTGATTAATCAGTAATTAATCTAATCTCACTTTTCTGAATAAACACTGGTCCATTGTCGGGAAGCAGGTGCTCGAGTTGTCAATCTGATTTCCAGTTAATGACAGTTACAGATAATAGAAAGGCAAATCTCCATTACTCTAATCTCTTCATAAGCGTCAGGAGTTCATTTGTTAAATGAAGTATTCATTCCTACTTGATTTCTGATCAATTATACATGAAATTCCGATTGCTTAAAAATATAATTTTACAAAAACGTGTTTGAAAAACAGCAACAAAACACATGGCAGTGTGTGTGCACGAGATGTGTACAGTAATGGGGCAGTGAGTTATTAAAATATCTGTGTGTGTAGGTGGATGCAGAGAGGATATTTCCACTCATAGGGGAAACTAAAACTAGGGGGCATAGTCTTAGAATAAGGGGCCGCCCATTTAAAACTGAGATGAGAAATTTCTTCTCTGAGAAGGTTGTAAATCTGTGGAAATTTCTGCCCCCAGAAAGCTGTGTTGGTTGGGTCATTGAATATATTTAATATTTAATGCGGAGATAGACAGATTTTTGAGCGAAATGTGAGTAAAGGGTTATGGGCAGCGGGCATGGAAGTGGAGCTGAGTCCATGATCACATCAGCCATGATCTTATTGAATAGTGGAGCAGGCTCGAGGGGCCAAATGGTCTACTCCTGCTCCTATTTCTTATGTTCTAATGTGTATGGTAATGGGGCATTGAGTTACTAAGTTACCTGTGGATGCACCAGATGTGTACAGTAATGGGGCAGTGGGTTATTAAGGTATCTGTGTGAGGTCCCGCATTGGACTCATCACTAGATCTATCAACTCAGTACAAGATGGGATTGACTATTGGGCACTGAGACAGAAAGCCCCATTAGAGGGTAGTTGAAACTATATGGAGGGAGTTTGATGAAGCTGAGGGTGCAAACTCCATCATCCAAAAACAATAATTGTTTAAAACGTTCAAACAACGAATTCTTCCATTGAGAGCCATGAACAAAAGGTTGAATAGTTGTCATTGTAATTAAATGGAAACTGATCTCACATTATCTCACAAGCAACCAGACTGACGGAGAATTGACATGTGCTGGCTTTGGAAAGTGATATAAGCAGCGTTGGTGAGAAGACACTGATATGGTGACACATGTAGGAGATGTGGAGATTGAAGTTCATCACTGGGACATCACAGCTTGAGAAATGGAAACGTGCAGGATGGGCAGCTCATTTCCCAGGACTGTTGAAGGCAGTTTGGGTATCGGCCTTGACTCAGTGTGTAACTTTATCTCCTCTGAATCAGAAGGTTGTGAGTTTAAATTCCACTCTAGAGACTTGAGCAAATAATTTAAGTTGACATTCCAGTGCCATATGGAAGGAGTGCTGCACTGTCAGAGGTGCCGGCTTTTGGATCAGATGTTAAACATCTCAGATGGATGTGAAAGATCCCATGGCACTATTTTAAAGAAGAGGAGAAGAGTTATCCCCAGTGTCCTGGTCAATATTTATCCCTCAATCAACATCACTCAAACAAATTATCTGGTCATTATTATCATCATCATAGGCAGTCCCTCGGAGCCGAGGATGACTTGCTTCCGCTCTAAAAATGAGTTCTCGGGTGACTGAGGAGTTCAATGCGGGACCTATAGTTTCTGTTACAGGTGGAGCAGACAGTAGTTGAAGGAAAGGGTGGTCGGGGAGCCTCAGTTGATGCACCCTCCTACCGCTGTCTACACTTGGTTTCTGCTTGTTCTCGGCGATGGGACTTGAGGTACTCAGCGCCCTCCTGGATGCTCTTCCCCCACTTTGGGCAGTCGTGGGCCAGGAATTTCCAGGAATCGATGTGGATGTTGCACTTTATCAAGGAGGCTTTGAGAAGTATCTCCTCTGCACACCTGGGGCTTGCTTGCCACGTCGAAGCTCCGCGCAGAGTGCTTGCTTTGGGCGTCTAGTGTGGGACATGTGGACGACGTGGCCCACCCAACGGAGCTGATTGAGCATGGTCAGTGTTTCGGTGCTGTGCATGTTGGCCTGAGCGAGAACACTGATGTTAGTGCGTCTGTCCTGCAAATGGATTTGCAGGATCTTACGGAGGCAGCGTTTTGAGGTGTCTGCTGTATATAGACCACGTCTCTGAGCCATATAGGAGGGCAGGTATCTCTACTGTGCTGTAGACCATGAGCTTGATGCCGGATTTGAGGTTCTGGTTTTCAAACACTCTTCCTCAGGAGACCGAAAGCTGTGCTGGTGCACTGGAGGTGATGTTGGACCTCTTCGTCAATGTCTACCTTTGCTGGCAGTAGGCTCCTGAGGTATGGAAAATGGTCCACGTTGTCCAAGGCCTCGTCGTGGATTTTGATAATCGGGAGGCAGTGCTGTATGGCAGGATCAGCTTGGTAGAGGATCATTGTCTTACAGATGTTTAGTATAAAGCCCATGCTTTCGTACGCCTCACTGGATAAAGACCTAGCTCTGTCAAGCCCATGTGGTGATTGATGTGCAACGGTCATCACACGTTTAAAAAATCCACGCACAGGCATCTTCCACCCCTGGAGTTCAGGACTGGAATATCGGGTCCTCCATTGAAACATCAGTGAACTCATCCTTTTTGGTGTGGAAGCAAATCATCCTCGTTCAAGGGACCGTCTATGATGATGAATATGTTGATGATGGCTTGGAGTTCGGCCTCCGAGTGTGCGCAGACGCAAGTGTCATCTGCATACTGTAGTTCGAGGACAGAGGATGGGACGACCTTGGATCTTGCCTTGAGGCAGCGGAGGTTGAACAGATTCCCATCTGTTCTATAATTTAGCTCCACTCCAGCGGGGAGCTTGCTAAGGGTGAGATGTAGCATTGCAGCAAGGAAGATCGAAAAGAGCATGGGTGCAATGACGCAGCCTTGCTTGACCCCGGTCCAGACGTGGATTGGGTCTGTGGTGGATTAATTGGATCTGTGGTGTGTACCAATCAAGTAAAAATTCACTACTGCTCACCTCCATTCTCAAGAGCAAAAGTGTGCAGATTGTAGCGATTCAAAGCAACATCCGCTGTATCATTCCCTCGGGACGACTTGTTTCCGCTAATGTTCTAGTAGCAATATGGGAGAAACCCCAATGAAATGCCCAAGGATTGTCTCTCTATTTGTCCTCTATACAGGGTATGGTACTGTAGTGGTTATGTTACTGGACTCAAAATCCAGAAGCCTGCATTAAGAACCCTATCAAATCCCTTCATCATTTTAACCACCCCTTCCTGAGTGGCAGATGTGACTTATGCTTCCTGCAGCTTCCTGGAAAGAGCATGAGGTAACCAGATTGAAGGTAGTGGTGACTTTGACTGCCATGAGCAGCACCATTGTTGCCATGGAGTGTGGCTATAGGTCCTGCAGCAGCAGCTCCAAGAGCTCAGCCATCACTTACCATCAAAGCCTTTGAATCACACATTTTGCAAAGTTGTAAATGACCCTGTGGGGCAATAAGAAAAAGAAAGAATTTGCATTTATATAGCTTCTTCCAGGACCTCAGGACTTCCCAAAGCGTTTACAGCCAATTCAGTACTTTTTGCAGTGTGGTCACTGTTGAAATGTAGGAAACACGGCAGCCAATTTGCACACAGCAAGATCCCACTAAGCGCAATGTTATAAGACATGATAACCTGTAATAACAAAGTTGTTTGAGGGATAAATAGTGGTCAAGGCACCAGGGAGAACTCCCCTGTTCTACTTTGAAATCGTGCCACGGGATCTTTGACGTCCACCTGAGAGGGCAGATGGGGCCTCGGTTTAACGTCTCATCCAAAAGACACAGCTCAATATTGTACTGGAGTGTCAGCCTGGATTTTGTCCTCGGGTCTCTGGGAGGATTGAAATCTAGTTTTGTCCATGAGGTTAATAGCAGATTGATGCCTTGCTGCAATGACCCCTACCATCCATCTACCTTCCATCTCTTTGTCCTCCAAATAAAGCAGGAACAATAATATCTGAAAAGGAATCGCCATTCTGCAAAGGGTTAATGTGTGCTACAGGCATCGCAGAGCTCACCCAGAGAAGATGGTGGACATGCAGCCCCTGTCTCTGCATGCTCCTTCACCAGCTGTTGCACAGCAGTGGTCCCAGAATCGAACTTCAGAGGGTTCTGACTATGTGCTGCCCTGTGCCTTTAAACCTGGTCATCGACGAAATGTTGCACTGCGTTCTACAGCAGCCATTTTGTACAGGGGAAGCCTGCATCGAACATACTGTTATATATGTAAACCTGTATATACCTCGTATAGTCAGCAGAGGGCTCATCCCCTGAAGTCCCAAGGGATCCCACAATCTCTTGGAAGAGCAAGTACTTAAGGAGGCCTCACAGGCTGGAGAGGCATTCTGGAGATCTGCAATAAAAGACTAAGTTCACACTTTACTTTGAGCTCACAGTATCCAGTCAGACTCTTTATTCATATATAACAGCTGGCGACGAGATACCGATGACAAATCCAACGATGCAGAGAACAGTGGGCATCCTGGAGAAGCGAATGCTGCCAAACGAAGGGCGATTCTCCTCACCGTCTGAGGGGCACCAACGTATTTTGGCCTCATGAAAAATCTGCTTGCTTCAGTGAAACCCACAGAGTTGGCCATGAAGTGATACTTCGCAAACTTTTAACTATAGAGACCCCAACCTTGAGTAAAGCCATAGAGATAGCCCAGGCGTTCATTGCCACCAGTGACAATACTAAGCAAATCTCTCAGCACACAAGTGCTGCTACAAGTACTGTGAACAAAGTGGTGTTGTTTTCAAATTGCAATGTACAGGGTAGGCCCCACATGCTTGCAGCTGCACGCCCGCAGATGTCTCAGAGTCCACCTGCAGGTACAGCAGGCGGTGAAGAAGGCAAATGGCATGTTGGCCTTCATAGCGAGGGGGATTTGAGTATAGGAGCAGGGAGGTCTTACTGCAATTGTACAGGGCCTTGGTGAGGCCTCACCTGAAATATTGTGTTCAGTTTTGGTCTCCTAATCTGAGGAAGGACGTTCTTGCTATTGAGGGAGTGCAGTGAACGTTCACCAGACTGATTCCAGGGATGGCTGGACTGACATATGAGGAGAGACTGGATCAACTGGGCCTTTATACACTGGAGTTTAGAAGGATGAGAGGGAATCTCATAGAAACATATAAGATTCTGACGGGACGGGACAGGTTAGATGCGGGAAGAATGTTTCCGATGTTGGATAAGTCCAGAACCAGGGGACACAGTCTTAGGATAGGGGGTAGGTCATTTAGGACTTCATTCAGAGAGTTGTTAACCTGTGGAATTCCCTGCCGCAGAGAGTCGTTGATGCCAGTTCATTGGATATATTCAAGAGGGAGTTAGATATGGCCCTTGTGGCTAAAGGGATCAAGGGGTATGGAGCAAAAGCGGGAAAGGGGTACTGAGATGAATGATCAACCATGATCATATTGAATGGTGGTGCAGACTTGAAGGGCCGAATGGCCTACTCCTGCACCGATATTCTATGTTTCTATGTTTCTATCAAGGGTGATGAATACAAGGCCATTAACACCTTGTTGGCGTTGCGGGGGTGATCATCGTTTCCATTCATGCCGCTTCAAAGGGTATGTTTGCAAGGGCTGTGGAACAAGTGGGACACCTCCAACATATATGCAGGCGAGCTGCAAATCCTGTTAATCCTGCAAACCACCATGTTGCAGAGGAGGACAGATCTACGGCGGATCACGATGAACCAGAGCCTCAGACCGAGGAGGCAGAGGTATATGGGGTGCACACATTTATCACAAAGTGTCCCCCGATAATGCTGAAGGTTGAATTAAATGGACTCCTGGTGTCAATGGAGTTGGACACGGGCACGAGCCTGTCCATTATGAGCAAAAAGCCTTTCGATAAATTGTGGTGCAGCAAGGCCTCAAGGCCAGTCTTGACTCCCATTCGCACAAAACTGAGAACTTACACAAAGAAACTGATTCCCTTAATCAGCACTGCTACTGCAAAGGTCTCCTACAATGGACGATCCAGAGTGGTAGCCGGTTCTGTGATCCATTATGTGTTACCACCAAGTTTTCACTGCCTAGCACTGGGATGATCTCTTTGGTGTACGTCCATAGCTGCGTGTCAATGTGTTCCAGTTTGGGCCTGCTAGCTCTGTGTGGCTCAAATTGTTGGCCGCTCATAAGTGACTGGCTAGCTCCCGTATCCAGCTCCATGCGAGCCGCGTTCACCATGTTAACTCCCTGGTCCATCGCCACGTTGGGACCAGGGCTGCATGCGTAAATTACCTTGGTCTCCTCTTCCCCTGCCATGAAGGTCTGAGCTATCAACGCCGCCCCTTCTAAAGTCAAGTTCTTGGTCTCTATGAGCTTCCTGAAAATCCCGGCATGATTAATGCCCTCCATGAAGAAACCCCTTAACCTCTTCCCCCCTGCAGGCATCTGTGAACTTACAGAGACTGGCCAAGCGCCGCAGGTCCGCAACGAAGTCCGAGATGTTTTGTCCCTCCCGACGCTGGTGTGTGTAGAACCGGTGTCGCGCCATGTGTACGCTAATCGCCAGCTTGAGATGCTCACTGATCAGCTGGCTGAGCTCTTCAAAGGACTTGTCCGCTGGCTTTTGGGGTGCGAGCAGGTCTTTCATCAGCGCATACGTCTGTGATCCGCAGCTGGTCAGTAGATGCGCCCTCCGCTTGTCAGCCGCTGCCACTCCCAGCCAGTCCTTCATGACAAAGCTCTGCTGGAGTCTCTCCACGAAGTCGTCCCAGTCCTCACCCACACAGTAACGTTCCTCTGTGCTACCGGTGGCCATCCTCGTGGTTCGGTGATTCCCGTTTCTCGTCGTCAAATGTGGTGTCCCTGCACCTTACTACATATTCACACGAGGCATGTACTGCAGACACAGTCACTATGTGACCTTAACCTTCATTCCCAGGACCAAGGAGTGCTGACCCTGGGTGGGACTTCCCCTTTTATACCTGGAAACCCAGGTGAGGAGTGTCTCCCACAAGTTCACCCCCTGTGGTCAGGGTGTGCATTTCTAGGGTATAAGTACAGTGTGCAGGAGTTGCATGAAGATTTCAGTTACATGAAGATTACCGTTGCATGATGGTTACATACGTGACAGTATAGGCATCCTTAAGCTGAGGTTCCGGTGCCTGGACCGCTCTGCTGGCACCTTGCAGTACTTTCCTCAATGGGTCTCCATAATCGTCGTGGTCTGAGGAGGAGGAGGAGGAGGCGCAGGAGGAGGAGGATGATTCCCGTCGCCCCAGAGCTAGGAGGCGTCGATCCACCCCAACCCTGGAAGGGAGGTGCAGCTGCGTCTCATAGCTGCTCGCTTCAGATAATCCCATCCACACATGACCCTTCAGGTCCTACTTTCAATGGCCATCGCAATGAGTGCCTTAACACACAATTGCTCACTCCCAAATGAAATACCTGGCCAGATATTTGTGCCAAAAATAAAGATTTATCAAATTATCCAAATCACTGCAAAAACAGAACATAAAGAACAATATAATACTGTAATCATTTTTTACCCCTGTGCATCTCACTATGACACCTGTTATGACACCACCCTAACACTATGCCGAAATGTCATCTCTGTGGCTGCATCATGGGTCCCGGAATGTTGCTGTGTTTGTTGTCTGTGACCTACAGCTGTCCTTCTAGGTCACCCTGGATGACCTCTGGGACTGGAAGGGCCGGATGTAGACTGGCCAGTACCCTCCTGGGAGAGTGCGTCCTCACATATATGGAGGTGCCTGACACCTCCTTCGCAATCTCCCTCCATGTATTATGTACTGGCGATCTGCCAGGTCTCCCCACGTCAGGAAACAGTATTCTTCTGTCTTCCATACCATCCATCAGTGTCTCCAGCCCTATTTCAGTTGGCTCTCCTTGCACCTCTTACACCAGCCATCCTTCCAAACTCCTTCCCCACTCAGGGCCTTGCTGCAAACCCCGACCTTTAAAAAGGCTAAGGGCCAGCTGGCTCATTAGAAACCCTTACCTGCATGCTGAATTTCTTGGTGGTGATAACGCTCAAATTAAGACAGCCACACCGCTGAAAAATCCATTTTGGAAGGGCCCATTAGCGCTGGAACCCATTTTTTCACTTTTGGAGCTGAACATGGGATGGCCCAGCCACAAAAAAATTTCAGCGCTAATGGCCCCAAAGAGGTGCGGAGAGCACCAGCTTTCCAGCGGTACTGAATTTCGGGCCCATCGGGTATTGAAGTCAATCACATGCTGGCAGTATTTTTAAGTAACTCTCTGGAAATAGGAATAGTGGCTGAGGATTGAAGAAAGACAAAAGTAATTCCAATTTATAAAAGAAGCAATAAAGGAAGTGCCGGCCCCATCGTGGATTTGGGCTCTTTGATAAAACAAATGTTGCCGGCGGTAACGGAGTGTTCCCCAGGTGTTGGCGAGGCGTGACGCTCAGCGCTGTGCTTCGCACATCAGCGCCGTGCTGATGAAGTCTGCACTGAGGCCTCACAACGTCCCTCGCCTTTTAAAGGGGAGGGCTGCTACAAACCCTGCAGCCTCTTTAGTGGTGCCCAAAGGGCCACCAGGAAGGTTGTTGACCGGGCCAGCAGCCTGGCATCCAAGAGGGTGGATCGGGTTGCATGTTGGCATCCCGGCCACACCAGCGGCCGCCATTGTTGGGCCGACTGAAATGTCGGCCGACAGACAAAAGATGGCAGCCGCCATGCTACCACCTTCCCTTGCAAGGGCCGCCGGGGCACCACAGCCACCACAGCATCGGGCAGCGTGAAGCTGACGGAGGCATGGCCCCTCGCGTCCCACGGGGCAATTTCCCCCAAGGGGCGCAAAAGGGTCGGCGCGCAAACCGGATATCGCCGGCGGAGCCCCGGGGGCAGTTGCGTGTGAGTGGATGGGGCCACCGCGCCCGTGCGCTAACTCATTAGCGCTCCGTTGTCACAGGCCAGCAGCGCTAACTGGCCCTGCGCAAACTGGCAATTTCAGCCCCAACGTCTCAGCAGCTTCAGCCCTTTGGGATGGAGAATTCCAAAGATTCACAACCCTCTGACTCATGAAAGTCCTACTGATCACAGCCTTAAATGGCTGACCCCATGTCCTGAGACTATGCCCCCAGCCACGGAAAAAAACCTCTCGGCATCTACCCTGTCAATCCCCCTCAGAATCTTGTATGTTTCAATGAGATCACCTCTCATTCTTCTAAACTCCAGAGAGTATAGGCCCAATCTACTCAATCTCTCCTTGGCTAAAGGGATCAGGGGGTATGGAGAAAGCAGGAATGGGGTGCTGAAGTTGCATGATCAGCCATGATCATATTGAATGGTGGTGCAGGCTTGAAGGGCCGAATAGCCCACTCCTGCATGTATTTTTATGGTTCTTTGTTTCATAGGACAGCCCTCTCATTCCAGGGAGCCTTTCTAGTGAACCTTTGTTGCACAGCCTCTAAGGCCAGTCTGCCCTTCCTCAGATAAGGATACCAAAACTACACAGTACTTGGTCTCACCAAGTTGTAGTAAGACTTCCTTACTCTTGTATTCCATCTCCCTTGCAATAAATGTCAACATGCCATTTGCCTTCCTAATTTCTTTTTGTGCCTGCATGCTAACTCTCTGTGTTTCCTGTATGAGGACACCTAAATCTCTCTGAACACCAACATTTAATAGTTTCTGACCATTTAAAAATATTCTGTTTTTCTACTCCTTCTACCAAAGTGAACAACCTCACATTTCCCCACATTATACTCCATCTGCCACCTTACTGCCCACTCACTTAACCTGTCTATATCCCTTTGCAGACTATTTGTGTCCTCCACACAGCTTGCTTTCCCACCTAGCTTTGTACTGTCAGCAAACGTGGATACATTGTACTCAGTCACTTCATCGAAGTCATTAATATAGATTGTAAATAGCTGAGGCCCAAGTAGTGATCCTTTCGGCACCCCACTAGATTGGAAGATAGCAAATGTAACCCTGCTATTCAAGAAAGAAAGGAAAGAGAAAAAGGGAACTACTTGCCAGTTACCCTGACATCAGTTGTCGGTAAAATGCTGGAATCCATTATTTAGGAAGTAATAACAGGGCACTTAGAAAATCTAAGACTATGAAAGAGAAATCTTTGTTTTCTGTGTATTAACCAATCCTCTATTCATGCTAATATATTACCCACAACCCTATGAGCCCTTATCTTGCAAAGCAACCTTTTGCATGGCACCTTTTCAAATGCCTTTGGAAATCCAAAATCTACAACGTCCACTGGTTCCCCTTTATCTACCCTGCTAGTTACATGCTCAAAAAAACTGATATATGTTGTGAAACACGATTTCCCTTTCATAAAACCATGTTGACTCTGCCGAATCATGTTATGATTTTCTAAGTGCCCTGTTACCACTTCCTTAATAATGGATTCCAGCATTTTACCGACAACTGATGTCAGGGTAACTGGCAAGTAGTTCCCTTTTTCTCTTTCCCTTCTTTCTCGAATAACAGGGTTACATTTGCTATCTTCCAATCTACTGGGACCATTCTACAATCTAGAGAATGTTACAGGATCACAGCCATTGCCTCCATTATCTCTGAAGTCATCTCTTTTGGAACCATCAGATCCAGGGGATTTGTCGGCTTTTAATCCCATTAGTTTCTCAAGTACTGTTTCTCTACTGATATTAACTACTTTAAGTTCCTCACTCTCATCAACCCTTTGGTTCCCCCATTATTTTTGGTATGCTCATTATTTCTTATACTGTAAAGACAATTAAAAAGTATAGAAACATAGAAACATAGAAAATAGGTGCAGGAGTAGGCCATTCGGCCCTTCTAGCCTGCACCGCCATTCAATGAGTTCATGGCTGAACATGCAACTTCAGTACCCCATTCCTGCTTTCTCACCATACCCCTTGATTCCCCTAGTAGTAAGGACTTCATCTAACTCCTTTTTGAATATATTTAGTGAATTGGCCTCAACAACTTTCTGTGGTACAGAATTCCACAGGTTCACCACTCTCTGGGTGAAGAAATTCCTCCTCATCTCGGTCCTAAATGGCTTACCCCTTATCCTTAGACTGTGTCCCCTGGTTCTGGACTTCCCCAACATTGGGAACATTCTTCCTGCATCTAACCTGTCTAATCCCGTCAGAATTTTAAACATTTCTATGAGGTCCCCTCTCATTCTTCTGAACTCCAGTGAATACAAGCCCAGTTGATCCAGTCTTTCTTGATAGGTCAGTCCCGCCATCCCGGGAATCAGTCTGGTGAACCTTCGCTGCACTCGCTCAACAGCAAGAATGTCCTTCCTCAGGTTAGGAGACCAAAACTGTACACAATACTCCAGGTGTGGCCTCACCAAGGCCCTGTACAACTGTAGCAACACCTCCCTGCCCCTGTACTCAAATCTCCTCGCTATGAAGGCCAACATGCCATTTGCTTTCTTAACCGCCTGCTGTACCTGCATGCCAACCTTCAATGACTGATGTACCATGACACCCAGGTCTCGTTGCACCTCCCCTTTTCCTAATCTGTCACCATTCAGATAATAGTCTGTCTCTCTGTTTTTACCACCAAAGTGGATAACCTCACATTTATCCACATTATACTTCATCTGCCATGCATTTGCCCACTCACCTAACCTATCCAAGTCGCTCTGCAGCCTCATAGCATCCTCCTCGCAGCTCACACTGCCACCCAACTTCGTGTCATCCGCAAATTTGGAGATACTACATTTAATCCCCTCGTCTAAATCATTAATATACAGTGTAAACAGCTGGGGCCCCAGCACAGAACCTATCAGTACCCCACTAGTCACTGCCTGCCATTCTGAAAAGTCCCCATTTACTCCTACTCTTTGCTTCCTGTCTGACAACCAGTTCTCAATCCATGTCAGCACACTACCCCCAATCCCATGTGCTTTAACTTTGCACATTAATCTCTTGTGTGGGACATTGTCGAAAGCCTTCTGAAAGTCCAAATATACCACATCAACTGGTTCTCCCTTGTCCACTCTACTGGAAACATCCTCAAAAAATTCCAGAAGATTTGTCAAGCATGATTTCCCTTTCACAAATCCATGCTGACTTGGACCTATCATATCACCTCTTTCCAAATGAGCTGCTATGACATCCTTAATAATTGATTCCATCATTTTACCCACTACCGATGTCAGGCTGACCGGTCTATAATTCCCTGTTATCTCTCTCCCTCCTTTTTTAAAAAGTGGGGTTACATTGGCTACCCTCCACTCCATAGGAACTGATCCAGAGTCAATGGAATGTTGGAAAATGACTGTCAATGCATCCACTATTTCCAAGGCCACCTCCTTAAGTACTCTGGGATGCAGTCCATCAGGCCCTGGGGATTTATCGGCTTTCAATCCCATCAATTTCCCCAACACAATTTCCCGATGTGTTTAAAGTCTCTGCCATTTCCTTATCCGCAATTATAATTTCCCCTGTCTCAGCCTCTAAGGGACCAATGGTTACTTTTGCTCCTGACTTACTTTTTACATACTTGTAGAAGCTCTTACAATCTGTTTTATATTTCTTCCGAGTTTACTCTTGTTATATTTTCTCTTTTTATCAATTTTTTGGCCAACCATTGCTGATTTCTAAAGCTCACCCAATCCTCACACTTACTACTAATCTTTGCAAAATTATAATAATTTTTTTACCGAATACTATCCTTAACTTCTTTAGTTAGCCACGGATGATCACTATTCCTGTGGACTTTTTATTTCTCAATGGAATATATATTTGTTGAGAATTTTGGAATACTTCTTTCAATGTTTGCCACGGGATATAAAGGTAAACCAGGGAACTCCAGGGTAGTGAGCATGACCATCTGTAGTAGGAAATCATTAGCAGGCATCCTGAAATAGAAATGGAAGCATCTGGAGAAATCAGGATGAATCAGAGGAAAGTGTTGAATACTCTAAAGGGTAAAGGTCAACTGAACCCTGATAAATTGTCGAGCACAGCCAGACTCTGTGACCAGAGGCAAGGATTCAGACTGAGGAAGGGAGGGTGAACAGACAGTTCAGACTGCTGGTGAGGAAGGTAAATGGCAGCATGGACTGGTCAGGACAAATGGCCTCTTCCCATCTTGTAACTTCTATGTATATTTACGTAGTTAACAGCTTCACACACACTGAATGTGTGGAACAGGCTGCCCAGGAAGACAGCGCAGGCAAACTGCTGCTTCCTTATTTGTAATCTCTAACCTGCATATTTATTTCCTCATCCCACCCAACTGCCCTGGGAAGGGGAGTCGCTAATTCCTCTGTGAACACTGCAACAAGCAAGTCACTTTCCATCGTTTTGTGGTGATGGTGGGGAATTGCAGGTGTGAGGAGGCATTTAGAAATTTGGGATGTGCCAAATGGACTGTACATTGTCACGTTTCTCCATTCAGGGAATGAACAGACTCAGCACATTATTATAAAGGACTAACATTGCAGTAAATGCTGCACCAGTACGAGTAAGGATGGTAGAGCTGGGTAAACAGCACCAAATACTGTCCGGGTGGGTGAGCAATGTGACTCCAAGGGGTGCGTGAAACCGCTGTCTGTGCACAAGCTCAGAATTAATCACAGAAGAAATTGAGAAACACCAGCTCTCTCATGCATTTGTTTTTATTCATTTTTTAATTGCTTTACAAAACAACCTAAGGTTGTGTTTAGTGTACAGGCACTAGGAGCAAGGGAGGGGCTGTGAGGCACTGATTCCATCAGCTTTATGATTTTAATTAATGACATTCTGTTTGAAATATTACAGCATCAGTACGTCATCAGTCACCGGTTCATATGGTGTCTCAATTTAAACTAAAGTCTAATTGGGGCGGGTTATTATTGGATGGACTCAGCAGTATTCTCCAGGGCTCCGACCAGTATGAACGTGTTGCACTGATTTGTTTCATGTTTTCAGGCACTTGTTGGATGGCCTGAGCTGTAATTTACAGTGTTAATTCCTGTTTCCATGGGTAATCATTGGGTTTTGTGCAATTTTCACAGGTTTGCACTTTCAGATTGAGCTGATGGAATTCAGTGAGTCAGAGTCACCCTGACCCTCACAAGCAAATATTCCTAAATCAGCAGCAATAATTTCAGTTCATTAAATCATGATCAGCAATTTCTTAATTTCAGCACTTGCAAGCGAATAGCCAGAGTTGTAGTTCGAAGTCTTCATCCTTCATTAAATGGCCCTTCTCTCCATGGAGGATGAGATCAATCAAACTGCACCAGATAGAAAATAATATCGTTATTCTTCTTATTGACCTCCTTTGTTCAGTATTACACCTGCTCTGTGTATTGAGTTCCCTTGTTCAGTATTACACTGGCTCCAGTTACAACTATTTTGTTGAAGACAATAAACAAGTGCCCCCTGATTAAAGTAGGGTCACACTCGAGAAACTTTCATTCAAGTGCCCCCTGTTTTTTTTGAGGGCACCAAAAACACAAATTACACAAGTGCCCCTTGATTAAAGCAGTGGGCACTAAACCTGACACAATAAACAAATTAACTTTGGCAGTAACTTAAATAAAATCAAAATTTGGTTGCCGGAGGTGATGATGCACTCCAGTCCCTCCGGCGCCCACCTCTCGCGGAAGGCCGCGAGCGTACCGGTGGACACCGTGTGCTCCATCTCCAGGGACACCCTGGCTTGGATGTAACCACGGAAGAGAGGCAGGCAGTCGGGCTGAATGACCCCCTCGACCGCCCGCTGCCTGGACCCTTTGATGGCCCCCTTGGCCATGCCCAGGTGCAGTCTTACGAGGAGGCCTTCCGACCTGCCCGCTCCCCTCCGCACAGGGTGCCCAAAGATCAGGAGTGTGGGACTGAAGTGCAACCAGAATTTGAGGAACAGCCCCTTCAAATATTGGAAGAGGGGCTGCAACCTCGCACATTCGACATATACATGGAACACGGACTCCTCTAGACCACAGAAATTACAGGCGGCCTGGGAGCCTGTGAACCGACTTTAAACTTATTGCACGGGACTGCTCAGTGCAACGCCCTTCAGGCCAAGTCTCCAATAAATAAAGGACTCCCCCCCGCGTAGAGAGCATTCCATTGAGGACCCCAGCAAATTTGTCAAACACGATTTCTCTTTCATAAAACTATGCTGACTGTGCTTGATAGAATTATGCTTTTCTAAATGTCCTGCTACTGCTTCTTTAATAATGGACTCCAGCATTTTCCCAATGACAGATGTTAGGCTAACCGGTCTATAGTTTCCTGCTTTCTGTCTGCCTCCTTTTTTAAATAGCTGCATTACATTTGTGGTTTTCCAATCCGCTGGGACCTCCCCAGAATCCAGGGAATTTTGGTAGATTACAACCAATGCATCCACTATCTCTGCAGCCACTTCTTTTAGGACACTAGGATGCAAGCCATCAGGTCCAGGGAAATTGTCCGCCTTTACTCCTATTATTTTACAGAGTATTACTTCTTTAGTGATAGTGATTGTATTAAGCGCCTCTCTTCTTATAGCCCATTTCAAACGGAGATGAGGAGGAAGTTCTTCTCTGAGGGTTGGGAATCTTTGGAATTCTCCACTGTAGAAAGCTGTGGAGGCTGGGTCATTGAATATATTTAAAATGGAGATAGGCAGATTTTTGAACTATAGGGAAGTCGAGGGTTTTGGGGAGTGGACTGGAAAGTGGAGTTGAGGCCAAGATCAGATCAGCCATGATCTTATTGAATGGAGGAGCAGGCTCAAGGGGCAAAATGGCCTACTCCTGCTCCTATTTCTTATGTTTTTAATCTCTCTCTCTTTTTTGAACTGAGGTGTAACATTTGCATTCTTCCAGTCCTCTGGCACCACCCCCATATCTACGGAGGATTGGAAGATTGTGGCCAAAGTCTCTGTTACTTCCACCTTTACTTCCCTCAGCAACCGAGCGACTTTTCTACTTTTGAGTACTGCCAATCGTTTAAGTTCCCCTCTTTGTTTATCCAATCTAATTTCTTTACCCCCTCCATCTTGACTGTAATATTGTCAGCATCCTCTTCTTTAGTGAAGACAGATGCAAAGTACTCAGTCAGTACCTCAGCCATGCCCACTGTCTCCACAAGAAGATCTTTTAGGTCCTTAATCGGCCTCACCTTACCTTTAATTATCCTCTTACTCTTTATATGCTTGTAAAGACTTTACAGTTCCCTTTTATGTTACCCGCTAATATTTTCTCATACATTCTATTTGCCCCACTTATTTACTTTGTGACTTCTCTGCACTCTCTGTATTCAGCCTGATTCTCTACCATATTATTAACCTGACATTTATCATAAGCCTCCAAGTTTTGTTTGATTATTTTCTCAATTTCTTTAGTCATCCAGGGAGCTCTGGCTTTGGATGCCCTTCCTTTTTCCATCATAGGAATGTGTCTAGTCTGTATCTGAACCATCTCCTCCTTGAAGGCCTCTCTCTGCTGATCTATTGCTTCCGAAAAAGATAAGAAGTTTCGAAAAGGTAATAATTAAACAGCCGTGCTGAATCTGCTTGTCTGCAATGCACAGCACAGTTCATTTCATAGTCAAGAGGAGCTGGGAATGACTTCTACTTACCCAGACCTCACTTCACTCAGTCCCTTCCTCACGCAGAATGGGTATTTCTCGCTTCCGACGTCCAATGAGACGTGAAATACCCTTACCTAAAATAGGAGACAGAATTACATCATTCTGCCGTTTTCTCTTTAGGGTTTTTGTTCCAATTTGCAGCTTCTTTAATTAATGATTCATGCCCTGCATTTCTTCAACCACCCCCGATTAGTCTGGCTGAGCTTATCCACTGCCGTAGCACAGAACTGTGCCCTAATGTGGAGAATAGTGCACAGTCTTGGACACTCCATTACAGGAAGGATACAGAAACAATGGAAAAGGTGCAGTATGGATTCACTGGGATGTTACCAGGGATGAGGGCCCACAGTTATGCAGAGAAACTTGAAACGGTGGGGCTTTTCTTCACTGGATCTGAGAAAGGTGACCTGATAGAGATCTTTAACATTGTGGAAAGTTATGAGCAGATAAATCGTGAGAGATTGTTTCCACTGTATACATCATGATAATTAGAGGGCATAAATTTTCAATAATCACAGAAAGAATTAAAGGGAAGGTTTGAAACAAATTCTTTATACACAGGGTGGTTGGAATCTGGAATTCTCTGCCACAAACCAGTGTTGAAGCAAATCCATTGATTCTTTTAAAAGGGAATTAGATAGTTCCTTGTAAAAGAGGAATATTAAAGGGTATGAGGCGAGTTGGATCAGGCAGTGGCTCATGTGGAGAAAAACACTTACAACAGACTTGCATTTCAAAGGAGGGGGTTTGTACAAAAGGCAAAAGTCAGAGGAATGGACTGTGCAGATAAGGGGTAAAGTAGATGGCAGAGACAGGGTGGGAAAAGGCCACGGAGGGATTTAGAAGTCAGAACAAGGCTTTTGAATTGAATGGAGACTCATCCAGGACTGATGATCAATCTATTCTCCACACTCCTTTGAACCACTGATGGGTTTTGTGGTCTCACAAGCATCCCGACAACACAAAGGCAATTGGAGTTGAGAGAAGTGGTGAAGAGGTAGAACTGGATGTCATCAGCATACCATGGAAAGATGACTCTGTGCCTACACATGATGTTACCGAGGGGCAGCATACAGTTACATGTGTGCATACAGGTACTTATAAATACACACAAGTGCGTACAGGTACATATATTTACCCATAAATACATATAGGTACTTGTATTTACAACCAAATAAAGGTACATAGAGATAAATACGGGTACATACTATTGTGTTCCTAACACAGATGAGGCTGCACACAGGGAGGTTAAGGTAACAGTGACCTCAGTCTTTAATAAGACACTCCAGAGTGAGGAACAGGCCTTAAGGCCGGCTTATATACAGTGCTTCTAAGGGATGCTGGGATCCCTTGGGACTTCAGGGGATGAGCTCTCTGGTGGCGGAACATGGGAGTGTATATATGAACTAGGGCTGGGCCATAAATGTGCCCTTTCCATATCACTCACATCCCAAGAACAGACCGTCTAAAAGAACAGTTTTCCTGTCGACATGATCTACCATGGAACTCCATTTGTACGAGGAAATATCAATAATTTCACTGGGAAATGTAACATTTATGAATACAGAGAGTGAGGACGGAGTCAGTGTTATCCCATGGTTTAGACTGTGGGATTACTGCAGTTGCTGAGTAATGGGACACACCGACATCCATGTCATGTATCTTACATTATTATATATAACTGTATCCTAACATGCTATACATGACTGTAATAAGATATGACCTGTAGCCACCAGCATACCTGACCACCAGGGGTGCACTTGCAAGAAACAGATATATAAGGACAGGTCTCAGGCAAGTGCAGCATTCCAGAGCTGTGAAATAAAGGTGCAGGTCCAGAGTGACCTTGACTTCACTACATGCCTCGTGTGAATCTGTACTGAGGGGACAGGACTTTACAGTGGCGACGAGTTACGGGATTACAGAACCCACAGAATGGCGAACAACGGATCAGTACCCGGGACACCGATGTACAGCGAGTCAACACGATCAATGGCCGCTGCTCCTACAACAGGATGCCTCCTATAATGATGAGGGTCCTACTCAACGGGATATCTGTCAACATGGAGCTGGATACGGGAGCGAGTCAATCTCTCATGGGCGCTCAACAATTTGAACAATAGTGGCCGCATAAAAGAGGCAGACCAAAACTCACAAGGGTCGACACCAAACTAAGGACCTATACCAAAGAAATCGTACCAGTCCTCGGCAGCGCCATGCTCTCTGTCACACACAAAGGGACAGTGAACCGACTTCCCCTGTGGATTCTCCCCGGAGACCCCCCAGCACTGCTGGGGAGAAGCTGGCTGGCAAAACTAAACTGGAAATGGGATGATGTCCATGCCATGTCATTAGAGGAACAGACCTCCTGCTCAACAGTTATAAAGTGATTTGAACATCTCTTTCAGCCAGGTGTGGGCACTTTCAAAGGGGCCAAAGTCAAAATCTACATCACACAAGATGCTAGACCGGTCCATCACAAGACTGTACCCTATGTGATGAGGGAAAAGATTGAACATGAACTAGACAGGCTTCTGCGGGAAGGCATTATATCACCTGTGGAATTTAGCGACTGGGCAAGTCCCATCGTCCCAGTCATGAAGCCTGATGGATCCGTACGAATCTGTGGGGACTACAAATCTACAAATCTACCATAAACAGAGTCTCCCTACAGGACCAGTACACGCTGCCCAGAGCGGAGGGCTTATTTGCCACATTGGCTGGAGGTAAACTTTTCTCAAAATTAGACCTCACATCTGCGTATATGACGCAAGAATTGACCGAGGATTCCAAGCTACTCACCACCATCAACACACATCAAGGCCTTTTCATGTACAATCGATGCCCATTCGGCATCAGATCGACAGCTACCATATTCCAGCGCAACATGGAGAGTCTGCTCAAGTCCATCCCAGGGACGGTTGTATTTCAAGACGACATACTTATCACGGGCAGGGACACCGACTCCCATCTCCGTAATTTGGAGGAAGTACTAAAGCGGTTGGATCGGGTAGGCCTACGAGTCAAGAAATCCAAGTGCCTGTTTCTCGCACCCGAGGTTGAATTTTTGGGCAGAAGGATTGCCGCTGATGGAATCCGCCCAACAGAGTCCAAAACAGAAGCAATTCGCCTGGCACCCAGGCCCCGGAATGTCTCAGAACTGTGCGCCTTTCTCGGGCTACTCAATTACTTTGGGAACTTTATGCAGAACTTAAACATGCTGCTGGAGCCTCTCCACGTGCTACTCATGAAGGGGTGCGTTTGGTTTTGGGGGGACACCCAGGAATGCGCCTTCAATAAGGCACACAACCTTCTGTGTTCCAACAGTGTTTTGACTTTCTTTGACCCAGGTAAAAAGCTAGTTCTCACATGCAATGCGTCAGCGTATGGGGTTGGGTGCGTTTTGCAACATGTCAATAGTGCGGGCAAATTACAACCCATAGCTTATGCCTCCAGGTTACTTTCGCGGGCGGAGCGCGGGTACGGAATGGTAGCGAAGGAGGTGCTCGCGTGCGTGTACGGTGTCAAAAAGATGCACCAATACCTTTTCGGGGGCAAGTTTGCGTTAGAAACCGACCACAAGCCCCTCACGTCCCTCCTATCCGAGAGCATGGCAATAAACGGCAACGCCTCGGCGCGAATTCAACGGTGGGCTTTCATGCTGGCGTCCTACGACTATACAATAAGGCACAGACCAGCACAGACAACTGTGCCGATGCGCTCAGCAGGCTACCCCTGGCGATCACGGAAGGGTCTGACGAACAGGACTGTGAGATAATCATGGCAATCAATGCCTTTGAGTCCACAGGCTCGCCAAATCAGAGTCTGGATGGCCAGTGACCCCACGTTATCCTTAGTAAAAAGATGTGTCCTAACCGGTGACTGGGCAGAGGCTCGCGATGCCTGCCCCGAGGAATTAAAACCCTTTCACAGGCGCAAGCATTAGCTATCACTACAAGCAGACTGCCTGATGTGGGGCAGCCGAGTAGTCATGCCTCTGCGAGGCAGAGAGGCATTTGTCCGGGAGCTCCACCGCGAGCACCCGGGGATCGTTCTCATGAAGGCCATAGCCAGATCCCACCTCTGGTGGCCTGGTATTGACGCGGACTTGGAGCTCTGCGTCCGAAGGTGCACCATTTGTGCCCAACTCAGCAATGCCCCCAGGGAGGCTCCACTGAGCCCCTGGCCCTGGCCTACCAAACCATGGTCGCGGGTGCATGTAGACTATGCGGGCCCATTTATGGGCAAAATGTTCCTTGTAGTTGTAGATGCATTTTCAAAGTGGATCGAATGCACCATTTTAAACTCGAGCACAACCTCCACCACTGTGGAGAGCCTCGCAACCATGTTTGCAACGCACGGAATCCCTGACATATTGGTCAGTGACAATGGTCCGTGCTTCACCAGCGCAGAATTCTAAGACTTTATAATTGACCATGGCATAAATCACGTCAAGACGGCACTGTTCAAGCCGGCCTCCAACGGCCAGGCGGAGAGAGCGGTGCAAATCATTAAACAAGGCATGCTTAAAATCCAAGGTCCCACGCTGCAGGGTCGCCTGTCGTGACTGCTGCTGGCATACAGATCTCATCCGCACTCACTGACTAGGATTCCCCCCCCGCGCAACTGTTGATGAAAAGGACTTTAAAAAGAAGGCTCTCATTAATCCTCCCATACATGCATGAAATCGTTGAGGCAAAGCGCCGTAAGCTGACTGAGTACCATGACAGAAATTCGAGGGGGAGATGGAATGAGATAGGGGACAAAGTGTTTGTACTAAACTATGGCAGGGGTCCCAAATGGCTTGCAGGGACAGTAACGGGCAAGGAAGGAAATAAGCTACTGGTGGTACAAATGGACACTGGCCAAACCTGCCGGAGGCATGTAGACCAAGTCAAAAGCAGATTTACCAACAACACTGTGGAACCAGAGGCTGAACACAATGTGGAACTCACACCACACCTGGTGGACAGACAGAGGGAACAACCTGAGGAAAGGGCAATCCCAACAGACAGCCCAGGCGAATCAACAACAATCACACCAATCGAAACAGACAGCCCAGGCAAGATACCAGCAACCACACCCAAAGAAAAACAGACCAAGGCAAACAACTGAACCACAACTCAGAGGCTCCACGCGAGAGCGTAGACCACCAGAGAGACTGAACCTATAAAGACAATAAGACCTTGGGGGAGGGTGATGTCATGTATCTTACATTATTATATATAACTGTATCCTAACATGCTATACATGACTGTAATAAGATATGATCTGTAACCACCAGCATACCTGACCACCAGGGGTGCACTTGCAAGAGACAGGTATATAAGGACAGGTCTCAGGCAAGTGCAGCATTCCAGAGCTGTGAAATAAAGGTGCAGGTCCAGAGTGACCTTGATTTCACTACATGCCTCGTGTGAATCTGTACTGAGGGGACAGGACTTTACAATCCACATACACCCCACACAGTTAAACGTGTCTCCATCGAGACCTGCCAGCCTCCTGTCCACTGGGCTATTTCTCAAACACCCCCCGGGCACCAGCCCTCAGATTGGGCCAGTCTATTGGGATCCAAGTGGGCTCCAGAAATATCCGATCCTGTTATGATGTTGATGTCTACTCTAACCAAGTCCCTCCATCAATCCTTCCGTTGTCGTATTGTTTCAATCATTAAAAGGAAATACTTACCAACTTTTCTGGCCATTTTCTTCAAGAAGCCGAATCTTCTGCTCTGCAATTCTCGGTTCTGGATGCGCTCACTGGGCGATGACTCTGAAGAAACCAGACGAGAGATGGCGCTGGTTAGTATTTGTGATCCGCTGTGTTTGGTAAAGTTTGTTAGTTGTCATTGAGCACTGGGTGATTTTCATGTTGACAAAAGTATATCAGTGTTCAGTGCCAACAGCAAATATATTCCCAATAAAAACCCTGTCAAATCCCATTTCTTCTTGTTTAATTCTGCAGTTTGCACAGAGGGACACAAAATAGCACATTCTCTCTGGGAATACAAACAATGTGGCCCCTATAAGGAGAGCCACTCCCTCCTGACCCAGATAACCTCTCTGATCTGACCTGGCTGAGATCAGCTCACTCTGGGCAGACGAAGGATCAAACCTGGAACAGGAGTAGGCCATTCAGCCCCCCGCCACTCAATGAGATCATGGCTGATCAGTACCTCAGCTCCATTTACCCGCCGTAGCTCCATATCCCTTAATACCCTTACCCAACAAACGTCTATCGATCTCAGCCTTGAAAAAGCCAACTGACACGCAGCTTTCACAGCCTTTGGGCGAGAGAGTTCCAGATTTCTACTACCCTTTGTGTGACAAAGTGCTTCCTGATTTCACTCCTGAACGGCCTAGCTCTAATTTTAAGATTATGTTCCCATGTTCTTGATTCCATCAGAGGAAATAGTTTCTGTATCTCCCCTATCAAATCAGTTTATCATCTTGATCAGATCACTCCTCAGTCTCCTAAACTCAAGGGAACACAAGCCAAGTTTATTCAACCTGTCCTCATAATTTAACCCTCTAAGCCCCAGTGTTATTTTGGTGAATCTGCGCCGCCAATATATCCTTCCTAAGGCGCGGTGCCCAAAACAACAGAGTACTCCAGATGGAGTGGGACTAAGGCTCTATACAACGGAAGCATCAATTCCTGCTCTGTGTCTCAGCAGCAAAGGACCTTTATTGTGAAGTGACAGACTGACATGTTCATGTGCCTGGCACTTACCCGGGTCAGACTGGGAATCATCCAACTGCTGCAGCGCCTCTTCTGAAATAAGTAGAAAGTGTTGCATTTTCACACTGCTATCGGTGTAGATTATCTCCTCACATTGTCAGTTATCTCCACGATTACTCCAATCTTTGAAGCAGATGACTGGAGATGTTTGCTGTCTCCTCGTAGAATTACATAAAATGCACAGCACAGAAACAGGCCGCTCGGCCCAACTGGTCTGTGCTGGTGTTTATGCTCCACACGAACCTCCTCCACCCTACTTCATCTCACTCTATCAACATATCCTTCTATTGCTTTCTCCCACATGTCCTTATGTGGCTTCCCTTTAAATGCATCTCTGTTATTCACCTCAACTACTTCTTGTCCACATTCTCACCACTCTCTGGGTAAAGGAATTCCTCCTGAATACCCGATTGGATTTATTAGTGACTTTCTTATATTTCTGAACCCTAGTTCTGGGCTCCCCCAGAAGTGGAAACAACTTCTCTACATCTATGCTACCAAACCTCTAAATAATATTAAAGTCATCTGTTAGGTCACCCCTCAGCCTTCTCTTTTCTATTTTCTCAAAATCGCTTTCCACCCCCCACAAGAGATATTCCCAGATAGATTACTGCTTCCTGCAGCAATCCCACCTATCCCAAATTACACAGTGTCACATGGTAACCAGTGGCAAGAGATGTGTGCTCTCTCCTCCGTAGTTACTTGTTATTCCTGTTTTGTCCAGACTGTGTGTCAGGGTAGGTTCCTGACTAGAGAAACCCCTGTAACCTCCATTTCTCAGCCCATTGCACACAGTGGATGGAGAGGCTGCCCCTGGACTCACTCACACTTCAGTCTGTTTCCCCTCAATTCATTCCACATAAATGTAATTTTCCTCTCCAATGTTTCCCCATTCCTGCACACTCATTAAGATGGTGACCCATTCACTAGGATAGGCTCCATGGCCAAGGTCACCCTAGAGGCACCTGTGAGAGCCTTGCGGGAGCACGGTGGCCCGGGCGGTGGGATGTGAACCTGTCGCGGTCTGTAAGGCAAAGAGATAGATGGACATTTAACAGTCCTGACACTTACCCAGCTCTTTTATTTGTGGCTCAGTAAGGTCAGACTGGGAATCAGCCTCCCCACGCAGTGCTTCTTCTGGAACAAATAGAACATGTTGTATTGTATCCTGGTGTTTCAGTGCAGACTATTTCCTCAATTACCCCCTGTCTCTCTGTTTAATGTAGACCACACAGCTGAGTTCAGTCAGACCTATCCCTTGTTCTGATTACCGCTTATTTCAGTTTCACCAGAGCTGCATGTGGAAAGGAAAATCCGGCGGGGTTTATAATGGACAGGGTGTGCAATGGACAGGGTGTGTAATGTGTAATAGGCAGGGTGTATAATGGGCAGGATGTGTAATGAGCAGGGTGTGCAATGGGCAGGGTGTGCAATGGGCAGGGTGTGCAATGGGCAGGGGCAGGGTGTGTAATGGGCATGGTGTGCAATGGGCAGGGTGTGCAATGGGCAGGGGCAGGGTGTATAATGAGCAGGGTGTGCAATGGAAGGATTATATAATGGACGGGGAGTACATTGAACACGGTGTATAATGGACGGAGTGTATAGTGGACAGGGTGCATGATGGAAGGATTATATAATGGACAGGGTGTACATCGGACAGGGTGTATAATGGACAGAGTGTATAATGGGCAGGATGTATAATGGACGGGGTGTATAATGCACAGAGTGGTACAATGGACAGGATGTATAATGGATGAAGAGTATAATGGACAAGATGTATAACATGCGGCATATGAACAGGCGGTGTGTAAATAGAGTTGGTATCTAATCAATCCATCATCTCCCATTTTACACCAACACCAACAGTTAAAATCAGCTCTTTACTGTGTCCAGTATCTAACGCTTTGCTGAAATCTAAACATCTTGCACCCACACAATTTCTAAGGCCAGCAAGCTTCAACATTTCTTTGTAGACCTGCGGTAAACCTGTTGGGAAGATACTCTTTCCATAATTGCTTGCCCACTCCCTCTAACCCTACCATACCCCAGTTAGCTCACTTGAGATCAAACCCTAATTGAACAGCTAATTCATGTTAGAATCACTTACCCGCCCCAGCAGGGTGGAGGGAGATCGCAAACAACACGGCCAACAGTACTAGGAGAGACAGCGGCTTCATATTTCCGAGCTGTGATGTCGAGTGATGAGCTGCACTCTCCTCTGGTCCTTTGTATACCATCTTATCATCGCATCTCAGAATTGGTCCCAGTCTCACTTTGCATGAACACCCTTGTCCATTGTCAGAACAGTGGTTGACAATCTGATTCCAGGTAACGGCTGTGACAGATAGTAGAATGTCAGACCTCAAATGAGTCACCGCATGTTTTTAAAGCATCCATTGTTCTTTTATCTCTTATTTCCATCTTTGTTATGCAAATGAAGTTTGCTGCATATCTGAGATAGTCCCAGTGTGAGTCAAACTTTGGGATCGGTAAATTCTAGGGTGCAAGGCTGTTGAGGAAAAAGGGGAAGTCAGTGGGGAAAATAATTCAGGATTTATGATTACTTCAAAAACCGGCTGCAAGATGTTGGGTCTCTGTCTCCAAGATGGAGACCATCTCCACAGCTCTCTCTGCTAATTCTCCCCTTTCTCTCCCCCTCGCTCCTGACTTTCCCCACACTGTCCAACCCTGTACAGCCCAGATCCCCATTACGCTGAAGCTTCTCTCCATCTACCCCATGCCCATCTCTAGAACCCTACACCACTTGTGACCACTCAACTCTAGGCCACTCAATGCTTGCTGCTGGAGCCCATGCTAGTGTACATTGTTAAAGACTCCCCTTCCTTCAGGAACATTGTTTCCCCTTTCAAAACTGCCATCGTCAGCCCCTCCTCAGAAAACCCACCTTGACCCCATCGGTGCCCTGCAACAGGTGCCCCCTCTCTCAACTCTCTTTCCTCAGTTAGATCCTCGAATACATCATCACCTCCCAACTCCATGTCCGTCTCCCTCAATACAGTTTGTCTCAATGTATCCAGTATGGTTTCCACCCTCCCCACAGCACTGAAACAGCTCTGGATAAATTCACAAAATGAGATTCTGTGTGACTGTGGTGCACAATCCCTTCTTGTCCTGTTCCAGCACTCCACAGTGCTTGATACTGTTGGCCACACCATCCTCCTCCATCACCTGTCCTCCATTGTCCAGCTCTGTGGGACTGTCCTCACACGGCTAAAAATCAACCTCTCCAAATGTCACCAGCACAACTCCAGCAATGGCTTCTCTTCACAATGCTGCACCACTACCTCTGGAACCCCCCCAAGGATCTATCCTTGGCCCCTTCCTCTTCCTCATCTACAAGCTGCCCCTCGGTGAAATCATCTGCAGACACCGGGTCAGTCTCCATCTCAGTCTGACATCTAATGCCATTTCTCCATCATCTGGTTCAACCTCCCCAACCTCCACCATGCTGTCAGATTAACTCTGACATTGAGTCACAGATCAGTCACGACTTCCTCTAACTAAACATTGGGAAGACTGAAGACCTGATTTTATCCCTTGTCATCAACTCTGCTTCCTTTCCACTGGTTCCATCTCCTGTCCGGCCATGCTCCCAATGAACCAGGCCGCACAGAACCTTGGCAGCTTGTGCGCCCCGCAACTGAGCTTCAAATACCAAATCCTGTCCACCAACAAGACCGATTATTTCTACCCCCACAACATGAACACATCTACCTTCTCTTCAGCTCTTAGAAAGTCTATTCATGACTCTGTTGCCACAGGACTCAATCATTCCAACTCGTTTCTCATCGGTCTCCTATCCTGCAACTTGCCTCATCCGTACCTCATCCTCACCTACGTTCACTGTTCCCTAATGTTTCATTTTCAAATCCTCACGCTGATCGTCAGATCCATGCTGGCTTCACCCCGTCTGCAGTCTCCAATAGCCTTCCATCCCCAAACAGATCATTCAGCCGTCAAACTGCTGCAATGGAAGCTCAGGCAGCTGACTCGGTGTTTCTGGGCTCCTTGGTTGAAAGGGGCTGGCAGAGTATCTCAGCTGCCCAAAGATCTGTCACCCACCAGATCACTGGTGGGCTGAACAGAAGCCCCTCGGTCGTGGCGTGGATATCATGGAGCAGGAACCTACTGGTCTGTGTCTGGGTAGCAGCATTGCTGCTCTCTCCTCCACCACTGTGAACTCATCCCTTTTTGGCGTGGAAGCAAGTCATCCTCGATACGATGTGATTGGGGCCCTGGAGAGGCGTGGGCCCAGAGGCAGCAGGGTCCAGCCCACACTTTGATATGTGCGTGCACTAGGTCCATGCAGCAGAGCTGGTCTCCAGTCACCTTGGTTAATCCTTGCCACTGGACCAAGACCTAGCTCTGCCAAGCCCGTGTGGTGGTTGGTGTGCACTGGCCACCACACGTTAAAAAAAATCCACACACATGCATCTTCCACCCTTCAATATGCAGTTCGGAACCTGGAATATTAGGTCCATCATTGAAACATCTGTGAACTCAGCTCTTTTTGGCATGGAAGCAAGTCATCCTCGATATGAGGGAGCGCCTAAGAAAAAAACTTCATAGAAGCACTAGAGTAGGCAAGAGCACTTATAGATCGCCACTAAGGGTAAGCACCAGGGCAAATAGTTGAATATGTTTAAGTGATGATGGTTCTGTCACATTTACATATTGTGTTTCTGGTGTATATATACAGTGTGGGAATTGGGGAGTGGTGGAATCGATCTTGTTCATTGTGATCGTCATGGGGACAGGGGGTTGAAAGGATTGAGTGCAGATGATGGACTGCCTGGTGGATCCTAAGACATGGAAGGTCCTCATGTGCCCCAGTGCTCTGGAGTCTGATGGCGGAGCAGGTCTCATAAAACTGCTGTTCAATAAGATGGCAGCGAGCGACCCTCCCAGGTGCGGCCCTTCTACCTGGAGGCCTCCGGTGCTTCTCCTGGTCATCCTCCTCCTCCTCCTGTTACTCCTGCTCCTCTTCCTCTTCCTCCTGTTGTGGTTCCTGAGCTTGACCCTCTGACACAATTGCTGGTGGAAATGGCTGGTCTCTCCTGATCACCAGATTGTGGAGCATGCAGCAAATCACCACCAATGTGGACACCTTCTCGGCCGAGTGCTGCAGGGCACTTCCTGACCGATCAAGGCATCTAAACCTCTGCTTGAGGATCCCAATGGTCTGCTCAGTGATATTTCTGGTGGCTGAGTGGCTCTCATTGTATGAGTGCTGAGCTGGTGTCTGGGGCTTTCTCAGGGAGTGATGAGCCAAGGCATCAGAGGGTATCCCTTGTCACCCAGTAGCCAGGCATGCACATTGCGTCGGGGCTCAAAGATCGGTGGGACGCATGTCTGTCTCATTATAAACGCATTGTGGCAGCTCCCTGGATAGCAGGTATTCTCCTGCATGATGCACTGCCTGTGGTCTCAGACACGCTGCACATTGAGAGAAAAGAATCCCTTCCTGTTCCTGAACATCTCCGAGTCATGGGCACCTCTTTACCTCTTCTACATTTACTTGCTGTCCGTGGGTGAGGATGAGGTACGGAGCAAGCAGGGAGCTTTTAGTCAAGTTGGAGGATAGGAGGGCATTGAAATGATTGAGTTCTGTGGTAACAGAGTCATGAATAAACTTTTTAGGGGCTGAAGAGAAGGTAGATGTGTTAATGATGTGTGAGTAGAAATAATCAGTTTTGTTGGTGGAAAGGATCAATATTTGAAGCTCAGTTGCGGGGCAGACAAGGTGCCAAGGTTCTGTGTGGCCTGGTTCAGTGGGAGCATGGTCGGACAGGGGATGGAGCCAGTGGGAAGGAAACAGAGGTGAAAATCATGGCTTCAGTCTTCCTGAAGTTTAGTTGGAGGAAGTCGTGACTGATCTGTGACTTGATGTCAGAGTTAATCTGACAGCACAGAGGAGGTTGGGAAGATTGAGCCAGATGATGGAAAGATGGCATTAGAGGCTCGAAGGGCCGAATGGCCTACTCCTGCACCTTGTTTCTATGTCCCTTTTACACCAGGTGGGACCCTTCAAATAGACCACTGTGGCCTGTGACAATACAATGCACAGATCCCACATTAAAGCCCTATACAAGGAGGCCTCAGTCCATTCCATGGGATCACAGCGACCAGTGAGGTACAGACACGTACTCACTGCTCACAACTGTGAGAACATGTCATGCTGATTAATCAGTAATTAATCTAATCTCACTTTTCTGAATAAACGCTGGTCCATTGTCGGGAAGCAGGTGCTTGAGTTGTCAATCTGATTTCCAGTTAATGATAGTTACAGATAATAGAAAGGCAAATCTCCATTACTCTAATCTCTTCATAAGCGTCAAGAGTTCATTTGTTAAATGAAGTATTCATTCCTAGTTGATTTCTGATCAATTATACATGAAATTCCGATTGCTTAAAAATATAATTTTACAAAAATGTGTTTGAAAAACAGCAACAACACACATGGCAGTGTGTGTGCACGAGATGTGTACAGTAATGGGGCAGTGAGTTATTAAAATATCTGTGTGTGTAGGTGGATGCAGAGAGGATATTTCCACTCATAGGGAAAACTAAAACTAGGGGGCATAGTCTTAGAATAAGGGGCCGCCCATTTAAAACTGAGATGAGAAATTTCTTCTCTGAGAAGGTTGTAAATCTGTGGAAATTTCTGCTCCCAGAAAGCTGTGTTGGTTGGGTCATTGAATATATTTAATATTTAATGCGGAGATAGACAGATTTTTGAGCGATAAGTGAGTAAAGGGTTATGGGCAGCGGGCATGGAAGTGGAGCTGAGTCCATGATCACATCAGCCATGATCTTATTGAATAGTGGAGCAGGCTCGAGGGGCCAAATGGTCTACTCCTGCTCCTATTTCTTATGTTCTAATGTGTATGGTAATGGGGCATTGAGTTACTAAGTTACCTGTGGATACACCAGATGTGTACGGTAATGGGGCAGTGGGTTATTAAGGTATCTGTGGTGAGGTCCCGCATTGGACTCATCACTAGATCTATCAACTCAGTACAAGATGGGATTGACTATTGGGCACTGAGACAGAAAGCCCCATTAGAGGGTAGTTGAAACTATATGGAGGGAGTTTGATGAAGCTGAGGGTGCAAACTCCATCATCCAAAAACAATAATTGTTTAAAACGTTCAAACAACGAATTCTTCCATTGAGAGCCATGAACAAAAGGTTGAATAGTTGTCATTGTAATTAAATGGAAACTGATCTCACATTATCTCACAAGCAACCAGACTGACGGAGAATTGACATGTGCTGGCTTTGGAAAGTGATATAAGCAGCGTTGGTGAGAAGACACTGATATGGTGACACATGTAGGAGATGTGGAGATTGAAGTTCATCACTGGGACATCACAGCTTGAGAAATGGAAATGTGCAGGATGGGCAGCTCATTTCCCAGGACTGTTGAAGGCAGTTTGGGTATCGGCCTTGACTCAGTGTGTAACTTTATCTCCTCTGAATCAGAAGCTTGTGAGTTCAAATTCCACTCTAGGGACTTGAGCAAATAATTTAAGTTGACATTCCAGTGCCATATGGAAGGAGTGCTGCACTGTCAGAGGTGCCGGCTTTTGGATCAGATGTTAAACATCTCAGATGGATGTGAAAGATCCCATGGCACTATTTTAAAGAAGAGGGGAAGAGTTAGCCCCAGTGTCCTGGTCAATATTTATCCCTCAATCAACATCACTCAAACAAATTATCTGGTCATTATCATCATCATCATAGGCAGTCCCTCGGAGCCGAGGATGACTTGCTTCCGCTCTAAAAATGAGTTCTCGGGTGACTGAGGAGTTCAATGCGGGACCTACAGTCTCTGTTACAGGTGGAGCAGACAGTAGTTGAAGGAAAGGGTGGTCGGGGAGCCTCGGTTGATGCACGTTCCTTCCGCCGTCTACACTTGGTTTCTACTTGTTATCGGCGATGGGACTTGAGGTACTCAGCGCCCTCCTGGATGTTCTTCCCCCACTTTGGGCAGTCGTGGGCCAGGAATTTCCAGGAGTCGATGTGGATGTTGCACTTTATCAAGGAGGCTTTGAGGGTATCCTTGAAGTGTCTCCTCTGCACACCTGGGGCTTGCTTGCCACGTCGAAGCTCCGCGCAGAGTGCTTGCTTTGGGCGTCTAGTGTCGGACATGTGGACGACGTGGCCCACCCAATGGAGCTGATTGAGCATGGTCAATGTTTCGGTGCTGTGCATGTTGGCCTGAGCGAGAACACTGACGTTGGTGCGTCTGTCCTGCAAATGGATTTGCAGGATCTTCCGGAGGCAGCGTTTTGAAGTGTCTGCTGTATATAGACCACGTCTCTGAGCCATATAGGAGGGCAGGTATCTCTAATGTGCTGTAGACCATGAGCTTGATGCCGGATTTGAGGTTCTGGTTTTCAAACACTCTTCCTCAGGAGACCGAAAGCTGTGCTGGTGCACTGGAGGTGATGTTGGACCTCTTCGTCAATGTCTACCTTTGCTGGCAGTAGGCTCCTGAGGTATGGAAAATGGTCCACGTTGTCCAAGGCCTCGTCGTGGATTTTGATAATCGGAAGGCAGTGCTGTATGGCAGGATCAGCTTGGTAGAGGATCATTGTCTTACAGATGTTTAGCATAAAGCCCATGCTTTCGTACGCCTCACTGGATAAAGACCTAGCTCTGTCAAGCCCATGTGGTGACTGATGTGCAACGGTCATCACATGTTTAAAAAATCCACGCACAGGCATCTTCCACCCCTGGAGTTCAGGACTGGAATATCGGGTCCTTCATTGAAACATCAGTGAACTCATCCTTTTTGGTGTGGAAGCAAATCATCCTGGTTCAAGGGACCATCTATGATGATGATGAATATGTTGATGATGGCTTGGAGTTCGGCCTCCGAGTGTGCGCAGACGCAAGTGTCATCTGCATACTGTAGTTCGAGGACAGAGGATGGGACGACCTTGGATCTTGCCTGGAGGCAGCGGAGGTTGAACAGATTCCCATCTGTTCTATAATTTAGCTCCACTCCAGCGGGGAGCTTGCTAAGGGTGAGATGTAGCATTGCAGCAAGGAAGATCGAAAAGAGCATGGGTGCAATGACGCAGCCTTGCTGGACCCCGGTCCAGACGTGGATTGGGTCTGTGGTGGATTCATTGGATCTGTGGTGTGTACCAATCAAGTAAAAATTCACTACTGCTCACCTCCATTCTCAAGAGCAAAAGTGTGCAGATTGTAGCGATTCAAAGCAACATCCGCTGTATCATTCCCTCGGGACGACTTGTTTCCGCTAATGTTCCAGTAGCAATGTGGGAGAAACCCCAATGAAATGCCCAAGGATTGTCTCTCTATTTGTCCTCTATACAGGGTATGGTACTGTAGTGGTTATGTTACTGGACTCAAAATCCAGAAGCCTGCATTAAGAACCCTATCAAATCCCTTCATCATTTTAACCACCCCTTTCTGAGTGGCAGATGTGACTTATGCTTCCTGCAGCTTCCGGGAAAGAGCATGAGGTAACCAGATTGAAGGTAGTGGTGACTTTGACTGCCATGAGCAGCACCATTGTTGCCATGGAGTGTGGCTATAGGTCCTGCAGCAGCAGCTCCAAGAGCTCAGCCATCACTTACCATCAAAGCCTTTGAATCACACATTTTGCAAAGTTGTAAATGACCCTGTGGGGCAATAAGAAAAAGAAAGAATTTGCATTTATATAGCTTCTTCCAGGACCTCAGGACTTCCCAAAGTGTTTACAGCCAATTCAGTACTTTTTGCAGTGTGGTCACTGTTGAAATGTAGGAAACACGGCAGCCAATTTGCACACAGCAAGATCCCACTAAGCGCAATGTTATAAGACATGATAACCTGTTATAACAAAGTTGTTTGAGGGATAAATAGTGGTCAGGGCACCAGGGAGAACTCCCCTGTTCTACTTTGAAATCGTGCCACGGGATCTTTGACGTCCACCTGAGAGGGCAGATGGGGCCTCGGTTTAACGTCTCATCCAAAAGACACAGCTCAATATTGTACTGGAGTGTCAGCCTGGATTTTGTCCTCGGGTCTCTGGGAGGATTGAAATCTAGTTTTGTCTATGAGGTTAATAGCAGATTGATGCCTTTCTGCAATGACCCCTACCATCCATCTACCTTCCATCTCTTTGTCCTCCAAATAAAGCAGGAACAATAATATCTGAAAAGGAATCGCCATTCTGCAAAGGGTTAATGTGTGCTACAGGCATCGCAGAGCTCACCCAGAGAAGATGGTGGACATGCAGCCCCTGTCTCTGCATGCTCCTTCATCAGCTGTTGCACAGCAGTGGTCCCAGAATCGAACTTCAGAGGGTTCTGACTATGTGCTGCCCTGTGCCTTTAAACCTGGTCATCGACGAAATGTTGCACTGCGTTCTACAGCAGCCATTTTGTACAGGGGAAGCCTGTATCGAACATACTGTTATATATGTAAACCTGTATATACCTTGTATAGTCACCAGAGGGCTCATCCCCTGAAGTCCCAAGGGATCCCACAATCTCTTGGAAGAGCAAGTACTTAAGGAGGCCTCACAGGCTGGAGAGGCATTCTGGAGATCTGCAATAAAAGACTAAGTTCACACTTTACTTTGAGCTCACAGTATCCAGTCAGACTCTTTATTCATATATAACAACTGGCGACGATATACCGATGACAAATCCAACGATGCAGAGAACAGTGGGCATCCTGGAGAAGCGAATGCTGCCAAACGAAGGGCGATTCTCCTCACCGTCTGAGGGGCACCAACGTATTTTGGCCTCATGAAAAATCTGCTTGCTTCAGTGAAACCCACAGAGTTGGCCATGAAGTGATACTTCGCAAACTTTTAACTATAGAGACCCCAACCTTGAGTAAAGCCATAGAGATAGCCCAGGCGTTCATTGCCACCAGTGACAATACTAAGCAAATCTCTCAGCACACAAGTGCTGCTACAAGTACTGTGAACAAAGTGATGTTGTTTTCAAATTGCAATGTACAGGGTAGGCCTCACATGCTTGCAGCTGCACGCCCGCCCGCAGATGTCTCAGAGTCCACCTGCAGGTACAGCAGGCGGTGAAGAAGGCAAATGGCATGTTGGCCTTCATAGCGAGGGGGATTTGAGTATAGGAGCAGGGAGGTCCTACTGCAATTGTACAGGGCCTTGGTGAGGCCTCACCTGGAATATTGTGTTCAGTTTTGGTCTCCTAATCTGAGGAAGGACGTTCTTGCTATTGAGGGAGTGCAGTGAACGTTCACCAGACTGATTCCAGGGATGGCTGGACTGACATATGAGGAGAGACTGGATCAACTGGGCCTTTATACACTGGAGTTTAGAAGGATGAGAGGGAATCTCATAGAAACATATAAGATTCTGACGGGACGGGACAGGTTAGATGCGGGAAGAATGTTTCCGATGTTGGGGAAGTCCAGAACCAGGGGACACAGTCTTAGGATAGGGAGTAGGTCATTTAGGACTTCATTCAGAAAGTTGTTAACCTGTGGAATTCCCTGCCGCAGAGAGTCGTTGATGCCAGTTCATTGGATATATTCAAGAGGGAGTTAGATATGGCCCTTGCGGCTAAAGGGATCAAGGGGTATGGAGCAAAAGCGGGAAAGGGGTACTGAGATGAATGATCAACCATGATCATATTGAATGGTGGTGCAGACTTGAAGGGCCGAATGGCCTACTCCTGCACCGATATTCTATGTTTCTATGTTTCTATCAAGGGTGATGAATACAAGGCCATTAACACCTTGTTGGCGTTGCGGGGGTGATCATCGTTTCCATTCATGCCGCTTCAAAGGGTATGTTTGCAAGGGCTGTGGAACAAGTGGGACACCTCCAACATATATGCAGGCGAGCTGCAAATCCTGTTAATCCTGCAAACCACCATGTTGCAGAGGAGGACAGATCTACGGCGGATCACGATGAACCAGAGCCTCAGACCGAGGAGGCAGAGGTATATGGGGTGCACACATTTATCACAAAGTGTCCCCCGATAATGCTGAAGGTTGAATTAAATGGACTCCTGGTATCAATGGAGTTGGACACGGGCACGAGCCTGTCCATTATGAGCAAAAAGCCTTTCGATAAATTGTGGTGCAGCAAGGCCTCAAGGCCAGTCTTGACTCCCATTCGCACAAAACTGAGAACTTACACAAAGAAACTGATTCCCTTAATCAGCAGTGCTACTGCAAAGGTCTCCTACAATGGACGATCCAGAGTGGTAGCCGGTTCTGTGATCCATTATGTGTTACCACCAAGTTTGCACTGCCTAGCACTGGGATGATCTCTTTGGTGTACGTCCGTAGCTGCGTGTCAATGTGTTCCAGTTTGGGCCTGCTAGCTCTGTGTGGCTCAAATTGTTGGCCGCTCGTAAGTGACTGGCTAGCAACCGTATCCAGCTGCATGCGAGCCGCGTTCACCATGTTAACTCCCTGGTCCATCGCCACGTTGGGACCAGGGCTGCATGCGTAAATTACCTTGGTCTCCTCTTCCCCTGCCATGAAGGTCTGAGCTATCAACGCCGGCCCTTCTAAAGTCAAGTTCTTGGTCTCTATGAGCTTCCTGAAAATCCCGGCATGATTAATGCCCTCCATGAAGAAACCCCTTAACCTCTCCCCCCTGCAGGCATCTGTGAACTTACAGAGACTGGCCAAGCGCCGCAGGTCCGCAACGAAGTCCGAGATGTTTTGTCCCTCCCGACGCTGGTGTGTGTAGAACCGGTGTCGGGCCATGTGTACGCTAATCGCCAGCTTGAGATGCTCACTGATCAGCTGGCTGAGCTCTTCAAAGGACTTGTCCGCTGGCTTTTGGGGTGCGAGCAGGTCTTTCATCAGCGCATACGTCTGTGATCCGCAGCTGGTCAGTAGATGCGCCCTCCGCTTGTCAGCCGCTGCCACTCCCAGCCAGTCCTTCGTGACAAAGCTCTGCTGGAGTCTCTCCACGAAGTCGTCCCAGTCCTCACCCACACAGTAACGTTCCTCTGTGCTACCGGTGGCCATCCTCGTGGTTCGGTGATTCCCGTTTCTCGTCGTCAAATGTGGTGTCCCTGCACCTTACTACATATTCACACGAGGCATGTACTGCAGACACAGTCACTATGTGACCTTAACCTTCATTCCCAGGACCAAGGAGTGCTGACCCTGGGTGGGACTTCCCCTTTTATACCTGGAAACCCAGGTGAGGAGTGTCTCCCACAAGTTCACCCCCTGTGGTCAGGGTGTGCATTTCTAGGGTATAAGTACAGTGTGCAGGAGTTGCATGAAGATTTCAGTTACATGAAGATTACCATTGCATGATGGTTACATACGTGACAGTATAGGCGTCCTTAAGCTGAGGTTCCGGTGCCTGGACCGCTCTGCTGGCACCTTGCAGTACTTTCCTCAATGGGTCTCCATAATCGTCGTGGTCTGAGGAGGAGGCGCAGGAGGAGGAGGAGGATCCCCGTCGCCCCAGAGCTAGGAGGCGTCGATCCACCCCAACCCTGGAAGGGAGGTGCAGCTGCGTCTCATAGCTGCTCGCTTCAGATAATCCCATCCACACATGACCCTTCAGGTCCTACTTTCAATGGCCATCGCAATGAGTGCCTTAACACACAATTGCTCACTCCCAAATGAAATACCTGGCCAGATATTTGTGCCAAAAATAAAGATTTATCAAATTATCCAAATCACTGCAAAAACAGAACATAAAGAACAATATAATACTGTAATCATTTTTTACCCCTGTACATCTCACTATGACACCTGTTATGACACCACCCTAACACTATGCCGAAGTGTCATCTCTGTGGCTGCATCATGGGTCCCGGAATGTTGCTGTGTTTGTCGTCTGGGACCTACAGCTGTCCTTCTAGGTCACCCTGGATGACCTCTGGGACTGGAAGGGCCGGATGTAGACTGGCCAGTACCCTCCTGGGAGAGTGCGTCCTCACATATATGGAGGTGCCTGACACCTCCTTCGCAATCTCCCTCCATGTATTATGTACTGGCGATCTGCCAGGTCTCCCCACGTCAGGAAACAGTATTCTTCTGTCCTCCATACCATCCATCAGTGTCTCCAGCCCTATTTCAGTGACCCCATTGGCTCTCCTTGCACCTCTTACACCAGCCATCCTTCCAAACTCCTTCCCCACTCAGGGCCTTGCTGCAAACCCCGACCTTTAAAAAGGCTAAGGGCCAGCTGGCTCATTAGAAACCCTTACCTGCATGCTGAATTTCTCGGTGGTGATAACGCTCAAATTAAGACAGCCACACCGCTGAAAAATCCATTTTGGAAGGGCCCATTAGCGCTGGAACTCATTTTTTCACTTTTGGAGCTGAATATGGGATGGCCCAGCCACAAAAAAATTTCAGCGCTAATGGCCCCAAAGAGGTGCGGAGAGCACCAGCTTTCCAGCGGTACTGAATTTCGGGCCCATCGGGTATTGAAGTCAATCACATGCTGGCAGTATTTTTAAGTAACTCTCTGGAAATAGGAATAGTGGCTGAGGATTGAAGAAAGACAAAAGTAATTCCAATTTATAAAAGAAGCAATAAAGGAAGTGCCGGCCCCATCGTGGATTTGGGCTCTTTGATAAAACAAATGTTGCCGGCGGTAACGGAGTGTTCCCCAGGTGTTGGCGAGGCGTGACGCTCAGCGCTGTGCTTCGCACATCAGCGCCGTGCTGATGAAGTCTGCACTGAGGCCTCACAACGTCTCTCGCCTTTTAAAGGGGAGGGCTGCTACAAACCCTGCAGCCTCTTTAGTGGTGCCCAAAGGGCCACCAGGGAGATTGTTGTCCGGGCCAGCAGCCTGGCATCCAAGAGGGGGGATCGGGTTGCATGTTGGCATCCCGGCCACACCAGCGGCCGCCATTGTTGGGCCGACTGAAATGTCGGCCGACAGACAAAAGATGGCAGCCGCCATGCTACCACCTTCCCTTGCAAGGGCCGCCGGGGCACCACAGCCACCACAGCATCGGGCAGCGTGAAGCTGACGGAGGCATGGCCCCTCGCCGACCTCGCGTCCCACGGGGCAATTTCCCCCAAGGGGCGCAAAAGGGTCGGCGCGCAAACCGGATATCGCCGGCGGAGCCCCGGGGGCAGTTGCGTGTGAGTGGATGGGGCCACCGCGCCCGTGCGCTAACTCATTAGCGCTCCGTTGTCACAGGCCAGCAGCGCTAACTGGCCCTGCGCAAACTGGCAATTTCAGCCCCAACGTCTCAGCAGCTTCAGCCCTTTGGGATGGAGAATTCCAAAGATTCACAACCCTCTGACTCATGAAAGTCCTACTGATCTCAGCCTTAAATGGCTGACCCCATGTCCTGAGACTATGCCCCCAGCCACGGAAAAAAACCTCTCGGCATCTACCCTGTCAATCCCCCTCAGAATCTTGTATGTTTCAATGAGATCACCTCTCATTCTTCTAAACTCCAGAGAGTATAGGCCCAATCTACTCAATCTCTCCTTGGCTAAAGGGATCAGGGGGTATGGAGAAAGCAGGAATGGGGTGCTGAAGTTGCATGATCAGCCATGATCATATTGAATGGTGGTGCAGGCTTGAAGGGCCGAATAGCCCACTCCTGCATGTATTTTGTATGGTTCTTTGTTTCATAGGACAGCCCTCTCATTCCAGGGAGCCTTTCTAATGAACCTTTGTTGCACAGCCTCTAAGGCCAGTCTGCCCTTCCTCAGATAAGGAGATCAAAACTACACAGCACTCCAGGTGTCATTTCACCAAGTTGTGGTAAGACTTCCTTACTCTTGTATTCCATCTCCCTTGCAATAAATGTCAACATGCCATTTGCCTTCCTAATTTCTTTTTGTGCCTGCATGCTAACTCTCTGTGTTTCCTGTATGAGGACACCTAAATCTCTCTGAACACCAACATTTAATAGTTTCTGACCATTTAAAAATATTCTGTTTTTCTATTCCTTCTACCAAAGTGAACAACCTCACATTTCCCCACATTATACTCCATCTGCCACCTTACTGCCCACTCACTTAACCTGTCTATATCCCTTTGCAGGCTATTTGTGTCCTCCACACAGCTTGCTTTCCCACCTAGCTTTGTACTGTCAGCAAACGTGGATACATTGTACTCAGTCACTTCATCGAAGTCATTAATATAGATTGTAAATAGCTGAGGCCCAAGTAGTGATCCTTTCGGCACCCCACTAGATTGGAAGATAGCAAATGTAACCCTGCTATTCAAGAAAGAAAGGAAAGAGAAAAAGGGAACTACTTGCCAGTTACCCTGACATCAGTTGTCGGTAAAATGCTGGAATCCATTATTTAGGAAGTAATAACAGGGCACTTAGAAAATCTAAGACTATGAAAGAGAAATCTTTGTTTTCTGTGTATTAACCAATCCTCTATTCATGCTAATATATTACCCACAACCCTATGAGCCCTTATCTTGCAAAGCAACCTTTTGCATGGCACCTTTTCAAATGCCTTTGGAAATCCAAAATCTACAACGTCCACTGGTTCCCCTTTATCTACCCTGCTAGTTACATGCTCAAAAAAACTGATATATGTTGTGAAACACGATTTCCCTTTCATAAAACCATGTTGACTCTGCCGAATCATGTTATGATTTTCTAAGTGCCCTGTTACCACTTCCTTAATAATGGATTCCAGCATTTTACCGACAACTGATGTCAGGGTAACTGGCAAGTAGTTCCCTTTTTCTCTTTCCCTTCTTTCTCGAATAACAGGGTTACATTTGCTATCTTCCAATCTACTGGGACCATTCTACAATCTAGAGAATGTTACAGGATCACAGCCATTGCCTCCATTATCTCTGAAGTCATCTCTTTTGGAACCATCAGATCCAGGGGATTTGTCGGCTTTTAATCCCATTAGTTTCTCAAGTACTGTTTCTCTACTGATATTAACTACTTTAAGTTCCTCACTCTCATCAACCCTTTGGTTCCCCCATTATTTTTGGTATGCTCATTATTTCTTATACTGTAAAGACAATTAAAAAGTATAGAAACATAGAAACATAGAAAATAGGTGCAGGAGTAGGCCATTCGGCCCTTCTAGCCTGCACCGCCATTCAATGAGTTCATGGCTGAACATGAAACTTCAGTACCCCATTCCTGCTTTCTCACCATACCCCTTGATTCCCCTAGTAGTAAGGACTTCATCTAACTCCTTTTTGAATATATTTAGTGAATTGGCCTCAACAACTTTCTGTGGTACAGAATTCCACAGGTTCACCACTCTCTGGGTGAAGAAATTCCTCCTCATCTCGGTCCTAAATGGCTTACCCCTTATCCTTAGACTGTGTCCCCTGGTTCTGGACTTCCCCAACATTGGGAACATTCTTCCTGCATCTAACCTGTCTAATCCCGTCAGAATTTTAAACATTTCTATGAGGTCCCCTCTCATTCTTCTGAACTCCAGTGAATACAAGCCCAGTTGATCCAGTCTTTCTTGATAGGTCAGTCCCGCCATCCCGGGAATCAGTCTGGTGAACCTTCGCTGCACTCGCTCAACAGCAAGAATGTCCTTCCTCAGGTTAGGAGACCAAAACTGTACACAATACTCCAGGTGTGGCCTCACCAAGGCCCTGTACAACTGTAGCAACACCTCCCTGCCCCTGTACTCAAATCTCCTCGCTATGAAGGCCAACATGCCATTTGCTTTCTTAACCGCCTGCTGTACCTGCATGCCAACCTTCAATGACTGATGTACCATGACACCCAGGTCTCGTTGCACCTCCCCTTTTCCTAATCTGTCACCATTCAGATAATAGTCTGTCTCTCTGTTTTTACCACCAAAGTGGATAACCTCACATTTATCCACATTATACTTCATCTGCCATGCATTTGCCCACTCACCTAACCTATCCAAGTCGCTCTGCAGCCTCATAGCATCCTCCTCGCAGCTCACACTGCCACCCAACTTCGTGTCATCCGCAAATTTGGAGATACTACATTTAATCCCCTCGTCTAAATCATTAATATACAGTGTAAACAGCTGGGGCCCCAGCACAGAACCTATCAGTACCCCACTAGTCACTGCCTGCCATTCTGAAAAGTCCCCATTTACTCCTACTCTTTGCTTCCTGTCTGACAACCAGTTCTCAATCCATGTCAGCACACTACCCCCAATCCCATGTGCTTTAACTTTGCACATTAATCTCTTGTGTGGGACATTGTCGAAAGCCTTCTGAAAGTCCAAATATACCACATCAACTGGTTCTCCCTTGTCCACTCTACTGGAAACATCCTCAAAAAATTCCAGAAGATTTGTCAAGCATGATTTCCCTTTCACAAATCCATGCTGACTTGGACCTATCATATCACCTCTTTCCAAATGAGCTGCTATGACATCCTTAATAATTGATTCCATCATTTTACCCACTACCGATGTCAGGCTGACCGGTCTATAATTCCCTGTTATCTCTCTCCCTCCTTTTTTAAAAAGTGGGGTTACATTGGCTACCCTCCACTCCATAGGAACTGATCCAGAGTCAATGGAATGTTGGAAAATGACTGTCAATGCATCCACTATTTCCAAGGCCACCTCCTTAAGTACTCTGGGATGCAGTCCATCAGGCCCTGGGGATTTATCGGCTTTCAATCCCATCAATTTCCCCAACACAATTTCCCGATGTGTTTAAAGTCTCTGCCATTTCCTTATCCGCAATTATAATTTCCCCTGTCTCAGCCTCTAAGGGACCAATGGTTACTTTTGCTCCTGACTTACTTTTTACATACTTGTAGAAGCTCTTACAATCTGTTTTATATTTCTTCCGAGTTTACTCTTGTTATATTTTCTCTTTTTATCAATTTTTTGGCCAACCATTGCTGATTTCTAAAGCTCACCCAATCCTCACACTTACTACTAATCTTTGCAAAATTATAATAATTTTTTTACCGAATACTATCCTTAACTTCTTTAGTTAGCCACGGATGATCACTATTCCTGTGGACTTTTTATTTCTCAATGGAATATATATTTGTTGAGAATTTTGGAATACTTCTTTCAATGTTTGCCACGGGATATAAAGGTAAACCAGGGAACTCCAGGGTAGTGAGCATGACCATCTGTAGTAGGAAATCATTAGCAGGCATCCTGAAATAGAAATGGAAGCATCTGGAGAAATCAGGATGAATCAGAGGAAAGTGTTGAATACTCTAAAGGGTAAAGGTCAACTGAACCCTGATAAATTGTCGAGCACAGCCAGACTCTGTGACCAGAGGCAAGGATTCAGACTGAGGAAGGGAGGGTGAACAGACAGTTCAGACTGCTGGTGAGGAAGGTAAATGGCAGCATGGACTGGTCAGGACAAATGGCCTCTTCCCATCTTGTAACTTCTATGTATATTTACGTAGTTAACAGCTTCACACACACTGAATGTGTGGAACAGGCTGCCCAGGAAGACAGCGCAGGCAAACTGCTGCTTCCTTATTTGTAATCTCTAACCTGCATATTTATTTCCTCATCCCACCCAACTGCCCTGGGAAGGGGAGTCGCTAATTCCTCTGTGAACACTGCAACAAGCAAGTCACTGTCCATCGTTTTGTGGTGATGGTGGGGAATTGCAGGTGTGAGGAGGCATTTAGAAATTTGGGATGTGCCAAATGGACTGTACATTGTCACGTTTCTCCATTCAGGGAATGAACAGACTCAGCACATTATTATAAAGGACTAACATTGCAGTAAATGCTGCACCAGTACGAGTAAGGATGGTAGAGCTGGGTAAACAGCACCAAATACTGTCCGGGTGGGTGAGCAATGTGACTCCAAGGGGTGCGTGAAACCGCTGTCTGTGCACAAGCTCAGAATTAATCACAGAAGAAATTGAGAAACACCAGCTCTCTCATGCATTTGTTTTTATTCATTTTTTAATTGCTTTACAAAACAACCTAAGGTTGTGTTTAGTGTACAGGCACTAGGAGCAAGGGAGGGGCTGTGAGGCACTGATTCCATCAGCTTTATGATTTTAATTAATGACATTCTGTTTGAAATATTACAGCATCAGTACGTCATCAGTCACCGGTTCATATGGTGTCTCAATTTAAACTAAAGTCTAATTGGGGCGGGTTATTATTGGATGGACTCAGCAGTATTCTCCAGGGCTCCGACCAGTATGAACGTGTTGCACTGATTTGTTTCATGTTTTCAGGCACTTGTTGGATGGCCTGAGCTGTAATTTACAGTGTTAATTCCTGTTTCCATGGGTAATCATTGGGTTTTGTGCAATTTTCACAGGTTTGCACTTTCAGATTGAGCTGATGGAATTCAGTGAGTCAGAGTCACCCTGACCCTCACAAGCAAATATTCCTAAATCAGCAGCAATAATTTCAGTTCATTAAATCATGATCAGCAATTTCTTAATTTCAGCACTTGCAAGCGAATAGCCAGAGTTGTAGTTCGAAGTCTTCATCCTTCATTAAATGGCCCTTCTCTCCATGGAGGATGAGATCAATCAAACTGCACCAGATAGAAAATAATATCGTTATTCTTCTTATTGACCTCCTTTGTTCAGTATTACACCTGCTCTGTGTATTGAGTTCCCTTGTTCAGTATTACACTGGCTCCAGTTACAACTATTTTGTTGAAGACAATAAACAAGTGCCCCCTGATTAAAGTAGGGTCACACTCGAGAAACTTTCATTCAAGTGCCCCCTGTTTTTTTTGAGGGCACCAAAAACACAAATTACACAAGTGCCCCTTGATTAAAGCAGTGGGCACTAAACCTGACACAATAAACAAATTAACTTTGGCAGTAACTTAAATAAAATCAAAATTTGGTTGCCGGAGGTGATGATGCACTCCAGTCCCTCCGGCGCCCACCTCTCGCGGAAGGCCGCGAGCGTACCGGTGGACACCGTGTGCTCCATCTCCAGGGACACCCTGGCTTGGATGTAACCACGGAAGAGAGGCAGGCAGTCGGGCTGAATGACCCCCTCGACCGCCCGCTGCCTGGACCCTTTGATGGCCCCCTTGGCCATGCCCAGGTGCAGTCTTACGAGGAGGCCTTCCGACCTGCCCGCTCCCCTCCGCACAGGGTGCCCAAAGATCAGGAGTGTGGGACTGAAGTGCAACCAGAATTTGAGGAACAGCCCCTTCAAATATTGGAAGAGGGGCTGCAACCTCGCACATTCGACATATACATGGAACACGGACTCCTCTAGACCACAGAAATTACAGGCGGCCTGGGAGCCTGTGAACCGACTTTAAACTTATTGCACGGGACTGCTCAGTGCAACGCCCTTCAGGCCAAGTCTCCAATAAATAAAGGACTCCCCCCAGCGTAGAGAGCATTCCATTGAGGACCCCAGCAAATTTGTCAAACACGATTTCTCTTTCATAAAACTATGCTGACTGTGCTTGATAGAATTATGCTTTTCTAAATGTCCTGCTACTGCTTCTTTAATAATGGACTCCAGCATTTTCCCAATGACAGATGTTAGGCTAACCGGTCTATAGTTTCCTGCTTTCTGTCTGCCTCCTTTTTTAAATAGCTGCATTACATTTGTGGTTTTCCAATCCGCTGGGACCTCCCCAGAATCCAGGGAATTTTGGTAGATTACAACCAATGCATCCACTATCTCTGCAGCCACTTCTTTTAGGACACTAGGATGCAAGCCATCAGGTCCAGGGAAATTGTCCGCCTTTACTCCTATTATTTTACAGAGTATTACTTCTTTAGTGATAGTGATTGTATTAAGCGCCTCTCTTCTTATAGCCCATTTCAAACGGAGATGAGGAGGAAGTTCTTCTCTGAGGGTTGGGAATCTTTGGAATTCTCCACTGTAGAAAGCTGTGGAGGCTGGGTCATTGAATATATTTAAAATGGAGATAGGCAGATTTTTGAACTATAGGGAAGTCGAGGGTTTTGGGGAGTGGACTGGAAAGTGGAGTTGAGGCCAAGATCAGATCAGCCATGATCTTATTGAATGGAGGAGCAGGCTCAAGGGGCAAAATGGCCTACTCCTGCTCCTATTTCTTATGTTTTTAATCTCTCTCTCTTTTTTGAACTGAGGTGTAACATTTGCATTCTTCCAGTCCTCTGGCACCACCCCCATATCTACGGAGGATTGGAAGATTGTGGCCAAAGTCTCTGTTACTTCCACCTTTACTTCCCTCAGCAACCGAGCGACTTTTCTACTTTTGAGTACTGCCAATCGTTTAAGTTCCCCTCTTTGTTTATCCAATCTAATTTCTTTACCCCCTCCATCTTGACTGTAATATTGTCAGCATCCTCTTCTTTAGTGAAGACAGATGCAAAGTACTCAGTCAGTACCTCAGCCATGCCCACTGTCTCCACAAGAAGATCTTTTAGGTCCTTAATCGGCCTCACCTTACCTTTAATTATCCTCTTACTCTTTATATGCTTGTAAAGACTTTACAGTTCCCTTTTATGTTACCCGCTAATATTTTCTCATACATTCTATTTGCCCCACTTATTTATTTTGTGACTTCTCTGCACTCTCTGTATTCAGCCTGATTCTCTACCATATTATTAACCTGACATTTATCATAAGCCTCCAAGTTTTGTTTGATTATTTTCTCAATTTCTTTAGTCATCCAGGGAGCTCTGGCTTTGGATGCCCTTCCTTTTTCCATCATAGGAATGTGTCTAGTCTGTATCTGAACCATCTCCTCCTTGAAGGCCTCTCTCTGCTGATCTATTGCTTCCGAAAAAGATAAGAAGTTTCGAAAAGGTAATAATTAAACAGCCGTGCTGAATCTGCTTGTCTGCAATGCACAGCACAGTTCATTTCATAGTCAAGAGGAGCTGGGAATGACTTCTACTTACCCAGACCTCACTTCACTCAGTCTCTTCCTCACGCAGAATGGGTATTTCTCGCTTCCGACGTCCAATGAGACGTGAAATACCCTTACCTAAAATAGGAGACAGAATTACATCATTCTGCCGTTTTCTCTTTAGGGTTTTTGTTCCAATTTGCAGCTTCTTTAATTAATGATTCATGCCCTGCATTTCTTCAACCACCCCCGATTAGTCTGGCTGAGCTTATCCACTGCCGTAGCACAGAACTGTGCCCTAATGTGGAGAATAGTGCACAGTCTTGGACACTCCATTACAGGAAGGATACAGAAACAATGGAAAAGGTGCAGTATGGATTCACTGGGATGTTACCAGGGATGAGGGCCCACAGTTATGCAGAGAAACTTGAAACGGTGGGGCTTTTCTTCACTGGATCTGAGAAAGGTGACCTGATAGAGATCTTTAACATTGTGGAAAGTTATGAGCAGATAAATCGTGAGAGATTGTTTCCACTGTATACATGATAATTAGAGGGCATAAATTTTCAATAATCACAGAAAGAATTAAAGGGAAGGTTTGAAACAAATTCTTTATACACAGGGTGGTTGGAATCTGGAATTCTCTGCCACAAACCAGTGTTGAAGCAAATCCATTGATTCTTTTAAAAGGGAATTAGATAGTTCCTTGTAAAAGAGGAATATTAAAGGGTATGAGGCGAGTTGGATCAGGCAGTGGCTCATGTGGAGAAAAACACTTACAACAGACTTGCATTTCAAAGGAGGGGGTTTGTACAAAAGGCAAAAGTCAGAGGAATGGACTGTGCAGATAAGGGGTAAAGTAGATGGCAGAGACAGGGTGGGAAAAGGCCACGGAGGGATTTAGAAGTCAGAACAAGGCTTTTGAATTGAATGGAGACTCATCCAGGACTGATGATCAATCTATTCTCCACACTCCTTTGAACCACTGATGGGTTTTGTGGTCTCACAAGCATCCCGACAACACAAAGGCAATTGGAGTTGAGAGAAGTGGTGAAGAGGTAGAACTGGATGTCATCAGCATACCATGGAAAGATGACTCTGTGCCTACACATGATGTTACCGAGGGGCAGCATACAGTTACATGTGTGCATACAGGTACTTATAAATACACACAAGTGCGTACAGGTACATATATTTACCCATAAATACATATAGGTACTTGTATTTACAACCAAATAAAGGTACATAGAGATAAATACGGGTACATACTATTGTGTTCCTAACACAGATGAGGCTGCACACAGGGAGGTTAAGGTAACAGTGACCTCAGTCTTTAATAAGACACTCCAGAGTGAGGAACAGGCCTTAAGGCCGGCTTATATACAGTGCTTCTAAGGGATGCTGGGATCCCTTGGGACTTCAGGGGATGAGCTCTCTGGTGGCGGAACATGGGAGTGTATATATGAACTAGGGCTGGGCCATAAATGTGCCCTTTCCATATCACTCACATCCCAAGAACAGACCGTCTAAAAGAACAGTTTTCCTGTCGACATGATCTACCATGGAACTCCATTTGTACGAGGAAATATCAATAATTTCACTGGGAAATGTAACATTTATGAATACAGAGAGTGAGGACGGAGTCAGTGTTATCCCATGGTTTAGACTGTGGGATTACTGCAGTTGCTGAGTAATGGGACACACCGACATCCATGTCATGTATCTTACATTATTATATATAACTGTATCCTAACATGCTATACATGACTGTAATAAGATATGACCTGTAGCCACCAGCATACCTGACCACCAGGGGTGCACTTGCAAGAAACAGATATATAAGGACAGGTCTCAGGCAAGTGCAGCATTCCAGAGCTGTGAAATAAAGGTGCAGGTCCAGAGTGACCTTGACTTCACTACATGCCTTGTGTGAATCTGTACTGAGGGGACAGGACTTTACAGTGGCGACGAGTTACGGGATTACAGAATCCACAGAATGGCGAACAACGGATCAGATGAAAAGTACAATGCGGGAGACAATTGGGAGGACTTTCTAGAAAGGCTCCAGCAAAGCTTTGTAACCAAAGACTGGTTAGGCGACGATAAGGCAGACAAGAGAAGAGCCCAGCTCTTGACCAGCTGTGGCTCGAAAACATACGCTTTAATGAAGGATCTTTTGGCACCCGAGAAATCAGCAAGCAAGTCGTTTGAAGAATTGAGCACACTGGTAAGAGACCACCTGAAGCCAGCGAGCAGCCTACACATGGCCAGACACAGGTTCTACAACTACAGACGCTGTGTGGGCCAGAGCATACCCGACTTCGTGGCGGAACTTCGGAGGTTGGCTAGTTAATGTGAGTTCTCCAATGAACTGAGGAGAGAAATGCTGAGAGACTTTTTCATTGAAGGAATAGGCCACGCAGGCATATTCCGAAAGCTCATGGAGACCAAGAACCTGACCTTAGAGGCAGCAGCACTGGTTGCACAGACATTCTTGGTAGGGGAAGAAGAAACGATGTTGATTTACAATGCAGGTACGACAACTAACAAGATATCGGAACAAGAAGTTCACATGACTAAACAAGCTGCTACCCCCACACACAGACAAAACCGGGAGAACAGGCTCTCGACAGCAGACAGAAGCCATCAAGGGCCACAGGAATGGCCGTTCACACCTCATCAACCCACAATGCGAGCAATCAACTACAAACTGAGAGAAGCTCAAGAGAGATCAGCCAGACGCAGCTCATTCTTTGGAAACACTTTGAACAATGGAACAGGTCTGTGCTGAAGGTGTGGGGGTGGGCACTCGTCAAGGGGATGTCGACTTCAACAGGCTGTTTGCAGAAATTGTGAATATACAGGGCATTTGGCCCACATTTGCAAAAAAAGGCAGCTCGGCTGGTATACGAATCGGTTGGGTCGGATGGACCAGAAGATGGTGGGGACAGTACCCGGGACACCGATGTACAGCGAGTCAACACGATCAATGGCCGCTGCTCCTACAACAGGATGCCTCCTATAATGATGAGGGTCCTACTCAACGGGATATCTGTCAACATGGAGCTGGATACGGGAGCGAGTCAATCTCTCATGGGCGCTCAACAATTTGAACAATAGTGGCCGCATAAAAGAGGCAGACCAAAACTCACAAGGGTCGACACCAAACTAAGGACCTATACCAAAGAAATCGTACCAGTCCTCGGCAGCGCCATGCTCTCTGTCACACACAAAGGGACAGTGAACCGACTTCCCCTGTGGATTCTCCCCGGAGACCCCCCAGCATTGCTGGGGAGAAGCTGGCTGGCAAAACTAAACTGGAAATGGGATGATGTCCATGCCATGTCATTAGAGGAACAGACCTCCTGCTCAACAGTTATAAAGCGATTTGAACATCTCTTTCAGCCAGGTGTGGGCACTTTCAAAGGGGCCAAAGTCAAAATCTACATCACACAAGATGCTAGACCGGTCCATCACAAGACTGTACCCTATGTGATGAGGGAAAAGATTGAACATGAACTAGACAGGCTTCTGCGGGAAGGCATTATATCACCTGTGGAATTTAGCGACTGGGCAAGTCCCATCATCCCAGTCATGAAGCCTGATGGATCCGTACGAATCTGTGGGGACTACAAATCTACAAATCTACCATAAACAGAGTCTCCCTACAGGACCAGTACACGCTGCCCAGAGCGGAGGGCTTATTTGCCACATTGGCTGGAGGTAAACTTTTCTCAAAATTAGACCTCGCATCTGCGTATATTCGCAAGAATTGACCGAGGAATCCAAGCTACTCACCACCATCAACACACATCAAGGCCTTTTCATGTACAATCGATGCCCATTCGGCATCAGGTCGACAGCTACCATATTCCAGCGCAACATGGAGAGTCTGCTCAAGTCCATCCCAGGGACGGTTGTATTTCAAGACGACATACTTATCACGGGCAGGGACACCGACTCCCATCTCCGTAATTTGGAGGAAGTACTAAAGCGGTTGGATCGGGTAGGCCTACGAGTCAAGAAATCCAAGTGCCTGTTTCTCGCACCCGAGGTTGAATTTTTGGGCAGAAGGATTGCCGCTGATGGAATCCGCCCAACAGAGTCCAAAACAGAAGCAATTCGCCTGGCACCCAGGCCCCAGAATGTCTCAGAACTGTGCGCCTTTCTCGGGCTACTCAATTACTTTGGGAACTTTATGCAGAACTTAAACATGCTGCTGGAGCCTCTCCACGTGCTACTCATGAAGGGGTGCGTTTGGTTTTGGGGGGACGCCCAGGAATGCGCCTTCAATAAGGCACACAACCTTCTGTGTTCCAACAGTGTTTTGACTTTCTTTGACCCAGGTAAAAAGCTAGTTCTCACATGCAATGCGTCAGCGTATGGGGTTGGGTGCGTTTTGCAACATGTCAATAGTGCGGGCAAATTACAACCCATAGCTTATGCCTCCAGGTTACTTTCGCGGGCGGAGCGCGGGTACGGAATGGTAGCGAAGGAGGTGCTCGCGTGCGTGTACGGTGTCAAAAAGATGCACCAATACCTTTTCGGGGGCAAGTTTGCGTTAGAAACCGACCACAAGCCCCTCACGTCCCTCCTATCCGAGAGCATGGCAATAAACGGCAACGCCTCGGCGCGAATTCAACGGTGGGCTTTCATGCTGGCGTCCTACGACTATACAATAAGGCACAGACCAGCACAGACAACTGTGCCGATGCGCTCAGCAGGCTACCCCTGGCGATCACGGAAGGGTCTGACGAACAGGACTGTGAGATAATCATGGCAATCAATGCCTTTGAGTCCACAGGCTCGCCAAATCAGAGTCTGGATGGCCAGTGACCCCACGTTATCCTTAGTAAAAAGATGTGTCCTAACCGGTGACTGGGCAGAGGCTCGCGATGCCTGCCCCGAGGAATTAAAACCCTTTCACAGGCGCAAGCATTAGCTATCACTACAAGCAGACTGCCTGATGTGGGGCAGCCGAGTAGTCATGCCTCTGCGAGGCAGAGAGGCATTTGTCCGGGGAGCTCCACCGCGAGCACCCGGGGATCGTTCTCATGAAGGCCATAGCCAGATCCCACCTCTGGTGGCCTGGTATTGACGCGGACTTGGAGCTCTGTGTCCGAAGGTGCACCATTTGTGCCCAACTCAGCAATGCCCCCAGGGAGGCTCCACTGAGCCCCTGGCCCTGGCCTACCAAACCATGGTCGCGGGTGCATGTAGACTATGCGGGCCCATTTATGGGCAAAATGTTCCTTGTAGTTGTAGATGCATTTTCAAAGTGGATCGAATGCACCATTTTAAACTCGAGCACAACCTCCACCACTGTGGAGAGCCTCGTAACCATGTTTGCAACGCACGGAATCCCTGACATATTGGTCAGTGACAATGGTCCGTGCTTCACCAGCGCAGAATTCTAAGACTTTATAATTGACCATGCCATAAATCACGTCAAGACGGCACTGTTCAAGCCGGCCTCCAACGGCCAGGCGGAGAGAGCGGTGCAAATCATTAAACAAGGCATGCTTAAAATCCAAGGTCCCACGCTGCAGGGTCGCCTGTCGTGACTGCTGTTGGCATACAGATCTCATCCGCACTCACTGACTAGGATTCCCCCCCGCGCAACTGTTGATGAAAAGGACTTTAAAAAGAAGGCTCTCATTAATCCTCCCATACATGCATGAAATCGTTGAGGCAAAGCGCCGTAAGCTGACTGAGTACCATGACAGAAATTCGAGGGGGAGATGGAATGAGATAGGGGACAAAGTGTTTGTACTAAACTATGGCAGGGGTCCCAAATGGCTTGCAGGGACAGTAACGGGCAAGGAAGGAAATAAGCTACTGGTGGTACAAATGGACACTGGCCAAACCTGCCGGAGGCATGTAGACCAAGTCAAAAGCAGATTTACCAACAACACTGTGGAACCAGAGGCTGAACACAATGTGGAACTCGCACCACACCTGGTGGACAGACAGAGGGAACAACCTGAGGAAAGGGCAATCCCAATAGACAGCCCAGGCGAATCAACAACAATCACACCAATCGAAACAGACAGCCCAGGCAAGATACCAGCAACCACACCCAAAGAAAAACAGACCAAGGCAAACAACTGAACCACAACTCAGAGGCTCCACGCGAGAGCGTAGACCACCAGAGAGACTGAACCTATAAAGACAATAAGACCTTGGGGGAGGGTGATGTCATGTATCTTACATTATTATATATAACTGTATCCTAACATGCTATACATGACTGTAATAAGATATGATCTGCAACCACCAGCATACCTGACCACCAGGGGTGCACTTGCAAGAGACAGGTATATAAGGACAGGTCTCAGGCAAGTGCAGCATTCCAGAGCTGTGAAATAAAGGTGCAGGTCCAGAGTGACCTTGATTTCACTACATGCCTCGTGTGAATCTGTACTGAGGGGACAGGACTTTACAATCCACATACACCCCACACAGTTAAACGTGTCTCCATCGAGACCTGCCAGCCTCCTGCCCACTGGGCTATTTCTCAAACACCCCCCGGGCACCAGCCCTCAGATTGGGCCAGTCTATTGGGATCCAAGTGGGCTCCAGAAATATCCGATCCTGTTATGATGTTGATGTCTACTCTAACCAAGTCCCTCCATCAATCCTTCCGTTGTCGTATTGTTTCAATCATTAAAAGGAAATACTTACCAACTTTTCGGGCCATTTTCTTCAAGAAGCCGAATCTTCTGCTCTGCAATTCTCGGTTCTGGATGCGCTCACTGGGCGATGACTCTGAAGAAACCAGACGAGAGATGGCGCTGGTTAGTATTTGTGATCCGCTGTGTTTGGTAAAGTTTGTTAGTTGTCATTGAGCACTGGGTGATTTTCATGTTGACAAAAGTATATCAGTGTTCAGTGCCAACAGCAAATATATTCCCAATAAAAACCCTGTCAAATCCCATTTCTTCTTGTTTAATTCTGCAGTTTGCACAGAGGGACACAAAATAGCACATTCTCTCTGGGAATACAAACAATGTGGCCCCTATAAGGAGAGCCACTCCCTCCTGACCCAGATAACCTCTCTGATCTGACCTGGCTGAGATCAGCTCACTCTGGGCAGACGAAGGATCAAACCTGGAACAGGAGTAGGCCATTCAGCCCCCCGCCACTCAATGAGATCATGGCTGATCAGTACCTCAGCTCCATTTACCCGCCGTAGCTCCATATCCCTTAATACCCTTACCCAACAAACGTCTATCGATCTCAGCCTTGAAAAAGCCAACTGACACGCAGCTTTCACAGCCTTTGGGCGAGAGAGTTCCAGATTTCTACTACCCTTTGTGTGACAAAGTGCTTCCTGATTTCACTCCTGAACGGCCTAGCTCTAATTTTAAGATTATGTTCCCATGTTCTTGATTCCATCAGAGGAAATAGTTTCTGTATCTCCCCTATCAAATCAGTTTATCATCTTGATCAGATCACTCCTCAGTCTCCTAAACTCAAGGGAACACAAGCCAAGTTTATTCAACCTGTCCTCATAATTTAACCCTCTAAGCCCCAGTGTTATTCTGGTGAATCTGCGCCGCCAATATATCCTTCCTAAGGCGCGGTGCCCAAAACAACAGAGTACTCCAGATGGAGTGGGACTAAGGCTCTATACAACGGAAGCATCAATTCCTGCTCTGTGTCTCAGCAGCAAAGGACCTTTATTGTGAAGTGACAGACTGACATGTTCATGTGCCTGGCACTTACCCGGGTCAGACTGGGAATCATCCAACTGCTGCAGCGCCTCTTCTGAAATAAGTAGAAAGTGTTGCATTTTCACACTGCTATCGGTGTAGATTATCTCCTCACATTGTCAGTTATCTCCACGATTACTCCAATCTTTGAAGCAGATGACTGGAGATGTTTGCTGTCTCCTCGTAGAATTACATAAAATGCACAGCACAGAAACAGGCCGCTCGGCCCAACTGGTCTGTGCTGGTGTTTATGCTCCACACGAACCTCCTCCACCCTACTTCATCTCACTCTATCAACATATCCTTCTATTGCTTTCTCCCACATGTCCTTATGTGGCTTCCCTTTAAATGCATCTCTGTTATTCACCTCAACTACTTCTTGTCCACATTCTCACCACTCTCTGGGTAAAGGAATTCCTCCTGAATACCCGATTGGATTTATTAGTGACTTTCTTATATTTCTGAACCCTAGTTCTGGGCTCCCCCAGAAGTGGAAACAACTTCTCTACATCTATGCTACCAAACCTCTAAATAATATTAAAGTCATCTGTTAGGTCACCCCTCAGCCTTCTCTTTTCTATTTTCTCAAAATCGCTTTCCACCCCCCACAAGAGATATTCCCAGATAGATTACTGCTTCCTGCAGCAATCCCACCTATCCCAAATTACACAGTGTCACATGGTAACCAGTGGCAAGAGATGTGTGCTCTCTCCTCCGTAGTTACTTGTTATTCCTGTTTTGTCCAGACTGTGTGTCAGGGTAGGTTCCTGACTAGAGAAACCCCTGTAACCTCCATTTCTCAGCCCATTGCACACAGTGGATGGAGAGGCTGCCCCTGGACTCACTCACACTTCAGTCTGTTTCCCCTCAATTCATTCCACATAAATGTAATTTTCCTCTCCAATGTTTCCCCATTCCTGCACACTCATTAAGATGGTGACCCATTCACTAGGATAGGCTCCATGGCCAAGGTCACCCTAGAGGCACCTGTGAGAGCCTTGCGGGAGCACGGTGGCCCGGGCGGTGGGATGTGAACCTGTCGCGGTCTGTAAGGCAAAGAGATAGATGGACATTTAACAGTCCTGACACTTACCCAGCTCTTTTATTTGTGGCTCAGTAAGGTCAGACTGGGAATCAGCCTCCCCACGCAGTGCTTCTTCTGGAACAAATAGAACATGTTGTATTGTATCCTGGTGTTTCAGTGCAGACTATTTCCTCAATTACCCCCTGTCTCTCTGTTTTATGTAGACCACACAGCTGAGTTCAGTCAGACCTATCCCTTGTTCTGATTACCGCTTATTTCAGTTTCACCAGAGCTGCATGTGGAAAGGAAAATCCGGCGGGGTTTATAATGGACAGGGTGTGCAATGGACAGGGTGTGCAATGGGCAGGGTGTGTAATGTGTAATAGGCAGGGTGTATAATGGGCAGGATGTGTAATGAGCAGGGTGTGCAATGGGCAGGGTGTGCAATGGGCAGGGTGTGCAATGGGCAGGGGCAGGGTGTGTAATGGGCAGGGTGTGCAATGGGCAGGGTGTGCAATGGGCAGGGGCAGGGTGTATAATGAGCAGGGTGTGCAATGGAAGGATTATATAATGGACGGGGAGTACATTGAACACGGTGTATAATGGACGGAGTGTATAGTGGACAGGGTGCATGATGGAAGGATTATATAATGGACAGGGTGTACATCGGACAGGGTGTATAATGGACAGAGTGTATAATGGGCAGGATGTATAATGGACGGGGTGTATAATGCACAGAGTGGTACAATGGACAGGATGTATAATGGATGAAGAGTATAATGGACAAGATGTATAACATGCGGCATATGAACAGGCGGTGTGTAAATAGAGTTGGTATCTAATCAATCCATCATCTCCCATTTTACACCAACACCAACAGTTAAAATCAGCTCTTTACTGTGTCCAGTATCTAACGCTTTGCTGAAATCTAAACATCTTGCACCCACACAATTTCTAAGGCCAGCAAGCTTCAACATTTCTTTGTAGACCTGCGGTAAACCTGTTGGGAAGATACTCTTTCCATAATTGCTTGCCCACTCCCTCTAACCCTACCATACCCCAGTTAGCTCACTTGAGATCAAACCCTAATTGAACAGCTAATTCATGTTAGAATCACTTACCCGCCCCAGCAGGGTGGAGGGAGATCGCAAACAACACGGCCAACAGTACTAGGAGAGACAGCGGCTTCATATTTCCGAGCTGTGATGTCGAGTGATGAGCTGCACTCTCCTCTGGTCCTTTGTATACCATCTTATCATCGCATCTCAGAATTGGTCCCAGTCTCACTTTGCATGAACACCCTTGTCCATTGTCAGAACAGTGGTTGACAATCTGATTCCAGGTAACGGCTGTGACAGATAGTAGAATGTCAGACCTCAAATGAGTCACCGCATGTTTTTAAAGCATCCATTGTTCTTTTATCTCTTATTTCCATCTTTGTTATGCAAATGAAGTTTGCTGCATATCTGAGATAGTCCCAGTGTGAGTCAAACTTTGGGATCGGTAAATTCTAGGGTGCAAGGCTGTTGAGGAAAAAGGGGAAGTCAGTGGGGAAAATAATTCAGGATTTATGATTACTTCAAAAACCGGCTGCAAGATGTTGGGTCTCTGTCTCCAAGATGGAGACCATCTCCACAGCTCTCTCTGCTAATTCTCCCCTTTCTCTCCCCCTCGCTCCTGACTTTCCCCACACTGTCCAACCCTGTACAGCCCAGATCCCCATTACGCTGAAGCTTCTCTCCATCTACCCCATGCCCATCTCTAGAACCCTACACCACTTGTGACCACTCAACTCTAGGCCACTCAATGCTTGCTGCTGGAGCCCATGCTAGTGTACATTGTTAAAGACTCCCCTTCCTTCAGGAACATTGTTTCCCCTTTCAAAACTGCCATCGTCAGCCCCTCCTCAGAAAACCCACCTTGACCCCATCGGTGCCCTGCAACAGGTGCCCCCTCTCTCAACTCTCTTTCCTCAGTTAGATCCTCGAATACATCATCACCTCCCAACTCCATGTCCGTCTCCCTCAATACAGTTTGTCTCAATGTATCCAGTATGGTTTCCACCCTCCCCACAGCACTGAAACAGCTCTGGATAAATTCACAAAATGAGATTCTGTGTGACTGTGGTGCACAATCCCTTCTTGTCCTGTTCCAGCACTCCACAGTGCTTGATACTGTTGGCCACACCATCCTCCTCCATCACCTGTCCTCCATTGTCCAGCTCTGTGGGACTGTCCTCACACGGCTAAAAATCAACCTCTCCAAATGTCACCAGCACAACTCCAGCAATGGCTTCTCTTCACAATGCTGCACCACTACCTCTGGAACCCCCCCAAGGATCTATCCTTGGCCCCTTCCTCTTCCTCATCTACAAGCTGCCCCTCGGTGAAATCATCTGCAGACACCGGGTCAGTCTCCATCTCAGTCTGACATCTAATGCCATTTCTCCATCATCTGGTTCAACCTCCCCAACCTCCACCATGCTGTCAGATTAACTCTGACATTGAGTCACAGATCAGTCACGACTTCCTCTAACTAACCATCGGGAAGACTGAAGACCTGATTTTATCCCTTGTCATCAACTCTGCTTCCTTTCCACTGGTTCCATCTCCTGTCCGGCCATGCTCCCAATGAACCAGGCCGCACAGAACCTTGGCAGCTTGTGCGCCCCGCAACTGAGCTTCAAATACCAAATCCTGTCCACCAACAAGACCGATTATTTCTACCCCCACAACATGAACACATCTACCTTCTCTTCAGCTCTTAGAAAGTCTATTCATGACTCTGTTGCCACAGGACTCAATCATTCCAACTCGTTTCTCATCGGTCTCCTATCCTGCAACTTGCCTCATCCGTACCTCATCCTCACCTACGTTCACTGTTCCCTAATGTTTCATTTTCAAATCCTCACGCTGATCGTCAGATCCATGCTGGCTTCACCCCGTCTGCAGTCTCCAATAGCCTTCCATCCCCAAACAGATCATTCAGCCGTCAAACTGCTGCAATGGAAGCTCAGGCAGCTGACTCGGTGTTTCTGGGCTCCTTGGTTGAAAGGGGCTGGCAGAGTATCTCAGCTGCCCAAAGATCTGTCACCCACCAGATCACTGGTGGGCTGAACAGAAGCCCCTCGGTCGTGGCGTGGATATCATGGAGCAGGAACCTACTGGTCTGTGTCTGGGTAGCAGCATTGCTGCTCTCTCCTCCACCACTGTGAACTCATCCCTTTTTGGCGTGGAAGCAAGTCATCCTCGATACGATGTGATTGGGGCCCTGGAGAGGCGTGGGCCCAGAGGCAGCAGGGTCCAGCCCACACTTTGATATGTGCGTGCACTAGGTCCATGCAGCAGAGCTGGTCTCCAGTCACCTTGGTTAATCCTTGCCACTGGACCAAGACCTAGCTCTGCCAAGCCCGTGTGGTGGTTGGTGTGCACTGGCCACCACACGTTAAAAAAAATCCACACACATGCATCTTCCACCCTTCAATATGCAGTTCGGAACCTGGAATATTAGGTCCATCATTGAAACATCTGTGAACTCAGCTCTTTTTGGCATGGAAGCAAGTCATCCTCGATATGAGGGAGCGCCTAAGAAAAAAACTTCATAGAAGCACTAGAGTAGGCAAGAGCACTTATAGATCGCCACTAAGGGTAAGCACCAGGGCAAATAGTTGAATATGTTTAAGTGATGATGGTTCTGTCACATTTACATATTGTGTTTCTGGTGTATATATACAGTGTGGGAATTGGGGAGTGGTGGAATCGATCTTGTTCATTGTGATCGTCATGGGGACAGGGGGTTGAAAGGATTGAGTGCAGATGATGGACTGCCTGGTGGATCCTAAGACATGGAAGGTCCTCATGTGCCCCAGTGCTCTGGAGTCTGATGGCGGAGCAGGTCTCATAAAACTGCTGTTCAATAAGATGGCAGCGAGCGACCCTCCCAGGTGCGGCCCTTCTACCTGGAGGCCTCCGGTGCTTCTCCTGGTCATCCTCCTCCTCCTCCTGTTACTCCTGCTCCTCTTCCTCTTCCTCCTGTTGTGGTTCCTGAGCTTGACCCTCTGACACAATTGCTGGTGGAAATGGCTGGTCTCTCCTGATCACCAGATTGTGGAGCATGCAGCAAATCACCACCAATGTGGACACCTTCTCGGCCGAGTGCTGCAGGGCACTTCCTGACCGATCAAGGCATCTAAACCTCTGCTTGAGGATCCCAATGGTCTGCTCAGTGATATTTCTGGTGGCTGAGTGGCTCTCATTGTATGAGTGCTGAGCTGGTGTCTGGGGCTTTCTCAGGGAGTGATGAGCCAAGGCATCAGAGGGTATCCCTTGTCACCCAGTAGCCAGGCATGCACATTGCGTCGGGGCTCAAAGATCGGTGGGACGCATGTCTGTCTCATTATAAACGCATTGTGGCAGCTCCCTGGATAGCAGGTATTCTCCTGCATGATGCACTGCCTGTGGTCTCAGACACGCTGCACATTGAGAGAAAAGAATCCCTTCCTGTTCCTGAACATCTCCGAGTCATGGGCACCTCTTTACCTCTTCTACATTTACTTGCTGTCCGTGGGTGAGGATGAGGTACGGAGCAAGCAGGGAGCTTTTAGTCAAGTTGGAGGATAGGAGGGCATTGAAATGATTGAGTTCTGTGGTAACAGAGTCATGAATAAACTTTTTAGGGGCTGAAGAGAAGGTAGATGTGTTAATGATGTGTGAGTAGAAATAATCAGTTTTGTTGGTGGAAAGGATCAATATTTGAAGCTCAGTTGCGGGGCAGACAAGGTGCCAAGGTTCTGTGTGGCCTGGTTCAGTGGGAGCATGGTCGGACAGGGGATGGAGCCAGTGGGAAGGAAACAGAGGTGAAAATCATGGCTTCAGTCTTCCTGAAGTTTAGTTGGAGGAAGTCGTGACTGATCTGTGACTTGATGTCAGAGTTAATCTGACAGCACAGAGGAGGTTGGGAAGATTGAGCCAGATGATGGAAAGATGGCATTAGAGGCTCGAAGGGCCGAATGGCCTACTCCTGCACCTTGTTTCTATGTCCCTTTTACACCAGGTGGGACCCTTCAAATAGACCACTGTGGCCTGTGACAATACAATGCACAGATCCCACATTAAAGCCCTATACAAGGAGGCCTCAGTCCATTCCATGGGATCACAGCGACCAGTGCGGTACAGACACGTACTCACTGCTCACAACTGTGAGAACATGTCATGCTGATTAATCAGTAATTAATCTAATCTCACTTTTCTGAATAAACGCTGGTCCATTGTCGGGAAGCAGGTGCTTGAGTTGTCAATCTGATTTCCAGTTAATGATAGTTACAGATAATAGAAAGGCAAATCTCCATTACTCTAATCTCTTCATAAGCGTCAAGAGTTCATTTGTTAAATGAAGTATTCATTCCTAGTTGATTTCTGATCAATTATACATGAAATTCCGATTGCTTAAAAATATAATTTTACAAAAATGTGTTTGAAAAACAGCAACAACACACATGGCAGTGTGTGTGCACGAGATGTGTACAGTAATGGGGCAGTGAGTTATTAAAATATCTGTGTGTGTAGGTGGATGCAGAGAGGATATTTCCACTCATAGGGAAAACTAAAACTAGGGGGCATAGTCTTAGAATAAGGGGCCGCCCATTTAAAACTGAGATGAGAAATTTCTTCTCTGAGAAGGTTGTAAATCTGTGGAAATTTCTGCTCCCAGAAAGCTGTGTTGGTTGGGTCATTGAATATATTTAATATTTAATGCGGAGATAGACAGATTTTTGAGCGATAAGTGAGTAAAGGGTTATGGGCAGCGGGCATGGAAGTGGAGCTGAGTCCATGATCACATCAGCCATGATCTTATTGAATAGTGGAGCAGGCTCGAGGGGCCAAATGGTCTACTCCTGCTCCTATTTCTTATGTTCTAATGTGTATGGTAATGGGGCATTGAGTTACTAAGTTACCTGTGGATACACCAGATGTGTACGGTAATGGGGCAGTGGGTTATTAAGGTATCTGTGGTGAGGTCCCGCATTGGACTCATCACTAGATCTATCAACTCAGTACAAGATGGGATTGACTATTGGGCACTGAGACAGAAAGCCCCATTAGAGGGTAGTTGAAACTATATGGAGGGAGTTTGATGAAGCTGAGGGTGCAAACTCCATCATCCAAAAACAATAATTGTTTAAAACGTTCAAACAACGAATTCTTCCATTGAGAGCCATGAACAAAAGGTTGAATAGTTGTCATTGTAATTAAATGGAAACTGATCTCACATTATCTCACAAGCAACCAGACTGACGGAGAATTGACATGTGCTGGCTTTGGAAAGTGATATAAGCAGCGTTGGTGAGAAGACACTGATATGGTGACACATGTAGGAGATGTGGAGATTGAAGTTCATCACTGGGACATCACAGCTTGAGAAATGGAAATGTGCAGGATGGGCAGCTCATTTCCCAGGACTGTTGAAGGCAGTTTGGGTATCGGCCTTGACTCAGTGTGTAACTTTATCTCCTCTGAATCAGAAGCTTGTGAGTTCAAATTCCACTCTAGGGACTTGAGCAAATAATTTAAGTTGACATTCCAGTGCCATATGGAAGGAGTGCTGCACTGTCAGAGGTGCCGGCTTTTGGATCAGATGTTAAACATCTCAGATGGATGTGAAAGATCCCATGGCACTATTTTAAAGAAGAGGGGAAGAGTTAGCCCCAGTGTCCTGGTCAATATTTATCCCTCAATCAACATCACTCAAACAAATTATCTGGTCATTATCATCATCATCATAGGCAGTCCCTCGGAGCCGAGGATGACTTGCTTCCGCTCTAAAAATGAGTTCTCGGGTGACTGAGGAGTTCAATGCGGGACCTACAGTCTCTGTTACAGGTGGAGCAGACAGTAGTTGAAGGAAAGGGTGGTCGGGGAGCCTCGGTTGATGCACGTTCCTTCCGCCGTCTACACTTGGTTTCTACTTGTTATCGGCGATGGGACTTGAGGTACTCAGCGCCCTCCTGGATGTTCTTCCCCCACTTTGGGCAGTCGTGGGCCAGGAATTTCCAGGAGTCGATGTGGATGTTGCACTTTATCAAGGAGGCTTTGAGGGTATCCTTGAAGTGTCTCCTCTGCACACCTGGGGCTTGCTTGCCACGTCGAAGCTCCGCGCAGAGTGCTTGCTTTGGGCGTCTAGTGTCGGACATGTGGACGTCGTGGCCCACCCAATGGAGCTGATTGAGCATGATCAATGTTTCAGTGCTGTGCATGTTGGCCTGAGCGAGAACACTGACGTTGGTGCGTCTGTCCTGCAAATGGATTTGCAGGATCTTACGGAGGCAGCATTTTGAAGTGTCTGCTGTATATAGACCACGTCTCTGAGCCATATAGGAGGGCAGGTATCTCTAATGTGCTGTAGACCATGAGCTTGATGCCGGATTTGAGGTTCTGGTTTTCAAACACTCTTCCTCAGGAGACCGAATGTGTTGATGATGGCTTGGAGTTCGGCCTCCGAGTGTGCGCAGACGCAAGTGTCATCTGCATACTGTAGTTCGAGGACAGAAGATGGGACGACCTTGGATCTTGCCTGGAGGCGGCGGAGGTTGAACAGATTCCCCGCTGGAGTGGAGCTAAATTATAGCAGATTCCCATCTGTTCTATAATTTAGCTCCACTCCAGCGGGGAGCTTGCTAAGGGTGAGATGTAGCATTGCAGCAAGGAAGAACGATAAGAGCATGGGTGCAATGACGCAGCGTTGCTTGACCCCGGTCCAGACGTGGATTGGGTCTGTGGTGGATTAATTGGATCTGTGGTGTGTGCCAGTCAAGTAAAATTTCACTACTCTTCACCTCCATTCTCAACAGCAAAAGGTGTGCAGATTGTAGCGATTCAAAGCAACATCCGCTGTATCATTCCCTCGGGACTTCTTGTTTCCGCTAACGTTCCAGTAGCAATGTGGGAGAAACCCCAAAGAAATGCCCAAGGATTGTCTCTCTATTTGTCCTCTATACACGGTATAGTACTGTAGTGGTTATGTTACTGGACTCAAAATCCAGAAGCCTGCATTAAGAACCCTATCAAATCCCTTCATTATTTTAACCACCCCTTCCTGAGTGGCAGATGTGACTTATGCTTCCTGCAACTTCCGGGAAAGAGCATGAGGTAACCAGATTGAAGGTAGTAGTGACTTTGACTGCCATGAGCAGCACCATTGTTGCCATGGAGTGTGGCTATAGGTCCTGCAGCAGCAGCTCCAAGAGCTCAGCCATCACTTACCATCAAAGCCTTTGAATCACACATTTTGCAAGGTTGGAAATGACCCTGTGAGGCAATAAGAAAAAGAAAGAATTTGCATTTATATAGCTTCTTTCAGGACTTCAGGAGGTCCCAAAGTGTTTACAGCCAATTCAGTACTTTTTGCAGTGAGGTCATTGTTGAAATGTAGGAAACACGGCAGCCAATTTGCACACAGCAAGATCCCACAAAGCGCAATGTTATAAGACATGATAACCTGTTATAACAAAGTTGTTTGAGGGATAAATAGTGGTCAGGGCACCAGGGAGAACTCCCCTGTTCTACTTTGAAATCGTGCCACGGGATCTTTGACGTCCACCTGAGAGGGCAGATGGGGCCTCGGTTTAACGTCTCATCTAAAAGACACAGCTCAATACTGTACTGGAGTGTCAGCCTGCATTTTGTCCTCGGGTCTCTGGGAGGATTGAAATCTAGTTTTGTCCATGAGGTTAATAGCAGATTGATGCCTTGCTGCAATGACCCCTACCATCCATCTACCTTCCATCTCTTTGTCCTCCAAATAAAGCAGGAATAATAATATCTGAAAAGGAATCGCCATTCTGCAAAGGGTTAACGTGTGCTACAGGCATCGCAGAGCTCACCCAGAGAAGATGGTGGACATGCAGCCCCTGTCTCTGCATGCTCCTTCACCAGCTGTTGCACAGCAGTGGTCCCAGAATCGAACTTCAGAGGGTTCTGACTATGTGCTCCCTGTGCCTTTACACCTGGTCATCAACAAAATGTTGCACTGCATTCTATAGCAGCCATTTTGTACAGGGGAAGCCTGCATCGAACATACTGTTATATATGTAAACCTGTATATACCTTGTATAGTCACCAGAGGGCTCATCCCCTGGAGTCCCAAGGGATCCCACAATCTCTTGGAAGCAGAGGTACTTAAGGAGGCCTCACAGGCTGGAGAGGCATTCTGGAGACCTGCAATAAAAGACTAAGGTCACACGTTATTTTGAGCTCACAGTATCCAGTCAGACTCTTTATTCATATATAACAATTGTCGACGAGATACAGATGACGAATCCAACGATGCAGAGAACAGTGGGCATCCTGGAGAAGCGAATGCTGCCAAATGAAGGGCGATTCTCCTCACCATCTGAGGGGCACCAACGTATGGCTTCATGAAAAATCTGCTTGCTTCGCAAACTTTTGACTATCGAGACCCCAACCATGAGTAAAGCCATAGCAATAGCCCAGGCGTTCATTGCGACCAGTGACAATACTAAGCAAATCTCTCAGCACACGAGTGCTGCTACAAGTACTGTGAACAAAGTGATGTTGTTTTCAAATTGCAATGTACAGGGCAGACCCCACATGCCTGCAGCAGCACGCCCGCAGATGTCTGAGTCCACATGCAGGTACAGCAGGCGGTGAAGAAGGCAAATGGCATGTTGGCCTTCATAGCGAGGGGATTTGAGTATAGGAGCAGGGAGGTCTTACTGCAGTTGTACAGGGCCTTGGTGAGGCCTCACCTGGAATAGTGTGTTCAGTTTTGGTCTCCTAATCTGAGGAAGGATGTTCTTGCTATTGAGGGAGTGCAGCGAAGGTTCACCAGACTGATTTCAGGGATGGCTGGACTGACATATGAGGAGAGACTGGATCAACTGGGCCTTTATACACTGGAGTTTAGAAGGAAGAGAGGGGATCTCATAGAAACGTATAAGATTCTGACGGGACGGGACAGGTTAGATGTGGGAAGAATGTTCCCGATGTTGGGGAAGTCCAGAACCAGGGGACACAATCTTAGGATTGAGGGTAGGTCATTTAGGACTGAGATGAGGAGAATTCCCTGCCACAGAGAGTCGTTGATGCCAGTTCATTGGATATATTCAAGAGGGAGTTAGATATGGCCCTTGCGGCTAAAGGGATTAAGGGGTATGGAGAGAAAGCGGGAAAGGGGTACTGAGGTGAATGATCAGCCATGATCATTTGAATGGTGGTGCAGGCTCGAAGGGTCGAATGGCCCTCTCCTGCACCTATATTCTATGTTTCTATCAAGGGTGATGAATGCAAGGCCATTAACACCTTGTTGGCGCTGCGGGGGTGATCATCATTTCCATTCATGATGCTTCAAAGGGTACGTTTGCAAGGGCTGTGGAACAAGTGGGACATCTCCAACATATATGCAGGTGAGCTGCAAACCCTGTTAATCCTACAAACCACCATGTTGCAGAGGAGGACAGATCCATGGTGGATCACGACGAACCAGAGCCTCAGACCGAGGAGGCAGAGGTATATGGGGTGCACACATTTACCACAAAGTGTCCCCCGATAATGCTGACGGTTGAATTAAATGGACTTCCGGTGTCAATGGAGTTGGATACGGGCACGAGCCAGTCTATTATGAGCAAAAAGACTTTCGATAAATTGTGGTGCAGCAAGGTCTGAAGCCCAGTCTTGATTCCCATTCGCACAAAACTGAGAACTTACATAAAGGAATGGATCCCCGTAATCAGCAGTGCTACTGCAAAGGTCTCCTACGATGGAGTGGTGCACAAGCTACCACTCTGGGTGGTACCGGGCGATGGTCTCACGCTGCTCGGCAGGAGCTGGCTGGGAAAGGTACGCTGGAACTGGGACTATGTCTGAGTGCTCTCGTCCTCTAACGACACTTCATGTACCCAGGTCTTAAACAAGTTCCCTTCGCTGTTCTAACCAGGCATTGGTAAGTTCCAAGGAGCAAAAGTGCAGATCCATTTGATTCCGGGGGCACGACCCATCCATCACAAGGCGAGAGCGGTACTTTACATGATGAGAGAGAGTGGAGATCGAGTTGGACAGGCTGCAACAAGAGGGCATCATTTCGCCGATGGAGTTCAATGAGTGGGCCAGTCCGATTGTTTCAGTCCTCAAGGGCGACAGAATCTGTGGTGATTACAAAGTAACTATCAATTGTTTCTCCCTGCAGGATCGTTACCCACTACCAAAGGCTGACGACCTTTTTGCTACGCTGGCGGGAGGAAAGACGTTCACAAAGCTGGACTTGACCTCGGCCTTCATGACACAGGAGCTGGAGGAATTATCGAAGGGCCTCACCTGCATCAACACGCACAAAGGTCTCTTCATCTACAACAGATGCCCGTTTGAAATTCGATCAGTGGCGATATTCCAGAGAAATATGGAAACCTTACTGAAGTCGGTCCCGTGCACGGTGGTCCTCCAGGACGACATCTTAGTTACAGTTCGGGACACCGTCGAGCATCTGCAGAACCTGGAGGAGGTTCTTAGTCGACTCAACCGCGTGGAGCTCAGGTTAAAACGCTCGAAGTGCGTTTTCCTGGCGCCTGAAGTGGAATTCCGAGGAGAAGAATCGTGGCGGACGGCATCAGGCCCACTGATTTGAAGACGGAGGCAATCGAGAACACACCGAGGCCACAGAACGTGATGGAACTACGGTCATTTCTAGGACTCCTGAACTACTTTGGTAACTTCTTACCAGGTCTCAGCACACTGTTAGAACCACTGCACGTCTTACTGCGTAAAGGAGATGAATGCTTTTGGGTCAAAAGCCAAGAAAATGCCTTTGTAAAAGCTAGAAAATTGTGATGCTCAAACAAATTGCTTGTGTTGTATGATCCATGTAAGCGTTTGGTACTAGCATGTGATGCGTCATCATATGGCGCGGGTGTGTATTGCAAGAAGCTCATGAATCTGGGAAATTGTGGTGCAGCGCATGTGGCCACTTTAGGAGGATGTGTGTGATGAGACCATCTGGAGGTGGGGAGTGAGGATAGCTTTGGGTGATTACAGACAAGGAATGGTTCAGCATCTGCAAGGAAGCTGCTGTGGTCACATACCTCTACGCGAGATGCCCCTGCTCTGACTCTGGCCACAGGGTCTGCCACTCCTCTCTCGATCATGGCCAGCACTGCCTCCTCAAGGAGAGTGATCTCCTGAATTCATGCCTCCCCGGTCAGGCCCTGCTGCCGCTGGTTATGTGCTAATTTTTCCTGAAAGAGATTGTGAATCAGTGCATTGGCAGCAATGTTGCCTGTTACTTTTGTTTGGGAGCGCGTCTCCTTTAAGAAGTTGCTCGGCCCATTCACAGTTTGGGGGAAACTTTGAATTGATAAAGCCGGTCTCGGACAGCTTACGTGTATGATGCCTCACATGGTTGAAGAGCTATGCCTGAGAAGTGAGTAGTGCCTAAAGGATGCAATAGTGTGGGGTGTGTAAATGTCTGTGTGTGAATGTCAGAATGTTCAATGGTGGATGAAGTGTGTTTTGATACTGGTGGTGGTGGAAGTGTGTTTGTGAGATGGGATCTTGCCTTGACCACTCGTGTCAAGTCATTACATTTCTTGCGGCAGTGGAACCTATCCTGGGGCCAGACATCCTGGAGCCAGAGTTCCTGGCTGTGACCTCCCACATGTGGTGCATCAGCTGCCTCTGTGGCTTCCTTCCCCTCTGTGGGTAGAGGACATCGCTCTTCCTCCCGATCTCCTCCACCAGGACCTCCAGTACCACATCGGAGAACCAGGGCACCCTCTCTGTTGCTCCTTGCGACAGCCTTCCACACCCAGCCATCGCACTCCACACCTTCAGCTTAAATAGGTGAAAGTGTGAGGTCATCCATTTTGGCAGGAAAAATAAAAAAGCAAATTATTATTTAAATGGAGAGAAACTACAAAATGCTGCAGTGCAGAGGGACCTGGGGGTCTTTGTGTATGAAACACAAAAAGTTAGTATGCAGGTACAGGAAGTATTCAGGAAGGCAAGAGGAATGTTGGCCTTTATTGCAAGGGGGATGGAGAATAAAAGCAGGCAAGCCCTGCTACAACTGTACAGTTTTGGTCTCCTTAGTTAAGGAAGAATATACTTGCATTGGAGGCAGTTCAGAGAAGGTTCACTAGGTTGATTCCAGAGATGAGGGGGTTGACTTATGAAGAAAGAATGAGCAGGTTGGGCCTATACCCGTTGGAGTTTCAAAGAACAAGAGCTTATCTTATTGAAACATATAAGATACTGAGGGGGTTCGACAAGGTAGATGCAGAGAGGATCTTTCTACTCGTGGGGGATTCCAGAACTAGGGGGCCTAGTTTAATAAGGGGTCGCCCATTTAGAACTGAGATGAGGAGGAATTTCTTCTGTCAGAGAGTCGTAAGTCAATGGAATTCTCTGCCCCAGAGAGCTGTGGAGGCTGGGTCATTGAATATATTTAAGGTGGAGATCGACAGATTTTTGAGCGATAAGGGAGTGAAGGGTCATGGGAAGCAGGCAAGGAAGTGGAGCTGAGCCCAAGATCAGATCAGCCATGATCTTATTAAATGGCGCAGCAGGCTTGAGGGGCCAAATGACCTAATTCTGCTCCAGATTCTTATGTTCTTGTGTGAGTGCAGGCTCAAAACATAGATCGATGAAAATTGTGTGTGCATTCATCACTTGAGTGCTAAACCTGCCGGCAAACAAGCCAAAGTGCAGAGGAAACACTACAAGGACACCCTCAAAGCCTCCCTGATAAAGTGTAACATCCCCACTGACACCTGGGAGTCCCTGGCCCAAGCCCGCCCTAAGTGGAGGAAGTGCATCCGGGAGGGCGCTGAGCACCTCGAGTCTCAACACCGAGAGCATGCTGAAATCAAGCGCAGACAGCGGAAAGAGCGTGTGGCAAACCAGTCCCACCCATCCCTTCCCTCAACGACTATCTGTCCCACCTGTGACAAAGTCTGTGGCTCTCGTATTGGACTGCTCAGCCACCAAAAAACTCACTTCAGGAGTGGAAGCAAGTCTTCCTCGATTCCGAGGGACTGCCTATGATGATGATGATGGGCTAAACCTGCCAGTTTCTGATTAGCACCTGCGGCCCATTCAAATCATGATAATCATCAATTAGCCTGAAACTTGCGACCTCAATCCAGACTTTCAAACTGGCGTTTCCTATTCGCACAGCAGCCATTTAGTGCCTGTTTTCAACTTTTGGCCAAAATAACCCCCTTTCTCTCCTAAAACACAGAAGAAACCATCTTCTGGGACAGTGTTTTGGTGAGCTGCATCATTGTCCAAAGAAGAGCACAGTTTCCATATTTTACTCTATAATATCGATGGCGCAGATAATATAAGTGCAGTGACTGCAAATGAGATTTCACAGGAAATAACATTGAACGATGCTGATTAACACGCATTCCTTACAGGACAATTTTTATATTATTGTCTTCAATTGCAAATTGATAGTAAAACTTGATAATAAACATTAAAAAGAAACTTTGGCTGTTTTCTCAGCGCCCCTTTAAGGACCGCTGGTTCGGCCGCTCAACGCCGGTACACATGGGCGGAGCATGTGCGGCGCATGATTCGCCCGTTTGTGACGCATCATCACAGTCAGAATTCTGTGTACTTCACAGGACCTCAATATGCAAATGAATAATGGCCCCTCACCACATACAGACAGAGTGGCGGCCAGAGTGCCAGCGGAAACTGGGCGGGAAGTGACACGACACCATATTCAGTCTGTTACCGTCCCTTTTACACCAGGTGGGGCCCTTCAAATAGACCACTGTGGCCTGTGAAAATACAATGCACAGATCCCACATTAAAGCCCTATACAAGGAGGCCTCAGTCCATTCATTGGGATCACAGCAACCAGTGAGGTACAGACACGTACTCACTGCTCACAACTGTGAGAACATGTCGTGCCGATTGATCAGTAATTAATCTAATCTCACTTTTCCAAGTAAACGCTGATCCATTGTCGGGAAGCAGGTGCTCGAGTTGTCAATCTGATTTCCAGTTAATGACAGTTACAGATAATAGAAAGGCAAATCTCCCATTATTCAAATCTCTTCATAAACGTTAGGTGTTCATTTGTTAAATGAAGTATCCATTCCTAGTTAATTTCTCTCCAACTAAAGATGAAATTCCGATTGCTTAAAAATATAATTTTACAAAAAGATGTTTGAATAACAGGAACAAAACACATGGCAGTGTATGTGCACGAGATGTGTACTGTAATGTGGCAAAGCATTATTAAGGTATCTGTGTGTACTAGATGTGTACAGTAATGTGGCAATGAGTTCTTAAGGTATCTGCTTGTGTACTAGTTGTGTACAGCTGTGTCTCGGTGGGTAGCACTCTTGCCTCTAAGTCAGGAGGCTGTGGGTTCAGGTCCCACTCCAGGGACTTGTGGCATAAAAAAATCTAGGCTGACACTCCAATGCTGTGCTGAGGGAGTGCTGAGCTGTCAGAGGTGCTGTCTTTTGGATGAGACGTTAAACCGAGGCCCCACGTGCTCTGTCACGTGGGCATAAAAGTTCCCATAGCTCTATTTTGTAGAAGAGCAGGGGAGTTAGCCCCGGTGTCCTGGCCAATATTTATCCCTCAATCCACATCACAAAAAAACAGATGATCTGGTCTATATCACATCGCTGTTTGTGAGAGCTTGCTTATGCACAAATTGGCTGCTGTGTTTCCTACATTACAACAGTGACTACACTCGAAATGTACTTAATTGGCTGTAAAGCGCTTTGAGACGTCTGGGGGTTGTGAAAGGCACTATATAAATTCAAGTCTTCCTTTCTTTTTGTTAAAGTTCTTGTGTGTGCACTAGGTGTGTACTGTAATGTGGCAAAGAGTTATTGACCCAGAAATTCCTGCCTCCCAGGTCCATACAGAGTGTCTACGGACCTGGGAAGGCATCAGAAAAGCCGTTTTTCAGCACGCAATGCACATGCACTGTAAACTGGCTTTTCCGACCTGTCAAGTTTCTGGAATGACAGAGCCTCCGTATCTCGGGAGCGAGGACATTTGCACGGGCAAGATTGCGGTTTTACCCATATGTTGCCCAGCAAATGTCCTCAAAATTCTTGCGCCTGATAAAAGCAGGCACATAGCCTACTTTTGCAGATGGAAGAGTTTAAAAACATACAAAAATATAAATAAATTAAAGTAAAAATACATTATTTTTAAAAACCCTGCCCAATACACTATATTTATTTTTAACCATAATTAAAACTTTTTTTAAAAATTGGCAAATATTTTTTCTTTAAAAAACATTCTAACAACTTTAATTTCTATTAGTATATTTATGTGAGCTTTTTTTTAAATGTTTTATGTAACGTTTGTGTGTTTGGGGGTGTTTCTCATTATAGTAATAGGAGTTTCAGATTTACGAAACTCCTATTACTATGAATGAGAAAATACTTACCTGTGATTGGGTGTCCAGGCCCACATGACTCCTGCAGACGTCCCAACGTGAACGCACTCCGTTGCGCAAGAAGAGGAGGCCTGGAGTCCGGGATCTCGGGCGGGCATTCAACCAAAAGGTAAGTGCGCATCTTTTCTCTTACTTTTAGGTGAACGCCCGTGGGAAGAAGAAACAGGAATTTCTGGGCCATTATGGTAACTTTGTGTGTACTAGATGTGCACAGTGATGGGGCAAAGAGTTATTAAGGTATCTGTATGTGCACTAGATGTGTACAGTAATGGGGCAGTGAGTTATTAAGGTATGTGTGTGTGTACTAGCTTTGCCCATACATCCACAACATAGGTACATTAGCAGAGTTCTGTTAAAATGGGAATATCAAAGGATACTTCTTTACCATCCATGATAAAAAAATGGGGGAAGGGGATACAAAGAAACATAAGAAATCAATGACAAGATAACCAGGGGCAAGAACCTCCACTTTTTTTGCATGCTTAACGCCCACTTAACACCCATTTTACTGCTGAAATGACGTATAACGCCCATATATCGCCCATTTTGACACAAAATGGAAACTGACGGGTATTTTTAGGAAACTTATCGCTGAGTATTACTTTCCCCATGTGCTTAACAATGGGAAAAAATATTATCGCCCGGCCACTTTTTTTGGGTGGAATGAGTAGAATGGGCAAAATCAACACCCATAATATTGCCCAGTGTTACTTCCCACACAGAATTAATGCCGAGATTCAATATTAATGCTCGCCCACTGTTTTTTGTCGTAAAGAGCATATTTACCCAAACTAGCAGCCATGAGATCGCCCACCGTCAAATTCATCACCTCACACACATTTTGCCCACAATATCGCTCGCCCAAAAAAACGCCCACAAAAAGTGGAACTAACCGGGACGGACGCCAGCGGTGTGGCTGGCATTTGTTAAATCCCACTCTTACGTGAGGAGCTGATATCTGAAAGATTTGCCTGAAAGAGCGCTGATGTGAGTGACAACGTTGACACACTGCTGTGTGTGTGCAGCTCAGACATCAATGGTGCCCATCACCTTGGTGCCAGTTAAAGTTTACGTTGATTGATGTTAAGTTCTACTTAACCCTTTCATGGTAAGGAATCACCAGTGTGTAAAGGTCCAGCTATCTGAGACAATGCGCAACAAGGTTATGTTCAATAACAAAAATGTAATACCAACATTGGTCTGAAATCATAAGTATCACAGCCAATAACACCCAACCCCCGCCCACACCCCACTTTTTCCACTATTGACATCAATCACATGTTCAACATGTCCAGCAACACAGAATACAAAAGCAAAGCAGGAGCGTGGTCCCCAGCCCCTATATATTGCAACAAATTGCATGCATACAGATAAAGATATAACACAGCCATTACCTGCGCACATGCACCTCACTTTCCTTCCCCCCTCCCCTTATTCTCCCCACCTCTACCCCTTCCCTTCCTCGCTCCACGGTGCCTGGCCGAGGAGCTCCTCAGGCGGTGCCTCAGTGGGGGGGATGAAGGCAGATGCGGTCGTTGCACAGGTACAGGAGCGGAGGGTGCCAAGGAGGCAACATTCTCTGATGTAGAAGCAGGATCTTGGTCGTTGCTCTCATTTGTCGTTCACAGTGGTGGTGCAGAACCTAGGGGTGGGTACTGCGCTCGGGGACCACTGGGAGACCTGTGGCAGCAGTGTTCCTGGCTATCGCATCCAGGGCCTCTGCCATACGCGGAATGTACTTGGTCGTGGTGTCGGGTTATACCGCCCAATGCTTCGATGAGCTGGTCATCAATGTCTACAGTCCTCCTGGACAACTGTATCATCTCTCTGCTTTCATGTCGTACTTGTGGAACAGACCTGCAGCATCCACGAGACCTCCGCGGGGCCGACGCCATCCTGGGGACAAATGGGGTGCCCTGTGGCGAGGTGCTTGGGGCCGGTACATCCAGAGTGGAGGCAGGAATGACCGGCCTTGGGGTGGAATGGCTTCTGGATCGTGGCGATGCAGGTTCTTCGAAGTCCGTGCTCTCATCCGTGGAGAACAGACCCAGCGGATTGATGGACGAGAATCGGAGCTGCTCAGCACCAGATGTAGTAGGATCATCCGCTGACTCCTGCCCCGTGCCCCCACCTGCTGGCCTCTGTGGTCTTGCCTGGGGCCGCACTGCTGGCTGAGCTGCAAAATACAAATGAGGTTATTAGAGGAGAAGGGTGTGCGAGGGTGAGTCCAGCGTTACACACAGCATATGCACAACAAAAGCACCACCGCTATCAAAATCATCACAGACATCACATTTCATGACCATCAACACATTGTGCATTGCAATGATTTTCATTAGGCCAGCATTATTTCTATGACAATATTAGAAATCATCTATCATATATGATTGTTCGGATATGAGTTGATGTGGCATCTATAGACTTTACATCACGCAATGGTGTAAGCTTTTCTCAGGTGGCATCACTTCAGGGTCTGCAGATGCGTCCGTAGCTGTCCGGTAGTGCTTCCCCACGAGTGTGAGCAGACGTTCCTCCATGTCAGTGATGTCGCTGGGGACTGGTGGCTCACCTCTGCACAGACCTCATCGTTGATAGCTTCTTCTGTAAAAGATGACAAGACAACATGGCATCAGGTCATTGGGTGATATAATTGCTAAGTTATGTCACAGAGACTGATACAACACATAACCGACAGATGTAATCATGATTATTATGATAATTATCATTCTTTACCTAAAGACGTACACCGTGACCGCAGCCTTTGAGTAAAACACTCCCGGTAAAAGTGCAAGACCTCACATCTGCTGATAGTCACTCATGACTGTTAAAAATCAAATTATATAAATACATAAGTACATGTAAATCAATGTAATACTTACTCTTGCGGATCCCACAAGGTCGTTCCATCGTTTGCGGCATTGGTTGCCCTCACGCACCTTGTTGGTCGCCGATGAGACCACCTCTGCTATCTCGATCCATATCTTCTGGTATGCCTTTGGTGTGGGCTTCCCACGGCCTCCCTGTGTCAAATCACCCCAGCGTGACTTGACCTCCTGCAGGAGGGAAGCATTTGCCTCGGCTGAGAACCTCCTGGCTCTTTTGCGCCCTCCAATGTGCTCCTCTCCCACCTCACTGCTCTCTCCAGCGTCAGTCTCCACAGCGTGCTGTGATCCCTCCTCCTCTCTCTCCATTATAGGCCAAATTCGGTCAAATATGTGGCTGGTAACAACTACTTTTTGTTTGCCTACTTGCTGTGAAGCTCTAAAGTCTCCCTCCTTCCTCCCAAAGCAGCCACACCACACCCAGCCACGTCTTCAGTCCCTCTGAGCTCCCTCTCTCCCTGTCTCCTCTTCTGCGCAAGTCATGGTGACCCTTGATTTCCAGAATCGCGGGAATCGAGCGTTGCCATGCCATTGCTAGTTACGGCCACACTTTAAGGCAGAAGGTCAAAAAAATGTAACACTACCGCCCATTTCATACCGCTCGCGGTAACGCCCATTTTCAAAAGTGGAGACTAGATGGTTTGAGAATGGGCGAGAAGCTGGCAATCTGAAAACCCTTTTTTACCGCCCACGCCAGAAATGGGCAATAACTACAAAAGTGGAGATTCTAGCCCAAAGTGTTTTGAGCATTTCAAGCATCTGATCTGTTATGTATTTAACCCCTTGTAACCTGTATTACACTACCACCAGAGGGTCTACCTGTTGGAGTCCCAAGGGACCCCAGCATCCCTTGGGAGCACGGTACATAAGCAGGCCACCCATGAGGTACCTGCACTCTGGAGTCTTATTAAAGGAGCTAAGGTCACACTTGCTCATTGTACACAGTACTCAGTTTCATCCTTTACTATGAACGTATCAATTGGCGACAAGGTAACGTACAACTGTGCGAAAATGCAAAGAACAGTTGGTATCCTGGAATAGTTCTCAGAAGGGGACGATTGGGAGGCCTTCGTGGAGAGACTTGACCAATACTTTGGCCAACGAGCTGGAAGGGGACGAGAACGCTGCCAAACGAAGGGCGATCCTCCTAACTGTCTGTGGGGCAACAACCTATGGCCTCATGAAAAATCTCCTAGCTCCGGCAATACCAACAGCTAAATCCTATGAAGAATTGTGTACACTAGTCTGGGAGCATCTAAATCCTAAGGAAAGCATTTTGATGGCGAGATATCGGTTCTACACGTGTCAACAGTCGGAGGGCCTGGAAGTGGCGAGCTATTTTTCCGAACTAAGGCGCCTTGCAGGACATGGCGAATTTGAGGGATTCCTAGAACAAATGCTTAGAGACTTTTTTGTACTGGGCATTGGCCATGAGGTAATCCTTCGCAAACTGTTGACCGTTGAAACTCCGAATCTAAGTAAAGCCATAACGATAGCCCAGGCATTTATGTCCACCAGCGACAACACCAAACAGATTTTGCAGAGTAAAGAAGTTTCGGCCAGTACTGTGCACAAAGTAACATCGTTTTCGAGCAGGAATGTACATGGCAAAACGTACACGCCAGCTGCTGCTGCCCGACCTCAGATGACCCAGAGTCCGCCATCAATCCTTAATGCGAGGCAGTTAACATCTTGTTGGCGCTGTGGAGGTGATCATCGGCCTCAACAATGCCGCTTCAAGCACTATGCGTGCAATGGTTTCAGAACAATGGGACACCTCCAGCGAATGTGCAGGCGAGATGCAAACCCTGAAAACCACCATGTTGCAGAGGAAGATTGATCCACTGTGGATCAGGCTGAATTGGAGACTCGTACCGAGGAGGCAGAAGTGCACGGGGTACACACATTCACCACGAAATGTCCACCAATAATGTTGAGAGTTGAACTGAACAGAATTCCAGTAACTATGGAACTGGACATGGTTGCGAGTCAGTCCATAATGAGTCCTTCGACAGGCTGTGGGGCAAAAAGGCGCACAGGCCCAAGCTCAGCCACATTCACACCAAACTAGGACTTACACCAAGGAACTGACACCTGTAATTGGCAGTGTAAAGTCCTTACTCTACAGCATGAAACCACACGAGGCACATTCTGGGGACAAGGTCACTCTGTGACCTCACCTCTTTATTCACAGCACTCCACAAGTGATGACCCTGCATGGGACCTCCCTTTATATACCTGGGAGATCAGGTAAGGACTGTCTCCCACAAGTTCACCCCTTGTGGTCAAGGTGTGCATCTAGGTTGAGTGTATACAGTAATACAGTGGTGTTACATTGTGGTTACATACATGACATCACCTTCCCTCCCGCCCCACCCAAAGTCTTGTTAGGATCAAAGGTTTAGTCTTTCAGGTGGTCTACGCTCCCTCATGGAGCGCCGCAGTTGGGGCTCTGGTTGTTGGACATTGATGTGAGTGTCTGTCACCTGTGGTGATTCTGGCCTGTCCGGGCTGACCGCAGGACTGTGCATTCTTCTGATTGCTCTTGTTGCTCATTCACTGGCGGTGGTGTGAGCTCCATCTCATGGTCTTCTTCAGGTTCTTCCGTGTCGATGCTGAACATTTTTTTTACTTGGTCCAGATGCTTACGCATATCTGACCATTGTTGAGTTTTACCACGAAGACCCTATTCCCCTCTTTGTCAATTACAGTGCCCTCAAGCCATTTGGGCTCCATGGCGTGATTGAAGACGAATACAGGATCATTTATTTCTATACATCTTCGCCTCGAATTGTGGTCATGGTACGCATTTTGTGACTTGCGCTTGCCCTCAACTATGTCGGTTAGGACTGGGTGAATAAGGGACAACCGGGTTTTGAGTGTCCGTTTCATAAGTAGCTCTGCGGGTGGGACTCCCATGAGCGAGTGCGGTTGGGATCTATAGGCCAGCAGGAGGCGCGATAGGCTGCATTGTAGGGAGGGTCCTTGAATCCTGAGCATGCCTTGCTTAATGATTTGGACCAGACGTTCTGCCTGGCCATTGGAGGCCGGCTTGAACGGCGAAGTCCTGACGTGGTTGATGCCATTGCCCGACATAAACTCCCGGAATTCGTAACTTGTGAAGCATAGGCCATTATCACTAACCAGGCTGTCTGGCAAGCCATGGGTTGCAAAGATCGCACGTAGGCTTTCCACGGTCGTGGATGACGTGCATGAATTCAGAATGATGCACGCGATCCATTTCAAGTACGCATCTACCATGATAAGGAACATCTTTCCCATGAATGGGCCCGCGTAGTCAACATGAATGCGTAACCATGGCCTGGTGGGCCAGGGCCACGGGCTGAGCGGGGCCTCCCTGGGGGCATTACCCAGCTGGGCACATGTCGTGCACCTGCGAACACAGTGTTCCAGGTCTGAATCAATTCCAGGCCACCAAACGTGTGACCGGGCAATGGCCTTCATCAACACAATGTCTGGGTGCTCGCTGTGGAGTTCCCTGATGAATACCTCCCTGCTCTTCTGGGGCATAACTACCCGGCTGCCCCATAGTAGGCAGTCGGCTTGGATGGAGAGCTCATTCATCCGTCTGTGGAGCGGTCTGACCTCCTCAGGGCATGCTCAGTGTGCGGGCACCCAATCTCCAGTCAGCACACATTTCTTAATCAGGGATAGGAGGGGATCTCTGTTTGTCCAGATTTTGATCTGGCGGGCTGTGATGGGGGAGCCTGCACTGTCAAAGGCATCGCCAGCCATGACCATCTCAGCGATTTGCTCCGCTGCCCCCTCAGTGGTGGCCAGTGGAAGCCTGCTGAGCGCGTCAGCGCAATTTTCAGTGCCGGGCCGGTGCCGGATGGAGTAGTCATAAACAGCCAGCATGAGAGCCTATCGCTGTATGCGGGCTGATGCGTTGGCATTGACAGCCTTGCTGTCTGACAACAGAGATGTTAATGGCTTGTGATCTGTCTCTAATTCGAACTTCCTACCAAAGAGGTACTGATGCATTTTTTTTACACCATAGACACCTGCAAGCGCTTCCTTCTCGACCATCCCATATCCCCGTTCTGCTTGAGAGAGCGACCTAGAGGCATAAGCCACAGTTTGTAGTTTACTCTCAGCATTGCCCTGCTGCAAAGCGCACCCAACCCCATAGGACGAGGCATCACATGTCAGAACCAAGTTTTTTACAGGGGTCGTACAGGGTCAACAACTTGTTTGAACAAAGTAGGTCTCGCGCCCGATCAAAAGCCCGTTCCTGACAGTCCCCCCAAAACCAATCGCAACCCTTTCGCAGTAGCGGCTCCAACAACGTGCTCAAGTTCGGCAAGTTCCCGAAATAGTTCAAGAGTCTCAGAAATGAACACAACTCCGATGTGTTGCAGGGCCTGGGTGCTCGTCGAATCACCTCTGTTTTGGATTCGGTGGGCCAAATCTCATCTGCAGCAACCCTCCTGCCCAGAAACTCAACCTCAAGAGCTAAAAACACACAATTAGACTTCTTGAGTCGCAGGCCTACCCGGTCCAGTCGGTGTAGCACCTCCTCCAGGTTGTGGAGGTGTTCCTCGGTGTCTCAACCCATGATGAGGATGTCGTCCTGGAATACGATCATTCCAGGAATGGATTTAAGCAGGCTTTTCTTTGACAATTGATCAGCGGCCGCGATTTTTCAAATGGGCACCTGTTATAAATGAACAGTCCCTTGTGCGTGGTGATGGTGGTCAGTAGTTTAGATTCGTCGGCCAGTTCCTAGGTCATATAGGCTGAGGTGAGGTCCAACTTGGTGAACAGCTTGCCACCTGCCAGCGTGGCGAAAAGGTCCTCCGCTCTCGGGAGCGGGTATTGATCTTGTAGGGACACCCGATTGATGGTGGCCTTGTAGTCGCCACAGATTCTGACAGAGCCATCCGCTTTTAGGACGGGAACGATGGGGCTCGCCCAGTTGCTGAATTCAACAGGCGAGATGATGCCCTCTCTCAACAGCCGGTCCAATTCGCTCTCGGTTTTTTTCCCGCATCACATACGGCATGCTCTGGCTTTGTGGTGCACTGGCCTGGCTTCCGGGGTGATGTGTATTACTACTTTGGTGCCTTTGAAAGTCCCGACGCCAGGTTGGAATAGTGAATCGAATTGTTGTCGGACTTGTGAGCACGAACTTCGCTCCACATATGACATTGCGTGAAACATCCCCCCATTTCCAGTTCATCTCGGCTAACCAGCTCCTCCCCAACAGTGCGGGACCATTACCCGGGACAATCCAGAGCGGCAGCCAATTCACTAACCCACTGTGTGTGACAGCCAACATTGCACTGCCTAGCACCGGAATGATTTCTTCAGTGTAAGTCCGTAATTGTGTCTTAATACGTGCTAATTTGGGTCTACTGGCTTTAAGAGGCCATAGCTTCTCAAATTGCTGAATGCCCATGAGTGACTGGCTGGCCCCAGTGTCCAGCTCCATGCGTACTGGGATGCCATTTAATAAAATCCTCATCATCATTGGTGGCGTTTTGGTGTATGAACTGTCCGCCGCACGGACCCGCTGAACCTCGGCATCCATCGATTTGCCCCAAAAGTCATCCTGCCTCAAAGGACCCTCTTCTGGTCCCTCCGCCTCATATAATAGTCTGGTTGCAGGCTTCCTGCACATTTGAGCTAAATGGCCACTGAGATTGCAGTTTCTGCAGACAGACTGTTGAAATCTGCAAGATCTGGCTGAGTGTTTTCCCCCACACCTCCAGCATGAGTTAAAGTTTCCATTGTTGGGGACAAAGGGACTATGGCCAGGTATACCGCGCTGACTGTCCCTTTGGCTGCTCTTAAGTACCCTATTAGTGGGTAGTGAAGAGCAGTCAAAGGCCCCATCCCGGGCCACATTGTCCGCTGTGATGGCGTGAATGTCCGTTCAGCCTGCCATTGTCTCTGTTGGAGTCCTACTCTGGGGTCTATTGCTGCCTGGGGAGTGTCGGATTGCCCCTGCCAGCCTCCGGGGCTCTGAGTCGCATTGATGATGTTGACTCCCTGACCCATCGCCGCGTTAGAGGCAGAATTGCGCGCGTATATTATTTTCGTCTTTTCCTCCCCCGCCATGAAAGTTTGAGCTATCAATGCCGCCGCTTCCAAGGTCAAATCCTTGATCTCAATTAATTTGCGGAAAATTCCTGCATGATCCATGCTCTCGATAAAGAAGTCCCTTAGCATCTCCCCCCTGCAGGCATCTGTGAACTTACAGAGGCTGGCCAAACGCCGGAGGTCCGCTATGAAATCCGGTATGCTCTGTCCTTCATGACGTTGGTGGGTATAGAATTTGTGTCGGGCCATATGTATGCTACTCGCCGGTTTGAGGTGCTCCCCGATCAGTTTGCTAAGTTCTTCAAAGGTTTTGTCCGACTGCTTTTCGGGTGCTAGTAAGTCCTTCATGAGCGCGCAAGTCTTTGGTCCTCAGCTGGTCAAAAGATGAGCCCTTCGCTTGTCGGCCGCTACATCCCCCAGCCATTCTTTCGTAACGAAGCTTTGCTGAAGCCTCTCGACAAAATCGTCCCAGTCTTCCCCAACACAGTACCGTTCCTCTGCATTCTCGTTGGTCGTGAGTTTCCGTTTCTCGTCGCCAATGTAAAGTCCTTACTCGACAGCATGAAACCACACGAGGCACATTCTGGGGACAAGGTCACTCTGTGACCTCACCTCTTTATTCACAGCACTCCACAAGTGATGGCCCAGCGTGGGACCTCCCTTTAGATCAGGTAAGGAGTGTCTCCCACAAGTTCACCCCTTGCAGTCAAGGTGTGCATCTAGGTTGTGTGTATACAGTAATACAGTGGTGTTACATTGTGGTTACATACATGACAGGCAGTGCAGAAGTCAAAGTCTCCTATGATGGAGCAGTACACGAACTCCCGCTGTGGATTGTGCCGGGGATGGCCCCACATTGTTTGGCAGAAGCTGGCTGGCAAAAATCTGCTGGAACTGGGACGACATCCGAGCGCTTTCGTCCGTCGATGACGCCTCATGTGCCCAGGTTCTGAGCAGGTTTCCATCGTTGTTCGAGCCAGGCATTGGAAGCTTCTCGGGGGCAAAAGTGCAGATCCATTTGGTTCCCGGTATGCGACCCATCCACCACAAGGCACGGGCGGTACCATATATGATGCGTGAGAAAGTAGAAATTGAGCTGGACAGGCTGCAGCGAGAAGGCATCATCACGCCGGTGGAATTCAACGAGTGGGCTAGTCCGATCGTCCCGGTACTTAACGAAGACGGAACGGTCAGAATTTGTGGGGACTATAAAGTAATGATTAACCGTTTTTCGCTACAGGACTAGTACCCACTACCCAAGGCAGACGACCTATTTGCAACGCTGGCTGGAGGGAAGACGTTTACCAAGCTGGACCTGACCTCGGCCTTCATGACGCAGGAGCTGGAGGAGTCTTTGAAAGGCCTCACCTGCATCAACACACACAAAGGTCTGTTCATCTATAACAGATGCCCGTTCGGGACTCGGTTGGCCGCGGCAATCTTCCAACGGAACATGGAGAGCCTGCTAAAGTCGGTTCCTCGCACCATGGTTTTCCAGGACGACATACTGGTTACAGGTCGGGACACCACTGAGCACTTGAAGAATCTGGAAGAGATTCTTAGTCGGTTGGATCGCATCCTGGCGCTGGAGGTCATGTTCTTGGGAAGAAGAATCGCAGTAGATGGCATCAGACCCACCGACGCCAAGACGGAGGCCATCAAGAACACGCCGAGACCACAGAACATGACGGAGCTGCGGTCGTTCCTTAACTATTTCGGTAATTTCCTACCTGGGTTAAGCACTCTGCTAGAACCCCTATATGCGTTACTATGCAAGGGAGACGACTGGGTATGTGGGAATTCACAAGAGGCTGCCTTTAAGAAAGCCAGATATTGATTGTGTTCAAACAAACTGCTTGTCCTGTATGACCCTTGTAAGAGATTAGCGCTAGCTTGAGATGCGTCGTCATACGGGGTCGGGTGTGTGTTACAACAGGCTAACGAATCGGGGATTTTGCAACCGGTCGCTTATGCGTCCAGGAGTTTGTCCAAGGCCGAAAGGGCCTACAGCATGATTAAAAAAGAGGCTCTGGCGTGCGTTTACGGGGCAAAGAAAATGCACCAGTATTTATTTGGCCTCACGTTTGAGCTTGAAACTGACCACAAGCCGCTCATATCGCTGTTCTCTGAAAGCAAAGGGATTAACACCAATGCCTCTGCCCGCATCCAAAGATGGACGCTCACGCTGTCGGCATACAACTATGTAATCCGCCACAGACTGGGCACAGAGAACTGCGCAGATGCTCTCAGTCGGCTACCATTGCCCACCACCGGGGTGGAAATGGCACAGCCAGCGGAATTGCTCATGGTCATGGAGGCATTCAAGAACGAGAAGTCCCCCATTACGGCCCGCCAGATCAGGACCTGGGCCAGCCAGGATGCTTTACTGTCCTTGGTAAAAAACTGTGTTCTCCATGGGAGCTGGTCCAGCGTCCCAGCGGAGATGCAGGAGGCAATTAAGCCGTTCCACAGGCGCAAAAACGAAATGACCCTGCAGGCGGACTGTCTGTTGTGGGGCAATCGCGTGGTCTTGCCCAAGAAAGGCAGAGATACGTTCTTTTGTTAACTGCACAGCACCCACTCAGGCATTGTAATGATGAAAGCTCATGTGCGGTGGCCCGGCATTGACTCAGATTTAGAGTCATGCGTGCGCCAGTGCAACACTTGCTCTCAGCTGAGCAATGCACCCAGAGAGGCACCATTAAGTTTGTGGTCGTGGCCCTCCAAACCGTAGTCGAGGATCCACGTGGACTCTGCGGGCCCATTTCTAGGCAAAACGTTTTTGGTTGTCGTAGACATTTACTCAAAATGGATTGAATGTGCAATAATGTCTGTAAGCACGTCCATGGCCACTATTGAAAGCCTACGAACCATGTTTGCCACGCACGGCCTGCCTGATGTCCTAGTCAACGACAATGGGCTGTGTTTCACCAGTGCTGAATTCAAGGAATTCATGACCCGCAATGGGATCAAGCACGCCACATCTGCCCCGTTCAAGCCCGCATCCAACGGCCAGGCAGAACGGGCAGTCCAGACCATCAAGCAAAGCCTGAAACGCGTGTCGGAAGGCTCCCTGCAGATCCGACTATCCCGTGTGCTACTCAGCTACTGCTTCAGACCCCACTCATTCACCGGAGTTCCCCCAGCCGAGCTGCTCATGAAAAGGGCGCTCAAAACAAGGCTCTCTCTTGTCCACCCTGATCTCCATGATCACGTGGAGGGCAGGCGGCATCAATAAAGTGTGTACCATGACCGCGCAAATTTGTCATGTGATATTGCGGTCAATGATCCTGTGTTTGTACTCAATTATGGACATGGTCCCAAATGGCTCGCTGGCACGGTCATAGTCAAAGAGGGGAGTAGGGTGTTTCAGGTCAAATTGGCCAATGGACTAATGTGCAGAAAACATTTGGACCAAATCAAATTGTGGTTCACCAACAGCTACGAACAAACCGAAGACGACACCACCAACTTTGACCCTCCAACACACACACAAGTGGCAGCTGACATCATGGCTGACCACGAAGCTGAACTCAGCATCCCCAGCAGCCCAGTGAAGAACGAACCAACTCACCCACATCCTCATTTGTACCAAGACGATCGACAAGGGAGCGAAAAGCCCCAGATCGTCTCACCTTGTAAATAAGTGTACTGTTGACTTCACGGGGGTGTGATGATATGTATTTAACCCCTTGTAACCTGTATTACACGACCACCTGTTGGAGTCCCAAGGGATCCCAGCATCCCTTGGGAGCACGGTATATAAGCAGGCCACCCACGAGGTACCTGCGCTCTAGAGTCTTATTAAAGGACCTAAGGTCACACTTGCTCATTGTACATAGTACTCAGTTTCATCCTTTACTACGAAGGTATCATGATCAAGAAAGTTTGCATGTCAAACTTGGATGCTCTGCTTGTAATCGATGTAACTGTCATTACACAGACTTCAAGCTAAACTATAAACTGTTAACTGTTTATTACAAAATTTATTATATACAGGTTTCATCAGCAGAGTAACATTACACTCCCGGAGTAGTGGTGAGAAATCATGGCGGAGGTGCGACAGATGAGGGTACGGATCCCAGAAGAGCCGAGGGCCCAGGGGCAGCACGGGCCCAGCCCACACTGCGATATGTGTGCGCGTTAAGTTCGTGCAGCAGAGCAGGTCTCCAGTCATCCTGGTTAACCTTTGCCACTGGATAAAGGCCTAGCTCTGTCAAGCCCGTGTGGTGGCTGCTGTGCAACACGTTAAAAAAATTCACGCACAGGCATCTTCCACCCCCTCAATTGGAGTTCAGGACTGGAACATCGGGTCCTTCATCGAAACACCTGTGAACTCGTGGAAGCAAGTCATCTTTGGTCAAGGGACCGCCTATGATGATGATGAGATGTGCACAGTAATGGGGCAAAGAGTTATTATGGAACCTTTGTGTGTACTAGATGTGTATAGTAATGGGGCAAAGAATTATAAAGGTATCTGTGTGTGTACTAGACATGTACAGTAATGGGGCAGTGAGTTATTAAGGTACCTGTTTGTGTACTAGATGTGTGTGGGAGCGGATGCCCGTATTACCTGAATACCTCGCTGTCTGCGCAGTCTGTGAGATAACACATGCTGGGTTAAAAGTTTAAACAGCTTTCTGATGAGCATCGCTTGTAAATTCAGTATGAGATCAAAGCAGAGGATGTCTCCACAGGAAAGAAGATGCTCGATAGTGTGAGAATCATTCAGCCATAATCAAATGTGTCAATTTGGTCACCTGTGTGTTATAGTAATAAAATGCATGGCAAGAGTCGATTGCAGCAATAAACCAATTTCAGGAGGTTGAGTGGCTGGTTGTTTATTTTACATTGTCATTCTGTGAGTATTTGTATGTACCTTTGATGTACCATGATTTATTGATAGTATGTATGGAATGTATTGATCAAAGGCAAAGTTTTGTATAAGAGATGTGAGTGAACACTGTTCTAGCAGCATACACTAGAATTGGGTGTATGTCTCAAGAGCAGTGAACATACCCTGGAATTGAAGTTTATGTCTCAGTAACTTCCATACTGGTTTTTGTGTAGTGTGAAGTTTAAATAAAGACCCGATCCTGCCATTACTACAACTGAGTGTATGTAATCTGATGTTTCAAGAAACAAAATGAGAAAGAGCAAGAAAGCAGTCCAACATCTTGGTGACCCCGACATGATTTTTCCAAATATCGTTTGGCTGAGTTGGTTCGGCGTGAAGTTTGTTAAAGCCGAAGTCGGTTCGAAGAAGTGTTTCTCACACATCAGTTTATGGGGAATATTCTCTTAGTTGTTGTTACTTAAAGGGATTTCAAGTTAGCAATGGGAGGACCAGGGAATATTCCAGGTGAGGTCCGGTCATTTCTTAATGACGGGTGAATATCTTGACGAGCAATCTGACGCTTAGTGTCATAAGAATTAGGAACAGGAGTAGGCCATCTAGCCCCTCGAGCCTGTCTTCCTGGGACGTCCCGTAAATGTGACATGGAGCTGGTCTGAGAGTGTCAGCTTGGTCCAGCTGGAACTTATAATGGGACGGATCGGACAATGCACCACGGTAAATTGTGTTGTGTATAATCCGATTCTCGGTCTAGTCCGGCACGGGGCCTTTCGGGAGAAGGGGCAGGTGTATGTAAGTGTGACTTCCAACTCCATTACAGTGTCAATTGCAAGCATTACACGATCCTGGTTGGGCATCGGTCAATTGACATTGAGCACATTCCCACAATGTGTCGGATGGATTGGGAAAATAATAATCTTAGGGATGAGTGATCAAGCTGTGTGGCAGCCAGCAGGCCCTCTGCAGGTACAGCTTAATCACCCAATCCTTGTGATTCTAGATGCTCAGTTAAGAATGACCACTTTTAAATTTTTCTCCAATTCTACCACGGTTGCTCAGTCGTACCCAGAGTGCTCTGATTATATTAAAAATGAGGTGTCTTTTCAGAAGACGTGGGTCACCTCTTGGCACCAACAAAAAAGAGAATTGTTTGTTACTATCTTGGTATCTATAGGGGTCGGCATCGGGTTATTAAATTCAATGGCTGTTGAAGTTCTTAGGAATAAACTACTGGCGATGAACCAGGCTTAAACAAAGGGATTGGCATACGAGATTCTGATGACTGAGGACTGCAAGATCTTAACTAACGCCTCAATTAATTTCAACTGGAATACCTACTCAGTCCTGATGGCATTAGGGAATTTAACACTGCAGCGTGGGCCAGCCATTGTCATAATGTGCAACTGAGTCTGAATGAATTAGTAAGAAATATCGTTCGAGCTTTATTCCATCATAATTGGCCACTAGGACCGTTTGGGCCTGAATGGGTTAAGGCTCACTTGGGAGATTGTCAGTTTGATGGTTGTTTATTTGTGGCCCTGTAGCCACGTAATGGCACCCAGCGAGCTGTGTTTCCCATTGTAAATGTTGGTTATCTGAGTGACAATGTCACAATGAGAGCGACCGAGAGCCCGATGTACGCTCTATATAACAAAGCTACTCACACCTACTCTGAAATTGAACTGAGATTTTGTCAAAAGTTTGACGACAAGTATGTATGTGATAATATCCATCAGCGCAATGATAATTTAATGTCTTGAATACTCATGCAATGTTGAAGTTCGGCTGTTAAACAAATCTATAATTGTGGATATGGGGTTTGGGCGATTGTGTGTACATAATGTGCCTTGTAACGGTTTTGTTGTTACTAACAACCAGCTACAGATATATATGCATCTGGAAGTTGGATCTTACTGTTCTAATCAATCTCTTCTAATTGTGGAGTGTGATAATTTACAATTCTATCGACACAAAGTGATCACGGATCAACGGACTTTAAAATGGCATCCTGAGAATCTGAGTCTGCAGCAACCCTACTTTGACCCTAATCGTGCTGCTATTTGGAAGAAGGAGATGCAGAAATGGAGAACAAGCTTTCAACAGCTTCGGAATTTGAATCAAGCGATTATTGTGGACATTAATCATCACTCTGCTGAAATTGAGAATGTTCTCACGACTTTGGATCAGATTGGCCATGTGAGCTTGTGGGAGTCGTTGTTTGGCTGGAGCCCGACAGCAACTGGTGTGATGAACACAATGATACACCCAGTTCTTATGCTGGTGCTGTTTCATTTAATTGTGCCGGTAATTATAATTTACTATGCATGGCGTGTTAGAAAACAAGGACTACAACTGGACAATGCTGTTGAATGAGCTAAAATGACGATACAAACGTAACCCAGATAATGCCTGGCCAAGAGACAAAGAGAAGAATTGGGGGGATGTGAGAGCGGATGCCCGTATTACCCGAATATCTCGCTCTCTGCGCAGTCTGTGAGATAATACATGCTGGGTTAGAAGTTTAAATAGCTTTCTGATGAGCATGGCTTGTAAATTCGGTATGAGATCAAAGCAGAGGATGTCTCCACAGGAAAGAAGATGCTCGATGGTGTGAGAATCATTCAACCATAATCAAATGTGTCAATTTGGTCACCTGTGTGTTATAGTAATAAAATGCATGGCAAGAGTTCATTGCAGCAATAAACCAATTTCAGGAGGTTGAGTGGCTGGTTGTTTATTTTACATTGTCATTCTGTGAGTATTTGTATGTACCTTTGATGTACCATAATTTATTGATAGTATGTATGGAATGTATTGATCAAAGGCAAAGTTTTGTATAAGAGATGTTCTAACAGCATACACTAGAATTGGGGTGTATGTCTCAAGAGCAGTGAACATACCCTGGAATCGAAGTGTATGTCTCAGTAACTTTCGTACTGGTTTTTGTATAGGGTGAAGTTTAAATAAAGACCCGATCCTACCATTACGACAACTGAGAGTCTGTGTGTAATCTGAAGTTTAAAGCAACAAAATGAAAAAAGCAAGAAAGCAGTCCTACAATCTGTACAGTAATGCAGCAGTGAGTTAGTAAGGTACTTGTGTGTGCACTAGATGTGTACTGTAATGGGGCAGTGAGTTATTAAGGTACGTGTGTGTGCACTCGATGTGTGCAGTAATGTGTCAGTGGGAACATTGAACAGTGAAATTCTGGGAACATTCAGGCAGATTCTGGCATCTGTGAGCAGCAGGACTCAGGAAATACTACGGATAGAATCTTGAGATTTATGACGACGTATTTCGGGTCCTGGGATCTGGGAGTGGAGCAGAATTCTGGCCAGGGGCTCCGGGGTTCCAGCAGGACAGCAATAGGGCCGAGCAGGAGGAGCCAGCAAAATGGAACACAATGTGACCTTGGCCCCTCACAGGCCATCAGCTGGCATCCCAGCCTCCATTTTCCTCACTAACTATTCTGCAGATGCTTTTGGGCGCTCAGTACCTCCCTAACACTGTCCCCGCCAACAGCCCAACCCTGCTGTTTTACATTGATGCCTTAAAGCATTTAAAGGTAATTTATCTATGGCAGGAACACCTATCAGGAATTGGGACACCTCTAGCTCATGGGGGTGGATGACCTGGTATCTGGGAACATCTGGTCTGGCCCAGTGATGCCACCTTGTACCAAGAATGGTAAGGATGCCCTTTAGTGCACTATCAATGAGTATGCAGACTCCTAGGAGCTGATTCCTGTCTGCTGGGAGATTATTTTCAAGGCACATGGCAGAGAGAAATATGGGCCTCCCCCAATTACACGGCCACTGATTACCAGTGGTGAGGTGTCTGGGGTGAGCTGCTCCGGGCCCAAGACAGGTGCGCGGATTAGTATTGCGCCAATATTGACGCACTAGGCACCCGCGACCTTACTCTCCTCCATTTCCATTGGTTGTATGTTCGATGCAGGCTTTCCCCGAACAAAATGGCCACTGTAGAACACAGTGCAACATCTCTGTGATAACCAGGTTTAAAGGCACAGGGCAGCACATAGTCAGAACCCTCTCAGGTTCGATTCTGGGACCACTCTGAATGAAACATTAGGGAACAACGAACAAAGGTGAGGATGACATACGGATGAGACGGGTTTTAATCAAGTTGGAGGATAGGAGACTGATGAGAAAGGAATTGAAATGATTGAGTCATGAGGTAAAAGAGTCATGAATAAACTTTTTAGGGGCTGAAGAGAAGGTAGATGTGCTAATGTTGTGGGGGTGGAAATAATTGGTCTCGTTGGTGGAAAGGATCAATATTTGAAGCTCTGTTGCGGGGCGGACAAGGTGCCAAGGTTCTGTGTGGCCTGGTTCAGTGGGAGCGTGGCCGGACAGGGAATGGAGCTCGTGGGAAGAAAGCGGAGTTGATGACAAGGAATAAAAATTATGGCTTCAGTCTTCCCGAAGTTTAGTTGGAATGACTGATCCGTGACTCGATGTCAGAGTTAATCTTGACAGCACAGAGGAGGTTGGGGGGTTGAGCCAGATGATGGAGAGATGGTAATAGATGTCAGACTAAGATGGAGACTGACCCGGTGTCTGCAGATGATTTCACTGAGGGACAACTTGTAGATGAGGAAGCGGAAGGGGGCAAGGATAGATTCCTGAGGGTGCAGCATTGTGCTGGTGACATTTGGAGAAATTGATTTTTAGCCATGTGAGGACAGTCCCACAGAGCTGCACAATGGAGGACAGGCGATGGAGGAGGATGGTGTGGCCAACAGTATCAAACACTGTGGGGTGCTGGAACAGGACAAGAAGGGATTGTGCACCACAGTCACACAGAATCGCATTTTGTGAATTTATCCAGAGCTGTTTCAGTGCTGTGATGAGGGTGGAAACCATACTGGATACATTGAGACAGACTGTATTGAGGGAGATGGGCATGGAGTTGGGAGGTGATGATGTATTCGAGGATCTAACAAAGGAAAGGGAGGTTAGAGAGGGGACACTTGTTGCAGAGCACCGATGGGGTCAAGGTGGGTTTTCTGAGGAGGGGCTGATGATGGCAGTTTTGAAAGGGGAAATCATGTTCCCGAAGGAATGGGAGCCTTTAACAATGTACACTAGCATGGGCTCCAGCAGCAAACATTGAGTGGCCTAGAGTTGAGTGGTCACGAGTGGTGTAGGGTTCTAGAGATGGGCATGGGGTAGATGGAGAAAAGCTTCAGAGTAATGGGGATCTGGGCTGTACAGGGTTGGACAGTGTGGGGAAAGTCAGGAGTGAGGGGGAGAGAAAGGGGAGAATTGGCAGAGACAGCTGTGGAGATGGTCTCCATCTTGGAGACAAAGAGACCCAAGATCTTCTTGCAGTAATCATAAACCCTGAATTATTTTCCCCACTTATTTCCCCTTTTGTCCTCAACAGCCTTGCACCCTAGAATTTATCGATCCCATTGACTCATACTGGGACTGTCTCAGATATGCAGCAAACTTCATTTGTATAAAGAGATGGAAACAAGAGATGAAAGAACAATGGATGCTTTGAAGACATGCGGTGACTCATCAGACATTCTACTATCTGTCACGGCCATGACCTCGAATCAGATTGTCAACCAGGTGAGCACTGTCCTGACAATGGACAAGGGTGTTCATGTAAAGTGAAACTGGGATCAATTCTGAGATGCGATGATAAGACGGTATGTAAAGGACCGTATTGTGTGCGATCTCCCTCCACCCTGCTGGGGCAGGTAAATGATTCTAACACTAATTAGCTGTTCAATTAGGGTCTGATCTCAGGTGAGCTAACTGGGATATGGTAGGGTTAGAGGGAGTGGGCACGGAATTATGGGAAGAAGGTCTTCCCAACAGGTTTACCGCAGGTCGACAAAGAAATAGTGAGCTTGCTGGCCTTAGAAATTGTGTGCGTGTGAGATATTTAGATTTCAGCAAAGCATTAGATACTGGACACAGTAAAGGGCTGATTTTAACTGCTGGTGTTGGTGTAAAATGGGAGATGGCGGATCGGTTAGATATGAGCCCATTATACACACCGCCTGTTTATATGCCGCATGTTATACATACTGTTCATTATACTCTTCATCCATTATACATCCTGACCATTGTACACTCTGTGCATTATACACTCTGTGCATTATACACTCCATCCATTATTCACCCCGTCCATTATACACCCCTACCATTGGACTCCCCGTCCATTATACACTCCGTCCATTGTACGCCTCGTCCATTGTACACTCCGTCCATTACACACCCTGTCCATTACACATCCTGTCCATTATACACCTTGCCCATTGCACACCCTGTACATTATAAACCCCGACAGATTTTCCTTTCCACATGCCGCTCTGGTGAAACTGAAATAAGCGGTAATGACTGAACTTCAGCTGTGTGGTCTACATTAAACAGAGAGACAGGGGGGAATTGAGGAAATAGTCTGCACTGAAACACCAGGATACAATACAACATGTTCTATTTATTCCAGAAGAAGCACTGCGTGGGGTGGCTGATTCCCAGTCTGACCTTACTGAGCCACAAATAAAAGAGCTGGGTAAGTGTCAGGACTGTTAAACGTCCATCTGTCTCTCTGCATTACAGACTGTGACAGGTCCACATCCCACCACCCGGGCCACCATGCTCCCGCAAGGCTCTCACAGGTGCCTCTCGGGTGACCTTGGCCATGGAGCCTATCCTAGTGAATGGATCAACATCTTAATGAGTGTGCAGGAATGGGGAAACATTGGAGAGGAAAATTACATTCATGTGGAATGAATTGAGGGGAAACAGACTGAAGTGTGAGTGAGTCCAGGGGCAGCCTCTGCATCCACTGTGTGCAATGGGCTGAGAAATGGAGGTTTCAGGGGTTTCTCTAGTCAGGAACCTACCCTGACACACAGTCTGGGCAAAACAGGAATAACAAGTAACTACGGAGGAGACAGCATACATCTCTTGCCACTGGTTACCCTGTGACACTGTGTAATTTGGTTTAGATGGGATTGCTTCAGGAGGCAGTAATCTATCTGGGAATATCTCTTGTGAGGGGTGGAAAATGATTTTGAGAAAATAGAAAAGAGAAGGCCGGGGGGTGACCTAACAGATGTCTTTAATATTATTTAGAGGTTTGGTAGCATAGATGTAGAGAAGGTGTTTCCACTTCTGGGGAAGTCCAGAACTAGGGTTCAGAAATATAAGACAGTCACTAATAAATCCAATCGGGTATTCAGGATGAATTTCTTTACCCAGAGAGTGGTGAGAATGTGGAACCCGTGAGCACAAGAGTAGTTGAGGTGATTAGCAGAGATGCATTTAAGGGGAAGCCACATAAGGACATCTGGGAGAAAGCAATAGAAGGATATGTTGATCGAGTGAGATGAAGTAGGGTGGGAGGAGGTTCGTGTGGAGCATAAACACCAGCACAGACCAGTTGGGCCGAGAGGCCTGTTACTGTGCTGTGCATTTGATGTAATTCTACGAGGAGACAGCAAACATCTCCAGTCAGGTGTTTCGAAGATTGGAGTAATCGTGGAGATAATTTCAGAAGAGGCGCTGCATCAGTTGGATGATTCCAAGTTTGACCCGGGTAAGTGCCAGGCACATTAACAAGTCACTCTGTCATTCCACAATAAAGATCCTTTGCTGCTGAGACACAGAGCAGCAATTGATGTTTCCATTGTATAGAGCCTTAGATCCCATCTGGAGTACTCTCTTCTATTTTATACACTGTGCCTTAGGAAGGATATATTGGCCTTGAAATGGGTGCAGCCCAGATTCAGCAGAATGATACCGGGACTTAGAGGTTAAATTATGAGGACAGGTTGAATAAACTTGGCTTGTGTTCCCTTGAGTTTAGAAGACTGAGGAGTGATCTGATCAAGATGTTAAACTGATTTGATTGGGTAGATACAGAAACTATTTGCTCTGATGGAATCAAGAACATGGGAACATAATCTTAAAATTAGAGCTAGGCCGTTCAGGAGTGAAATCAGGAAGCACTTTGTCACACAAAGGGTAGTAGAAATCTGGAACTCTCTCGCCCAAAGGCTGTGAAAGCTGCGGGTCAGTTGGCTTTTTCAAGGCTGAGATCGATAGACGTTTGTTGGGTAAGGGTATTAAGGGATATGGAGCTACGGCGGGTAAATGGAGCTGAGGTTCTGATCAGCCATGATCTCACTGAAAGGTGGAGGAGCTGAATGGCCTACTCCTGTTCCAGGTTTGATCCTTGGTCTGCCCAGAGTGAGCTGATCTCAGCCAGGTCAGATCAGAGAGGTTATCTGGGTCAGGAGGGAGTGGCTCTCCTTATAGGGGCCACATTGTTTGTATTCCCAGAGAGAATGTGCTATTTTGTGTCCCTCTGTGCAAACTGCAGAATCAAACAAGAAGAAATGGGATTTGACAGGGTTTTTATTGGGAATATATTTGCTGTTGGCACTGAACACTGTGATATACTTTTGTCAACATGAAAATCAATCAGTACTCAGTGACAACTAGCAAACTTTACCAAACACAGAGTTACAAATACTAACGTGCACCATCTCTCATCCTATTTCTTTAGAGTAACCGCTCAGTGAGCACGTCCAGAAATTATATTTTGGTTCAGGCACAAGTTTTCTTGGTAAGTATTTCTTTTTAATGATTGAAACAATACGACAACGGAAGGAATGACGGAGGGACTTGGTTAGAGTAGACATCAACATCATAACAGGATCGGATATTTCTGGAGCCCACTTGGATCCCAATAGACCGGCCCAGTCTGAGGGCTGGTGCCCGGGGGGTGTTTGAGAAATAGCCCAGTGGGCAGGAGGCTGGCAGGTCTCGATGGAGACAGGTTTAACTGTGTGGGGTGTATGTGGATGTTGGTGTGTCCCATTACTCAGCAACTGCAGTAATCCCACAGTCTACACCATGGCTTAACACTGGCCCCATCCTCACTCTCTGTATTCATAAATGTTACATTTCCCAGTGAAATCATTGCTATTTCCTCATACAAATGGAGTTCCATGGTAGATCATGTCGACAGAAAAACTGTGCTTTTAGACGGTCTGTTCTTGCAATGTGGGTGATATTGGAAAGGGCACGTTTATGGCCCAGCCTTAGTTGATAGAATACTCATTTCATATATTGTATGTGTTGTGTATCTGTAAAGCATGCACTCCATGTTCTGCCACCAGAAAGCTCATCCCCTGAAGTCCCAAGGGATCCCAGCATCCCTTGGGAGCACTGTATATAAGCCGGCCCCTAAGGCCTATTCCTCTCTCTGGAGTGTCTTATTAAAGACTGAGGTCACTGTTACTTTAACCTCCCTGCGTCCAGTCTCATCTGTGTTAGGAACACAATAACTGGCGATGAGTATACGAATCCAATGCAAAGATGCAGCAAACTGTGGGCATCCAGGAGAGGTTTACGGAGGGTGAGGACTGGAAAGCCTTTGTCGAACGGCTAGACCAGCACTTTGTAGCCAACGAGCTGGACGGAGAAGGAAGCGCTGAAAAAGGAGAGCGGTCCTCCTCACAGTCTGCGGGGCACCGACCTATAGCCTCATAAAGAATCTTCTGGCTTCGGTGAAATCCACAGATAAGTCGTATGAGGAGCTGTGTACACAGGTTCGGGAGCATCTTAACCCGAGGGAGAGCGTGCTGATGGTGAGGTATCGGTTCTACACGTGCCAGCGATCTGAAGGTCAGGAACTGGCGAGCTACGTCGCCGAGCTAAGGCGACTTGCAGGACAATGTGAGTTTGATGGCTACCTGGAGCAAATGCTCAGGGACTTTTTTGTACTGGGCATTGGCCACGAGACCATCCTACGAAAACTTTTGACTGTAGAGACACCGACCCTCAGTAAGGCCATTGCGATAGCACAGGCGTTTATGTCCACCAGTGATAACACCAAACAAATCTCTCAGCACACAAGTGCTAGCAATGTTCATAAATTAACTGGAACTGTGTTTGCGAGCAGAAATGTACAGGGCAGAAACCACGAGTCTGCAACTGCCAGCAGACCTCAGGTGACCCAGATGACTCAGAGTCCGTAACAAAGGATGAATGCAAGGCAATTCACACCTTGTTGGCGTTGTGGAGGCTTCCAGTCAGCCTATTCATGCCGCTTCAAATGGTATGTTTGCAAGAGCTGTGGAACAATGGGGCACCTCTAACGAGCTTGCAGACGAGCTACAAGCTCTGCAAAACCAGCTAATCACCACGTGGCAGAGGAAGATCGCTCCATGGTGGATCAAAGCAATTTCGAGCCTCAGAGAGAGGAGGCAGATGCTGAAGTACACGGGGTGCACACATTTTCGACGAAATGTCCACCTATAATGCTAAATGTAAAATTGAATGGCTTACCCGTAGCCATGGAACTGGACACTGGCGCTAGCCAATTGATCATGAGTAAAAATATGTTTGAGAGACTGTGGTGCAACAAGGCACTCAGACCAGTCCTGAGCCCCATCCACACGAAACTGAGAACATACACATATCACTGTCCTGGTCAGCGCCATGGTCAAGGTCACGTACGAGGGCACGGTGCACAAACTGCGCGATCACATGTCGATGAGGCCTCATGTACCCAGGTTCTTCATAAATCCTTCCCTTTTTGAACCAGGCATTGGAAACTTTTTCGGGGCGAAGGTGCGGATCGACTTGGTCCCAGGGGCACGACCCATTCACCACAAGGCGTGAGCAGTACCTCACATGATGAGAGAGAGATTGGAAACCGAGCTGGAAACGCTGCAATGCAAGGGCATCATCTCCCCAGTGGAATTCAGCGAGTGGGCCAGCCCAATTGTTCCAGTACTCAAAAGTGATGGCACAGTCAGGATTTGCGGCGATTATAAAGTAACTATTAATCGTTTCTCACTACAGGACCAATACCCGCTACCTAAGGCAGACGACCTATTTGCGATGCTGGCAGGAGGCAAGACGTTCACCAAGCTCGACCTGACTTTGGCCTACATGACGCAGGAGCTGCAGGAGTCTTCGAAGGGCCTCACCTGCATCAACACGCACAAGGAACTGTTCATCTACAACAGATGCCCGTTTGGAATTCGGTCGGCTGCAGCGATCTTGCAGAGAAACATGGAGAGCCTACTCAAGTCGGTACCACGCTTGATGGTTTTTCAGGACGACATATTGGTCACGGGTCGGGACACTGTCGAGCACCTACAAAACCTGGAAGAGGTCCTCCAGCAACTGGATCGCATAGGGCTGCGGCTGAAGAGGTCGAAATGCGTCTTCATGGCAACAGAAGTGGAGTTTTTGGGGAGAAAGATCGCGGCGGACGGCATTCGGCCCACAGACGCCAAGACAGAGGCTGTTAGGAACGTGCCCAGGCCACAGAACGTCACGGAGCTGCGGTCGTTCCTGGGACTCCTCAACTATTTTGGTAACTTTCTACCGGGGTTAAGCACCCTCTTAGAGCCCCTACATGTGTTATTGCGTAAAGGTGAGAACTGGGTATGGGGAAAAAAACAAGTAATTGCTTTTGAGAAAGCCAGAAATATTTTATGCTCCAACAAGCTGCTTGTATTGTATAACCAGTGTAAAAGAACTGTGCTAGCATGTGATGCGTCGTTGTACGGAGTCGAGTGTGTATTACAACAAGCTAGCATTGCGGGGAAGTTGCAACCTGTCGCCTATGCCTCCAGGAGCTTGTTTAAGGCCGAGAGGGCCTACAGCATGATTGAGAAAGAGGCATTAGCGTGTGTGTTCGGGGTAAAGAAAATGCATCAGTATCTGTTTGGCCTCAAATTTGAGCTGGAAACCGATCACAAGCCCCTCACATCCCTGTTCGCTGAAAACAAGGGGATAAATATTAATGCCTCAGCCCGCATACAACGGTGGGCACTCGTGCTATCAGCATATAATTATACCATCCGCCACAGGCCAGGCACCGAGAACTCTGCAGATGCTCTCAGTCGGCTACCATTGCCCATCACGGGGGTGGAAATGGCGCAGCCTGCAAACTTGTTGATGGTGGCGCAGCCTGCAGACTTGTTGATGGTCATGGAAGTGTTTGAAAATGATAAATCACCTGTCACGGCCCACCAGATTAGAACTTGGACCAGCCAAGTTCCTCTGCTGTCCCTAGTAAAAAAAACTGTGTACTGCATGGGAGCTGGGCCAGCATCCCCATTGAACTGCAAGGGCTAATCAAGCCATTCCAGCGGCGAAAGGACGAGCTGTCCATTCAGGCAGACTGCCTGTTATGGGGCAATCGCGTAGTGCTACCCAAAAATGGCAGGGTGACATTCATCTCGGATCTCCACAGCACACATAGTAATGATGAAAGCGATAGCCAGATCCCACGTGTGGTGACCAGGTATGGGCTCTGACTTAGAGTCCTGTATATGGTAATGCAGCATGTGTGCTCAGTTGAGCAACGCGCCCAGAGAGGCACCACTAAGTTTGTGGTCCTGGCCCTCCAGACCATAGTCGAGGATCCATGTCGACTATGCTGGCCTGTTTCTCGGTATAATGTTCCTGGTGGATGCTTTTTCAAAATGGATTGAATGTGAAATAATGTCGGGAAGCACCACCACCGCCACCATTGAAAGCCTGAGGGTCATGTTTGCCACCCACGGCCTGCCTGACATACTGGTCAGCGACAACATGTTTCACCAGTGCCGAATTTAAAGAATTCATGGCCCGCAATGGGATCAAACATGTCACCTCGGCCCCGTTCAAACCAGCCTCCAATGGGGAGGCAGAGCGGGCAGTACAAACCATTAAACAGAGCCTTAAACGAGTCACAGAAGGCTCACTCCAAACACGCCTGTCCTGAGTACTGCTCAGCTACTGCACAAGACACCACTCGCTCACAGGGGTGTCCCCGGCTGAGCTGCTCATGAAAAGGGCACTTAAAATCAGACTCTCGCTGGTTCACCCCAACCTGCATGATCAGGTAGAGAGCAGGCGGCAGCAACAAAACGTAAACGATGGTCGCGCCACTGTGTCATGGGAAATTGATCTGAATGACCCTGTGTATGTGCTAAACTATGGACATGGTCCCAAGTGGATCACGGGCACGGTGATAGCTAAAGAAGGGAGTAGGGTGTTTGTAGTCAAACTAGACAATGGATAAATTTGCAGAAAGCACCTGGACCAAACGAGGCTGCGGTTCACAGACTGCCCTGAACAACCCACAGCAGACAACCACCTTTTTCGAGCCCACAACACACACCCAAAGGATCAATGACACCACCCCGGACCAGGAAATCAAACCCACCACGCCCAACAGCCCAGCAAGGCCAAGCTCACCCAGCAGCCCTGCAGGGCCAAGCGAGGGCACAGCCAACACACCAGAACAGACATTTGTACCGAGCGGTCCACCAGGGAAAGAAAGGCTCCCGACCGCCTCACCTTGTAAATAATTCTCACTTTGACTTTGGTGGGGGAGTGATGTTGTGTATCTGTAAAGCGTGCACTCCCATGTTCCGCCACCAGGGAGTGCATCCCCTGAAGTCCCAAGGGATCCGAGCATCCCTTGGGAGCACTGTATATAAGCCGGCCCTTAAAGTCTGTTCTTCACTCTGGAGTGTCTTAATAAAGACTGAGGTCACTGTTACTTTAACCTCCCTGTGTGCAATCTCATCTGTGTTAGGAACACAATAGTATGTACACGTATTTATCCAAGAGTATCCAAGACTGTGCACTATTCTCCACTTTAGGGCACAGTTCTGTGCTACAGTAGTGCTTAAGCTTGGCCAGACTAATCGGGGCTGGTTGAAGAAATGCGAGAAATTACCCCTCTGAGGAAGAGACTGACACTGCGAAGTGAGGTCTGGGTAAGTGGAAGTCACTCCCCGTTTCTCTTTGACTATGAACTGAACTGTGCTGCAAATCGCAGACAAGCAGATTGCTGAGCTTATGCACAGTTGTCTAATTATTACCTTATAGAAACTTCTTTTTCGAAAGCAATTGATCAGCAGTAGGAGGCCTTCAAGGAGGAGATGGTTCAGATACAGACTAGACACATTCCTATGATGCGGAAAGGAAGGGCATCCAAAGCCAGAGCTCCCTGGAAGACTAAAGAAATTGAGAAAATAATAAAACAAAATTTGGTGGCAGATGATAAATGTCAGGTTAATAATACGGTAGAGATTCAGGTTGAATGCAGACAATGCAGAGAGAAATATGAGCCTCCCCAAATTACACTGCCTATTGATTACCTGGGGTGAGATGCCCCGGGCCCACGAGGGGTGCGCGGATTAACATTGCGCCAATACTGACGTTCTCGGGACCCGCGACCTTATTCTCCTCCATTTCCACTGGTTGTATGTTTAATGCAAGCTTCCCCTGTACAAAATGGCCGCTGTAGAACGCAGTGCAACATTTCTACGATGACCAAGTTTAAAGGCACAGGGAGCACATAGTCAGAACCCTCTGAAGTTCGATTCTGGGACCACTGCTGTGCAACAGCTGGTGAAGGAGCATGCAGAGACAGGGGCTGCATGTCCACCACCTTCTCTGGGTGAGCTCTGCGATGCCTATAGCACACGTTAACCCTTTGCAGAATGGCGATTCCTTTTCTCATATTATTGTTCCTGCTTTATTTGGAGGACAAAGAGATGGAAGAGCCTGATGGATGGTAAGGGTCATTGCAGCAAGGCATCAATCTGCTATTAACCTCGTGGACAAAACTAGATGTCAGTCCTCCCAGAGACCCGAGGACAAAATCCAGGCTGACACTCCAGTACAGTGTTGAGCTGTATCTTTTGGATGAGACGTTAAACCGAGGCCCCGTCTGCCCTCCCAGGTGGACATCAAAGATCCCGTGGCACGATTTCAAAGTAGAACAGGGGAGTTCTCCCTGGTGCCCTGACCACTATTTATCCCTCAAACAACTTTGTTATAACAGGTTATCATGTCTTATAACATTGCGCTTTGTGGGATCTTGCTGTGTGCAAATTGGCTGCCGTGTTTCCTACATTTCAACAGTGACCACACTGCAAAAAGTACTGAATTGGCTGTAAACGCTTTGGGACGTCCTGAGGTCCTGAAAGAAGCTATATAAATGCAAATTCTTTCTTTTTCTTATTACCTCACCGGGTCATTTCCAACCTTGCAAAATGTTTGATTCAAAGGCTTTGATGGTAAGTGATGGCTGAGCTCTTGGAGCTGCTGCTGCAGGACCTATAGCCACACTCCATGGCAACAATGGTGCTGCTCATGGCAGTCAAAGTCACCACTACCTTCAATCTGGTTACCTCATGCTCTTTCCCGGAAGCTGCAGGAAGCATAAGTCACATCTGCCACTCAGGAAGGGGTGGTTAAAATAATGAAGGGATTTGATAGGGTTCTTAATGCAGGCTTCTGGATTTTGAGTACAGTACCATACCCTGTATAGAGGACAAATAGAGAGACAATCCTTGGGCATTTCTTTGGGGTTTCTCCCACATTGCTACTGGAACGTTAGCGGAAACAAGAAGTCTCGAGGGAATGATACAGCGGATGTTGCTTTGAATCGCTACAATCTGCTGTTGAGAATGGAGGTGAGCAGTAGTGAATTTATACTTGATTGGTACACACCACAGACCCAATGAATCCACCACAGACCCAATCCACGTCTGGATCGGGGTCAAGCAAGGCTGCATCATCACACCCATGCTCTTTTCGATCTTCCTTGCTGCAGTGCTGCATCTCACCCTTAGCAAGCTCCCCGCTGGAGTGGAGCTAAATTATAGAACAGATGGAATCTGTTCAACCTCCGCCGCCTCCAGGCAAGATCCAAGGTCATCCCATCCTCTGTCCTCGAACTACAGTACGCAGATGACACTTGCGTGTGCGCACACTCGGAGGCCGAACTCCAAGACATCATCAACACATTCATCATCATCATAGACGGTCCCTTGAACGAGGATGACTTGCTTCCACACCAAAAGGGATGAGTTCACTGATGTTTCAATGGAGGACCCGATATTCCAATCCTGAACTCCAGGGGTGGAAGATGCCTGAGCGTGGATTTTTTTAACATGTGGTGACCATTGCACATCAGCCACCACACGGGCTTGACAGAGCTAGGTCTTTATCCAGCGAGGTGTCTGAAAGCATGGGCTTTATGCTAAACATCTGTAAGACAATGATCCTCTACCAACTTGATTCTGCCATACAGCACTGCCCCCCGATTATCAAAATCCACAACGAGGCCTTGGACAATGTGGACCATTTTCCACACGTCGGGAGCCTACTGCCAGCAAAGGCAGACATCGACGACGAGGTCCAACATCACCTCCAGTGCACCAGCACAGCTTTTGGTCTCCTGAGGAAGAGTGTTTGAAAACCAGAATCTCAAATCCGGCATCAAGCTCATAGTCTACAGGGCAGTAGAGATACCCGCCCTCCTATATGGCTCAGAGACATGGACTATATACAGCAGTCACCTCAAAATGCTGGAGAAGTACCACCAGCGCTGCCTCCGTAAGATTCTGCAAATCCATTGGCTGGACAGACGCACCAACGTCAGTGTTCTCGCTCAGGCCAACATCCCCAGCATCGAAGCATTGACCATGCTCAATCAGCTCCGTTGGGTGGGCCACATCGTCCGCATGTCCGACACGAGACTCCCAAAGCAAGCACTCTACGCGGAGCGAGCCCTGGGTGTGCAGAGGAGACACTTCAAGGACACCCTCAAAGCCTCCTTGATAAAGTGCAACATCCCCATCGACTTCTGGAAATTCCTGGCTCACGACCACCCAAAGTGGGGGAAGAGCATCCAGGAGGGCGCTGAGCACCTCGAGTCCCATCACCAAGAACAAGTAGAAACCAAGTGTAGACGGCGGAAGGAACGTGCATCAACCGAGGCTCCCCGACCACTCTTTCCTTCAACTACTGTCTGCTCCACCTGTAACAGAGACTGTAGGTCCCGCATTGAACTCCTCAGTCACCTGAGAACTAATTTTTAGAGTGGAAGCAAGTCATCCTCGACTCCGAGGGACTGCCTATGATGATGATGATACTGACCAGATAATTTGTTTGAGTGATGTTGATTGAGGGGTAAATATTGACCAGGACACTGGGGATAACTCCCCTCCTCTTCTTCAAAATAGTGCCATGGGACCTTTCACATATACCTGAGATGTTTAACATCTGACAGTCTGACAGTGCAGCACTCCTTCCATACGGCACTGGAATGTCAACTTAAATTCTTTGCTCAAGTCCCTGGAGTGGAATTTGAACTCACAAGCTTCTGACTCAGAGGAGATAAAGTTACACACTGAGTCAAGGCCGATACCCAAACTGCCTTCAACAGTCCTGGGAAATGAGCTGCCCATCCTGCACATTGACCAAGACGTTTCCATTTCTCAAGCTGTGATGTCCCAGTGATGAGCTTCAATCTTCACATCTCCTACATGTGTCACCATATCAGTGTCTTCTCACCAACGCTGCTAATCTCACTTTCCAAAGCCAGCACATGTCAATTCTCCGTCAGTCTGGTTGCTTGTGAGATAATGTGAGATCAGTTTCCATTTAAATACAATGACAACTACTCAACCTTTTGTTCATGGCTCTCAATGGAAGAATTTGTTGTTTGAATTTTTAAACAATTATTGTTTTTGGATGATGGAGTTTGCACCCTCAGCTTCATCAAACTCCCTCCATATAGTTTCAACTACCCTCTAATGGGGCTTCCTGTCTCAGTGCCCAACAGTCAATCCTATCTTGTACTGAGTTGATAGATCTACTGATGAGTCCAATGCGGGACCTAACCATAGATACCTTAATAACCCACTGCCCCATTACCGTACACATCTGGTGTATCCACAGGTAACTTAGTAACTCATTGTCTCATTACCGTACACAGCTATGCACACACAGATACCTTAGTAACTCACTGCCCCATTACAGTAAACATCTAGTGCACAGACAGATACTTTAAAAACTCAATGCCCCATTACCGTACATGTAAGAACATAAGAAATAGGAGCAGGAGTAGGCCATTTGGCCCTTCGAGCCTGCTCTGCCATTCAATAAGATCATGGCTGATCGGATCATGGACTCAGCTCCACTTCCATGCCCGCTGCCCATAACCCTTTACTCCCTTATCGCTCAAAAATCTGTCTATCTCCGCATTAAATATTAAATATATTCAATGACCCAACCTACACAGCTTTCTGGGGCAGAAAATTCCATAGATTTACAACTCTGAGAAGAAATTTCTCATCTCAGTTTTAAATGGGTGGCCCCTTATTCTTAGACTATGCCCCTTAGTTTTAGTTTCCCCTATGAGTGCAAATATCCTCTCTGTGTCCACATACACACACAGATACCTTAATAACTCACTGCCCCATTACTGTACACATCTCATGCATGCACACTGCCATGTGTGTTGTTGTTGTTATTCAAACACATTTTTGTAAAATTATATTTTTAAGCAATCGGAATTTCATGTTTAATTGATCAGAAATTAACTCGGAATGCATACTTCAATACATGGCTTGAGGAATAGTGCAAGAGGGAGGGACTCAAATTCCTGGGACATTGGAACCAGTTCTGGGGGAGGAGGGAGCAGTACAAACCGGATGGTCTGCACCTGGGCAGGACCGGAACCAATGTCCTGGGGGGAATGTTTGCTAGTGCTGTTGGGGAGGGTTTAAACTAAAAGGGGGATGGGAATCTATGCAGGGAGACAGATGGAAGTAAAATGGGGGCAGAAGCAAAAGGTAGAAAGGAGATAAGGAAAGGTAGCGAGCAGAGAAATCAAATGCGCAAATCAAAAAGGGCCACATTGCAACATAATTCTAAAAGGACAAAGAGGGTTAAAAAAAGAAGCCTGAAGGCGTTGTGTCTCAATGCGAGGAGCATTCATAATAAGGTGGATGAATTAACTGCGCAGAGAGCTGTTAACGGAAATGATGTAATTGGGATTACAAAGACATGGCTCCAGAGTGGCCAAGGCTGGGAACTTAACATCCAGGGGTATTCAATATTCAGGAAGGACAGACAGAAATGAAAAGGAGGTGGGATAGCGTTGCTGATTAAAGAGGAGATTAACGCAATAGTAAGGAAGGACATTAGCTTGGATGATGAGGAATCTGTATGGGTAGAGCTGAGGAACACCAAAGGGCAGAAAGCGCTAGTGGGAGTTGTGTATAGACCACCAAACTGTGGTAGTGAGGTTGGGGATGGCATCAAACAGGAAATTTGGGATGCATGCAATAAAGGTACAGCAGTTATCATGGGTGACTTTAATCTACATATAGATTGGGCGAACCAAACTGGTAGTAATACAGTGGAGGAGAATTTCCTGGAGTGTATAAGGGAAGGTTTTCTCGACCAATATGTCGAGAAACCAACTAGAGAGCTGGCCATCCTAGACTGGGTGTTGTGTAATGAGAGAGGATTAATTGGCAATCTTGTTGTATGAGGCCCCTTGGGGAAGAGTGACCATAACTGTGTCACTCTTCATTAAGATGGAGAGTGACACAGTTAATTCAGAGAGTAAGGTCCTGAACTTAAAGAAAGGTAACTTCGATGGTATGAGATGTGAATTTGCTAGGATAGACTGGCAAATGATACTAAAAGGGTTGACAGTGGATAGGCAATGGCAGACATTTAAAGATCACATGGATGAACTTCAACAAGCGTAAAAATAAAACGGGGAAGGTGGCTCAACCCTAGCTAACAAGGGAAATTATGGATAGTGTTAAGTTCAAGGAAGAGGCATATAAATTGGTCAGAAAAAGCAACAAACCTGAGGACTGGGAGAAATTTAGAATTCAGCAGAGGTGCACAAAGGGTTTAATTAGGAGGGGGAATATAGAGTATGAGAGTAAGCTTGCAGGGAACATAAAAACTGACTACTATAGGTATGTGAAGAGAAAACGATTAGTGAAGACAAATGTAGGTCCCTTGCAGTCAGAATCAGGTGAATATATAATGCGGAACAAAGAAATGGCAGACCAATTGAACAAATACTTTGGTTCTGTCTTCACTAAGGAAGACACAAATAACCTTCCGGAATACTAGGGGACCGAGGGTCTAGCGAGAAGGAGGAACTGAAGGAAATCCTTATTAGTCAGGAAATTGTGTTAGGGAAAGTGATGGAATTGAAGGCCAATCCCAGGGCCTGATAGTCTGCATCCCAGAGTACTTAAGGAAGTGGCCTTAGAAATAGTGGATGCATTGGTGGTCATTTTCTAACATTCTATATTCTCTGGATCAGTTCGTATGGATTGGAGGGTAGCTAATGTAACCCCACTTTTTACAAAAGGAGGGAGAGAGAAAACAGGAAATTATAGACCGGTTAGCCTGACATCGGCAGTTATTAAAGACGTAATAGCAGCACATTTGGAAAGCAGTGACAGGATCGGTCCAAGTTAGCATGGATTTATGAAAGGGAAATGATGCTTGACAAATCTTCTGGAATTTTTTGACGATGTAACTAGTAGAGTGGACAAGGGAGAACCCGTGGATGTGGTGTATTTGGACATTCAAAAGGCTTTTGACAAGGTCCCACACAAGAGATTTGTGTGCAAAATTAAAGCAGGTGGTATTGGGGGTAATGTATTGACATGGATAGAGAACTGGTTGGCAGACAGGAAGCAAAGAGTAGGAATAAATGGGTCCTTTTCAGAATAGCAGGCAGTGTCTAGTGGGGTACCGCAAGGTTCAGTGCTGGGCCCCCACTAGTATAATTAATATACATTAATATACATTAATGATTTGGATGAAGGAATTGAATGTATTGTCTCCAAGTTTGCAAATGACACTAAGCTGGGTGGCAGTGTGAGCTGTGAGGCGGATGCTATGAGGCTGCAGGGTGACTTGGACAGGTTAGGTGAATGGGCAAATACATGGCAGATGCAGTATAATGTGGATAAATGTGAGGTTATCCACTTTGGTGGCAAAAACAGGGAGGCAGAATATTATCTGAATGGTGACAGATTAGGAAAAGAGGAGGTGCAATGAGACCTGAGTATCATGGTATATCAGTCATTGAAAGTTGGCATGCAGGTACAGCAGGCGGTGAAGAAGGCAAATGGCATGTTGGCCTTCATAGCGAGAGAATTTGAGTATAGGAGCAAGGAGGTCTTACTGCAGTTGTACAGGGCCTTGGTGAGTCCACACCATGAATATTGTATACAGTTTTGGTCTCCTAATCTGAGGAAGGACATTCTTGTTATTGAGGGAGTGCAGTGAAGGTTCACCAGACTGATTCCTGGGATGGCAGGACTGACATATGAAGAAAGACTGGATCGACTAGGCTTATATTCGCTGGAATTTAGAAGAATGAGAGGGGATCTCATAGAAACATATAAAATTCTGACGGGATTGGACAGGTTAGATGGAGGAAGAATGTTCCCGATGTTGGGGAAGTCCAGAACCAGTGGTCACAGTTTAAGGATAAGGGGTAAGTCGTCCTGGACCGAGATGAGGAGAAACTTCTTCACTCAAAGAATTGTGAACCTATGGAATTCGCTACCACAGAAAGTTGTTGAGGCCAGTTCGTTAAGATATATTCAAAAGGGAGTTAGATGTGGCCCTTATGGCTAAAGGGATCAAAGGGTATGGAGAGAAAGCAGGAATGGGGTACTGAAGTTGCATGATCAGCCATGATCATATTGAATGGTGATGCAGGCTCGAAGGGCCGAATGGCCTACTCCTGCAATTATTTTCTATGTTTCTATGTTTAACAAATGAACTCTTGACGCTTATGAAGAGATTAGACTAATGGAGATTTGCCTCTCTATTATCTGTAACTGTCATTAACTGGAAATTAAAATGACAGCTCGAGCACCTGGTTCCCGACAATGGATCAGCGTTTACTCGGAAAAGTGAGATTAGATTAATTAATGATCAATCGGCACGACATGTTCTCACAGTTGTGAGCAGTGAGTACGTGTCTGTACCTCACTGGTCGCTGTGATCCCATAGAATGGACTGAGGCCTCCTTGTATAGGGCTTTAATGTGGGATCTGTGCATTGCATTTTCACAGGCTACAGTGGTCTATTTGAAGGGCTTCACCTGGTGTAAAAGGGACGGTAACAGCCTGAATATGGTGTCGTGTCACTTACCGCCCGGTTTCCGATGGTACTCTGGCCGCCACCCTGGCTAGCGTCCTGAGATGGGCAGACAGCCCGTCTGTCTGTATGTGGTGAGGGGCCACTATTCATTTGCATATTGAGGTCCTGTGAAGTACACAAAATTCTGACTGTGATGATGCATCACAAATGGGCGAATCGTGCGCTGCACATGCTCTGCCCATGTGTACCGGCGTTGAGTGGCCTAACCAGCGGTCCTTAAAGGGGCGCTGAGAAAACGGCCAAAATTTCTTTTTAATTGTGACTATCAAGTTTTACTATCAATTTGCAATTGAAGACAATAATGTAAAAAGTGTCCTGTAAGGAATGAGTGTTAATCAGCATCGTTCAATGTCATTTCATGTGAAACATCAATTGCAGTCACTGCACCTATATTATTTGCACCATCGATATTATAGAGTAAAATATGGAAACTTCGTTCTTGTTTGGACAATGATGCAGCTCACCAGAACACTGTCCCAGAAGATGGATTCTGTGTTTTAGAAGGTGTTAAGAAACGCCTGTTTGAAAGTACGGATTTAGCACGTAATTTTCAGGCTAATTGATGAGTATCATGATTTGAACAGGCCTGCAGGGGCTAACCAGACATCGGCAAGTTTGGCACTCAAGTGTTGAATAGACACAATTTTGTGGGGCTGTATTTGTAGCCTGTACTCACCCACTTTGGCTGAAGGTGTGGAGTGCGATGGCTGGGTATGGAAGGATGGCACAAGGAGCAACAGAGAGGGCGCCCTGGTTCTCCGATGTGGTACTGGAGGTCCTGGTGGGGAAGATCGGGAGAAGGAGCGATGTCCTTTACCCACAGAGGGGAAGGAGGCCACAGAGGCAGCTGATGCACCACATGTGGGAAAATAGCGTCCGGGAGCCCGGGAGTTCACAGCCAGGAGCCCTGGCCTCACGAGCCCTGGCACTAGGATAAGCTCCAGTGCCGCAATGACTTGACACGAGTGGTCAAGGCAAGATCCCATCTCACAAACACACTTCGCAATAATTGCACCACCATCACCAGTATCAAAACTCACTTCATCCACCATCTAACATTCTGACATTCACACACTGACATTTACACTATTGCATCCTTCACAGGCACTACTCACTTCTCAGGCACATCTCACAGCTCTGCAACCATGCAATGCATCACATACACACTAGCAGCCCGGAATACACAACATTGCATGGGCTGCGCAGCCCCTTAAATGGGCCTCACACCCAAACAAAAATAAGAGAGAACATTGCTGCCAATACACTCATTCACAATCACCACTCTTTCTCTGCCAGGACAATTTAGCACATAACAGGCGGCAGCAGGGCCTGAGTGGGGTAGGAGAAGCATGAATTCAGGAGATCACTGTCCTTGAAGAGGCAGTGCTGACAAGGTCGCATATCTGTTTTACCGCAGAGAGTCAGATGAAGACCTCGCAGGGCCAAGCTTTAGAAAAAGGCTGATGGGTGCCACAAACCAAATGCTTGGTACAATGGAGAGTCTGCCTGGAAGCCTACGAGTCATGTCCATAGAATGGAGGGGTCTGCCTTCATCTCGGGCCTTGGCTGGATGCAGAGCCTGGAACCCATCCCCTCCAGTGTGGAGAGACTAATGACTTCCAGCCAGGAATCTGTGAAGCCCGACATCATGGAGCGTCTGCTGACTGAGGTCACACTTCCACTGCAGTCATTGCAGCTTGGATGGGGCGGTAAACTGCTGCAATGGAAGCTCGGGCAGCTGACTCGGTGTTTCTGGGCTCCTCGGTTGAAAGGGGCTGGGGGAGTATCTCAGCTGCCCAGAGATCTGTCACCCACCAGATCACTGGCGGGCTGAACAGAAGCCTCTCGGTAGTGGCGTGGGTATCATGGAGCAGGAACCTACTGGTCTGTGTCTGGGTACCAGCATTGCTGCTCTCTCCCCCACCACTGCACCATTGCTCTTGCCATTGCCTGTCAGCAGGCGGCCCAGACTGCTGAAGCCCACACTGAGATGGTGCAGTCTGAGGTAAGGCCATCACGCCCACAGCCTCTCGAGGGCGTCCCAGAATGACATCTGAACTGCCCTCTTCACATTCTCAGCAGTCGTCCAGCTCGCCTGCTGCGTCCACCGGGGTTGCACTTCGTAGAAGCTATCTCTCACCGCTCCTTCGTCCCGACCTCGCCGCTCTTGCTGTACCTGCACATGCTCCAATCACCGAGTATAGACCTTGGTTACAGCACACTTGGCATACCGTACACAATGTTGGTCACCATATTATAAAAAGGATATCGAGGCACTGGAGAAGGTGGAAAAGGGATTTGAAAGGATGATCCCAGAACTGACAGGATATACTTATCAAGAAGGGTTGAACAGGCTGGGCTGGTGAGAGATAGCAGAGCAATGTGATGGGGGCTCAGGAGAGGCATGTATTTAGGGCCCAGAAGAGGTGTGGGCCCAGGGGCAGCATGGGCCAGCCCACACTGTCATATGTGCGAGCACTAGGTCCGTGCAGCAGAGCTGGTCTCCAGTGGCTGGTATGCAACGGCCATCACATGTTCAAAAATCCACGCACAGGCATTTTCCGCCCTTCATCTAAACCAATGCTTGAGAATTCCAATGGTCTGCTCAATGATATTCCTGGTGGCTGAGTGGCTCTCATTGTATGAGTGCTGAGTTGGTGTCTGGGGGTTTCTCAGGGGAGTGATGAGCCAAGGCATCAGAGGGCATCCCTTGTCACCCAGTAGCCATCCATGCACATTGCGTCGAGACTCAAAGATTGGTGGGACGGATGTCTGTCTCATTATAAATACATTGTGGCAGCTCCTTGGATAGCAGGTATTCTCCTGCATGATGTACTGCCTGTGGTGGACATTGAGGGAATAGAATCCCTTCCTGTTCCTGAACATCTCTGAATCTTAGTCACCTCTTTACAGCCTAAAGTATTTGGCCAAAATAGTCCCAAACTGTATTCCTCTTGGCATGGACTTGTTTTTCACTATGTAATTATTATGTATGCAATAAAGGTACAAACTGAGTACTGTTTAACCGAACAAGGTACAACTTTGTTCCTGCTTTATTACAGCCCAAAGTGCCTGACTCACAAAATGACTGGCCTTTTATACCAGAGCAGCACCAGGTGTGTGCTGCTCAGTGGCCTCCAACAATGACACCATCTGGTGGCTACAAACAGCATGTACATACATGACAATACCCTCCTCTGAGATCTTATCACAGTCTTTCACAGGTTGAGATGGTCCGGTGCTTTATGCTCCTGGGTTGACCGTCTCAGTTCGATTCCGGCCTTGGGTGAATGTACTGAGTCTGTTGTGGCTGGTGGCTAGATGGCTGACTTGTTGGGGGTGGCAGTGGCCATGTCAGGAATTGCAAGTCCATTTTTATGGAACAAGTCTGTGATGGAAATTCCGGGTTCACTGATGACCCTTGAGTCCACTGAAGGCTGCTGGTAGGCTGGTTGGTCATCGACGGTTTCTTTGTCTGACTGCTGTGGCTCATCTGTGTGCCTCAGCTTTGTTTGATCCATGTGTTTCCTGCAAGTTTGCCCATTCTTGAGCTTAAAAACAAATACTCTGTTGTCCTCCTTGGCCATGACCGTACCACTGATCCATTTGGGACCCTGACCATAATTCAACACATATACAGGATCATTAACAGAAATCTAGCGTGACACAGTTGCACGATCGTAGTACCGTTGTTGACTCTGTCTTCTGTATTCAACATGATTACTTAAATCCGGGTGTACAAGAGATAACTTGGTCTTAAGACCTCTTTTCATCATGAGTTCAGCAGGCGAGACCCCTGTGGGTGTGTGGGGTCTTGTCCTGTACCTCAGCAGTATGCAAGACAAGCGGGTCTGCAGTGACCCTTGGGTTACTCTCCTCATGCTTTGCTTGATAATTTGTACTGCACGTTCTGCTTGCCCGTTGGGACGCAGGCTTGAACGGTGCTGATCTTACATGTTTTATGCCGTTGAATTTTATAAACTCCTCAAACTCCTGACTGGTGAAGCACGACCCATTGTCGCTCACCACTATGTCAGGCAGACCATGTGTCGCGAACATGACATTGAGACTCTCTATGGTTGCCGTGAACGTACTGGATGACATGATTTTGCATTCTATCCACTTCGAATAAGCATCCACAACCACTAAAAACATCTTGCCCAGGAAGGGACCTGCAAAATCTACATGGATCCTGGACCAAGGTTTGGATGGCCATCACCACAGACTCAGCGGCGATTCCGCTGGTGCTTTGCTGAGCTGCATGCAGGTGTTGCACTGATACACGCATGCTTCCAGCTCAGAATCAATTCCTGGCCATCATACGTGGGACCTGGCGATGGGACCAGGTCTTAACTTGTTGAGCCATCACAGGGGTACCTTCACTCTCAAAAGCATCCATGATTAACATTAAATCTGCCGGTTGTGGCGTTTCCACCTCCGGTGTGGGCAACGGCGACCGGCTCAAAGCATCAGCACAATTCTCTGTGCCAGGTCTGTGGCAAATGACATAATCATAGGCAGATAATGTCAGCACCCACCTTTGGATGTGGGATGAAGCGTTGGTATTGATACCTTTGCTCTCAGAAAACAACGAAATAAGCAGCTTGTAATCGGTCTCTAATTGAAACCTCAGACCGAACAGGTATTGATGCATCTTTTTAACACCGTACACACACGCTAAAACTTCTTTTTCTACCATACTGCAGGCTCTTTCTGCTTTGGACAAACTTTTGGATGCACACGCGACAGATTGAAGTTTCCCCGACTCATTGGCTTGTTGTAACACGCAATCAATTCCATATGACGATGCATCACAGGCCAAAACTAAACGTTTACATGGGTCATAATGTACCAGCAGCTTGTTCGAGCAAAGCAGATGGTTGGTTTTCTCGAAAGCTCTGTCTTGCAATGTGCCCCACACCCAGTTGTTGCCTTTTTTCAATAGCATGTGCAGTGGTTCAAGTAAGGTGCTCAATTTAGGTAGGAAGTTACCAAAGTAGTTGAGTAGACCCAGGAACGAACGCAGCTCCATCACATTCTGTGGCTTGGGTGCATTCTTGATGGCTTTGGTTTTCAAGTCAGTAGGTCTGATGCCATCAGCGGCGATTTTCCTCCAAAAGAATTCGACCTCCGGTGCCATGAAGACGCACTTCGAGCGTTTAAGTCCTATTGTGTTCCTAACACAGATGAGACTGCACACAGGGAGGTTAAAGTAACAGTGACCTCGGTCTTTATTAAGACACTCCAGAGTGAGGAACAGGCCTTAGGGGCCGGCTTATATACAGTGCTCCCCCTTGGGACTTCAGGGGATGAACTCCCTGGTGGCGGAACATGGGAGTGCATGCTTTACAGATACACAACATCACTCCCCCCACCAAAGTCAAAGTGAAAACTATTTACAAGGTGAGGCGGTCGGGAGCCTTTCTTTCCCTTGTAGACCGCCTCGGTACAAATGTCTGTTCTAGTGTGTTGGTTGTGCCTTCGCTGGGCTGGCGTGTTGTTGGCCCTGCAGGGCTGCTGGGTGAGCCTGGCCTTGCTGGGCTGTTGGGCGTGATGGGTTCGATTTCCTGGTCCGGCGTGGTGTCGTTGATCCTTTGGGTATGTGTTCTAGGCTCTAAAAAGATGGTGTCTGCTGTGGGTTGTTCAGGGCAGTCTGTGAACCGCAGCCTCGTTTGGTCCAGGTGCTTTCTGCAAATTTGTCCATTGTCTAGTTTGACGACAAACACCCTATTCCCTTCTTTAGCTATCACCGTGCCCGCGATCCACTTGGGACCATGTTCATAGTTTAGCACATACACAGGGTCATTCAGATCAATTTCCCGTGACACAGTGGCGTGACCATCGTTTACATTTTGTTGCTGCCGCCTGCTCTCTACCTGATCATGCAGGTTGGGGTGAACCAGCGAGAGTCCTTTTCATGAGTAGCTCAGCCGGGGGCACCCCTGTGAGCGAGTGGTGTCTCGTGTGGTACCTGAGCAGTACTCAAGACAGGCGGGTTTGGAGTGAGCCTTCTGTGATTCGTTTGAGACTCTGTTTGATTGTCTGTACTGCCCGCTCTGCCTGCCCATTGAAGGTTGGTTTAAATGGGGCCGAGGTGACATGTTTGATCCCATTGCGGGTCATGAATTCTTTAAATTTGGCACTGGTGAAACATGGCCCATTGTCATTGACCAGTATGTCAGGCAGGCCGTGGGTGTCAAACATGGCCCTCAGGCTTTCAATGGTGGTGGTGGTGGCGGTGCTTCCCGACATTATTTCACATTCAATCTGTCATGTATGTAACCTTCATGTAACAACACTGCAATACTATATATACTTGAAAAATGCACACATTGACCACAGGGGGTGAACTTGTGGGAGACACTCCTCACCTGGTCATCCAGGTATATAAAGGGAGGTCCCATGCAGGGTCATCACTTCTTGGTCCTGTGAATAAAGGTGCAGGTCACAGAGTGACTTTGTCCATAGAATGTGCCTCGTGTGGATTTGTGGTATTGTGTAAGGACTTTACAGTGGCGACGAGAAACGGGAATCAATGACCCACGAGAATGGCCACCGGTAGCACAGAGGAACGGTACTGTGTTGGTGAGGACTGGGACGATTTCATTGAGAGGCTTCAGCAGAGCATTGTCACGAAGGACTGGCTGGGAGATGCAGCGGCCGACAAACGAAGGGCTCATCTACTGACCAGCTGTGAATCTAAGAATTACGCGCTCATGAAAGACCTGCTAGCACCCGAGAAGCCGGCGGACAAAACCTTTGAAGAGCTCAGCATGCTAATTAATGAGCACCTCAAACCAGCGAGCAGCATACACATGGCCCGACAGATTTTATACCCACCGACGTCATGAAGGACAGAGCATTGTGAGAGGGATGGAGTACAAAAGCAGGGAGGTCCTGCCGCAACTGTATAGGGTATTGGTAAGGCCGCACCTGGAGTACTGGGGGCAGTTTTGGTCACCTTACTTAAGGAAGCATATACTGGCTTTGGAGGGGGTACAGAGATGATTCACTAGGCTGATTCCGGAGATGAGGGGGTTATCTTATGATGATAGATTGAGTAGACTGGGTCTTTACTCGTTGGAGTTCAGAAGGATGAGGGGTGATCTTATAGAAACATTTAAAATCATGAAAGGGATAGACAAGATAGAGGCAGAGAGGTTGTTTCCACTGGTAGGGGAGGCTAGAACTAGGGGGAACAGCCTCAAAATACGGGGGAGCCAATTTAAAACTGAGTTGAGAAGGAATTTCTTCTCCCAGAGGGTTGTGAATCTGTGGAATTCTCTGCCCAAGGAAGCAGTTGAGGCTAGCTCATTGAATGTATTCAAGTCACAGATAGATTTTTAACCAATAAGGGAATTAAGGGTTACGGGGAGAGGGCGGGTAAGTGGAGCTGAGTCCACGGCCAGATCAGCCATGATTTTATTGAGGGGCTAGATGGCCTACTCCTGTTCCTAATTCTTATGTTCTTATGTTATATAAGCATACCGGACTTCGTTGCAGACCTCCGGCGCTTGGCCAGCCTCTGTAACTTCACAGACGCCTGCAGGGGGGAGATGCTAAGGGATTTCTTTCTTGAGGGCATCGGTCATGCCGGGATTTTCAGAAAGTTAATCGAGACCAAGGACTTGACCTTGGAAGCGGCAGCGTTGCAGGCTCAGACTTTTATGGCATGGAAGGAGGAAACCAAGATAATATACGTGCGCAACTCTGACTCTAACGTGGCAATGGATCAGGGGGTCAATATCATAAACGCGACTCAGAGCCCAACAGGCAGGCAAGGCCAGTTCAACATACCCCAGGCAGCAATAAACCCCAGAACAGGTTTTCAACACAGACAATGGCAGGCTGAACGGACATTTACGCCATCCCAGTGGACAATGCGTTCTGGGATGGGGCCTTTGACACCCACTAACAGGGTGTTCAAGAGCAGTCAAAGGCACAATCAGCGAGGAATGCCTGGTAACAGCTCTTTTGTTCATGCTGGAGGTGTGGGGGCAGACATGCTGCCAGGACTTGCAGGTTTCAACAGTTCGCCTGCAGAAATTGTAATCTCACTGGCCATTTAGCCAGAATGTGAGGAAGCCTGCGACCAGGCTAATTTACGAGGCGGATGGACCAGAAGAGGGGTCTGCGAGGCAGGTTGACGCGTGGGGCAAATCAATGGACGCTGAAGTTCAGCGGGTTCATGTAGCAAACATTCACAGCTCATATACCAAAATGCCACCTATTAAACGGCATCCCGGTAAGCATGGAGCTGGACACGGGGGCTAGCCAGTCACCATGAGCGTTCAACAATTCAAAAAGCTATGGCCACTCAAAGCTAGCAGACCCCAACTAGAATGCATTGAGACTCAATTACGGACATACACCAAAAAAATCATTCCAGTGCTAGGCAGTGCAATGTTGGCTGTCACACACAATGGATAAGTGAACCGGCTGGCCCAGGCAATGGTCCTGCACTGTTGGGGAGGAGCTGGTTAGCTGAGATGAACTGGAAATGGGGGGATGTGCACGCAGTGTCATCCGTGGAGTGAAGTTCATGCTCACAGGTCCTACAGCAATTTGAGTTGCTATTCCAACCTGGCGTCGGGATGTTCAAAGGTACCAAAGTAGTGATTCGCATCACCCTGGACGCCAGACCAGTGCACCACAAAGCCAGAGCTGTGCTGTGTGTGATGCGGGAGAAAATTGAAAGCGAATTGAACCGTTTGCTGAGAGAGGGCATCATCTTGCCTGTTGAATTCAGCGACTGGGCGAGCCCCATTGTTCCCGTCCTAAAAGCGGTTGGCTCGGTCAGGATCTGTGGCGACTACAAGGCCACTATCAACCGGGTGTCCCTACAAGACCGATACCCGCTTCCGAGAGCGGAGGATCTTTTTGCCAGGCTGGAAGGCGGCAAGCTGTTCGCCAATTTGGACCTCACTTCAGCCTACATGACCCAAGAACTGGCCGACGAATCTAAACTACTGACCACCACAAGGGACTGTTTGTTTACAACAGGTGCCCGTTTGGCATTCGATCAGCGGCCGCAATCTTTCAAAGAAACATGGAAAGCCTGCTCAAATCCATTCCTGGAATGATCGTATTCCAAGACGATATCCTCATCGTGGGTCGGGACACCGAGGAACACCTCCACAACCTGGAAGAGGTGCTACGCCGACTGGACCGGGTAGGCCTGCGACTCAAGAAGCCTAAGTGTGTGTTTTTGACTCCCGAAGTCGAGTTTCTGGGCAGGAGGGTTGCTGCAGACGGAATTCGGCCTACTGAATCCAAAACAGAGGCGATTCGACGAGCACCCAGGCCCTGCAACACATCGGAGTTGCGTTCATTTCTGGGACTCTTGAACTATTTTGGGAACTTTCTGCCGAAATTAAGCACATTGTTGGAGCCGCTACACGTGCTCCTGCATAAGGGTTGCGATTGGTTTTGTGGGGACTGTCAAGAATGGGCTTTCAATCGGGCACGTAACCTACTCTGTTCAAATAAGTTGTTGACCCTGTACAACCCCTGTAAGAAATTGGTTCTGACATATGACGCATCGTCCGATGGGGTTGGGTGCGTGTTGCAGCAGTGCAATGCTGAGGGGCAACTCCAACTTGTGGCTTATGCCTCCAGGTCGCGCTCTCAAGCAGATCGTGGATATGGGATGGTTGAGAAGGAAGCACTCGCATGTGTCTATGGGGTGAAAAAGATGCACCAGTACCTTTTTGGCAGGAGATTCGAATTAGAAACGGACCATAAGCCGTTAACATCCCTGTTGTCAGACAGCAAGGCTGTCAGTGCCAATGCGTCAGCTCGCATACAGCAATGGGTTCTCACGTTGGCTGCGTATGACTATACCATCCGGCACCGGCCGGGCACTGAAAATTGCGCTGATGCGCTCAGCAGGCTTCCACTGGCCACCACTGAGGGGGCAGCGGAGCAAAGCGCTGAGATGGTGTTTTGGATCAATAATAATAGACCCAGGTTCGGGATCTGGATGAATGTTAAATAAGAGACAAGACAAATGAAGTAAAGAATAAAACACCGTTTACTGAGAGAAAAGAAACATTAATAATACAGTTTACGAAGAAAAGAGAAGTATGATAAGATGCAACAACGCTCATGGCCTTCCGCCCATCGGGAACTCCACAAGCGACGGCTGGTCTGGAGCATTGGGGGTCCCGGCACCGCTCGCGAATCACGGTCCAAGGTGAAGTTCAAAGAGCTACGGGACAGTGCTGTACCTTTATAGTATCAAATAAACATACTACTGAACAAAACATGGGTGCATGTGGCTTATGGCCAACTCCTAATCTGTAAGGCCCCAGGTGCTTGTCCACAAAGCATGAGACCTCGAGCCGCGGACCATCTCATAACAAGCTGGTGTGCGTCTCAAGGTCGCTTTCCCTCTCTCTTGAGCAACAACATCCACGAGACGGAGCAGATACACACTGTGAATGACTAAATATCATAATTAACCCTATATGATTAACCCAATACAATACAGATGGTCATGGCCGTTGATGCCTTTGACAGTGCAGGCTCCCCCATCACAGCCCGCCAGATCAAAATCTGGACCAACAGAGATCCCCTCCTATCTTTGATTAAGAAATGTGTCCTGACTGGGGATTGGTGCCCGCACATGGAGCATGCCCTGAGGAGGTTAGACCATTTCAGAGGCGAATGGATGAGTTCTCCATCCAAGCTGACTGCCTACTATGGGGCAGCCGAGTAGTCATTCCCCAGAGGGGCAGGGAAGCTTTCATCAGGGAACTCCACAGCGAGCACCCAGGCATCGTGCTGATGAAGGCCATTGCCCGGTCACACGTTTGGTGTCCGAGAATTTATTCAGACCTGGAACACTGTGTTCGCAGGTGCACGACATGTGCTCAGCTGGGAAATGTCCCCAGGGAGGGCTCCACTCAGCCCGTGGCCCTGGCCCACCAGACCATGGTCACGCATTCACGTAGACTACGCGGGCCCGTTCATGGGGAAAATGTTTCTCATCGTGTTGGTTGATGCATACTCGAAATGTATTAAGTGCATCATTTTGAATTCGTGCACGACATCCACCACTGTGGAGAGTCTACGTGCAGTCTTTGCGACCCACGGTTTGCCGAACATCTTTGTTAGCGATAATGGCCCATGTTTCACTAGCTACGAATTCCGGGAGTTCATGTCGGGTAATGGCATCAATCATGTCAGGACAGCACCGTTCAAGCCGGCCTCCAATGGCCAGGCGGAATGTACGGTCCAAATCATAAAACAAGGCATGCTCAGGATTCAAGGTACCTCCCTTCAATGCTGCCTATTGCGCCTCCTGCTGGCCTATAGGTCCCGACCGCACTCGCTCACGGGGATCCCGCCCGCGGAGCTCCTTATGAAACGGACACTCAAAACTCGGCTGTCCCTCATTCATCCTGTCCTTTCCGACATTATTGAAGGCAAGCGCCAGTCCTAAAATGAGTACCATGACCGTAATTCAAGTGGGAGATGTATAGAAATTGGTGACCCTGTATTTGTTCTCAATCACGCTTTGGGGCCCAAATGGCTTGAAGGTACTGTAATAGACAAAGAGGGGAATAGGGTCATCGTAGTTAAACTTAACAATGGGCAGATATTCCGCAAGCATCTGGACTAAGTAAAAAAAAGATTCAGCATGGACTCTGAGGAACCTGAGGAAGATCACGGGATGGTATTCACACCACCGCCAGTGAACGAGCAACAAGAAATTCAGCAGCATGCACAGTCCCTGCGGTCAGCCCGGACAGGCAGGAATCACCACAGGGGACAGACACGCAGGCCAAGGCTCAACAGCCAGAGCCCTAACTGCGGCGCTCCACAAAGGAGCGCAGACCACCCGAAAGACTTAACCTGTGATCCCAAAAAGACGTTGGGGGGGCGGGGAGGTGATGTCATGTATGTATCCTTCATGTAACAACACTGCAATACTGTATATATTTGAGAAATGCACACATTGACCACAGGGGGTGAACTTGTGGGAGACACTCCTCACCTGGTCATCCAGGTATATGAAGGGAGGTCCTACGCAGGGTCATCACTTCTTGGTCCTGTGAATAAAGGTACAGGTCACAGAGTGACCTTGTCCATAGAATGTGCCTCATGTGGATTTGTGGTATTGTGTAAGGACATAACACAATCCATTTTGAAAAAGCATCCACCACCACCAGGAACATTTTACCGACAAACGGGCTCACTTAGTCGACATGGATCCTCGACCATGGTCTGGAGGGCCAGGACCACAAACTTAGTGGTGTCTCTCTGGGCGCGTTGCTCAACTGAGTGCACATGCTGCATTGCTGTACATAGGACTCTAAGTCAGAGTCGATACCGGGCCACCACATGTGGGATCTGGCTATCGCTTTCATCATTACTATACCCGGGTATGTGCTGTAGATATCCGAGATGAACGTCTCCCTGCCATTTTTGGGTAGCACTACACGGTTACCCCACAACAGGCAGTCTGCCTGAATGGACACCTCGTCCTTTCGCTGCTGGAACGGCTTGATTAGCTCTTGCATTTCAAGGGGGATGCTGGCCCAGCTCCCACGCAGTACAGTTTTTTTTACTAGGGTCAGCAGAGGATCTTGGCTGGTCCAAGTTCTAATCTGGCGGGCCATGACAGGTGATTTATCATTTTCAAACGCTTCCATGACCATCAACAAGTCTGCGGGCTGCGCCACCATCAACAAGTTTGTAGGCTGCGCCATTTCCACCCCCGTGATGGGCAATGGTAACCGACTGAGAGCATCCGCACAGTTCTCAGTGCCTAGCCTGTGGCGGGTGGTATAGTTATATGCTGATAGCGCGAGTGCCCACCTTTGTATGCAGGCTGAGGCATTAGTATTTATCCCCTTGATTTCAGTGAACAGGGATATGAGGGGCTTGTGATTGGTTTCCAGCTGAAATTTGAGGCCAAACAGGTACGGATGCATTTTCTTTACCCCGAACACACACGCTAATGCCTCTTTCTCAATCATGCTGCAGGCCCTCTCGTCCTTAGACAAGCTCCTGGAGACATAGGCGACAGGTTGCAGTTTCCCCGCAACGTTAGCTTGTTGTAATACACACCCGACTCTGTACGACGACGCATCACATGCTAGCACAAGTCTTTTACACGGGTTATACAATACAAGCAGCTTGTTGGAGCATAAAATGTTTCTGGCTTTCTCAAAAGCAATTACTTGTTTTTTTCCCCATACCCAGTTCTCACCTTTACGCAATAACACAAGTAGGGGCTCTTAGAGGGTGCTTAAACCCGGTAGGAAGTTACCAAAACAGTTGAGGAGTCCCAGGAACGACCGCAGCTCTGTGACGTTCTGTGGCCTGGGCGCGTTCCTGATAGCCTCTGTCTTGGCGTCTGTGGGCCGAATGCCGTCCGCATCGATCTTTCTCCCCAAAAACTCCACTTCTGTTGCCATGAAGACGCATTTCGACCTCTTCAACCGCAGCCCTATGCGATCCAGTTGCTGGAGGACTTCCTCCAGGTTTTGTAGGTGCTTGACGGTGTCCCGACCCGTGACCAATATGTTGTCCTGAAAAACCACCGTGCGTGGTACCGACTTGCGTAGGCTCTCCATGTTTCTCTGGAAGATCACTGCAGCCGACCGAATTCAAAACAGGCATCTGTTGTAGATGAACAGTCCCTTGTGCGTGTTGATGCAGGTGAGGCCCTTCGAAGACTCCTCCAGCTCCTGCGTCATGTAGGCCGAAGTCAGGATGAGCTTGGTTAACATCTTGCATCCTGCCAGCGTTGCAAATAGGTCGTCTACCTTAGGTAGTGGGTATTGGTCCTGTAGCGAGAAATGATTAATAGTTACTTTATAATCGCCGCAAATCCTGACCGTGCCATCACTTTTGAGTACTGGAACAATCGGGTTGGCCCACTCGCAGAATTCCACTGGGGAGATGATACCCTCGCGTTACAGCCTGTCCAGCTCGATTTCCACTCTCTCCCTCATCATGTGAGGTACTGCTCGCGCATTGTGGTGAATGGGTCATGCCTCTGGGACAAAGTGGATCCACACCTTTGCCCCGGAAAAGATTCCAATGCCTGGCTCAAAAAGGGAAGAAAATTTGTTAAGATCCTGGGTACATGAGGCCTCATCGATATGTGATAGTGCTCAGATGTCATCCCAGTTCCAGCGGATTTTGCCCAGCCAGCTCCTTCCAAGCAGTGTGGGGCCATCGCCCGGGACAATCCAAAGTGGCAGTTCGTGCACCGTGACCTCGTAGGTGACCTTGACCATGGCGCTGCCCAGGACAGTGATAAGCTCTTTGGTGTATGTTCTCAGTTTCGTGTGGATGGGGCTCAGGGCTGGTCTGAGTGCCTTGTTGCACCACAGTCTCTCAAACATATTTTTACTCATGATCAATTGGCTAGTGCCAGTGTCCAGTTCCATGGCTACTGGTAAGCCTTTCAATTTTACATTTAGCATTATAGGCGGACATTTCAGTGAAAATGTGTGCACCCCGTGTACTTCAGCATCTGCCTCCCCTCTCTGACGCTCGAAATTGCTTTGATCCACCATGGACCGATCTTCCTCTGCCATGTGGTGGTTAGCAGGTTTTGCAGAGCTTGTAGCTCGTCTGCAAGTTTGTTGGAGGTGCCCCATTGTTCCACAGCTCTTGCAAACATACCATTTGAAGCGGCATGAATAGGCTGAATGGAAGCCTCCACAACGTCAACAAGGTGTGAATTGCCCTGCATTCATCCTTTGTTGCGGACTCTGAGTCATCTGGGTCACCTGAGGCCTGCTTGCAGTTCCAGACTCGTGGTTTCTGCCCTGTATATTTCTGCTCGCAAACACAGTTCCAGTTAATTTATGAACATTGCTAGCACTTGTGTGCTGAGAGATTTGTTTGGTGTTATCACTGGTGGACATAAACGCCTGTGCTATCGCAATGGCCTTACTGAGAGTCGGTGTCTCTACAGTCAAACGTTTTCATAGAATGGTCTCGTGGCCAATGCCCAGTACAAAAAAGTCTCTGAGCATTTGCTCCAGGTAGCCATCAAACTTACATTGTCCTGCAAGTCGCCTTAGCTCAGCGACGTAGCTCGCCATTTCCTGACTTTCAGATCGCTGGAACGTGTAGAACCGATACCTCACCATCAGCACGCTCTCCCTCCGGTTAAGATGCTCCCGAACCAGTGTACACAGCTCCTCATATGACTTATCTGTGGGTTTCACCGGAGCCAGAAGATTCTTCATGAGGCTGTAGGTCGGTGCCCCGCAGACCGTGGGGAGGACCGCTCTCCTTTTTGCAGCGCTTCCTTCTCCGTCCAGCTCATTGGCTACAAAGTACTGGTCTAGCCGTTCGACATAGACTTTCCAGTCCTCACTCTCCGAGAACTGCTCCAGGATGCCCACAGTTTGCTGCATTTTTGCGTTGGATTCGTATGCATGTCGCCAGTTATTGTGTTCCCAACACAGATGAAACTGCACACAGGGAGGTTAAAGTAACAGTGACCTCAGTCTTTATTAAGACATTCCAGAGTGAGGAACAGGCCTTAGGGGCCGGCTTATATACAATGCTCCTAAGGGATGCTGGAATGATTGAGTCCTGAGGTAACAGTGTCAAGAATAAACTTTTTAGGAGCTGAAGAGAAGGTAGATGTGTTCATGTTGTGGGGGTGGAAATAATTGGTCTTGTTGGTGAAAAGGATCAATATTTGAACTCAGTTGCGGAGCGGACAAGCTGCCAAGGTTCTGTGTGGCCTGGTTCAGTGGGAGCATGGCTGGACCGGGGATGGAACCAGTGGGAAGGAAGCAGCGTTGATGATGAGGGATAAAAATCACTGCTTCAGTCTTCCCGATGTTTAGTTAGAGGAAGTCGTGACTGATCTGTGACTCGATGTCAGAGTTAATCTGACAGCATGATGGAGGTTGGTGGGGGTTGAACCAGATGATGGAGAGATGGCATTAGATGTCAGACTGAGATGGAGACTGACCCGGTGTCTGCAGATGATTTCACCGAGGGGCAGCTGGTAGATGAGGAAGGGGGCAAGGATAGATCCTTGGGGGATTCCAGAGGTAGTGGTGCAGCGTTGTGAAGAGAAGCCATTGCTGGAGTTGTGCTGGTGACATTTGGAGAGGTTGATTTTTAGCCGTGTGAGGACAGTCCCACAGAGCTGCACATGGAGGACAGGCGATGGAGGAGGATGGTGTGGCCAACAGTATGAAACACTGTGGAGCGCTGGAACAGGACAAGAAGGGATTGTGCACCACAGTCACACAGAATCTCATTTTGTGAATTTATCCAGAGCTGTTTCAGTGCTGTGGGGAGGGTGGAAACCATACTGGATACATTGAGACAAACTGTATTGAGGGAGACGGACATGGAGTTGGGAGGTGATGATGTATTCGAGGATCTAACTGAGGAAAGGGAGGTTAGAGAGGGGGCACTTGTTGCAGAGCACCGATGGGATCAAGGTGGGTTTTCTGAGGAGGGGCTGACAATGGCAGTTTTGAAAGGGGAAACAATGTTCCTGAAGGAAGGGGAGTCTTTAACAATGTACACTAGCATGGGCTCCAGCAGCAAACATTGAGTGGCCTAGAGTTGAGTGGTCACAAGTGGTGTAGGGTTCTAGAGATGGGCATGGGGTAGATGGAGAAAAGCTTCAGTGTAATGGGGATCTGGGCTGTACAGGGTTAGACAGTGTGGGGAAAGTCAGGAGCGAGGGGGAGAGAAAGGGGAGAATTGGCAGAGACAGCTGTGGAGATGGTCTCCATCTTGGAGACAAAGAGACCCAAGATCTCCTTGCACCCGATGTTTGAAATAATCATAAACTCTGAATTATTTCCCCCACTGACTTCCTCTTTTGTCCCTAACAGCCTTGCACCCTAGAATGTATTGATCCCCTTGTTTGACTCACATTGGGACTATCTTGAATAAGCTGCAAACTTAATTTGCATAACAGAGATGGAAATAAGAGATGAAAGAACCGATGCTTTGAAGACATGCGGTGACTCATTTGAGGTCTGACATTCTACTATCTGTCACAGCAGTTACCTGGAATCAGATTGTCAACCAGGTGAGCACTGTTCTGACAATGGACAAGGGTGTTCATGCAAAGTGAGACTGGGACCAATTCTGAGATGCGATGATAAGACGGAATATAAAGGACCAGAGGAGAGTGCAGCTCATCACTCGACATCACAGCTCGGAAACATGAAGACGCTGTCTCTCCTAGTGCTGTTGGCCGTGTTGTGTGCGATCTCCCTCCACCCTGCTGGGGCGGGTAAGTGATTCTAACACGAATTAGCTGTTCAATTAGCTGATCTCAGGTGAGCTAACTGGGATATGGTCGGGTTAGAGGGAGTAAGCACGCAATTATGGGAAGAAGGTCTTACCAACAGATTTACCGGAGGGCTATAAAGAAATGGTGAAGCTTGCTGGCCTCAGAAATTGTGTGGGTGCAAGGTATTTAGATTTCAGCAAAGCATTAGATACTGGACACAGTAAAGGGCTGATTTTAACTGCTGTTGTTGGTGTAAAATGGGAGATGGCGGATCCATTATACACACCGCCTGTTTATATGTCGCATGTTATACATCCTGTCCATTGTACACTCTGTGGCATTATTCATCCTGTTCATTATACATCCTGTCCATTATACACTCCGTCCACCAATCCCTTGTACACTCCGTCCATGTACAGCCCCTCCATTGTACACCCAGACCATTATACACACCGCCTGTTTATATACCGCGTGTTACACATCCTGACCATTATACACTGTCCATTGCACACCCTGTCCATTGCACACCCCGCCGGATTTTCCTTTCCACATGCAGCTCTGGTAAAACTGAAATAAGCGGTAATGAGAACTCAGCTGTGTGGTCTACATTAAACAGAGAGACCGTTGGTAATTGAGGAAATATTCTACACTGAAACACCAGAATACAATACAACATGTTCTATTTATTCCAGAGGAAGCACTGCGTGGTGAGGATGATTCCAAGTCTGACCTTACTGCGCCACAGATGCAAGAGCTGGGTAAGTGTCAGGACTGTTAAACGTCCTTACAGACCGCGACAGATCCACATCCCATCACCCGGGCCACCATGCTCCCGCAAGGCTCTCACAGGTGCCTCTCGGGTGACCTTGGCCATGGAACCTATCCTAGTGAATGGGTCACCATCTTAATGAATGTGCAGGAATGGGGAAACATTGGAGAGGAAAATTACATTCATGTGGAATGAATTGAGGTGAAACAGACTGAAGTGTGAGTGAGTCCACTGTGTGCAATGGCTGAGAAATGGAGGTTTCAGTGGTTTCTCTAGTCAGGAACCTACCCTGACACACAGTCTGGGTAAAACAGGAATAACAAGTAACTATGGAGGAGACAGCACACATCTCTTGCCACTGGTTACCCTGTGACACTGTGTAATTTGGTTTAGATGGGATTGCTTCAGGAGGCAGTAATCTATCTGGGAATATCTCTTGTGGGGGGTGGAAAGTGATTTTGAGAAAATAGAAAAGAGAAGGCTGAGGGGTGACCTAACAGATGTCTTTAATATTATTTAGAGATTTGACAGCATAGATGTAGAGAAGGTGTTTCCACTTCTGGGGGAGTCCAGAACGACGGTTTAGAAATATAAGACAGTCACTAATAAATCCAATCGGGTATTCAGGATGAATTTTTTTACCCAGAGAGTGGTGAGAATGTGGAACCCGTGAGCACAAGAGTAGTTGAGGTGATTAGCAGAGATGCATTTAAGGGGAAGCCACATAAGGACATGTGGGAGAAAGCAATAGAAGGATATGTTGATAGAGTGAGATGAAGTAGGGTGGGAGGAGGTTCATGTGGAGCATAAACACCAGCACAGACCAGTTGGGCCGAACGGCCTGTTTCTGTGCTGTAATTTTATGTAATTTTATGAGGAGACAGCAAACATCTCCAGTCATCTGCTTCAAAGATTGGAGTAATTGTGGAGATAACTGACAATGTGAGGAGATAATCTACACCGATAGCAGTGTGAAAATGCAACACTTTCTATTTATTTCAGAAGGCGCGCTGCAAGAGTTGGCGGATTCCAAGTCTGACCCGGGTAAGTGCCAGGCACATTAACATGTCTGTCACTCCACAATAAAGGTTCTTTGCTGCTGAGACACAGAGCAGGAATTGATGCTTCCATTGTATAGAGCGTTAGTCAGACCCCATCTGGAGAACTCTGTTGTTTTGGGTACCGCGCCTGAGGAAGGATATATTGGCGGCGCAGATTCACCAAATTAACACCGGTGCTTAGAGGGTTAAATTATGAGGACATGTTGAATAAACTTGGTTTGTGTTCCCTTGAGTTTAGAAGACTGAGATGAAAAAATGATTTGATAGGGTAGATACAGAAACTATTTCCTCTGATTGGGAATCAAGAACGCGGGATCATGGGCCCAAAATTCGCCACCATTTAGCTCCATTTTTGGGTGGGGGCAGCGGTGACTGGAGCTACTGAATTTCGCAAGTTTCACCAATGTTATAACGCCATCATTAACAGATCACGGCCGATTTTTTTTGGTTAACATTTTGATGGCGTCATTCGGGGGTCAAACCCACCCATAACGCCACTTTTGGGAGTTTTGCCAAATAAGAATTTTTTTTTTAAACGCCGCTGGAGTCCGCTTTGTAAAATCTTGCCTTCCCAAGTCGGAGTCAGATGGAAATTGACGTTATAGCTGCCATCTTGTTTATCGGAGCTGAGTTATAGGTTTTGGAGGGAGGGAACAGGACTTATATTATATCCAAACAAATTAAGAATGTTTGTTTGTGCGGCGGGAAGAGAAACTTTATTTATTGCAGTTAATTGCAAGTTGAAGTTCCACCGAACCGCTGCTCACCGGGCTCAAGGCACACAGGGTCGGAGTGCCGGCCAGCAGGATTGCTCCCTCGGCCTGGCACAGGAACTCGGCTTCCAAAGAAGCCGGGGGGAGGGAGGTGAAAGCCAAGCCGGGGAGAGGGGCGGCAGTGGGGGCCATTCGGCCAGGGATAGGAGAGGTCACCGGGGACCATTAGGCCAGGGATAGCAGCGGCCGTAGCTGACCATTCAGCCAGGGATAGCAGCGGTTGTGGCAGCCCATTTGCGAGCCGTCGGCTGGGACAGGGAGTTTCAGCATCAAACCACTCCCAGGGCAGGTACAGCACGGATACAAAAAGCAAAATAATGCATGCTGGAATCTGGAATAAAAACAGAAAATGCTGCAAATCTCAGCAGACTGGCACGGGAGTAAAGCTCTAAAATTAGACCTTACTCTGGAAACCTAAATGCTTGGGCATGCGCAGAACAGGGCCTCACTTTTTCAGCGCAGAAGTTAAGTTCCACTCTTAAAACCAGAGGTCTTTCTGCGCTGCGCCAAAATGAAAGGTAATTATGGCGAAACTTATGATTTTTTTTGCTGCTATCGCTCACTAAAAAAAACAGCCGTTATTCTTCGATAGCGCCAAAATTTGGCAATGAGGAATTTTGGGCCCCATGATCTTAAAATTAGAGCTAGGCCGTTTAGGAGTGAAATCGGGAAGCACTTTGTCACACAAAGGGTAGTCGAAATCAGGAACTCTCTCGCCCAAAGTCTGTGAATGCTGCGGGTCAGTTGGCGTTTTCAAGGCTGAGATCGATAGACATTTGTTGGGCAAGGGTATCAAGGGATATGGAGCTACGGCGGGTAACTGGAGCTGAGGTACTGATCAGCCATGATCTCATTGAATGGCTGGGGGGCTGAATGGCCTACTCCAGTTCCAGGTTTGATCCTTGGTCTACGCACAATGAGCTGATCTCAGCCAGGTCAGATCAGAGAGGTAATCTGGGTCAGGAGGGAGTGGCTCTCCTTATAGGGGCCACTTTTGTTCGTATTCCCAGAGAGAATGTGCTATTTTGTGTCCCTCTGTGTAAACTGCAGAATCAAGCAAGAAGAAATGGGATTTGACAGGGTTTTTATTAGGAACATATTTGCTGTTGGCACCGAACACTGTGATATACTTTTGTCAACATGAAGATCACCCAGTGCTCAGTGACAACCAGCAAACTTTACCAAACACAGAGGATCCCGAATACTAACGTGCACCATCTCTCATCCTATTTCTTTAGAGTCACCGCCCGGTGAGCAGGTCCAGAAACGATTTTTCAGTTTATTGGCGAATTTAGTTGGCAAGTATTTCCTTTTAATGATTGAAACAATACGACAAAGGAAGGATTGATGGAGAGACTTGGTTAGAGTAGACATCAACATCATAACAGGATCGGATATTTCTGGAGTCCACTTGGATCCCAATAGACTGGCCCAGTCTGAGGGCTGGTGCCCGGGGGGTGTTTGAGAAATAGCCCAGTGGGCAGGAGGGCGGCAGGTCTTGATGGAGACACGTTTAACTGTGTGGGGTGTATGTGGATGTCGGTGTGTCCCATTACTCAACAACTGCAGTAATCCCACAGTCTACACCAAGGGTTAACACTGGCTCCGTCCTCACTCTCTGTATTCATAAATGTTACATTTCCCAGTGAAATCATTGATATTTCCTCGTACAAATGGAGTTCCATGGTAGATCATGTCGACAGGAAAACTGTTCTTTTAGACGGTCTGTTCTTGGGATATGAGTGATATGGAAAGGACACATTTATGGCCCAGCCCTAGTTCATATATTGTATGCGTTGTGTATCTGTAAAGCATACACTCCCATGTTCCGTCACCAGAGAGCTCATCCCCTGAAGTCCCAAGGGATCCCAGCATTCCTTATAAGCCTAAGGCCTGTTCCTCATTCTGGAGTGTCTTATTAAAGACTGAGGTCACTGTTACCTTAACCTCCCTGTGTGTAGCCTCATCTGTGTTAGGAACACAATAGTATGTACCCGTATTTATCTATATGTACCTTTTATTTGGTTGTAAATACAAATACCTACATGTACCTTTATGTATTTATGGGTAAATATATGTACCTGTACGCACTTGTGTGTATTTATAAGTACTTGTATGCACACATGTAACTGTATGCTGCCCCTCGGTAACGTCATGTGTAGGCACAGAGTCATCTTTCCATGGTATGCTGATGACATCCAGTTCTACCTCTTCACCACTTCTCTCAACTCCAATTGCCTTTGTGTTGTCGGGATGCTTGTGAGACCACAAAACCCATCAGTGGTTCAAAGGAGTGTGGAGAATAGACTGATCATCAGTCCTGGATGAGTCTCAATTCAATTCAAAAGCCTTGTTCTGACTTCTAAATTCCTCTGTGGCCTTTTTCCACCCTGTCTCTGCCATCTACTTTACCCCCTATCTGAACAGTCCATTCCTCTGACTTTTACCTTTTGTACAAACCCCCTCCTTTGAAATGCAAGTCTGTTGTAGTGTTTTTCTCCACATGAGCCACTGCCTGATCCAACTTGCCTCATACCCTTTAAAATTTCTCTTTTACAAGGAACTATCTAATTCCCTTTTAAAAGAATCAATGGATTTGCTTCAACACTGGTTTGTGGCAGAGAATTCCAGATTCCAACCACCCTGTGTATAAAGAATTTGTTTCAAACCTTCCCTTTAATTCTTTCTGTGAGTATTGAAAATTTATGCCCTCTAATTATCATGATGTATACAGTGGAAACAATCTCTCACGATTTATCTGCTCATAACTTTCCACAATCTTAAAGATCTCTATCAGGTCACCTTTCTCAGATCCAGTGAAGAAAAGCCCCACCGTTTCAAGTTTCTCTGCATAACTGTGGGCCCTCATCCCTGGTAACATCCCAGTGAATCCATACTGCACCTTTTCCATTGTTTCTGTATCCTTCCTGTAATGGAGTGTCCAAGACTGTGCACTATTCTCCACATTAGGGCACAGTTCTGTGCTACGGCAGTGGATAAGCTCAGCCAGACTAATCGGGGGTGGTTGAAGAAATGCAGGGCATGAATCATTAATTAAAGAAGCTGCAAATTGGAACAAAAACCCTAAAGAGAAAACAGCAGAATGATGTAATTCTGTCTCCTATTTTAGGTAAGGGTATTTCACGTCTCGTGAATGGACGTCGGAAGCGAGAAATACCCATTCTGCGTGAGGAAGAGACTGAGTGAAGTGAGGTCTGGGTAAGTAGAAGTCATTCCCAGCTCCTCTTGACTATGAAATGAACTGTGCTGTGCATTGCAGACAAGCAGATTCAGCACGGCTGTTTAATTATTACCTTTTCGAAACTTCTTATCTTTTTCGGAAGCAATAGATCAGCAGAGAGAGGCCTTCAAGGAGGAGATGGTTCAGATACAGACTAGACACATTCCTATGAAGGGAAAAGGAAGGGCATCCAAAGCCAGAGCTCCCTGGATGACTAAAGAAATTGAGAAAATAATCAAACAAAACTTGGAGGCTTATGATAAATGTCAGGTTAATAATATGGTAGAGAATCAGGCTGAATACAGAGAGTGCAGAGAAGTCACAAAATAAATAAGTGGGGCAAATAGAATGTATGAGAAAATATTAGCGGGTAACATAAAAGGGAACTGTAAAGTCTTTACAAGCATATAAAGAGTAAGAGGATAATTAAAGGTAAGGTGAGGCCGATTAAGGACCTAAAAGATCTTCTTGTGGAGACAGTGGGCATGGCTGAGGTACTGACTGAGTACTTTGCATCTGTCTTCACTAAAGAAGAGGATGCTGACAATATTACAGTCAAGATGGAGGGGGTAAAGAAATTAGATTGGATAAACAAAGAGGGGAACTTAAACGATTGGCAGTACTCAAAAGTAGAAAAGTCGCTCGGTTGCTGAGGGAAGTAAAGGTGGAAGTAACAGAGACTTTGGCCACAATCTTCCAATCCTCCGTAGATATGGGGGTGGTGCCAGAGGACTGGAAGAATGCAAATGTTACACCTCAGTTCAAAAAAGAGAGATTAAAAACATAAGAAATAGGAGCAGGAGTAGGCCATTTTGCCCCTTGAGCCTGCTCCTCCATTCAATAAGATCATGGCTGATCTTGGCCTCAACTCCACTTTCCAGTCCACTCCCCAAAACCCTCGACTTCCCTATAGTTCAAAAATCTGCCTATCTCCATCTTAAATATATTCAATGACCCAGCCTCCACAGCTTTCTACAGTGGAGAATTCCAAAGATTCCCAACCCTCTGAGAGAAGAACTTCCTCCTCATCTCCGTTTGAAATGGGCTATAAGAGAGGCGCTTAATACAATCACTATCACTAAAGAAGTAATACTCTGTAAAATAATAGGAGTAAAGGCGGACAATTTCCCTGGACCTGATGGCTTGCATCCTAGTGTCCTAAAAGAAGTGGCTGCAGAGATAGTGGATGCATTGGTTGTAATCTACCAAAATTCCCTGGATTCTGGGGAGGTCCCAGCGGATTGGAAAACCACAAATGTAATGCAGCTATTTAAAAAAGGAGGCAGACAGAAAGCAGGAAACTATAGACCGGTTAGCCTAACATCTGTCATTGGGAAAATGCTGGAGTCCATTATTAAAGAAGCAGTAGCAGGACATTTAGAAAAGCATAATTCTATCAAGCACAGTCAGCATAGTTTTATGAAAGAGAAATCGTGTTTGACAAATTTACTGGGATCCTCAATGGAATGCTCTCTACGCGGGGGGAGTCCTTTATTTATTGGAGACTTGGCCTGAAGGGTGTTGCACTGAGCAGTCCCGTGCAATAAGTTTAAAGTCGGTTCACGGGCTCCCAGGCCGCCTGTAATTTCTGTGGTCTAGAGGAGTCCGTGTTCCATGTATATGTCGAATGTGCGAGGTTGCAGCCCCTCTTCCAATATTTGAAGGGGCTGCTCCTCAAATTCTGGTTGCACTTCAGTCCCACACTCCTGATCTTTGGGCAACCTGTGCGGAGGGGAGCGGGCAGGTCGGAAGGCCTCTTCGTAGGACGGCACCTGGGCATGGCCAAGGCGGCCATCAACCGGTCCAGGCAGTGGGCGGTCGATGGAGTCATTCAGCCCGACTGCCTGCCTCTCTTCCGCGGTTACATCCAAGCCAGGGTGTCCCTGGAGATGGAGCACACGGTGTCCACCGGTACGCTCGCAGCCTTCCGCGAGAGGTGGGCGCCGGAGGGACTGGAGTGCATCATCACCTCCGGCAACCAAATTTTGATTTGATTTAAGTTACTGCCAAAGTTAATTTGTTTATTGTGTCAGGTTAAGTGCCCACCACTTTAATCAAGGGGCACTTGTATAATTTGTGTTTTTGGTGCCCTCAAAAAAAACAGGGGGCACTTGAATGAAAGTTTCTAGAGTGTGACCCCACTTTAATCAGGGGGCACTTGTTTATTGTCTTCAACAAAATAGTTGTAACTGGAGCCAGTGTAATACTGAACAAGGGAACTCAATACACAGAGCAGGTGTAATACTGAACAAGGGAGTTCAATAAGAAGAATGACGATATTATTTTCTATCTGGTGCAGTTTGATTGATCTCATCCTCCATGGAGAGAAGGGCCATTTAATGAAGGATGAAGACATCGAACTACAACTCTGGCTATTCGCTTGCAAGTGCTGAAATTAAGAAATTGCTGATCATGATTTAATGAGCTGAAATCACTGCTGCTGATTTAGGAATATTTGCTTGTGAGGGTCAGGGTGACTCTGACTCACTGAATTCCATCAGCTCAGTCTGAAAGTACAAACCTGTGAAAATTGCACAAAACCCAATGATTACCCATGGAAACAGGAATTAACACTGTAAATTACAGCTCAGGCCATCCAACAAATGCCTGAAAACATGAAACAAATCAGTGCAACACGTTCATACTGGTCGGAGCCCTGGAGAATACTGCTGAGTCCATCCAATAATAACCCGCCCCAATTAGACTTTAGTTTAAATTGAGACACCATATGAACCGGTGACTGATGACGTACTGATGCTGTAATATTTCAAACAGAATGTCATTAATTAAAATCATAAAGCTGATGGAATCAGTGCCTCACAGCCCCTCCCTTGCTCCTAGTGCCTGTACACTAAACACAACCTTAGGTTGTTTTGTAAAGCAATTAAAAAATGAATAAAAACAAATGCATGAGAGAGCTGGTGTTTCTCAATTTCTTCTGTGATTAATTCTGAGCTTGTGCACAGACAGCGGTTTCATGCACCCCTTGGAGTCACATTGCTCACCCACCCGGACAGTATTTGGTGCTGTTTACCCAGCTCTACCATTCTTACTCGTACTGGTGCAGCATTTACTGCAATGTTAGTCCTTTATAATAATGTGCTGAGTCTGTTCATTCCCTGAATGGAGAAACGTGACAATGTACAGTCCATTTGGCTCATCCCAAATTTCTAAATGCCTCCTCACACCTGCAATTCCCCACCATCACCACAAAACGATGGAAAGTGACTTGCTTGTTGCAGTGTTCACAGAGGAATTAGCGACTCCCCTTCCCAGGGCAGTTGGGTGGGATGAGGAAATAAATATACAGAAGGTTAGAGATTACAAATAAGGAAGCAGCAGTTTGCCTGCGCTGTCTCCCTGGGCAGCCTGTTCCACACATTCAGTGTGTATGAAGCTGTTAACTACGTAAATATACATAGAAGTTACAAGATGGGAAGAGGCCATTTGTCCTGACCAGTCCATGCTGCCATTTACCTTCCTCACCAGCAAGTCTGAGCTGTCTGTTCACCCTCCCTTCCTCAGTCTGAATCCTTGCCTCTGGTCACAGAGTCTGTGGCTATGCTCGACAATTTATCAGGGTTCAGTTGACCTTTACCCTTTAGAGTATTCAACACTTTCCTCTGATTCATCCTGATTTCTCCAGATGCTTTATTATTCCCATTTCAGGATGCCTGCTAATGATTTCCTACTACAGATGGTCATGCTCACTACCCTGGAGTTCCCTGGTTTACCTTTATATCCCGTGGCAAACATTGAAAGAAATATTCCAAAATTCTCAACAAATATTCCATTGAGAAATAAAAAGCCCACAGGAATACTGATCCATCCGTGGCTAACTAAAGAAGTTAAGGATAGTATTCGATTAAAAAAAGATTATAATTTTGCAAAGATTAGTAGTAAGTGTGAGGACTGGGTGAGCTTTAGAAATCAGCAATGCTTGGCCAAAGAATTGATAAAAAGATAGAAAATGCTGGAATCCATTTTTAAGGAAGTGGTAACAGGGCACTTAAGAAATCATAACATTAGATAGAGTCAACATGGTTTTATGAAAGGGAAATAGTGTTTCACAACATATATCAGTTTTTTTGAGCATGTAACTAGCAGGGTAGATAAAGGGAAACCAGTGGACGTTGTAGATTTTGGATTTCCAAAAGGCATTTGATAAGGTGCCATGCAAAAGGTTGCTTTGCAAGATAAGGGCTCATAGGGTTGTGGGTAATATATTAGCATGAATAGAGGATTGGTTAACACACAGAAAACAAAGATTTCCCTTTCACAATCTTAGATTTTCTAAGTGCTCTGTTACCACTTCCTTAATAATGGATTCCAGCATTTTACCGACAACTGATGTCAGGGTAACTGGCAAGTAGTTCCCTTTCCTTTCTTTCTTGAATAGCAGGGTTACATTTGCTATCTTCCAATCTAGTGGAATGCCGCAAGGATCACTGCTTTGCCCTCAGCTATTTACAATCTATATTAATGACTTCGATGAAGTGACTGAGTACAATGTATCCACGTTTGCTGACAGTACAAAGCTAGGTGGGAAAGCAAGCTGTGTGGAGGACACAAATAGTCTGCAAAGGGATATAGACAGGTTAAGTGAGTGGGCAGTAAGGTGGCAGATGGAGTATAATGTGGGAAAATGTGAGGTTGTTCACTTTGGTAGAAAAACAGATTATTTTTAAATGTTGGTGTTCAGAGAGATTAAGGTGTCCTCATACAGGAAACACAGAGAGTTAGCATGCAGGTACAGCAAGAAATTAGGAAGGCAAATGGCATGTTGGCCTTTATTGCAAAGGGGATGGAATACAAGAGTAAGGAAGTCTTACTACAACTTGGTGAGACCAAGTACTGTGTAGTTTTGGTATCCTTATCTGAGGAAGGGCATACTGGTCTGAGAGGCCATGCAACAAAAGTTCACTAGATTGATTCCTGGAATGAGAGGGCTGTCCTATGAGGAGAGAGTGAGTAGATTGGGCCTATACTCTCTGGAGTTTAGAAGAATGAGAGGTGATCTCATTGTAACATACAAGATTCTGAGGGGGATTGATAGGGTAGATGCCGAGAGGTTTTTTTCCGTGGCTGGGGGCATAGTCTCAGGACATGGGGTCAGCCATTTAAGGCTGTGATCAGTAGGACTTTCATGAGTCAGAGGGTTGTGAATCTTTGGAATTCTCCATCCCAAAGGGCTGAAGGTGCTGAGACGTTGGGGCTGAAATTGCCAGTTTGCACAGGGCCAGTTAGCGCTGCTGGCCTGTGACAACGGAGCGCTAATGAGTTAGCGCACGGGCGCGGTGGCCCCATCCACTCACACGCAACTGCCCCCGGGGCTCCGCCGGCGATATCCGGTTTGCGCGCCGACCCTTTTGCGCCCCTTGGGGGAAATTGCCCCGTGGGACGCGAGGTCGGCGAGGGGCCATGCCTCCGTCAGCTTCACGCTGCCCGATGCTGTGGTGGCTGTGGTGCCCCGGCGGCCCTTGCAAGGGAAGGTGGTAGCATGGCGGCTGCCATCTTTTGTCTGTCGGCCGACATTTCAGTCGGCCCAACAATGGCGGCCGCTGGTGTGGCCGGGATGCCAACATGCAGCCCGATCTCCCCTCTTGGATGCCAGGCTGCTGGCCCGGCCAACAACCTCCCTGATGGCCCTTTGGGCACCACTAAAGAGGCTGCAGGGTTTGTAGCAGCCCTCCCCTTTAAAAGGCAAGGGACGTTGTGAGGCCTCAGTGCAGACTTCATCAGCACGGCGCTGATGTGCGAAGCACAGCGCTGAGCGTCACGCCTCGCCAACACCTGGGGAACACTCCGTTACCGCCGGCAACATTTGTTTTATCAAAGAGCCCAAATCCACGATGGGGCCGGCACTTCCTTTATTGCTTCTTTTATAAATTGGAATTACTTTTGTCTTTCTTCAATCCTCAGCCACTATTCCTATTTCCAGAGAGTTACTTAAAAATACTGCCAGCATGTGATTGACTTCAATACCCGATGGGCCCGAAATTCAGTACCGCTGGAAAGCTGGTGCTCTCCGCACCTCTTTGGGGCCATTAGCGCTGAAATTTTTTTTGTGGCTGGGCCACCACATATTCAGCGCCAAAAATGAAAAAATGGGTTTCAGCGCTAATGAGCCCTTCCAAAGGGGATTTTTCAGCGGTGTGGCTGTCTTAATTTGAGCGTTATCACCACCGAGAAATTCAGCATGCAGGTAAGGGTTTCTAATGAGCCAGCTGGCCCTTGGCCTTTTTAAAGGTCGGGGTTTGCAACAAGGCCCTGAGTGGGGGTGGGAAAGGAGTTTAGAAGGATAGCTGGTGTAAGAGGTGCAAGGAGAGCCAACAGGTTCGCTGAAATAGGGCTGGAGACACTGATGGATGCTGTGGAGGACAGAAGAAGAATACTGTGGAGGACAGAAGAAGAATACTGTTTCCTGACATGGGAGACCTGGCAGATCGTCAGTACAGAATGCATGGAGGGAGATTGCGAAGGAGGTGTCAGGCACCTCCAAAAATGTGAGGGGAGTGCTGGCCAGTCTGCACCCGGCCCTTCCAGGCCCAGAGGTCTACCAGGGCATCCTAGGAGGACAGCTGTAGGTCCCAGACAACAAACACAGCAGCCTTCTGGGACCCATGATGCAGCCACAGGGATGATAATTAGGCGTAGTGTTAGGGTAGTCACACGTAACAGGTGTCATAGTGAGATGCACAGGGGTAAAAAATTATTACAGTATTATATTGTTCTTTATGTTAAATCTTTATTTTTGGCACATATATCTGGCCAGGTATTTCACTTGGGAGTGGGCAATTGTGTGTTAAGGCACTCATTGCGATGGCCATTGAAAGTGGGGCCTGAAGGGTCATGTGTGGATGGGATTATCTGAAGCGAGCAGCTATGAGACGCAGCTGCACCTCCCTTCCAGGGTTGCAGTGGGTCGACGCCTCCTAGCTCTGGGGCGACGGGGATCCTCCTCTTCCTCCTCCTGCGCCTCCTCCTCCTCGGGTGGTACTGCTGGCTCGACCTCCAGCGGCTGTCCCTTCAGGATGGCCAGGTTGTGCAGCATGCAGCAAACCATGAGGATTATGGAGACCCATTGAGGAAAGTACTGCAGGGTGCCAGCAGAGCGGTCCAGGCACCGGAGCCTCTGCTTAAGGATGCCTATATACTGCTCAATGATTCACCTGGTGGCACAATGAGCGTCATTGTATGCATTCTCTGGCACTGTCCTGGGGTTCCGCAGTGGAATGAGCAGCCAAGTGCACAGGGGATATCCCTTGTCCCCAAGCAGCCAACCGCAGTCCTGATTTGGGCCGGTGAAGACAGCGGGCTCACTGGTCTGGTGCAGAATGAATGAATCATGGCTGCTTCTTCCCTTGCCTACTGCCTCTCTGCACAGTGCTGACGCCGACGCCTTCTCCTATGTCCTGCCCTGCTTCTGACCAGGTGTCACCCTCCAGCACTCCTCCCATCCTCAGGGTGAACCATGCCAAGCAGGTCGCTGCAGCCCACAGGACTCCAGTAAGGAGTCAGACCTGAAAGTTGTACAAAAGTCTTTGAAAACCTCTGAGCAGCACTCAGCAGGTTTAATGAAACCAAAACAATTAATAAAACTATTTCAAAAGCAAAATACTGCGGATGCTGGAATCTGAAATAAAAACACTAATATATAATAAAACTATTTTCCCACCAAACGGCCCCAATTGCGGCAAAACTCTAGCCATGTCGCATTCGTGCACCGACTGGTAGTCTTCGCTGGGGTACTGCCTGATGAAGTCCTCAGTTTTTGTAGCTGAAAATCGCAGGCGTGGCCATTTTCCAGTGGCCCGCCCGCTGATGACCTCACCGCGCCACTAACTACTTTAGCGCAGCTTCACCCCACCGATTCCGCTGGAAGTGCGCACCACCCAAATCTGTCCCCCCCCCCCACCCACCCCCAGAGCTGAATATGGCTCAGGGAAGGAAAAACAACCAACCGCAGCGGCCGATTGTTTTTCTCGATCAGCCGTCCAAAGCCTGTCCCTTCAGGGACGGTGAATTTTAGCCCCTATATGTATTACGCCAGTATGCAATCCATCCAGATCAGACTTTCAGCTTTCTTATTGGTAATCTCTATTAATAATCTCTATTATTTCTTCAACCCTCCCTTAAGATTCATCCCTGTATTTGAAGTGATTTCATGACTGCACCCCTATCTTGCTGTCACCTTGAACTGATTTCCTTGAGGGCCTGGCTGCAGGCTGCAGCATCCTGGCATGGGCTGGACCAGTCTGGCCCAGCTGGCTGAGTGGCACTGACAAGGGCACTGGTGCAGTGGGAGCAGGCATGCTCTCCTCCCGAGAAGACAGAAGGTGCCTCTCCAGTGGAGCCACGGCCCTCCCAGTGCTCTGCGTGAGAACAGAGTGCAGGTGTGATGTGCTGGAAACATGAGTTAACGCTGACCTTCAGAGCCAAGGTGACAGCCATCAGAGCTTCCACTGCAGCAGTGTGAGCAGTTAGCAAAGGTTCCATCATGGTGGACCCAACTGCAGTGTTGAGGGAGCTGACCATTCAGTCCATTTTGGACACAATGGTCTGCATTCTCCGTACAAAGCCCCAACACAAATTGGAGCTGGACTCCTCCAAGCCCTGAACCACGGTGACAGGGTGACTAGTGCACCTGGCATTACCTGGACGCCCATCAGCCTTCTATGGTCGACTGGGCTCCCAAAGTCAACATCACAGTCTTCTGCAGCAGACCAAGTATCTGATCTCACCAGGCACCTGTGCTGTCTATCCCCTACCCTGTTGCTTCACCATGTGAAGACCACTCCTCTAACCTACCCTGCAGCATACACATGGTGCCAGGCTCTGAGTTGGTGCTTGTGAGGTTCGATTGAGGAACCTCACAACGAAAGAGGGCAAGATGTAACATAACCCTGCGCGACACCTTCTCCACCGTTGACACTCGCCACAGCCGTGACTGTACCCTTGCTCATGGGATCGAGGATGTGCTGCAATGAGGTAAGGATGTGTCAGTGGGCTCGGCCTCCTAAGCTCGCTGCCTGGTCCCTCATGTCGTGCGTCAGCTTCGACCTGCAAGAAGAAAGTGCATTAGAAACAACCTGCTGAGCTGTTTAGAAAATGTGCCTGTCGTGGGCAAATAGTGCAGGTTTTGTGCGCAGGATGTGAGGTGTGGGGATGTGAGGTGTGGGGAAGTGAGGGTTGCAATAGTGATGAGAGTAGGAGGTGCAGTGTGTGAGAGTATGGGAAGGAGGTGGAGTGAAGTGTGGTGCGGTGACTATGGGAGACTGAAGGGAAGCGGGGCAAGCATGTATTTCGAGCAGTGCGGCAACAGGTGATGCGGGTGTGAGCAGAGTTATTGAGCTGAGAGCTTGGATTCTTACCTTGACAACCCTGGTGTGGTCATTGAACTTTGGTCGGTAATGCCACCTTGCCCTAGGAGCTCAGCTCCTGGCATTGACCTCCTCATCAACCTCTTCCAACTGACAGCGGAGCAGTTGTGTAGATGTGTGGATCTCCCTCCTTGTGGACTGACTGCCTGGACCGACGCAGCATCAGAGAACCTGGGTACCCCATCTGCAGCTTTTAAAGCCACATCTGCCAATTTAAAGCTTTCCTGCTGCCTGCAGCCTGTCGAAATCTCGACCTCCGAAAAGAATGACTCCGACACTTACAGCTCCGGTAGAAGTTTCCTTTTTAATTTACTTGCTCGCAAGGGGTAGGTTTCACTCAGTCAAGGGCTAAATGAACACCTCCGAAATGGTTCAGTTTAACAAGATATTTATACAGTAAAACCAAAGTTCTGGCCTCTCCCTGTGTATTGCTCTGTCTCACAGTCAGTGAATACAGATAAAGAGTTAATTACTATATCCTGGTCCTGACATGGTGTCCAGATATTTCCTTTTGTCAGGGTTATCAGAAAGCCAAACGGCCATTACTCCATGAGTCATAGGTAATGGGCTATCACCTGTCTTGTATTGTGTCAGGATTGTTTCAATTTCCTGGTCAGTTTATCTGTTTGCATCAAATGGATGAGGTCTCGGAAAGAGATAATGGCTAGAAGATAAGGGTGGGGTGACATGGAACTCCTGTAGTGTAGACAATAGGAGAGCACCATGGGGGGTTACTTGTCTCAGCATGACTTGTCTCCTAGCTGTCTGATGGCCATCAGCCATCTAACAGCAGGTTTAGCTGTTTATGCAAGCTGACTGCTAAAATGCAGAAAGTTCTGGAAGGGCCAGGACTCTATTTTAATCAAAAGGCACACAAATACCGTATGGTATCAGCTTAGATAAAAATACTTTCCACAAGCCAAACCACCCCTAAAGAGGCATACAACCAATAAGTAGAACAGGTAGAGCTGCTGCACGCCTGCCTTCTTCCAATGAGGTCCCAGCACCCATTGTCCATGGTTACTGAGACCATGTGACCAGGCCGCAGTCCCTGCACATCCAGCTCATCTCTTGCATGTCCCACCGACTGCACACACAGCCCCACCTCTTGCATGTCCACATCGCCGCTTGCATACTCAGGCCCACCCCTGCACACTCCGCCCCACCACTTACACAATCTGCCCCACCCCTACACACACTGTACACCCTACCCCACAACTTACACAATCTGCCCCACCCCTACACACACTGTACACCCTACCCCACCACTTACACAATCTGCCCCACCCCTACACACACTGTATGCCCTACCCCACCACTTGCACAATCTGCCCCACCCCTACACACACTGTACGCCCTGCCCTGCCCCGCCCCTGCACAATCTGCCCCACCCCTACACACACTGTACGCCCTGCCCTGCCCCGCCCCGCCATTGCACAATCTGCCCCACCCCTACACACACTGTACGCCCTGCCCTGCCCCACTCCACCACTTGCACAATCTGCCCCACCCCTACACACACACTGTATGCCCTGCCCCGCCATTGCACACTCTGCCCTGTCCCCGTCCCGGCCTCCTGCACACTCTGCACCTGTTTTTCAGAGCAAATGAGTTTCTAGGCATCCAGCAGAGATTACATGGGTACTATTTTAACTACAAAATTGTCTCTACATGCAACTCAACACAATCATTTCTTACAGCATTAATTCTTCTACAGCGCATCGAAAAACAGAAAAATATCAAACATCTCGCACCAAAATCTGTTTCTAAAAAAAGTGTTTGAAATCTCCCCCCTCTATCATTTCCACAGCTCATTGTAAAGATGTATAGAATATACACGGCCAAGAACCAACACCAAAATGTCAAGAACACAATTTCATGATAGCACAATAAACACAATGCCAGTTTCTGATTCAAAACAAAAAAACTTGAGTGAAATCCATCCTCCCCCAATTGATGACTATCCAACACCATGACAGACAGATATTCACATGAGCAATTACAGGACACTGTAGCATAAAAGAGTCAACAGATCTGCATTTTGTGTCATGGATATTTGTTGAGCATCATTGGAAAAGGTGGGTCTCACAGGAAACTGAATGTTTCACTCATCTTTCAGATGAAACTTTAAACCGAGGCCTCGTTTGCCCTCTCAGGTGGACCTAAACGGTCCAATGACATTATTCAAAGAAGAGCAGGGAGTTCTCACCAGTGTCCTGGCCAATATTTATCCCTCAACCAATGACACTAAAAACAGATTAACTGGTCATTAACACATTCCTGTTTGTGTGAGCTTGCTGTGTGCATATTGGCTGTTGTGTTTCCTACAACAGTGACTGAACTTCAAAAAGCACTTAATTGGCTACAAAGCACTCTGGGAGATCTTGAGGCCAGTAAAGGTACTATAGAAATGCAAGTACTTTCTTTCTTAGCCCAGGTGGATATTTTCGGACACAATACCCGCTGCTAGGAGAATCTCTTACCATGATGGAAAGTACTCACCCCCTTTTGTTAGAGCATTAACTGGGATTCAGGGATATTAGAAATACACCAATGGAGTGTTGTGGGATAGGTGGCCAATATGGATCAAGGGGCTTCTCCTGCCTGTAGAGTTAATATGTTACAACTACACATATCAATTTCAATCTTAACAAGTCAATACCCTCAGTACTGTCAGGCGATTTTAATTGAAATCCATTCACTATTGAGGTGACATCATGTGAACAGTGCAGGAGAGAGGAAAAGGGATCTGATTAGAGAGACTGGTCTCCCTGTAACGAATCGGGAGTTCACAGCAAATGGTATTCAGGACTACTGATCAACATCTTCATCAACGTAATAGTCAGCCTTATCGTGAACTTTAGCTTCCTGGTAATACTGGTACTCAGCTATCAGGTCAAGCATGTCAGCCTCAGCATCAGTGAACTCGATCTCATCCATGCCCTCACCTGTGTACCAGTGCAAGAAGGCTTTCCTGCGGAACATGGCAGAAAACTGCTCACCAATGCGTTTGAACAGCTCCTGGATGGCCGTTGTGTTGCCAATGAAGGTGGCCGCCATTCTGAGGCCTCGCGGTGGGATGTCACAGACAGCAGTCTTGACGTTGTTAGGGATCCACTCCACAAAGTAGGGGCTATTTTTGTTCTGTACGTTCAACATCTGTTCATCCACCTCTTTCATGGACATGCGGCCCCGGAAGATAGCGGCAACGGTCAGGTAGCGGCCGTGCCGAGGGTCACAGGCGGCCATCATGTTCTTGGCATCAAACATCTGCTTGGTGAGATCAGGTACGGTGAGGGCGCGGTACTGCTGGCTACCGCGGCTGGTCAGAGGAGCAAAGCCAGGCACAAAAAAGTGCAGGCGGGGGAAGGGGACCATGTTCACTGCTAGTTTACGCAGGTCAGCATTGAGCTGACCAGGGAAACGCAGACAGGTCGTCACACCACTCATGGTGGCTGATATCAGATGGTTCATGTCACCATAACTGGGAGATGTCAGTTTGAGAGTTCGGAAACAGATGTCGTGCAGAGCCTCGTTATCAATACAGAAGGTCTCGTCTGTGTTCTCTATGAGCTGGTGAATAGACAGAGTGGCGTTATAAGGCTCTACTACAGTGTCCGATACTTTGGGTGAAGGAATAATGCTGAAAGATAGCATCATTCTGTCGGGGTATTCTTCACGGATCTTGTTAAGGATGAGAGTGCCCATGCCAGCACCAGTACCACCACCCAATGAATGAGCAATCTGGAATCCCTGTAGGCAGTCACATCCCTCGGCCTCCTTCCTCACCACATCCATAACAGAGTCGGCCAATTCAGCTCCTTCAGTGTAGTGACCTTTGGCCCAGTTATTAGAGGCACCGCTACGTCCTAGAACAAAGGATGCCAAATAAAATGTTTTACTAGAAGACACAAGAACAGTCAAGGTCGACGAAGAACCATTTGGCCCAACAAGCTCATTTCACTTCCCTCCAGCACTCTAAATCCTGCAGCTAGCATTTTGAATATCCCTCATGTCATGGTCTCTAATACCTGTCGTGGCAGAATATTCCAAATATTCATCACCCTTTCAGGAAACAACTTTCCAATACCTGCTTAAATGAACTTTTCACTAGTTCTCCTTACTGTGAAGTAACATTGCAGGCACTTTTTACAAACCATTTGATATTTTATATCCCTTGCCGAGGTTGCCCTCAGTCTTCTCTCTAGACTCTCGAGCTGAGCTCCTCTAATCTTTCCCAACTCATCCTCTTTACATTTGGAATGATTCTTCTTGCTCTTTTCTGCCTTCCCTCCTCCGTCATACGCCCCTCATTTTTTGTACCCGCTGACTAATATCCAACGCATTACTCGAAGTGCGGTCTGAACAGTGCAGCAGGAACCATAATATAACCTTTGTTCTGGTAGCACACCCCAGCATCCTATTATCTTTTTTTAAATTGCTTTGCTACATTGTCTCGGCACTGAAAGTGAGGAGTCTACGTTTAACCCCCAGATCCCTCACCAAGTCTCCCTGTGCCAATTCTATCCCATTCATTGTTAACTATTTGGAGAGGAATTTAGATTAGTTACACAGCTGGATTTAATGCAAATATAAAAGTTTTGCACAAAGGGCAAAAAAGTGGAACGAACTATATAACAAAGGTGATTATTCTGAGATTGACTGATAGCCTAATAACCCCAGCGTATAAAGATTCAGGAACAGTCATGATCTTCACAGCCACTAGGCTGTGGGGGAGGAGGGCCATCAGTCAGATTGCAGCACGTGGCACTAGTCACAGATGGCATCCCTTGTGAAGCGCAGTCATTGCAAGCACAGTTCCTGGGTCAGCTGGAGGTAGGAGTGGCTTGGTTCAGTAGGTGGCACTCTCGCCCCAGAGTCAGACGGTGTGGGTTCCAGCCTCACTCCAGAGACTTGAGCACAAAATCTAGGCTAACACTCCAGTGAATTTGTTTGGATGAGATGTTAAACCGGGGCTCCATCTGCCCCCTCAGGTGGACGTAACAGATACCATGGCTCTATTCAAAGAATAGCTGGGAAGTTCTCCTCTGTGTCCTGGGCAATATTTATCCCTCACCCAACATCACCTAAACAAATTATCACAATGCAATTGGTGCGAGTTTATTGTGTGCAAATTAGTCACTGCGTTTTGTACATTACAGCAATGACTACACTTCAAAAGTGCTTTATTGGCTGTAAAGTGCTTTGGAACATTTGGAGGTCATGAAAGGCACTGTATAAATGTAAATCTTTCTTTCTATTTTGCAGTGGGAGCACGAGTGAGCGGGTGCTTTACATCACCTGTGGTGCTGGAGTAACCTAATTTCCCTCCATTGCTTCCCCACGTCCCCAAAAAAGCCAAATTCCCAATGGGAAACTCATTGTGGGCTCTTTAGAATATTGAGGAGGGACATGAAGTGTTATGTCTTTAGATGCTCTGATAATGACTCCACGAGGCAATGTATTGTACTTGAACTGTAGTGACCTTAGTCCATTTAATGTAACTCCAGAGTGGGGATCACACTTGGTAGCCTGCCTTTTATACTAGGCCTGGCACATCTGTACAGGTAACCTACAAGTCTCCCACTGCACTCCCAAGTCTCCCTTTGGTGGCACACCTTAGTGACCATACAGCTGGTGTACAAATTTCTCATAGTAGTGCCCTCTGGTGGCACATCATATGTAATAGTACAAGCAGTAAACATGTTTGGATACATGACATGAAGAATAGGCGCCCCATGTCAGAGGCACGAAAACAGATGATGAAGCAGCAGTAAAATCAAACCAGCCAAGAATTCCTACTGTAATCGCAGCTGGGCACTTTAAACACATTTCTGCCTTTCATCTCATTCGAGGAAGGTATGGGGAACCAGAATGTAGTGATGGATGAACTTCAGCCCTAGGAACAGGTACTAGGTTTTTACTTCCTGTGTGGACGAGAGCAGAGACTGCAGGGAGGATGCGCAAACTGACGACAGCATTGTGGTACAGGAGCAATTGAGGTCAGGGGAACAAAAAGAAATGTGGTAGTGGTCGGGGACAGTATAGTTAAGGGGATAGATACTGTTCTCTGCAGCCGAGAGCGTGAGACGTGTCCTCTGGGCTGGAGAGGAACTTGGAGTGGGACGGGAAAGATCCAGTTGTCATGGTCCCGTGGGTACCAATGACATAGATAAGAAAAAGAAAGAGGTTATGTTGGGGGAGTATGAGCAGCTAGGGGCTAAATTAAAAATCAGAACCACAAAAGGTAATAATCTCTGGATTACTACCTGAGCCACACACAAATTTGCATAGGGTAAATAAGATCAGAGAGATAAACGCGTGGCTCAAAGATTGGTGTGGGAGAAATGGGTTTCAATTCATAGGACACTGACACCTGGACTGGGATAAGAGGGAGCTGGTCCGTCGAGATGGGCTTCATTTGAACCAGGCTGGGACCAGTGTCTTGGCGAATCGAATAACTAGGGCTGTAGATAGGGCTTTAAACTAATTAGTGGGGGGAGGGATCCAGTGAGTAGAAATGTAAAAAGTCAAAGAGAAAGCAGAAGGTAATGGTGCAGGATAGCGAAAAGGGTAATGATAACCAGAATGTGACAGGAAGGGACAAAGCATATAAACATAAGAGTGCATCAGAAAGTGGGGTCAGAGTAGGGATAAAAATACAAAATTAAAAGCTCTTTATACGAATGCATGCAGCATTCCTAATAAGATAGATGAGTTGATTGCTCAATTAGAAATAAATGGGTATGATCTGATAGCCATTACAGAAACGTGGTTGCAAGGTGACCAAAACAGGGAACTGAATAAGCAGAAAGGAAAAGGAGGTGGGGTAGCTCTGTTAATAAAGGATGAGATCAGTGCAGTAGTGAGAAATGATATTGGCTCAGAAAATCATGATGCAGAATCAGTTTGGGTACAGATAAGCAATAATAAGGGAAATAAATCACTGGTGGGAGTAGTCTATAGACCCCCTGTAGCCAAACTGTAGGACAGAGTATAAATCAAGAAATAATGGAGGCTTGTAAGAAAGGTATGACAATAATCATGGGTGATTTTAATCTTCATATTGATTGGACAAATTAAATTGGTAAAGATAGCCTTGAGGAAGAGTTCTCAGAGTGTATGTGGGATGGTTTCTTAGAACAATACATTGTGGAACCAACCAGGGAGCAGGCAGTTTTGGATCTGACAATGTGAAATGAGACGGGATTAATTAATGATCTCAGTATAGGATCCTCTTGAGAAGAGTGATCATAGCATGCTAGAATTTCAAATTCAGTTTGAGGGTGAGAAAGCTAGGTCTCAAACTAGTGTCCTGAACTTAAATAAAGGCAATTACTGTAAAGTCCTGACCCTGCAGTACAGACTTACATGAGGCACATGCTGAAGTCAAGATTACTCTGGACCTGCCCCTTTATTTCACAGCTCTCGAGTGCCCACTTTTGCCTGAGACCTGCCTTTATATAACTGTGTGGAACAGGTATGCAGTGTCTCCTGCAAGTGCACCCCTGGTGGTAAAGTATGCTTGTGGTTACAGGTCATATCTAGTTACAGTCATATATAGCATGGTAAGATACAGTTATATACAGTAGTGTGACATACATGACATCACCCTCCCCCAAGGTCTTATTGTCTTTATAGATTCAGTCTCTCAGGTGGTCTACGCTCTCGCGTGGAGCGTCTTAGTTGTGGTTCAGTTGTTTGCCTTGGTGCCTGTTTTTCTTTCGGTGTGATTGCTGGTATCTCACCTGGGCTGTCTGTTTCGTTCAGTGTGATTGCTGGTATCTCGCCTGCGCTGTCTGTTGAGACTGCCCTTTCCTCAGGTTGTTCCCTCTGTCTGTCCACCAGGTGTGGTGTGAGTTCCACATTATAGTCTGCCTCTGGTTCTGCAGTGTTGTTGGTGAATCTACTTTTTACTTGGTCTACATGCCTCTGGCAGGTTTGGCCATTGTCCATTTGTACAACCAGTAGCCTGTTTCCTTCCTTACCTGTTACTGTCCCTGCAAGCCATTTGGGACCCCTGCCATAGTTTAGCACAAACACTTTGTCCCCTATCTCATTCCACCTCCCCCTCGAATTTCGGTCATGGTACTCAGTTAGCTTCCGGCGCTTTGCCTCAACAATTTCATGCATGTCTGGGAGGATTAATGATAGCCTAGTCTTTAAGGTCCGTTTCATCAATAGTTGCGCGGGGGGAACCCCAGTCAACAAATGCGGACGAGATCTGTATGCCAGCAGCAGTCGCGACAGGCGGCTCTGCAGCGTGGGACCTTGGATTTTTAGCATGCCTTGTTTAACGATTTGCACTGCTCGTTCCGCCTAGCCATTGGAAGCCGGCTTAAACGGTGCCATCTTAACGTGATTTATGCCGTGGTCAACTATAAAATCTTGAAATTCTGTGCTGTGAAGCACGGACCATTATCACTGACCAATATGTCAGGAATTCCGTGCATTGCAAACATGGTTCTAAGGCTCTCCACAGTGGTGGAGGTGGTGCTCGAGTTTAAAATGGTGCACTCGATCCACTTTGAAAATGCATCGACGACTACGAGGAACATTTTGCCCATGAATGGGCCCGCATAGTCTACATGCACCCGCGACCACGGTTTGGTGGGCCAGGGGCTTAGGGGGGCCTCCCTGGGGGCATTACTGAGTTGGGCACAAATGGTGCACTGCCAGACGCAGAGCTCCAAGTCCGCGTCAATGCCAGGCCACCAGATGTGGGATCTGGCTATGGCCTTCATAAGGACAATCCCCGGGTGCTCGCGGTGGAGCTCCTGGACAAACGCCTCTCTGCCTCGCAAGGGCATAACTACTCGGCTGCCCCACATCAGGCAGTCTGACTGTAGTGATAGTTCATGCACGCGCCGATGGAAAGGATGGATCTCCTCGGGGCAGGCATCGCGGGCCTCTGCCCAGTCACCAGTTAAAACACATCTTTTGATTAAAGATAACGTGGGGTCGCTGGTCATCCAGGCTCTGATTTGGCGAGCCGTCATGGGCGAACCTGTGGATTCAAAGGCATTGATTGCCATGACCATCTCACAGTCCTGTTCGTCGGACCCTTCCGTGGTTGCCAGGGGTAGCCTGCTAAGCGCGTCGGCACAGTTGTCTGTGCCTGGTCTGTGCCTTATTGTGTAGTAGTAAGATGCCAGCATGAGTGCCCACCGCTGACTGCACGCCAAGCCGTTGGCGTTTATTGCCTTGCACTCGGATAGCAGGGACGTGAGGGGTTTGTGGTCGGTTTCTAATGCGAACTTGGCCCCAAAAAGGTATTGGTGCATCTTTTTGACGCCGTACACGCATGCGAGCGCCTCCTTCTCAACCATACCGTACCCGCGCTCCGCCCGCGAAAGTGACCTGGAGACATAAGCAATGGGTTGGAATTTACCCGCATCATTGACATGCTGTAAAACGCACCCGACCCCGTACGCTGACGCATCACATGTAAGAACTAGCTTTTTACCTGGGTCAAAAGAGGCTAAAACGCTGTTCGAATATAGAAGGTTGCGTGCCTTATTGAAGACGCGTTCTTGGGCGTCCCCCCAAAACCAATCGCACCCTTTTCTGAGTAGCACGTGGAGAGGCTCCAGCAGCGTGCTCAAGTTCTGCATAAAATTCCCAAAGTAATTGAGTAGTCCGAGAAAGACGCGCAGTTCCGAGACATTCCGGGGCCTGGGTGCCAGACGAATTGCTTCGGTTTTTGATTCTGTTGGGCGGATTCCATCAGCGGCAATCCTTCTGCCCAAAAATTCAACCTCAGGTGCGAGAAACAGACACTTGGATTTCTTAACTCTTAGGCCTACCCGATCCAGTAGACTTAGTACTTCCTCCAAATTGCAGAGATGGGAGTCGGTGTCCCTGCCAGTAATGCGTATGTCATCTTGAAACACAACTATCCCTGGAATGGACTTGAGCAGACTCTCCATGTTGCACTGGAATATGGCAGCTGCCAATCTGATGCCGAATGGGCATCGATTGTACATAAAAAGGCCTCGATGTGTGTTGATGGTGGTGAGCAGCTTAGACTCTTCGGTCAGTTCTTGCGTCATATACACAGATGTGAGATCTAGTTTCGAGAAAAGTTTTCCTCCAGCCAATGTGGAAAATAGGTCCTCTGCTCTGAGCAGCGGGTATTGGTCCTGTAGGGAGACTCTGTTTATGGTAGACTTGTAATCTCCACAGATTCGTACGGATCCACCAGGCTTCATGACGGGGACGATGGGACTTGCCCAGTCGCTAAATTCCAAGGGGGAGATAATGCCTTCCCGCAGAAGCCGGTCCAGTTCATAGAAACATAGAAACATAGAAAATAGGTGCAGGAGTAGGCCATTCGGCTCTTCTAGCCTGCACCGCCATTCAATGAGTTCATGGCTGAACATTTTGCCCATGAATGGGCCCGCATAGTCTACATGCACCCGCGACCACGGTTTGGTGGGCCAGGGGCTTAGGGGGGCCTCCCTGGGGGCATTACTGAGTTGGGCACAAATGGTGCACTGCCAGACGCAGAGCTCCAAGTCCGCCTTTCTCCTCATCTCGGTCCTAAATGGCTTACCCCTTATCCTCAGACTGTGACCCCTGGTTCTGGACTTCCCCAACATTGGGAACATTCTTCTTGCATCTAACCTGTCTAAACCCGTCAGAATTTTAAACATTTCCATGAGGTCCCCTCTCATTCTTCTGAACTCCAGTGAATACAAGCCCAGTTGATCCAGTCTTTCTTGATAGGTCAGTCCCGCCATCCCGGGAATCAGTCTGGTGAACCTTCGCTGCACTCCCTCAATAGCAAGAATGTCCTTCCTCAGGTTAGGAGACCAAAACTGTACACAATACTCCAGGTGTGGCCTCACCAATGCCCTGTACAACTGTAGCAACACCTCCCTGCCCCTGTACTCAAATCCCCTCGCTATGAAGGCCAACATGCCATTTGCTTTCTTAACCGCCTGCTGTACCTGCATGCCAGCCTTCAATGACTGATATACCATGACACCCAGGTCTCATTGCACCTCCCCTTTTCCTAATCTGTCACCATTCAGATAATAGTCTGTCTCTCTGTTTTAACCTCACATTTATCCACATTATACTTCATCTGCCATGCATTTGCCCACTCACCTAACCTATCCAAGTCACTCTGCAGCCTCATAGCATCCTCCTCGCAGCTCACACTGCCACCCAAATTAGTGTCATCTGCAAATTTGGAGATATTACATTTAATCCCCTCGTATAAATCATTAATGTACAGTGTAAACAGCTGGGGCCCCAGCACAGAACCTTGCGGTACCCCACTAGTCACTGCCTGCCATTCTGAAAAGTACCCATTTACTCCTACTCTTTGCTTCCTGTCTGACAACCAGTTCTCAATCCATGTCAGCACACTACCCCCAACCCATGTGCTTTAGCTTTGCACATTAATCTCTTGTGTGGGACCTTGTCAAAAGCCTTCTAAAAGTCCAAATATACCACATCAACTGGTTCTCCCTTGTCCACTCTACTGGAAACATCCTCAAAAAATTCCAGAAGATTTGTCAAGCATGATTTCCCTTTCACAAATCCATGCTGACTTGGACCTATCATGTCACCTCTTTCCAAATGAGCTGCTATGAAATCCTTAATAATTGATTTCATCATTTTACCCACTACTGAGGTCAGGGATAGTATTAAAGCCAAGGAAGTGGCATACAAATTGGCTCCTTTTTTAAGAAGTGGGGTTACATTGGCTACCCTCCACTCGATAGGAATTGATCCAGAGTCAATGGAATGTTGGAAAATGACTGTCAATACATCCGCTATTTCCAAGGCCACCTCCTTAAGTACTCTGGGATGCAGTCCATCAGGCCCTGGGGATTTATCGGCCTTCAATCCCATCAATTTCCCCAACACAATTTCCCGACTAATAAGGATTTCCCTCAGTTCCTCCTCCTTACTAGACCCTCTGACCCCTTTTATATCCGGAAGGTTGTTTGTGTCCTCCTTAGTGAATACCGAACCAAAGTACTTGTTCAATTGGTCTGCCATTTCTTTGTTCCCAGTTATGACTTCCCCTGATTCTGACTGCAGGGGACCTACGTGTGTCTTTACTAACCTTTTTCTCTTTACATATCTATAGAAACTTTTGCAATCCGTCTTAATGTTCCCTGCAAGCTTCTTCTCGTACTCCATTTTTCCTGCCCTAATCAAACCCTTTGTCCTCCTCTGCTGAGTTCTAAATTTCTCCCAGTCCCCGGGTTTGCTGCTATTTCTGGCCAATTTGTATGCCACTTCCTTGGCTTTAATACTATCCCTGATTTCCCTTGATAGCCACGGTTGAGCCATCTTCCCTTTTTAATTTTTACGCCAGACAGGAATGTACAATTGTTGTAGTTCATCCATGCGGTCTCTAAATGTCTGCCATTGCCCATCCACAGTCAACCCCTTAAGTATCATTCGCCAATCCATCCCAGCCAATTCACGCCTCATACCTTCAAAGTTAGCCTTCTTTAAGTTCTGGACCATGGTCTCTGAATTAACTGTTTCATTCTCCATCCCAATGCAGAATTCCACCATATTATGGTCACTCTTCCCCAAGGGGCCTCGCACAACGAGATTGCTAATTAATCCTCTCTCATTACATAACACCCAGTCTAAGATGGCCTCCCCCCTAGTTGGTTCCTCGACATATTGGTCTAGAAAACCATCCCTTATGTTCATGTTCAGTCTTTTCTCTCATCACATAAGGCACAGCTCTAGCCTTGTGATGGACCGGTCTGGCATCCTGTGTGATGTAGATTTTAACTTTAGCCCCTTTGAAGATGCCCACACCTGGCTGAAAGACATGTTGAAAACGACTTAGAACTGTTAAGCAGGAGGTCCGTTCCTCTGACGACATGGCGTGAACATCATCCCATTTCCAATTTAGTTTTGCCAGCCAGCTTCTCCCCAACAGTGCTGGGAAATCTCTGGGGACAATCCACAGGGAAAGTCACTCACCGTCCCTTTGTGTGTGACTGAGAGCATGGCGCTGCCAAGGACTGGGACGATTTCTTTGGTATAAGTCCTGAGTTTGGTGTCGATCCTTGTGAGTTTTGGTCTGTTGCTTTTGTGCAGCCACAGCTGTTCAAATTGTTGGACGCTCATGAGAGATTGACTAGCTCCCGTGTCCAGTTCCATGTTGACGGGTATCCCGTTGAGTAGGACCCTCATCATTATTGGAGGTGTCTTGTTGTAAGAACAGTGGACATTGATCATGTTGACCCGCTGTACCTCGGTGTCCCGGGCACTGTACCCACCGTCTTCTGGTCTGCTTTCCGACCCTTCCGATTCGTATATCAGCCGAGCTGCTGTTTTTCTGCACATGCAAGCCAGATGCCCTGTATAGTTGCAGTTTCTGCAAACAGCATGCTGAAATCGACACCCCCTTGTTGAGTGCCTTCCCCCACATCTCCAGCACAAACCGCTTCCATTGTTTCCGAAGGATGAGCTGCGTCTGGCTGATCTCTCTTGAGCTTCTCTCAGTTTGTAGTTGATTGGTCACATTGCGGGTTGATGAGGTGTGAACGGCCGTTCATGTGGCCCTTGATGGCTTCTGGCGCCACTGCCTGCTGTTGAAGGCCTGCTCTCTTGCCTTTGTCTGTGTGTGGGGGTAGCGGCTCGTTTCACGCTGTGAACCCCTTGTTCCGATGTTTCGTTAGTTGTCGTACCCGCAGTATAGATCAACCTCGTTTCTTCTTCTCCTGCCAAGAATGTCTGTGCGACTAGTGCTGCCGCCTCTAGGGTCAAGTTCTTGATCTCTATAAGCTTTCGGAATATGCCCACTTTTGCCTGAGACCTGCCTTTATATACCTGTGTGGAACAGGTATACAGTGTCTCCTGCAAGTGCACCCCTGGTGGTAAAGTATGCTTGTGGTTACAGGTCATATCTAGTTACAGTCATGTATAGCATGGTAAGATACAGTTATATACAGTAGTGTGAGATACATGACAATTATAAAGGTATGAGGGCAGAGTTGGCTAAAGTGGACAGGGAAAATAAATTAAAGAGTAAGACGGTAGATAACCAGTGGAAAACATTTAAGGAGATATTTCATGACTCTCAGCAAAGATATATTCCAGTGAAAAAGAAAGACTCGAGAAAGACGAAAATCTGTGGATAACTAAGGAAGTAAAGGATGGTATGAAATTGAAAACAAAGGCATACAATGTTGCGATCAATAGTGGAAGGCCAGAGGAGTCGTAATTTTTTAGAAACTAGCAAAATTAGTTTATGAGAGTAAACTAGCACGAAATATAAAAACAGAAGTAAGTTTCTACAGGTATATGAAAAGGAAGAGAGTAACAAAAGTAAATATTGGTTCATTAGAGGATGAGACTGGGGAATTAATACTGGGAAACAGGGAAATGGCAGACTTTGAACAAATATTTTGTATCAGTCTTCACTAATAGCATTCCAAAAATTGATAATTAAGGGGCTATTGTGGGGCGGACTTAAAGCAATCACTATAAACTAATGGGACTAATGGTGGACAAGTCCCCTTGACCTAGGGTTTTAAAAGAAGTGGCTGCAGAGATAGTGGATACATCTACCAAAATTCCCTGGATTCTGGAGAGGTCCCAGCGGATTGGAAAACCGCAAAGGTAATGCTCCTACTTAAGGAGGGAGACAGAAAGCAGGAAACTATAGACCAGTTAGCCTAACATCTGTTATTGGGAAAATGTTGGAGCCCATTATTAAGGAAGCGGTAGCAGGATATTTAGAAAATCATAATGCAATCAAGAAGAGTCAGCTTGGTCTTATGAAAGAGAAATCATGTTTGACAAATTTGCTGGAGCTCTTTGAGGATATAATGAACAGGGTGGATAAAGGGGAACCATTAGATGTCGTGCATTTGGATTTCCAGAAGGTATTAAATAAGGTGCCACATAAAAGGTTACTGCACAAGATAAGAGCCCTTGGGTGTAACGGTAATATATTAGCATGGATAGAGGATTGGCAAACTAACAGAAAATAGAGAGTCGGGATAACTGGGTCATTTTAAGGTTGGCAAACTGTAACTAGTGGGGTTCCACAGACCAAATCCAAGACCACCCCAACCTCTGTCGTCGAGCTATAGTACGCAGACGACACCTGCATCTGCACACATAGAGGCTGAACTCCAAGACATAGTTAACATATTCACTGAGGCATACAAAACCACGCGCCTTACACTAAACATCCGTAAGATAAAGGTCCTCCACCAGCCTGTCCTTACCGCACAGCACTGTCCCCCAGTCATCAACATCCACGGTGCGGCCCTGGACAACGTGGACCACTTCCCATACCTCGGGAGCCTCTTATCAACAAGGGCAGACATTGACGACGAGATTCAACACCGCCTCCAGTGCGCCAGTGCAGCCTTCGGCCGCCTGAGGAAAAGAGTGTTCGAAGACCAGGCCCGCAAATCTACCACCAAGTTCATGGTCTATAGGGCTATAGTAATACCTGCCCTCCTGTATGGCTCAGAGGCATGGACCGTATATAGTAGACACCTCAAGTCGCTGGAGAAATACCACCAACGATGTCCCCGCAAGATCCTGCAAATCCCCTGGGAGGACAGATGCACCAACGTTAGTGACCTTGACCAGGCCAACATCCCCAGCATTGAAACACTGACCACACTCGATCAGATCCGCTGGGCAGGCCACATTGTTCGCATGCCTGACACGAGACTCCCAAAGCAAGCACTCTACTCGTAACTCCTTCACGGCAAACGAGCCAAAGGTGGGCAGAGGAAATGTTTCAAGGACACCCTCAAAACCACCTTGATAAAGTGCAACATCCCCACCAATATCTGGGAGTCCCTGGCCAAAGACTGCCCTAAGTGGAGGAAGTGTATCCAGGAGGGCGCTGAGCACCTTGAGTCTTATTGCCGAGAGCATGCTGAAACCAAGCGCAGGCAGCAGAAAGAGCGTGTAGCAAACCGGTCCCACCCACCCTTTCCCTCAATGACTATCTGTCCCACCTGTGACAGGGACTGTGGTTCTCGTATTCGACTGTTCAGTCACCTAAGAACTCATTTTTAGAGTTGAAGCAAGTCTTCCTCGATTCCAAGGGACTGCCTGTGATGATGACAGGGATCAGAACTGGATGTTCAATTATTTACAATCTATATTAATGACTTGAATGAAGGGACCGAGTGTAATGTAGCAAATTTGCTGATGATACAAAGATAGGTGGGAAAACAAGTTGTGAGGAGGACGCAAAGAATCTGCAAAGGAATATAGATAGGCTAAATGAATGGGCAAAAATTTGGCAGATGGAATTTAGGGCGCAAGATTCATAGAAACATAGAAACATAGAAAATAGGTGCAGGAGTAGGCCATTCGGCCCTTCTAGCCTGCACCGCCATTCAATGAGTTCATGGCTGAACATTCAACTTCAGTACCCCATTCCTGCTTTCTCGCCATACCCCTTGATCCCCCTAGCAGTAAGGACCTCATCTAACTCCTTTTTGAATATATTTAGTGAATTGGCCTCAACAACTTTCTGTGGTAGAGAATTCCACAGGTTCACCACTCTCTGGGTGAAGAAGTTCCTCCGCATCTCGGTCCTAAATGGCTTACCCCTTATCCTTAGACTGTGACCCCTGGTTCTGGACTTCCCCAACATTGGGAACATTCTTCCTGCATCTAACCTGTCTAACCCCGTCAGAATTTTATATGTTTCTATGAGGTCCCCTCTCATTCTTCTGAACTCCAGTGAATACAAGCCCAGTTGATCCAGTCTTTCTTGATAGGTCAGTCCCGCCATCCCGGGAATCAGTCTGGTGAACCTTCGCTGCATTCCCTCAATAGCAAGAATGTCCTTCCTCAGGTTAGGAGACCAAAACTGTACACAATACTCCAGGTGTGGCCTCACCAATGCCCTGTACAACTGTAGCAACACCTCCCTGCCCCTGTACTCAAATCCCCTTGCTATGAAGGCCAACATGCCATTTGCTTTCTTAACCGCCTGCTGCACCTGCATGCCAACCTTCAATGACTGATGTACCATGACACCCAGGTCTCTTTGCACCTCCCCTTTTCCTAATCTGTCACCATTCAGATAATAGTCTGTCTCTCTGTTTTTACCACCAAAGTGGATAACCTCACATTTATCCACATTATACTTCATCTGCCATGCATTTGCCCACTCACCTAACCTATCCAAGTCGCTCTGCAGCCTCACAGCATCCTCCTCGCAGCTCACACTGCCACCCAACTTAGTGTCATCCGCAAATTTGGAGATACTACATTTAATCCCCTCATCTAAATCATTAATGTACAGTGTAAACAGCTGGGGCCCCAGCACAGAACCTTGCGGTACCCCACTAGTCACTGCCTGCCATTCTGAAAAGTACCCATTTACTCCTACCCTTTGCTTCCTGTCTGACAACCAGTTCTCAATCCATGTCAGTACACTACCCCCAATCCCATGTGCTCTAACTTTGCACATCAATCTCTTGTGTGGGACCTTGTCGAACGCCTTCTGAAAGTCCAAATATACCACATCAACTGGTTCTCCCTTATCCACTCTACTGGAAACATCCTCAAAAAATTCCAGAAGATTTGTCAAGCATGATTTCCCTTTCACAAATCCATGCTGACTTGGACCTATCATGTCACCTCTTTCCAAATGCACTGCTATGACATCCTTAATAATTGATTCCATCATTTTACCCACTACCGATGTCAGGCTGACCGGTCTATAATTCCCTGTTTTCTCTCTCCCTCCTTTTTTAAAAAGTGGGGTTACATTGGCTACCCTCCACTCCATAGGAACTGATCCAGAGTCAATGGAATGTTGGAAAATGACTGTCAACGCATCCACTATTTCCAAGGCCACCTCCTTAAGTACTCTGGGATGCAGTCCATCAGGCCCTGGGGATTTATCGGCCTTCAATCCCATCAATTTCCCCAACACAATTTCCCGGCTAATAAGGATTTCCCTCAGTTCCTCCTCCTTACTAGACCCCCCGACCCCTTTTATAACCGGAAGGTTGTTCGTGTCCTCCTTCGTGAATACCGAACCAAAGTACTTGTTCAATTGGTCCGCCATTTCTTTGTTCCCCGTTATGACTTCCCCTGATTCTGACTGCAGGGGACCTACATTTGTCTTTACTAACCTTTTTCTCTTTACATATCTATAGAAACTTTTGCAATCCGTCTTAATGTTCCTTGCAAGCTTCTTCTCATACTCCATTTTCCCTGCCCTAATCAAACCCTTTGTCCTCCTCTGCTGAGTTCTAAATTTCTCCCAGTCCCCAGGTTCGCTGCTATTTCTGGCCAATTTGTATGCCACTTCCTTGGCTTTAATACTATCCCTGATTTCCCTTGATAGTTGTTCCTGATTTTTTGGAGCAACTGGTGTAGAATGGAGTATCTTAGAAATTCAAATTCTCGGCATTTAGTTTGCTCCAGTTCTAGTCAGTTAGAACAGTTTCACTTTGGAACAGAATTTTTTTTCCAAAAGAGGGCGTGTCTGGCCACTTACACCTGTTTTCAAAGTTTCGGCAGTGAAAACTTACTCCAAACTAACTTAGAATGGAGTAAGTGAAGATTTTTATACGCTCGAAAAAACCTTGTCTACACTTTAGAAAATCAGGCGTAGGTTACAAATCAGGCGTAGGGAATGGGGGGTGGGGGGTTTAAAGGGAAGTTTACAAAGATTAAACACTTCAGTTTTGCAAATAAAGAGCCATCATCAATAATAAATGATAAAACCATCAATAAATCAACCAATAAATCAATCAAAAAAAATTAATAATAATTTTGTTTTTTTTTAAATCAATAAATAAAACATTTTCTACTTACCGACTGCAGCACCGGGAGCCCTCCAACAGTGCCAGTGTGTCTTTGTCAGTGTCTCTATCTCTCTGTCTGTCTGTCTCTCTGTGTCTCTCACTCTCTGTCTGTCAGTGTCTGTGTTTCTGACAGCGAGGGGAGGGGGAGGAGGGGGGTAGAGGGAGAGAGGGGGGGAGCAGAGGGAGGGAGGCAGAGGGGGAGGGAGGGAAGGGGAGGAGGAGAAGGGGAAAGGGGGGGGAGAGGAGAAGGGGAAAGGGGGGGGAGAAGGGGAAAGAGAAGGGGAAAGAGAAGGGGGGAGAAGGGGAAAGAGAAGGGGGGAGAAGGGGAAAGAGATGGGGGGGAGAAGGGGAAAGAGATGGGGGGGAGAAGGGGAAAGAGATGGGGGGGAGAAGGGGAAAGAGATGGGGGGGAGAAGGGGAAAGAGATGGGGGGGAGAAGGGGAAAGAGAAGGGGGGGAGAAGGGGAAAGAGAGGGGGGAGAAGGCGAAGGAGAGGGGGAGAAGGGGAAGGAGAGGGGGAAGGAGAAGGGGGGAAAAGGAGAAGGGGGAAAAGGAGAAGGGGGAAAAGGAAAAGGGGGAAAAGGAGAAGGGGGAAAAGGAGAAGGGGGAAAAGGAGAAGGGGGAAAAGGAGAAGGGGGAAAAGGAGAAGGGGGAAAAGGAGAAGGGGGAAAAGGAGAAGGGGGAAAAGGAGAAGGGGGAAAAGGAGAAGGGGGAAAAGGAGAAGGGGGAAAAGGAGAAGGGGGAAAAGGAGAAAGGAGATGGGGGGGAGAAAGGAGATGGGGGGGAGAAAGGAGAAGGGGAGAAAGGAGAAGGGGGAGAAGGAGATGGGGGGAGAAAGGAGAAGGGGGGAGAAAGGAAAAGGGGGGAGAAAGGAGAAGGGGGGAGAAAGGAGAAGGGGGGAGAAAGGAGAAGGGGGGAGAAAGGAGAAGGGGGGAGAAAGGAGAAGGGGGGAGAAAGGAGAAGGGGGGAGAAAGGAGAAGGGGGGAAAGGGGGGGAGGAGAAGGGGGAGGGGGAAAGGAGAAGGGGAGGGGGAAAGGAGAAGGGGGAGGGGGAAAGGAGAAGGGGGAGGGGGAAAGGAGAAGGGGGAGGGGGAAAGGAGAAGGGGGAGGGGGAAAGGAGAAGGGGGGGGAAAGGAGAAGGGGGGTGGGAAGGAGACGGGGGGGGGGGGGGGGGGGGCTGAACGGGCCGGGCCCGGCCAGGCCCAAGGCTTCGGGCAGGGCCCGTCCGCAGCACCAGATTTACACGTAGGTGGTGTTGGGTCGGGTCGGGTCCGGGGTCCGGAGCGCGGGTCGGGTCGGGGGGAGCGTGGGTCATGGGGGGCGGAAAACGGGATGGTCTGAGAACGGGTCGGGTCGGTGGGGGGGGGGGGGGGGAGGAGGGAGGGAGGGTTGGTTCGGGTGGGGGGGGGGGTGGGGGAGGGAGCGCGGGTCGGGTCGATTCGGTTCGGTTCGTGTCGGGGGCGGGGGGAGGAAGGTCAGGTTGGGTCGGGTCGAGTCCGGGGGGGGGAGCGCGGGTCGGGTCGGGGAGGTGGTGGGAGGGAGGTCGGTTCGGTTCGGGTCAGCAGGGGGGAGGGAGAGGGAGGTCAGATTGGGTGGGGGGAGCGCGGGTCGGGTCCGGGGGCGGGGGGGTGGGGAAGCGGGAGTTGGGTTGGTGTCCGGGTCGGGTCCGGTCCGGGGGCGGGGGTCGGGAGGAAGCAGGAGCTGGGCATGGGAGGCAGCCTTATGCACGCAGCCCCAGTGAGGCCATTCGGCCACTGTTTTCAGCGCGGGGACCTAGCTCCGCTCCCCTACAGCTCATGCTGCGCCACGCCCGACTCCAGAGGACCAGCAGGGAGCCGGAGAATCTGTAAGTTTTTTTTAGGCGCACTTTGTGGCGCGAAAAATGGGCGTCCAGGTCGGGGCTGCGCCGTTCTAGGCGCTGGCTGAAACTTGGCCCCATAATGTGGGAAAATATGAGGTTATCCACTTTGGTAAAAAAAAGAAAAAAGCGAATTATTATTTAAATGGGGGTCGATTACAAAATGCTCCGGTACAGAGGGATCTGGGAGTCCTTGTACATGAAACTCAAAATGTTAGCATACAGATACAGCAGGTAATTAGGGAAGCAAATGGAATGCTGGCTTTTATCGTAAAGAGTATGGAGTATAAAAGTAAGAAAGTAGTGCTACAACTGTACAGGGTGTTGGTGAGGCCACACCTGGAGTACTGCATACAATATTGGTTTCCTTATTTAAGGAAGGATTTACTTGCATTGGAGGCAGTTCAGAGAAGGTTCACGAGATTGATTCCGGAGATGAAGGGGTTGCCATATGAAAGATTGAACAGGTATTGCCAATAGTCATTGAAGTTTAAAAGACTGAGAGGTGATCTTATTAAAGTGTGTAAGATTCTGACGGGGCTTAATAGAGTAGAAACATAGAAAATAGGTGCAGGAGTAGGCCCTTCGAGCCTGCACCACCATTCAATAAGATCATGGCTGATCATTCCTTCAGTACCCCGTTCCTGCTTTCCCTCCATACCCCATGGATCCCTTTAGCCGCAAGGGCCATATCTAACTCCCTCTTGAATATATCCAATGAACTGGCATCAAAAACTCTCTGCGGTAGGGAATTATAGATTAACAACTCTCAAGAGTGAAGCAGTTCCTCTTCATCTCAGTCCTAAATGGCTTACCCCTTATCCTACGACTATGTCCCCTGGTTCTGGACTTCCCCAACATCGGGAACATTCTTCCTGCATCTAACCTGTCCAGTCCCGTCAGAATTTTATATGTTTCTATGAGATCCCCTCTCATCCTTCTAAACTCCAGTGAACACAGGCCCAGTCGATCCAGTCTCTCCTCATATGTCAGTCCTGCCAGCCCAGGAATCAGTCTGGTGAACCTCCGCTGCACTCCCTCAATAGCAAGAACGTCCTTCCTCAGATTAAGGGACCAAAACTGAACACAATATTCCAGGTGGGGCCTCACCAAGGCCCTGTACAACTGCAGTAAGACTTCCCTGCTCCTATACTCAAATCCCCTCGCTATGAAGGCCAACATACCATTTGCCTTCTTCACCGCCTGCTGTACCTGTATGCCAACCTTCAGTGACTGATGAATCATGACACCCAGGTCTCGCTGCAACTCCCCTTTTCCTAATCTGCCGCCATTCAGATAATATTCTGTCTTCATGTTTTTGCCCCCAAGGTGGACAACCTCACATTTATCTACATTATACTGCATCTGCCATGTATTTGCCCACTCGCCTAACCTGTCCAAAGCACCCTGCAGCCTCTTAACATCCTCCTCACAGCTCACACCGCCACTCAGTTTAGTGTCATCTGCAAACTTGGAGATATTACACTCACTTCCTTCATCTAAATCATTGATGTATATTGTAAAGAGCTGGGGTCCCAGCATTGAGCCCTGCAGCACTCCACTAGTCACTGCCTGCCATTCTGAAAAGGACCCGTGTATCCCGACTCTCTGCTTCCTGTCTGCTAGCCAGTTCTCTATCCACTTCAGTATATTACCCCCAATACCATGTGCTTTGATTTTGCACACCAATCTCTTGTGTGGGACTTTGTCAAAAGCCTTTTGAAAGTCCAAATCCACTGGTTCTCCCTTGTCCACTCTACTAGTAAGATGCAGAGAGGATGTTTCCTCGCATGAGGGAATCGCGAACGAGGGGGCATAGTCTCAGAATAAGGGGTCACCCATTTAAAATGGAAATGAGGAGGAATTTCTTCTCTCAGAGGGTCGTGAGTCTTTGGAATTCTCTACCCCAGAGAGCTGTGGAGGCTGAGTCATTGAATATATTTAAGGTGGAGATAGACAGATTTTTGAGAGATAAGGGAGTCAAGAGTTATGGGGAGAGGGCAGGCCAAGATCAGATCAGCCATGATCTTATTGAATGGCGGAGCAGGCTCGAGGGGCCAGATGGCCTACTTTCTGTTCCTATTTCTTATGTTCTTATTTATCACCTAGCAATACTGAATGACCGTCTGACACACCAACCCGGGGTGGGGAGTGGGGGGCAGGGGTTATTCTTTCTTTTACACACAGGGCTGCGAGGTCCACATCTCCAATTTTATCAGCTCGGGTAGAATGAGAGTTGGCCCTGCAGACAACCCGCACCATCTAACGCACTGCTGCCAGCACCACCAACTCCTGCTCACGCGTGCTCCGTGTCTTGCCCAGTGCACTCCCCTCTTGATCATCCACGGTGGATGTGTCGGAGCTGGTGGTTGCGAGGGACAATGTGTGTGCTGGAAAGGCAGTTGTGGCCAGTTACCATGGGTGCTGGCCGGGAGAACATCTACAAAGAATGTCAAGTCCTTCATTGAAACACCTGTGAACTCATCCCTTTTTGGTGTGGAAGCAAGTCATCCTCGATACGAGGGACCGCCTAAGAGGAGGAGATATATTAGGCACTAGTTTGCAAAAGCACGGAGCTTGGAGACAGAGCTGGGAGATTCGCAAGCAGAGTGAGGAATTTTTTGAGCGCAGGAATTGGTGGAGAGGAGGAAGGCGGTGGAGACGTCTGACTGAAAAGGAGAAGTGGTGTCATGTATGTAACCACAATGTAACACCACTGTATTACTGTATACACTCAACCTAGATGCACACCTTGACCACAAGGGATGAACTTGTGGGAGACACTCCTTACCTGATCACACAGGTATAAAAAGGGAGGTCCCACACAGGGTCATGGTCTTTGGAGTCCTGTGAATAAAGAGTTAAGGTCACAGAGTGACCTTGTCCCCAGAATGTGCCTCGTGTGGTTTCATACTGTAGAGTATGGACTTCACATTGGCGACAAGAAACGGGAATTCACAACCCATGAGAATGGCCACCGGTAGCACAGAGGAACGGTACTATGTTGGGGAAGACTGGGACGATTCTGTTGAGAGGCTTCAGATAAGCTTCGTTATAAAAGAATGGCTGGGGGATGCAGCGGCCGACAAGCAAAGGGTTCATCTTTTGACCAGCTGCGGACCAAAGACTTGCACGTTTATGCAGGACTTACCAGCATCCGAAAAGCCGGCGGACAAAACCTTTGAAGAACTTAGCAAATTGATTGGGGAGCACCTCAAACCGGCGAGTAGCATACATAGAAACATAGAAAATAGGTGCAGGAGTAGGCCATTCGGCCCTTCGAGCCTGCACCGCCATTCAATGAGTTCATGGCTGAACATATACATATGGCCCGACACAGATTCTACACCCACCGACGTCGTGAAGGACAGAGCATACCAGACTTCGTAGCCGACCTCCGGCGTTTGGCCAGCCTCTGTAAGTTCACAGACGCCTGCAGGGGGGAGATGCTCAGGGACTTCTTTATCGAGGGCATCGATCATGCGGGAATTTTCCACAAATTAATTGAGACCAAGGATTTGAACTTGGAAGCGGCGGCGTTGATAGCTTAAACTTTCATGGCGGGGGAGGAAGAGACGAAAATAATATACGCGCGCAATTCTGCCTCTAACGCAGCGATGGATCAGGGAGTCAACATCATCAATGCGACTCAGAGCCCCGGAGGCAGGCAGGGGCAATCCGACACTCCCCAGCCAGCAACAGACCCCAGAGTAGGACTTCAACAGAGACAATGGCAGGCTGAACGGACATTCACGCCATCACAGTGGACAATGCGGCCCGGGATGGAGCCATTGACACCCACTAATAGGGTAATCAAGAGCAGTCAAAGGGACAGTCAGCGTGGAATGCCTGGCCATAGTCCCTTTGTTCCCAACAATGGAAACTTTAACTCATGCTGGAGGTGTGGGAGAAAACACTCAGCTAGCTCTTGCAAATTTCAACAATTTGTCTGCAGGAATTGCAATCTCAGTGGCCACTTAGATCGAATGTGCGGGAAGTCTGCAACCAGACTAATATATGAGGCGATTGGACCAGAAGAGGACTCTTTGAGGCAGGATGACTTTTGGGGCAAATCGATGGACGCCGAGGTTCAGCGAGTCCATGTGGTGAATATTCACAGTTCATACACCAAAATGCCACCAATGATGATGAGGGTTTTATTAAACGGTATCCCAGTACGCATGGAGCTGGACACTGGAGCCAGCCAGTCACTCATGGGCGTTCAGCAATTTGAGAAGCTATAACCACTTAAAGCCAGCAGACCCAAATTAGCACGTATTGAGACACAATTACGGACTTACACTAAAGAAATCATTCCGGTGCTAGGCAGTGCAATGTTGGCTGTCACACACAATGGGTTAGTGAATCGGCTGCCGCTCTGGATTGTCCCGGGCAGTGGTCCCGCACTGTTGGGGAGAAGCTGGTTAGCCGAGATGAACTGGAAATGGGGGGGATATTCACGCAATGTCATCTGTGGAGCGAAGTTCGTGCTCACAAGTCCTACAACAATTCGATTCACTATTCCAACCTGGCGTCGGGACTTTCAAAGGCAGTAAAGTAGTGATACACATCACCCCGGATGCCAGGCCAGTGCACCACAAAGCCAGAGCGGTGCCGTATGTGATGCGGGAAAAGATCGAGAGCGAATTGGACCGGCTGTTGAGAGAGGGCATCATCTCACCTGTTGAATTCAGCTACTGGGCAAGCTCCATTGTTCCCGTCCTGAAAGCGGACGGCTCTGTCAGGATCTGTGGTGACTACAAGGCCACCATCAATCGGGTGTCCCGACAAGATCAATACCCGTTCCCAAGAGCGGAGGACCTCTTCGATACGCTGGCAGGCGGCAAGCTGTTCAACAAGTTGGACCTCACTTCAGCCCATATGACCCAGGAACTAGCCGACGAATCTAAACTACTGACCACCATCATCACGCACAAGGGACTGTTCGTTTATAACAGGTGCCTGTTTAGCATTCGATCAGCGGCCGCGATTTTTCAACGTAACATGGAAAGCCTGCTTAAATCCATTCCTGGAACAATCGTATTCCAGGACGACATCCTCATCACGAGTCGAGACACCGAGGAACACCTACACAGCCTGGACGAGGTGCTACGCCAACTGGACCGGGTAGGCCTGCGACTCAAGAAGTATAAATGTGCATTCCTAGCTCCTGAGGTTGAGTTTCTGGGCAGGAGGGTTGCTGCAGATGGGATTCGGCCCACCGAATCCAAAACAGAGGCGATTCGACGAGCACCCAGGCCCTGCAACACATCAGAGTTGCGTTCATTCCTGGAAATGTTGAACTATTTCAAGAACTTTCTGCCGAACTTGAGCATGTTGTTGGAGCCGCTACATGTGCTCCTACGTAAGGGTTGCGATTGGTTTTGGGGGGACTGTCAGGAACGGCAATTTGATCGGGTACGAAACCTACTTTGTTCAAACAAGTTGTTGACCCTGTACGACCCGGAAAAAAATTGGTTCTGACATGTGATGCATCGTCCTATGGGGTTGGGTGCGTGTTGCAGCAGGGCAATGCTGAGGGTCAACTACAACCTGTGGCTTATGCCTCCAGGTCGCTCTCTCAAGCAGAACGGGGATATAGGATGGTCGAGAAGGAAGCGTTTGCATGTGTCTATGGTGTAAAAAAAATGCATCAGTATCTCTTTGGTAGGAAGTTTGAATTAGAGACGGACCACAAGCCATTAACATCCCTGTTGTCAGACAGCAAGGCTATCAATGCCAACGCATCAGCCCGCAGACAGCAATGGGCTCTCATGTTGGCTGCTTCTAACTACTCCATCCGGCACTGGCCCGGCACTGAAAATTGCGCTGATGTGCTCAGCAGGCTTCCACTGGCCACCACTGAGGGGGCAGCGGAGCAAAGCGCCGAGATGGTCATGGCTGTCGATGCCTTTGACAGCACAGGCTCCCCCATCACAGCCCGCCAGATCAAAATCTGGACAAACAGAGATCCCCTCCTATCCCTGATTAAGAAATGTGGCCTGACTGGGAATTGGGCGCCCACACACGGAGCATGCCCTGAGGAGGTCAGACCGTTCCACAGACGGTTGGATGAGCGCTCCATCCAAGCCGACTGTCTACTATGGGGCAGCCGGGTAGTCATGCCCCATACGGGCAGGGAGGCATTCACCTGGGAACTCAACAGTGAGCACCCAGGCATTGTGCTGATGAAAGCCATTGCCCGATCACACGTTTGGTGGCCTGGAATTGATTCAGACCTGGAACACTGTCTTCACAGGTGCACAACGTGTGCCCAGCTGGGTAATGCCCCCAGGGAGGCCCCGCTCAGACCGTGGCCCTGGCCCACCAGACCATGGTCACGCATTCATGTTGACTACGCGGGCCTGTTCATGGGTAAGATGTTCCTTATTTTGGTAGATGCATACTCGAAATGGATCGAGTGCATCATTCTGAATTCATGCACGTCATCCACCACCGTGGAAAGCCTACATGCGATCTTTGCAACCCATGGCTTGCCGGACATCCTGGTTAGTGATAATGGCACATGTTTCACAAGCTACGAATTCCGAGAGTTTATGTCGGGCAATGGCATCAACCACGTCAGGACATGGGGACTGGGAGAAATTTAGAACTCAGCAGAGGAGGACAAAGGGTTTGATTAGGGCAGGGAAAATGGAGTATGAGAAGAAGCTTGCAGGGAACATTAAGACGGATTGCAAAAGTTTCTATAGATATGTAAAGAGAAAAAGGTTAGTAAAGACAAACGTAGGTCCCCTGCAGTCAGAATCAGGGGAAGTCATAACGGGGAACAAAGAAATGGCGGACCAATTGAACAAGTACTTTGGTTCGGTATTCACGAAGGAGGACACGAACAACCTTCCGGTTATAAAAGGGGTCGGGGGGTCTAGTAAGGAGGAAGAACTGAGGGAAATCCTTATTCGCCGGGAAATTGTGTTGGGGAAATTGATGGGATTGAAGGCCGATAAATCCCCAGGGCCTGATGGACTGCATCCCAGAGTACTTAAGGAGGTGGCCTTGGAAATAGCGGATGCATTGACAGTCATTTTCCAACATTCCATTGACTCTACATCAGTTCCTATGGAGTGGAGGGTAGCCAATATAACCCCACTTTTTAAAAAAGGAGGGAGAGAGAAAACAGGGAATTATAGACCGGTCAGCCTGACATCGGTAGTGGGTAAAATGATGGAATCAATTATTAAGGATGTCATAGCAGTGCATTTGGAAAGAGGTGACATGATAGGTCCAAGTCAGCATGGATTTGTGAAAGGGAAATCATGCTTGACAAATCTTCTGGAATTTTTTTGAGGATGTTTCCAGTAGAGTGGATAAGGGAGAACCAGTTGATGTGGTATATTTGGACTTTCAGAAGGCGTTCGACAAGGTCCCACACAAGAGATTGATGTGCAAAGTTAGAGCACATGGGATTGGGGGTAGTGTACTGACATGGATTGAGAACTGGTTGTCAGACAGGAAGCAAAGAGTAGGAGTAAATGGGTACTTTTCAGAATGGCAGGCAGTGACTAGTGGGGTACCGCAAGGTTCTGTGCTGGGGCCCCAGCTGTTTACACTGTACATTAATGATTTAGATGAGGGGATTAAATGTAGTATCTCCAAATTTGCGGATGACACTAAGTTGGGTGGCAGTGTGAGCTGCGAGGAGGATGCTGTGAGGCTGCAGAGCGACTTGGATAGGTTAGGTGAGTGGGCAAATGCATGGTAGATGAAGTATAATGTGGATAAATGTGAGGTTATCCACTTTGGTGGTAAAAACAGAGAGACAGACTATTATCTGAATGGTGACAGATTAGGAAAAGGGGAGGTGCAAAGAGACCTGGGTGTCATGGTACATCAGTCATTGAAGGTTGGCATGCAGGTGCAGCAGGCGGTTAAGAAAGCAAATGGCATGTTGGCCTTCATAGCAAGGGGATTTGAGTACAGGGGCAGGGAGGTGTTGCTACAGTTGTACAGGGCATTGGTGAGGCCACACCTGGAGTATTGTGTACAGTTTTGGTCTCCTAACCTGAGGAAGGACATTCTTGCTATTGAGGGAGTGCAGTGAAGGTTCACCAGACTGATTCCCGGGATGGCGGGACTGACCTATCAAGAAAGACTGGATCAACTGGGCTTGTATTCACTGGAGTTCAGAAGAATGAGAGGGGACCTCATAGAAACATTTAAAATTCTGACGGGGTTAGACAGGTTAGATGCAGGAAGAATGTTCCCAATGTTGGGGAAGTCCAGAACCAGAGGTCACAGTCTAAGGATAAGGGGTAAGCCATTTAGGACCGAGATGCGGAGGAACTTCTTCACCCAGAGAGTGGTGAACCTGTGGAATTCTCTACCACAGAAAGTTGTTGAGGCCAATTCACTAAATATATTCAAAAAGGAGTTAGATGAGGTCCTTACTACCAGGGGGATCAAGGGGTATGGCGAGAAAGCAGGAATGGGGTACTGAAGTTGAATGTTCAGCCATGAACTCATTGAATGGCGGTGCAGGCTAGAAGGGCCGAATGGCCTACTCCTGCACCTATTTTCTATGTTTCTATGTTTCTATCGCCGTTCAAGCCGGCCTCCAATGGCCTGGCGGAACATGCGATCCAAATCATTAAGCAAGGTATGCTCAGGATTCAAGGACCCTTCCTACAATGCCGCCTATCACGTCTCCTGCTAGCCTATAGATCCCGACCGCACTCGCTCACGGGGGTCCCGCCCGCAGAGCTACTAATGAAACGGACACTCAAAACTCGGTTGTCCCTCATTCACCCAGTCCTAACCGACATAGTTGAGGGCAAGCGCAAGGCACAAAACGAGTACCATGAGTGTAATTCGAGGGGGAGATGTATAGAAATAAATGATCCTGTATTCGTCCTCAATCACGCCATGGGGCCCAAATGGCTTGAGGGCATTGTAATTGTCAAAGAGGGGAATAGAGTCATCATGGTAAAACTCAATAATGGTCAGATATGCCGTAAGCATCTGGACCAAGTAAAAAAAATGTTCAGCATCGACACAGAAGAACCTGAAGAAGACCATGAGATGGAGCTCACAACACCGCCAGTGAATGAGCAACAAGAGCAATCAGAAGAATGCACAGTCCCTGCGGTCAGCCCGGAATCATCACAGGTGACAGACACTCACGTCAGTGTCCAAAAACCAGAGCCCCAACTGTGGCGCTCCACGAGGGAGCGTAGACCACCTGAAAGACTAAACCTATGATCCCAATAAGACTTTGGGTGTGGGGGGGGAGGGGGGGGGCCGGCGGAGGTGATGTCATGTATGTAATCACAATGTAACACCACTGTATTACTGTATACACTCAACCTAGATGCACACCTTGACCACAAGGGGTGAACAGAAGCCACAGAACCCAAAGTCTCTAAGTTAATAGATCTGCGGGACAGCGAGAAGCTCTGTGCTCAAGCTCTATGCTTTTGCCAACTAGTGCCGAATATAACTCTTTTGCGGGGGGAACAAAATAAACATTAGATCAAGTGCCCCCCGATCTGGGGGACACACCAGACACTTAACTGCCCCTTTTTCTAATAAATGTTTTTTGTGTTTTTTTTGTGATTTTTTGGGGGGGGCATTAAAACCATATATTTTACAAGTGCCCCCTATAAAAGGGGAGGGGGACACTAAAAAGTGCCAAATATAACTCTTTTGAGTTTACCTGCGAAAACATAAAACATTAAACGGTGCCACCCGACCTGGGTGACACTCCAGACATTTACAAGGCCCTTTTTTTTTTTCCCCCCCCCTTTTTTTGTTTTTTTTGTGTTTTTCTTTTTTTGGTTTTTTTTTGGGCACTAAAATCACAATTTTCCCCAGTGCCCCCTATAAAAGGGAAGGGGGACACTAAAAGCACCGGCAATTAAAACAAATTAAACTTAAAAACGTAAAATCAAATTAAAATTTGGTTGCCGGGCGTGATGATGCACTCCAGTCCCTCCGGTGCCCACCTCTCGCGGAAGGCCGCGAGCGTACCGGTGGACACCGCGTGCTCCATCTCCAAGGACACCCTGGACCGGATGTAAGAGCGGAAGAGAGGCAGGCAGTCAGGTTGAACGACCCCCTCGACCGCCCGCTGCCTGGACCGGCTGAAAAGTGCCAAATATAACTCTTTTGAGTTTACCTGCAAAACATAAAAACATTAAACGGTGCCACCCGACCTGGGTGACACTCCAGACATTTACAAGGCCCTTTTTTTTTTCCCCCTTTTTTTTTTTTGGGCACTAAAATCACAATTTTCCCCAGTGCCCCCTATAAAAAGGGGAGGGGGACACTAAAAGCACCGGCAATTAAGACAAATTAAACTTAAAAAACGTAAAATCAAATTAAAATTTGGTTGCCGGGCGTGATGATGCACTCCAGTCCCTCCGGTGCCCACCTCTCGCGGAAGGCCGCGAGCGTACCGGTGGACACCGCGAAAGTGCCAAATATACCTTGAGAGTCAATCTACAGCTGCTTAATCAGCTTCTCGCCACAGCTTTTACCATCTACTCCAGCAACCACTTACAGCTGATAGCTGTTAACTGTTGCTGACTATGCAATTTCTTTCATGTGACAAGACAGCCAAATTACAATGTGTGATTATGAGAGCAGACCTGCGGGACAGCGAGAGGAGTGGTCGCAGATAAAGGTAGGCCCAAGAGCCTGGAGGGAGCGTGCGTGTTAGGGAGCGAGGTAAATGATGTCAGCACAAGGGAAGGTACTGATTGGTGAGTAGTTGGTAAATTTTTTTTCTGTTAAGTTACTTAACGGATCCGTTACAGACCCAATCCACGACCGGACCGGGGTCAAACAGGGCTGCGTCATTGCCCCAATCCTCTTCTCAATCTTCCTCGCTGCCATGCTCCACCTCACAGTCAACAAGCTCCCTGCTGGAGTCGAACTAAACTATAAAACCAGTGGGAACCTTCGCCGTCTCCAGGCCAGGTCCAAGAACACTCCAACCTCTCTCATCGAGCTACAGTACGCGGACGACGTCTGCGTCTGCGCACATACAGAGGCTGAACTCCAGGACATAGTCGACGTATTTACTGAGGCATACGAAAGCATGGGCCTTACGCTAAACATCCGCAAGACAAAGGTCCTCCACCAGCCTGTCCTCACAGCACAGCACTGCCCCCCAGTCATCAAGATACACAGCGCGGCCCTGGACAAAGTGGACCATTTCCCATACCTCGGGAGCCTCTTATCAACAAGAGCAGACATTGATGACGAGATTCAACACCGCCTCCAGTGCGCCAGTGCAGCCTTCAGCCGCCTGAGGAAAAGCGTGTTCGAAGACCAGGCCCTCAAATCTGCCACCAAGCTCATGGTCTACAGGGTCTCCTGTATGGCTGCCCTCCTGTATGGCTCAGAGACATGGACCATATACAGTAAACACCTCAAGTCACTAGATAAATACCAACGATGTCTCCATAAGATCCTACAAATCTCCTGGGAGGACAGATGCACCAACATTAGCGTCCTTGACCAGGCCAACATACCCAGCATTGAAGCACTGACCACACTTGATCAACTCCGCTGGGCAGGCCACATTGTCCGCATGCCAGACAAGAGACTCCCAAAGCAAGCGCTCTACTCGGAACTCCTTCACGGCAAATGAGCCAAAGGTGGGCAGAGGAAACGTTACAAGGACATCCTCAAAGCCTCCCTGATAAAGTACAGCACCCCCACAGACACCTGGGAGTCCCTAGCCAAAGACCGCCCTAAGTGGAGAAAGTGCATCCGGGAGGGCGCTGAGCACCTCAAGTCTCTTCGCTGAGAGCATGCAGAAATCGAGAGCAGGCAGCGGAAAGAGCATGCGGCAAACCTGTCCCACCCTCCCTTACCCTCAACGACTATCTGTCCCACCTGTGATAGGGACTGTTCAGCCACCTAAGGACTCATTTTTAGGGTGGAAGCAAATATTCCTCGATTCTGAGGGACTGCCTATGACTGACTGATGAAGCAGAAGCATGGCAGGGCACCTTGGTCCTGTGGAATGCACATCTTGTGGGAAGTCCAAGATGCTTCCTGTATCTTGGACAACCACATGGCCAGGAAGTGTCATCAGCTGGAGGAGCTGAAGCTCCAGATTTACAAGCTTGAGCAGCAGTTGGCGTCACTGCGATGCATCCGTGAGGCTGAGAGCTTCGTGGATACGACGTTTCAGGAGGTGGTCACCCCACAGCGCAAGAGTGTATAGGCAGAGAGGGAATGGGTCACAGTCAGACAGCCAATGAGGACCAGGCAGGTATTGCAGGAGTCCCCCGAGTGCATCTCACTCTCTAGCCAGTATTCCATACTGAATACTAGTGAGGGCAATGGTTACTCTAGGGACTACAGGCAGAGCCAAGTCCATGGCACCACGAGTGGCTCCGCTGTATGAGAGTGGAGGAGGAGGAAGATCAGGAAAGCAATAGTGATAGGAGATTCAAAAGTTAGGGACGTTTCTGCGGCCACAGACGTGATTCCAGGATGATATGTTGTCTCCCTAGTGCCAGCATCAAGGATGTCACTGAGTGGCTGCAGAACATTCTGAGGGGGGAGGGTGAACAGCTAGAGGTCATGGTCCCTGATAGAAAGAGGGATGAGGCAGATTTTAGGGAGCTAGGAAAGAGATTTAAAAAGCACGATGTTAAAGATAGTAATCTCCGGATTACTCCCGGTGCCAGAAGCTAGTGAGTATAGAAATAGGAGGATAGAAGAGATGAACGCGTGGGTGGAGAGATGGTGCATGAGGGAGAGCTTCAGATTCCTGGGGCATTGGGACCGGTTCTGGGGGAGATGGGACCTCTACAGACCGGTCGGGTTGCATCTCAACAGAGCTGGGACCAATGTCCTCGCAGGGGGTGGGGGTTGCTAGGGCTGTTGGGGAGGGTTTCAACTAATTTGGCAGGGGGATTGGCACCAGAATGTAGCATTAGAAAGGAGAAACAAAGTGCACAAAGGAGTGGGTGAGACAACTAGAGCTAGAGGAAGAAATAGTATGGAAATAGGTGGGGTCACACTATGAGAGAATACAGGAAGGTCTCAGACAGGTTTACAGTGCATGTGTGTGAATGCACAAAGTGTGGTAAAGAAGGTGGTGAGCTGCAGGCGCAAATAGACAAATGGGAATATGATGTCATGGTGATAACTGAGACCTGGCTCAAAAAAAGGCAGGATTGTGTACTAAATATTCCTGGATATAAGGTGTTCAGAAAAGATAGGGAGGGAGGGAAGAAAGAGAAGGGAGGTGGGGTGGTAGTATTGATTGAGGAGAATATTGCAGTGCTGGAGAGAGAGAATTTCCTGGAGGATCAAGGACAGAATGTATTTGGTTAGAGTTGAGAAACAATACAGGTGCCATTACACTAATAGGTGTATTCTATAAGCTGCCAACTAGTGGGAAGGATATAGAGGAGCAAATATGCAGGGACATTTCAGAGAGATGCAAAATCTATAGAGTAGTGATAATGGGGGACTTCAACTATCCTAATATAGACTGGGATAGTAATAGTTTAAAGGTCAGAGAGGGGGAAGAATTTCTGAAGTGTGTTCAGGAGAACTTTCTTGATCAGTATGTTTCCGGCCTAACGAGGAAGGAGGCATTGCTGGATCTGGTTCTGGTTCTGAGGTTGGTCAAGTGGAGCAAGTGTCAGTAGGGGAAGATTTAGGGAACAGTGATCACAGTATCATATGGTTTAGACTAGCTATGGAAAAGGATAGGGAACAGTCTAGAGTAAAAATACTTAATTGGAAGAAAGCCAATTGGGTTGAGAATGGATCTGGCCTGGGTAAATTGGAATCAAAGATTGACAGGCAAAACTAATCGAACAATGGGCTGCCTGTAAAGAGGAGATGCTTTGGGTACAGTCGAGGTACAGTCCCACAAGGGGGAAACGTAGAGCAATCAAAGCTAGAGATCCCTGGAATACAAAAAAGATTGGGGCCAAAATTGCTCCTTCCCTTAAAGCCTGTTACTGCTGGAAATCGGCGGCCACGCTGCGGAGTGCAATGGCCTCCGATTTTTTGTGCAATGGCCGCCACTTTGAAAATTCTGCTCCTGCGGTAACCCGGCGGCGACCCGCTCTCCCCCACTACCGCTCCGCTGCTGCCGATCTGTCCTAAGTGCATGCACTACTGATGTTTCCCACCCGATGACGAAATTCCGCCGGAAAAATCTTCCTCCCACCGCTCGGTGTCACCAGCAGCTTTTTCTGCTGGTGCACTGAGCTTGGAGTCCTTCTAAAATGGCGGTCCGGCTCCCATTCAAGGGAAGGGCCTGCTGCTGCAGCCGCCATGCTTTTTGTTGTCGGCCGACGATTATGCCCCCGAGTTCGGCCGGGCCGCCAACAGGCAACCTGGCACCCCCTCTTGGGTGCCAGGCCCCTGGCCCAGCAAAACCCTCCCTGGTGGCCCAGTGGACCAAACTTAAAGAAATGCACAAGCTCTCCTCTTTAAGTGAAGGTGAGAGCCGTGGTGACACAGCACCATGATGATGTCATCAGCACTACGCTGATGACTGACAGCGGCTGCCACTACACCCGCCCCCAACTTCAGTCCCTTTATACTGCGAACTTCTGCTTACCGCCAAACATCCATCCCCATTATGACCGACTTCCGGTGGGCTGAAAAAAAAAAGCCAAAGAACAGAATTTCGCTCAAGAGGACACCGCATCGACCGCAGCGGTAAAAACAACAGAAACAGGGCAGGTGCGCCCCATTTCCAGCGGTGGGCAATTTCAACCCCATAGAGAGTAAGATGAAGCAGAAAAAGGGGGCATATGACAGATGTCAAGTTCAGAATACGGATGAGAACCAGACTGAATATAGAAAGTTCAGAGGGGTAGTGAAAAAGGAAATAAGCAGGGCAAAGAAAGAATATGAGAACTGATTGGCAGTTAACACAAAAGGGAATCCAAAAATCTTCTTTACGTATATAAATAGTAAACGGGTAGCAAGAGGAAGAGTGGGGCCGATTAGGAACCAAAATGGAGAGCTACGCATGGAGGCAGAGGGCATGGCTGAGGTACTAAATGAGCACTTTGCATCTGTCTTTACCAAGGAAGAAAATGCTGCCAAAGTCATAGGGAAAGAGGAGCTAGTTGAGATACTGGATGGGATAAACATTGTTAGGGAGGATGTACTAGAACGATTGACTGTACTTAAAGTAAATAAGTCACCAAGACCGGATGAGTGCATCTTAGTATGCTGAGGGAAGTGAAGGTGGTAATTGCAGAGGTACTGGCCATAATCTTTCAATCTTCCTTGGATACGAGGCTAGTGCCAGAGGACTGGAGAATTGCAAACGTTATACCCTGTTCAAAAACAGGGTGCAAGTATAAACCCAGCAACTACAGGCCAGTCAGTTTAATCTCAGTAATGGGGAAGCTTTTAGAAATGATAATCACGGACAAAATTAACAGTCACTTGGACAAGTGTGGATTAATTAAGCAAAGCCAGCACTGATTTGTTAAAGGCAAATAGTGTTTGACCAACTTGATCGAGTTTTTTGATGAGGTAACAGAGGCGGTTGATGAGGACAAATGTGGTTGATGTGATGTACATGATCTCTGTATGAGTAGGAAGCCTTGCAATTTCTGAGGAGGGAGTCCATACTGGACATGGCAAAGTAGATGAAGAAGTAATTATAAGAAAATAATCATCATACATAACTTGCATGGTATACACAACAAAAGATATGGATTGATTTTGCAAAAATTACTTCTTCATTAAGGAGGGAGAAGTATAGCTCCACCTAGTGGACTACTGTGGTAATGCACCTCTGATGTATAATATAATACAAGGTCACATGATAAGTTTCTGTAGAGCCATCTTGTAGTCTGTGTGTTTGTGATGTCGTAAAGAATATATCACATTTTTGTCTCTCTACAACTTCAGACTGTTTGTCTGCCTGACTCGCACTCAGACTTAAATTCTGACTTTCTCTTGGGCTTGTTTCCAGTACATCTGATGTAGGATTTGCTACTGGTACTCTAATTGTAACAAGACTATCTGACTCATCAGAAATAATCGAATAATTCCAACTTTCAACTCCTTCCACATCTGTAGGTAAAATATGATCAATGTGAATAAACCTAACCTTTCCATGATCAAACATCTTGACCAAATATGTGCGAGGACCACATATCTTCACTACTCTTCCTGGTAACCACTTTAACCATTTATGGTGATGGTTCTTCATGCTCACCTTCTGATTCAATTTCACACTTCTCTCTCTTACTCTGCCTCTATCATGATTCTCTTTCTGTCTTAATTGTTTCTCTTCTGCTTACTGTGCCAAGTTTGGTTTTAACAACAAGAACCTGGTTCATGGCTGCCATTTGAGAAACAATTCTGCTGGTGTTCTACCAGTATTTCTACGAGGTGTTTTATGATAAGTAATTAGAAAATTTGCGAGTTTGTGATCCAACAACAACTGCCATTTCTTTGGATTTGGATTCAACATTTGCTTGATGAGGGCACGTTTTACAAGTTGTACAGTGCGCTCTGCTGCAACATTTGAAGCAGGGTGGCAAGGTGGAACCTTGGTATGTTTCACACCATTTCTGCTCATAAACTGTAAATTCTTCTGAAAAAAATTGCAGCCCATTATCAAACACAATTTCTTCTGGGAGGCCATATGAAGAAAACAATCTTTGCAAATTGTCTAGTGTTTTACTTGTTGTTATTTTCCGCATCAGAAACACCTCTAGCCACTTCAAATGGCTATCAATCACAATGAACAATTGTTGTCCTTCTAACTCAGCAAAATCTATATGTAACCTTTGCCATACCCTGTGAGGCCATTTCCATGGCTGTAATGGTACTGATGGTGGTTTCTTGCTTACCGATTGACATGTTGTACACTGACTAACGATATATTTTATATCTTTATCTAGACCTGGCCACCATAAGTAACTGTGAGTAAAACTCTTGGTCAAGCACATTCCCAGGTGCTGGTCATGAAGATCTCCTAACAATTTGGACCTGAGTTTATTTGGAATAACTACTCTTGCACCCACAGGATACAATCTTTTATTCACTGATAATTCATTCCTATGAACGAGGTATGGATGAATACCTTTCTCGGATACCTGGTTTGGCCAGCCATTTGCTGTATAATCACACACCTTTGACATAACTGGGTCACGTTTGGTTGCTCTACCAATCTCTTGAGCTGTGACTGGCAGTTCATCAACGTATGAAAAATAGAACACTTCTTCCACCTTGGAGATAATGTCCTCAGTTTCTAGTCTTTTGATTTCTTGCTCAACTTTTTCTTTTAGTGCGTACGATACGGGATGTGGCTTGCAATAAACTGGTCTTGCATCCTTCTGCATTCTGACACTCTCCTTGAAGTCTTGGATCAGACTGCCTGTTTCGTGGAACACCTTTGGATACTGCTTGACATCATCCTTCGATGCAAATTTTGTTTCCACACGAAAAATCTAATTTCAATCCAGCTTCAGTGATCCCAACTAATTTCTACCTATTAAGGCAGGCTTGTCTCCTGACACTACTAAGAAAGGGAAGCTCTGAAACTGATCCTTGTATTTCACCGATACAGTGATACATCCTACCACAGGGATTTGCCCTCCTGAGTAGCTTCGCAGCTCTATCTTCGACTTTTCCAGTGGAAAATCATTCAACTTGTTGAGATATAGTGATTCCGGTACTACATGCACGGATGCACCAGTGTCGATTTCCATGGGTGTCCTGGTTCCTACAACATCTACTTGGATGACGATACTTCGTGAATCACTGTTAGATACTCTCGTGCTTCTGATGACTTGTATCTCCAGAACCTGCTCTTCCTGTTGCTTCTCGTCAATGCTATGTAGTCTCTGGCAATTTCTACTTATAGAATTGAACATCAGTTTACTCTTCAGTCGGCATGCCTTTGCAAGATGTCCAGTTTTCTTGCAACAGAAACACTCTGCCTTCACATATGGACAGCTTTGAGCAATGTGTTGTCCCAAGCACCGATAGCACGACTTCAATGTATTGTTACCATGGCCACTCGCTGAGGCCTTGGGGCCCAACTGCCTTTTACTTTTAACCTGCTGGTGATTCAACTCGGTTGTCTAATGACTGGAAATGGGTCCAAATTCTCGGGAGTATTGGTCGGCCATATCCGTCAACATAGTTGTCTGACATGCTAAATTAAAAGTCAAGTTAGGAGTTGTCAACAACTTCCTTCTGATTGCTTCATTTTTCGATTGGAAACTTCGCCTTTTGTTATTTGTGAGCATGGCTTTTGCCGCCACATTCAGGAAGTGCATTACAATCTTGTACTTGCACCCCACATCCAGAGTGTGCACGGGTGACAGCCCTAGTACACCTGGGGCTATACAGGGAGGCTCCCTATTTCCCTCCGCCCTGCCACAGAACCCTCCAGCAAAATGCATGAGTGAAATGAGGAATTCACTGAGGATGGCAGGAAGGACTGAACACAAAATATTCCTGTACAACAATAAATACTCAACCATCTTACTCTCTCAAGAACTTGGACAACTCTCCAGTTACAAACTCAATTGTTCTAAAGCAGAGGACATCTTCCTCACACAGGATGTCCCCACAAAATACAAGAATCCTAATCCTCTGTATTTCCAGGGGCCGGGTTCTGATGTCACACCAAAACTCTTCCCCCTGCCGCAAACCAGCTTACATGTTGACCTAACCAGATAGAATAAGCGTCCCTTATCATTCCTGGATGGAGTGGACAGTGTAAAGATAAATTTTCTCTCCCCCTCACTTCTTTACCCATTTCAGATGCTTCCTGTCAAGGTACCAGCCCAACAATTCCATGATCTGGAATGTAACATCTCTGTTCCTCTGTGCAGGCACAAATATGCCTCCAGCAATCAAAAGGGGGACTTAGCCTCCCAAATTTCAAGTGATTATAGCATGGCTCCAAGCCTCTCAGCAAAATCCATGGCTGAGATAACCCCCTGCTTAGTTAGCCATTAGTGGGAAGCTTTTAGAAACAATAATCATGGACAAAATTAAGAGTCACTTGGACAAGTGTAGATTAATTAAGGAAAGCCAGCGCGGATTTGTTAAAGGCAAATCATGTTTAACCAACTTGATCGAGTTTTTTGATGAGGTAACAGAGAGGGTTGATGAGAGCAATGCGGTTGACATGATCCCTATGTACTGCAGCATTCTGTAATTTCTCTCCATTTAAACAATAATTTGCTTTTTTATTTTTCCTGCCAAAGTGGACCAAAACTGAACACAATATTCCAGGTGAGGCCTCCCCAAGGCCCTGTACAACTGCAGTAGGACCTCTCTGCTCCTATACTTAAATCACCTAGCTATGAAGGCCAACATGCCATTTGCCTTCTCCACCGCCTGCTGTATCTGCATGCCAACTTTCAATGACTGATGTACCATGACACCTAGGTCTCGTTGCACCTCCCCTTTTCCTAATCTGCTGCCAGTCAGATAATATTCTGCCTTCATATTTTTGCTACCAATGTGGATATTTATCCACATTATACTGCATCTGCCATGCATTTGCCCACTCACCTAACCTGTCCAAGTCACCCTGCAGCCTCTTAGCATCCTCCTCACAGCTCACACCGCCACCCAGCTGAGTGTCATCTGCAAACTTGGAGATATTACACTCAATTCCTTCATCTAAATCATTGCTGTATATTGTAAATAGCTGGGGTCCCAGCACTGAGCCCTGCGGCACCCCACTAGTCACTGCCTGCCATTCTGAAAAGGACCCATTTATCCCGGCTCTCTGCTTCCTGTCTGCCAAGCAATTCTCTATCCACGTCAATACATTACCCCAATACCATGTGCTTTAATTTTGCACACCAATCTCTTGTGTGGGACCTTCTCAAAAGCCTTTTGAAAGTCCAAATACACCACATCCACTCGTTCTCCCTTACCCACTCTACTAGTTACATCCTCAAAAAATTCTAGAAGATTTTAAAGTGAAAAGGTAAGTTAAAAAAGGCTGTTAATTATCTGTCAACAAGTCAACAATGAGTTTAATTGGGTGCCCCGCCACTGCAAGTCGGGTCTGCTCAGTGCTGACTGATCTGACATTGGAAAAGGAGCAAGGCAGCGGGTTGACAGCGGGGTCCCGACCCGCTGTATAAAAAAAACACTTTCACACCCGACCTGCTATCAATCGCACCCACTGGACCCCCACACAATCCAGCTCATTGTGTTTCACTGATTGAGGCTTCTTCTGTCAAACCCCATAGCTGTAAAAGTACATTTAAATCTCTTAAAAGTATAAGCAACTTACCAATCCTTCAACCACTCGACAACAAATCACAGAGAAAAAATATTTGAATTCCATGTTAAGAACTTTAACACATCTAGGTTAACATTCATGGCTCTACTAAACAGCAGCTACCCAGCAGTGCTAGTATTTACATAAAACTTCACTTACCGAACACAAAGTTATCTGGTCTGAAGATCTGCCCAAAGGGTCCAGAACGAACAGAATCCATAGTACTAGGTTCCAAGTCCACAAGGATAGCACGAGGCACAAACTTACCACCTGTTCAGAAGTAGTTTTAAAAAGGATATAAACAAACAGTAGAAAGCAATTATGCACCTGAAATATGTTAGGATGCAAGATTGATACCTGTGGCCTCATTGTAATAGACGTTAATCCTCTCCAGCTGGAGATCACTCTCTCCGTGGTAGGTTCCTGTGGGGTCAATACCATGCTCATCACTGATGACTTCCCAGAACTAAACAGGAAATAAGATCACATCAAAGCACATTTAGGACACAAGTCAGCAAAATGTCCTTGCTCATTTTTAGCTCACACAAATTTTCTTGGATGAAATTTTGGCTGGAGTCAGCTTTGGCTTAATGGTAGCATTCTTGCATCTGAGTCAGAAGGCTGAAGTCCCACTCCAGAGACTTGAGCGCATGATCCCTGCTGACACTCCAGTATTGAGGGAGTGCTGCACTTTCAGGGGTGCCATCTTTCAGATGAGATGTTAAACTGCCATTGGCATTATTCAAAGAGAAGGGGAGTTCTCCCCGGTGGCCTGGCCAATATTTATCCCTCAACCAACACCAAAAAATAAATTATCTGGTCAGTCTCACATTCTTGTTTATGGAACCTTGCTGTGCACAAATTGGCTGTCGGGTTCTCTACATTACAACAGTGACTACACTTCAAAAAAGTTCTTCATTGGCTGTAAAGTGCTTTGGGATGTCTTGAGGTTGTGAAAGGTGTTATATAAATGCAAGTTCTTTCTTTATTACAACAGGAATACAAGTTGTTGTTATGAGGTTACACAAAGATTCTCAAGAGGAAATTTGGGCTGAAATCGTTTATTTTTAGTAAAACTCAGTTGAGTCTGAAGAAAGCAGCTGTAACGTCATCATGCCAAGATATTAAAGAACTCTATGCTTACTTACAGTGCCTATTTTAACATTGTGTTTTCCCTTAATTGATTTCTATTGGGGTATTCAGTGATAGAAATGGTCCTCACGTAGTGAATTATGCGCATGACATACGAAGAATCAGTGGGCCATCCATTATCGAAAGAATCAGTGTGGCCATCCATAGTTAAGAATGTAACATTCAACTGGTATAATCAGAACTCAATCCTTCATTTCTAAGAGAGAAGAATTAACAATTTCTGAGAGAAATATTCTAGTATTAGGTCAGTGGTGGGCAAAATATGGTTCGCCAAGTAATTCTATCCAGCCCGCTGGATGAAACAGAAATACAACGTGAGACTGAGCTCGAGCTGCACATTCGTCTATGCACTTTCACTTCTCATGGGTCAGAGACAGACCCGAATTACAGCCAAGGAAAGTGTTGTGTATCTGTAAAGCATGCACTCCCATGTTCCGCCCAGGGAGCGCATCTCCAGAAGTCCCATGGGATCCCAGCATCCCTTGGAAGCACTGTATATAAGCCGGCCCCTAAGGCCTGTTCCTCACTCTGAAGTGTCTTAATAAAGACTGAGGTCACTGTTACTTTAACCTCCCTGTGTGCAGTCTCATCTGTGTTAGGAACACAATAACTGGCGACGAGTATACAAATCCAACGCAAAGATGCAGCAAACTGTGGGCATCCTGAAAAAGTTCTCGGAGGGTGAGGACTGGGAAGCCTATGTCGAATGGCTAGACCAGTACTTTGTAGCCAACGAGCTGGACGGAGAAGGAAGCGCTGCAAAAAGGAGAGCGGTCCTCCTCACAGTCTGCGGGGAACCGACCTACAGCCTCGTGAAGAATCTTCTGGCTCCAGTGAAACCCACAGATAAATTGTATCAGGAGCTGTGTACACTGGTTCGAGAGCATCTTAACCCGAGGGAGAGCATGCTGATGGCGAGGTATCGGTTCTACACATGCCAGCGATCTGAAGGTCAGGAAGTGGCGAGCTGTGTCGCCAAGCTAAGGTGACTTGCAGGACAATGGGAGTTTGATGGCTACCTGGAGACTTTTTTGCACTGGGCATTGGCCACGAGACCATCCTACGAAAATTTTTGACTGTAGAGACACCGACCCTCAGTAAGGCCATTGCGATAGCACAGGCGTTTATGTCCACCAGTGGTAACACCAAACAAATCTCTCATCACACGAGTGCTAGCAGTGTTCATAAATTAACTGGAACTGTGTTTGTGAGCAGAAATCTACAGGGCAGAAACCACGAGTCTGCAACTGCCAGCAGGCCTCCGGTGACCCAGAGTCCGCAACAAAGGATGAATGCAAGGCAATTCACACCTTGTTGGCATTGTGGAGGCTTCCATTCAGCCTATTCATGCCGCTTCAAAGGGTATGTTTGCAAGAGCTGTGGAACAATGGGGAACCTCCAACAAGCTTGCAGGTGAGCTGCATGCTCCGCAAAACCTGCTAACCACCACTTGGCAGAGGAAGATTGCTCCATGGTGGATCAAAGCAATCTCAAGCCTCAGAGAGAGGAGGCAGATGCCGAAGTACATGGGGTGCACATATTTTCGACGAAATGTCCACCTATAATGCTAAACGTAAAATTGAATGGCTTACCCGTAGCCATGGAACTGGACACTGGTGCTAGCCAATCCATCATGAGTAAAAAGATGTTTGAGAGACTGTGGTACAACAAGGCACTCAGACCAAACCTGAGCCCCATCCACACGAAACTGAGAACGTACATCAAAGAACTTATTACTGGCCTGGGCAGCACCGTGGTCAAGGTCACCTACGAGGGCACGGTGCACGAACTGCCACTCTGGATTGTCCCGGGCGATGGGCCACACTACTTGGAAGGAGCTGGCTGGGCAAAATCTGCTAGAACTGGGATGACATCCGAGCGCTATCACATGTTGATGAGGCCTCATGTACCCAGGTACCCAGGTTCTTAACAAATTTCCTTCCTTTTTTGAGCCAGGCATTGGAAACTTTTCCGGGGCGAAGGTGTGGATCCACTTGGTCCCAGAGGCACGACCCATTCACCACAAGGCGCGAGTTGTACCTCACATGATGAGGGAGAGAGTGGAAATCGAGCTGGACAGGCTGCAACGCGAGGGCATCATCTCCCCAGTGGAATTCAGTGAGTGGGCCAGCCTGATTGTTCCAGTACTCAAAAGTGATGGCACGGTCAGGATTTGCGGCGATTATAAAGTAAATATTAATCGTTTCTCGCGACAGGACCAATATCCGCAACCTAAGGCAGACGACCTATTTGCGACGCTGGCAGGAGGCAAGATGGTCACCAAGCTCGACCTGACTTCGGCCTACATGACGCAGGAGCTGCAGGAGTCTTCGAAGAGCCTCACCCGCATCAACACGCACAAGGGACTGTTCATCGACAACAGATGCCCGTTTGGAATTCGGTCAGCTGCAGCGATCTTCCAGAGAAACATGGAGAGCCTACTCAAGTCAGTACCACGCACGGTGGTTTTTCAGGACGACATATTGGTCACGGGTCGGGACACCGTCGAACACCGACAAAACCTGGAGGAGATCCTCCTGCGACTGGATCGCGTAGGACTGCGGCTGAAGATGTCGAAATGCATCTTCATGGCAACAGAAGTGGAGTTTTTGGGGAGAATGATCACGGCGGACGGCATTCGGCCCAGAGACGCCAAGACAGAGGCTATCAGGAACGCGCCCAGGCCACAGAACGTCACGGAGCTGCGGTCGTTCCTGGGACTCCTCAACTATTTTGGAACTTCCTACCGGGGTTAAGCACCCTCTTAGAGCCCCTACATGTGTAATTGCATAAAGGTGAGAACTGAGTATGGGGAAAAAACCAAGTAATTGCTTTTGAGCAAGCCAGAAACATTTTATACACCAACAAGCTGCTTGTACTGTATAACCCGTGTAAAAGACTTGTGCTAGCATATGATGCGTCGTCGTACGGAGTCGGGTGTGTATTACAACAAGCTAACGTTGCGGGGAAATTGCAACCTGTCGCCTATGCTTCCAGGAGCTTGTCTAAGGCTGAGAGGGCCTACAGCATGATTGAGAAAGCGGCATTAGCGTGTGTGTTCAGGGTAAAGAAAATGCATCAGTACCTGTTTGGCCTCAAATTTGAGCTGGAAACTGATCACAAGCCCCTCATATCCCTGTTCGCTGAAAACAAGGGGATAAATACTAATGACTCAACCCACATACAAAGGTGGGCACTTGCGCTATCAGCATATAACTATACCATCCGCCACAAGCCAGGTACAGAGAACTGTACGGATGCTCTCAGTTGGCTACCATTGCCCACCACGGGGGTGGAAATGGCGCAGCCTGCAAACTTGTTGATGTTGGCACAGCCCGCAGACTTGTTGATGGTCATGGAAGCGATTGAAAATGATAAATCACCTGTCACGACCCGCCAGATTAGGTCTTGGACCAGCCAAGATCCTCTGCTGTCCCTAGTAAAAAACTGTGTACTGCATGGGCCAGCATCCCCGTTGAAATGCAAGAGCCAATCAAGCCGTTCCAGTGGCGAAAGGACGAGCTGTCCATTCAGGCAGACTGCGTGTTGTGGGGTAACCGCATAGTGCTACCCAAAAAGGGCAGGGAGACGTTCATCTCGGATCACCACGGCACACATCCGGGTATAGTAATGATGAAAGCGATAGCCATATCCCACGTGTGGTGGCCCGGTATCGACTTTGACTTAGAGTCCTGTGTACAGCAATGCAGCGTGTGTGCTCAGTTGAGCAACGCGCCCAGAGAGGCACCACTATGTTTGTGGTCCTGGTCCTCCAGACCATGGTCGAGGATCCATGTCAACTATGCGGGCCCGTTTCTCAGTAAAATGTTCCTGGTGATGGTGGATGCTTTTTCAAAATGGATTGAATGTGAAATAATGTCGGGAAGCACCGCCACCGCCACTATTGAAAGCCTGAGGGCCATGTTTGCCACCCATGGCCTGCCTGACATACTGGTCAGTGACAACGGACCATGTTTCACCAGTGTCGAATTTAAAGGATTCATGACCCGCAATGGGATCAAACATGTCACCTCGGCCACGTTTAAACCAGCCTCCAATGGGCAGGCAGAGCGGGCAGTACAAACAATCAAACAGAGCCTTAAACGAGTCACAGAAGGCTCACTCCAAACCCGCCTGTCCCGAGTACTGCTCAGGTACCGCACGAGACCCCACTCGCTCACAGGGGTGCCCCCGGCTGAGCTACTCACGAAAAGGACACTTAAAACCAGACTCTTACTGGTTCACCCCAAACCTGCATGATCAGGTAGAGAGCAGGCGGCAGCAACAAAATATAAATGATGGTCGCGCCACTGTGTCACAGGAAATTGATCTGAATGACCCTGTGTATGTGCTAAACTATGGACATGGTCCCAAATGGATCACGGGCACGGTGATAGCTAAAGAAGGGAGTAGGGTGTTTGTCGTCAAACTGGACAATGAACAAGTTTGTAGAAAGCACCTGGACCAAACGAGGCTGCGGTTCACAGATTGCCCTGAACAACCCACAGCAGACACCACCTTTTTCGAGCCCATGACACACACCCAAGGATCAACGACACCATGCTGGACCAGGAAATCGAACCCATCACACCCAACAGCCCAGCAAGGCCAGGCTCACCCAGCAGCCCTGCAGGGCCAACAACACGCCAGCACAGCAAGGGCACAGCCAACACATTTGTACCGAGGTGGTCCAGCAGGGAAAGAAAGGCTCCCGACCGCCTCACCTTGTAAATAATTTTCACTTTGACTTTGGGAGGAGTGATGCGTATCTGTAAAGCATGCACTCCCATGTTCCATCACCAGGGAGCGCATCCCCTGAAGTCCCAAGGGATCCCAGCATCCCTTGGGAGCACTGTTTATAAGCCGGCCCCTAAGGTCTATTCCTCACTCTGGAGTATCTTATTAAAGACTGAGGTCACTGTTACTTTAACCTCCCTGTGCGCAGTCTCATCTGTGTTAGGAACACAATTGAAAGACCATAGTAATACTTCATTCAAGTTAATAATTTGCAAAAACGATTCTCCCTGGCCCAATTTTTAAAGGATCCGTTCCATGATTCCATTCTCAAATATGCCCTACCCATTTTTGAGTGCAGTCATAGCTGCTCATCTCCACAACTCTTTTACCGAAGAAAGTGAGCAGCGCTGCATTTTGTCTCTCCAGGTATCCAGAGTACGACGGCAGGGGAGTTTTCATCTGGCTCCAATTGGGACGGCATTAGTAATCTTTGCAGAGGTGCATACGGATGACTGAGGTGGGGAATTGACGCTGACACAGGGTCTAAAGAGGGTACAGTTCTATTTCACAGCACTGATTTACAGAGACCAGAAGATATCACCACATTTTCAACTATTATCTTTGATTCATTTCTAAGTAGTATCGAATACATTACATGTGTGTATGTAAGATAGCATCTGATTACTATCTGAATTTATGTTGATGCAATGTTTATGTTTAAGCAATATTCCCTCTAATTATTTTTTGCGTGTGGTCCCTTTAAATTTGCTGTGTGACTGTCCACCATGCAACCGCGCATGCGCAGTATCTTTCAGCGACAGGAACTGGCCTGCGTGGGACCGTGCGATTGTTGCGCGACCTGCAGCCTCTCGCCTTAGGGGGAACATTGGTGTGCGGCCCTCAATTGCTCAATAAAACTTGTTGAGTGGCCCTCCAGCCCAAATAATTGCCCATCCCTGTATTAGGTACTGCAAAACAAGCATCCACTTAAGAACTCTGACTCTGCTTCGTTCCAGATCCTGATCTCGTCCAAGAAGGAGGACTCTTGTGAAGGTATTTTCTTCCCATCACCGACAGCAGCCTCAGTGAATACACTAGTAAAAAACTTCAGTTCTTACTTGGGCATCTTTCCACTAAAGCACAACTCAAATTCTATACTGAGCCGAAAAGTTCAAGATTGTACCATTCACCCATGCTCAGCATTAGTGCTCTGATGCACCAGCAAGGTTGTGCTGATAAGGCATATAAATTGGCCAGAGGACTGGGAGAAATTTAGAATTCAGCAGAGGAGGACTAAAGGTTTAATTCGGGGGGGGGGGGGGGGAAATAGAATATGTGAGTAAGTTTGCAGGGAACATAAAAACTGACTGCAAAAGCTTCTATAGATATGTGAAGAGAAAAAGATTAGTGAAGACTAACGTAGGTCCCTTGCAGTCAGAATCAGGTGAATTCATAATGGGGAACAAGGAAATGGCAGACCAATTGAACAAATACTTTGGTTCTGTCTTCACTAAGGAAGACATGAATAACCTCCCAAAAATACTAGGGGACCGAGGGTCTAGCAAGAAGGAGGAACTGAGGAAAATCCTTATTAGTCAGGAAATGGTGTTAGGGAAATTGATGGGATTGAAGGCCGATAAATCCGCAGGGCCTGATAGTCTGCATCCCAGAGTACTTAAGGAAGTGGCCCTAGAAATAGTAGATGCATTGGTGGTCATGGACTCTGGATCAGTTCCTATAGATTGGAGAGTAGCTAATGTAACACCACTTTTTAAAAAAGGAAGGAGAGAGAAAACAGGGAATTATAGACCAGTTAGCCTGACATCAGTAGTGGGGAAAATGCTGGAGTCAATTATTAAAGATGAAATAGCAGCACATTTGGAAGGCAGTGACAGGATCGGTCCAAGTCACCCTGGATTTATGAAAGGGAAATCATGCTTGATAAATCTTCTAGAATTTTTTGAGAATGTAACTAGTAGAGTGAATAAGGAGAACCAGTGGATGTGATGTATTTGAACTTTCAAAAGGCTTTTGACAAAGTCCCACACAAGAGATTAGTGTGCAAAATTAAGGAACATGGTATTGGGGGTAATGTACTGATGTGGATAGAGAACTGGTTGGCAGACAGGAAGTAAAGAGTGGGAATAAATGGTTCCTTTTCAGAATGGCAGGCAGTGACTAGTGGGATACCGCAAGGTTCAGTGTTGGGACCCCAGCTATTTACAAATACATTAATGATTTAGACGAAGGAATGTAATATCTCCAAGTTTGCAGATGACACTAAGCTAGGTGGCAGTATGAGCTGTGAGGAGAATGCTAAGAGGCTGCAGGGTGACTTGGACAGGTTAGGTGAGTGGGCAAATGCATGGCAGATGCAGTATAATGTGGATAAATGTGAAGTTATCCACTTTGGTGGCAAAAACAGGAAGGCAGATTATTATCTGAATGGTGACAGATTAGCAAAAGAGGAGGTGCAACGAGACTTGGGTGTCATGGTACATCAGTCATTGAAAGTAGGCATTCGGATACAGCAGGCAGTTAGCCTTCATAGCGAGATATTTGAGTGTAGGAGCAGGGAGGTATTACTGCAGTTGTACAGGGCCCTTGGTGAGGCCACACCTTGAATATTATGTGCAGTTTTGGTCTCCTAATCTGAGGAAGGACATTCTTGCTATTGCAGCGAAGGTTCACCAGACTGATTCCCGGGATGGCAGGACTGACATATGAAGAAAGACTGGACCGACTAGGCTTATATTCACTGGAATTTAGAAGAATGAGAGGGGATTCATAGAAGCATGTAATATTCTGACAGGATTGGACAGGATAGATGCAGGAAGAATGTTCCCGATGTTGGGGAAGTCCAGAACCAGGGGTCACAGTCTAAGGATAAGGGGTAAGACATCTAGAACTGAGATGAGGAGAAAATATTTCACCCAGAGAATTGTGAACCTGTGGATTTCTCTACCACAGAAAGTTGTTGAGTCCAGTTCGTTGGATATATTCAAAAGGGAGTTAGATGTGGCCCTTACGGCTAAAGGGATCAGGGGGTATGGAGAGAATGCAGGAGTGGGGTACTGTAGTTGCATGATCAGCCATGATCATATTGAATGGTGGTGCAGGCTCGAAGGGCCGAATGGCCTACTCCTGCACCTATTTTCTATATTTCTATGTTTCTAAGGTGAAGAATATTTATAAATTAAAATGACTGACAGAAAGACCACTTATTCTGATACTTAGTTTAACACATTTGTGAACATCTTCTTCATAAAACATTTATAAATTTGTTAAAATTAATACGCAGAAGAAAATATCTGGATACCCCATTAAAGAGCATCATGTTGAAAAGGTGATATACTGATTGTTCTTCAAATGGCAGCATCCTTTACACAACAGAATTGGTTCAACATTGATGAGGAAGAATCATGCAACAGAACCTCTCAATTGTTTTGTGTTGAGATACTGTACACCCAGCATGTTTACTCACATCATAAATGGTGACGCCTATTTTTGGATTCAGCCCTTGCTCAGAATACTTAGAATTTTACAGAAAAGCGAGTAACCATTCTCTACAATCATCATCTTCATGCTAACATTAACAAAATACAAATGTAAAGGTAAAAATTGCTATGTGCACATAATGTGAATTAAATTACAAAACATATATAGAGCTAGAAATTCATGCACTCACTCGGTAACACCGCTGGCCAAGGGCTGAACCATGCCAATGCCAATGTACCTTCTCCTCCAAGGGGGTGAGGTGAGGCTAGGAATGGGAGATATGCCACTTTCGCTGGTGGTCCCTGCGACGGCCGCCATATTGCTCTTCCCCTTTGTGCTGTCAGTAACTTGCAGCACCCTGCAACAAATAAAAATGGTGGCAGTGACGTCAATCGGCGTGCAACGCCGACTTAATGTCACTAATGCAAACTTTGACCCTACTGCTGAATTCAAGCTGGTTGATAGTGGCAATGTCTGCAGCTCTTAAAGGGACACACACATCATTCAGGTAAGTTTGAATGTAAGGGTTTGGACAGTATTTTTTGCTGATTTTATTGAAGTGGTGGTTTGCTGCAATAGATGTGCAAAGATTTTTTTTTAAGTGTGTAAGGAGTGCTGCCGGATGCTTGCAAGGGCTCGGATGATAAATGAAGTCCTTTGAGAAGACAGAACATGCTGCAAATGCTCAGCAGGTCATGCAACATCTATGAACAGAAATACAGAGTTCACGTCTCAGGTCGACATTCTGCCTGACCAACTGAGTATTTCCAGCATTTTATGCTGTAATTTCACACTTACGCAGGAGAGGAGGAAGCCAAAGAGGAGAAATCATATGGAAGAATGCATCCCAGACACCCCCTTTGTTGCCAGGATATCCAGGATGGAATCATCTGCCTGCAGTCCCACTGGCTGGGTAGGCTGCATTTCTTGGGTGTGTGAAATGAGGAAGGCATAAGGATGGAGTTGAGATGACGGGTGCGGGGAAACCAAGAGGTACATGCCAGAAGGGGGATTATGTATGAGGATACATGTATCTTGTATCCTTTCAGCCCCACTGCTAGCCAAGGGCTCAACCATGCCCCTGCCAAGAATGGCCTGCACCATCTCCTCCAAGGGGCTGAGGTGAGGCTAGGAATGGGAGATGTGCCTCATCATTGGTGCAGATTGTTGGTAGGTGAGTAATTCGGAGTTGTGCATTGAGCAGTGTGTGAGGCTAGGGGTGCAATTGGTAGGAGACGGCTTTTGAAGATGCACTTACTGACCTTGACCAGCGGTCAATGAAGCTTCTTTGGGTGTGGAGCCAGGTGGTGGGGGTGAAACCGCTGACAGTGATGGCCTGAGTGATGTACTCCCACATCGTTCTTTCTGGAGGGCCTCCTGGCCCTGTGGTTAGAGGGCCATTCTTGCAGTGTTGACCCTCTGCATAAAGCTGGAGTAATGGGTGTGAGACTCTCGGTGCCACTTCCCTGCTTGCTGAGGCATTTGTGTTAGTGCTGAGGCAGTTTTCTCATTTGTTCAGGTTAGGAAGGTAATTCAGCTTTAACAGCTGAATATTCACATTTGGAACTTCTTTTAAATATTGAATATTTCTTAAAAAGGTAGAAAGGGCTGAAAAATGTTTTGATTGACTGCTGTTTATTTTGTATTGCTTCAGTGTGCATGGTCTCTTTATTTATCAGACCTCTTCATTGCCCAGAGTTCCCTGTGAGCTCCACAGCTTCGCTCACAGAGGCTGTGGGAAGCTGCAACGCCGGACCTGGACACAAACTTCATCCCGGATCCAGCAACATTAACAGTACGGCATTGCAGGGAAGGTGAGCACAGTGCCACCTATCTCCATGCCCCCCAGACACATTTCACTCGCTTAGTGTTACAGCCATTAACTGCAGTTTGCTGGCAAACACAGATTTTCCCCTTAAAGACTTTAAAAACACATTTCAGTGCGTTTTAGAATCCAGAAATATACTAGTAATTATCTACATCCTGAATAGGACTAGAGCACAACACTAAAGAATGCATGCATTTAAAGATGCAAAATGACCTTACAGAACTCCAATTTTCTGCTTCTATTCACCTTTCATATACCACTTAGACTATATCGAAGTGCCAGCATTGGAGGGGAATGGCTGCCTTTCTGGGACTACATAATATAAGCATCTCGCTGACAACAGAGGCAGTGCAAACCTGGAGCAGCTGGAGGGAATTTTAAACATAAACGTCTCCCTGAGAACCGAGGCAGCGCAATCCTGGAGCAGCTACAAGGTCGCCGTCGACACCGGCTCTGAGCTGGTCGAAGGGAATGGCGGCGGGCCTCTGACTTCTCTCATGACCCTTCGAGAAGCTAAAATGGAGCAGGGCCCCAGCATCTCTCATCCCCACCCCTCATCACACCTCAGATCTTCCACCACCTGGCCTGAAGGCGCTGCTCAGTGCCGAGCTTACGGCTCACATCCCACCGTAGGCAACTACGCCCATACAGTAGAGCCTGGTCTCCAGTCATCTCGGAACCACTTGACACTGGACCAAGACCTTGCTCTGCTAAGCCCATGTGGTAGCCGGTGTGCAACGATCACCCCACGTTAAAAGAACTCCCGCATCTTCCACCCTTCAAAATTAAGTTCAGGACCTGGAACGTCAGAACCATCATGAACAACCCAAAAGCGACAGACCGGAATGTCGTACTGCTATCATTGCCCAGGAGCTCAGGTGCTTCGACGTTGACATCGCCGCCCTAAGTGAGACCCGGCGGGCAGGGGAAGGCCGGCTCAAAGAACAAGGTGGTGGCTACATCTTCTTCTGGAAAGGCGAACCAGAAGAAGAATGCAGCCTCCATGGAGTTGGCTTCGCCATCAAGAATGAGCTGGTGGGCCATCTCAGAGACTCCCCCTGCGGGATAAGCGAATGTCTCATGACTCTCCGGCTCACCCTAGTCCAGAACCAGTGCGCCAGAGTTATCAGCGCATACGCCCCAACACTCGACGCAACAGATGAGACCAAAGAGGAACTTTACTCCAGCTTCGAACAAACCATGTCCCGAATCACTACAGATGGCAAGCTGATCCTCCTTGGCGACTTCAATGCCAGAGTCGGTAAGGACACAGACCACTGGAGAGGCGTAATTGGCAGAGAGGGGGTATGGAAAACCAACACCAGCAGTACCCTGCTTCTGACATACTGCCTAGAACATGACCTTGTCATCACCAACACCTTGTTCTGCCAAAGGGACAAGTACAAGGCATCATGGCAACACCCTCGCTCCAAGCACTGGCATCTGTTCACTATATCATCATCCGAGCGAGGGACCGCAAGGACATGCACATCACCCGCTCCATGACAGGAGCCGACGACTGCTGGATGTACCACCACTTAATCCGCTCCGTCACCAACATTGACATAGCCCCAAAACATTGACGGCAACAGAAACAATGCTGCAGGAAAATCAACGCTGGGACACTCAAAGATCCAGTTAAGAAAGCCCTATACAGCCAGCACCTCACTGCCAACCTGGCAACCCTCGATGACCCCGAGACGCAGAGTGCTCACAGTGCTTGGTCTGCCCTCAAGGCCCCCAAAACCAGTGCCTGTGAAGAGACACTCTGTCACTCAACCAGGAAACACCAAGACAGGTTTGATGAGAATGACTAGGAGATGCAGGAACTAATAAGCTGCAAGCGCGAGGCATTGCTGAACTTAAAGCAGCAACCCAATTCAGGAGCAGTAAAGCAGCTCCTCAGGCAGCTGAAAGCCGAGGTCCAACAAAAAACCCGCGACCTAAAGAATTAATGGTGGGTGGAGAAAGCACAGGAGATCCAGCAGCTGGCCGACAGCCATGACGTGCGAGGATTCTTCAGCACAGTCAAGACTAGCTACAGCCCAAGCACACAAGGCCCCACCCCACTGCTGGCCAAGAACAGAGAGGCACTCATTAAAGACACCGAGGCAGTCAGTGCCCATTGGAAGGAGCACTTCGAAGATCTCGTTAACCGAGACTCTGCCTTCGACGCGAGTGTCCTTGACTCCATCCTGCAGCATGCTAACCGCCACCATCTCAGCAAAACCCCAACCCTGCACAAGGTAGAAAAGGCCATCCATTAGCTCAAGAACAACAAGGCATCAGGAGCAGATGGAATCCCCGCCTAGGCACTAAAGTGGAGAAGCACTATTGGCACAAATGCATGACCTCATCTCTCTTATCTGGAAGGAGGAGAGCATGCCAGGAGATCTCAGAGATGCCGTAATCATGACCATCTTCAAAAAAGGGAGCAAGTCTGACTGCGGTAACTATAGAGGAATCTCCCTGCTGTTGGCCACTGGGTAAGTCATCGTAAGAATCCTCCTCAATCATCTTCTCCCTGTGGCTGAAGATCTCCTCCCAGAGTTGCAATGCGGATTCCGTCCACTAAAGAGTACAACAGACAAGATCTTCCCCGCACGACAACGACAAGAGAAATGCAGGGAACAGCATCAACACTTGTATATGGCCTTCTTTGACATTGCCAACCATGAGGGACTATGGAGCATCCTCTTCCGTTTCGGCTGCCCCCAAAAGTTTGTCACCATCCTCCGCCTGCTCCACGATAACATGCAAGCCGTGATCCTGACCAACAGATCCACCACAGCATCAATCCACGTCCGGACTGGGGTCAAGCAGGGCTGCGTCATTGCACCAATGTTCTTCTCGATCTTCCTTCCTGCAACACTACATCTCACTCTCATCAAGCTCCCCGCTGGAGTGGAACTAAACTATAGAACCAATCGGAACCTGTTCAACCTTCGCCGCCTGGTTGTCGCATGCTCTGTCATCGAACTATAGTACGCGGACGATGCTTGCACCTGCGCACACTCAGAGGCTGAACTCCAAACCATCGTCAACACCTTCACTGAGGGGTACGAAACCATGGGCCTTACATTAAACATCCGTAAGACAAAGGTCTTCACCAACCTGACCCCACCTCACAGCACTGCTCCCCAGTCATCAAAATCCAGGGCACGGCCTTGGACATCGTGGACCATTTCCCATACCTCGGGAGCCTACTATCAGCAAGGGCAGACATCGATGACGAGGTCCAACACTGCCTTCAGTGTGCCAGCACAGCCTTCGGCCACCTGAGGAAGAGCGTGTTTGAAGACCAGGACCTCAAATCTGGCAAGAATCCTCCTCAATCGTCTTCTCCCTGTGGCTGAAGAGCTCCTCCCAGTCGCAATGCCCACTCTCCTATATGGCTCAGAGATGTGGACTCAGAACACCCTCAAAGCCTCCTTGATAAAGTGCAACATCCCCACCGGCACATGGCAATCCCTGGCCCAAGACCGCCCAAAGTGGAGGAAGAGCATCTGGGAGGGCACTGAGCACATCGTGTCTCGTTGCCGAGAGCATGCAGAAACAAGCGCAGACAGCGGAAGGAGCATGCAGCAAACCAGGCTCCCCACCCAACCCTTCCTTCAACAACTGTCTGTCCCACCTGTGACAGAGACTGTAATTCCCGTATTGGACTGTACAGTCATCTGAGAACTCACTTTTAGAGTGAAAGCAAGTCTTCCTCGATTCTGAGGGACTGCCTATGATGAGATGACACACAATATCCAGAATGTCCTGCCAAAACGTAAATCTTGTGTGAAGCCCAAAGTATAATGTTTGAAGGTGGATGCCTTGCAGATATTCTCAAACCTTGCACTTTGAAGATTGGTTCACAGAGCTATCTTGCCAAACAATTTCATCCTATCCCCAAACTACAGCAAAACAAGATGCATTCTACCATCAATACCTTCTGTTGAGGAACCTCAAGAGATTTCCTCTGACACAAATGAGCAATCTTTCTCATGCCAACACAAAAAAAAACTTCTATGCCCACTGTGAGAATACTTTTCATCTACTGAAGAATGGAAGAGTGCAAACCAACAACGACTTGCATTTATATAGTGCCATTAACACAGTAAAACATCCCAAGACACTTAATAAAGCTTAATGTCCCAAAAGCAGGGATTGTCTGCAAAAACATTTAATTTTCAGTTTTAGGGAGCACCAGGCAAAGGACTGTTTGATCATAGGTGGAGTGTATTCTTTAACAGAGCCTGGATCTCACTTACTCTTCAGTTATGGAAAGGGAAGGGAACAAGGAAAAAAGGGAAAGAAAGACTTACATTTATATAGCACCTTTCACAACCACCGGACATCTCAAAGAGCTTTACAGCCAACGACGGACTTTTGTAATGTGGGAAACGCGGCAGCCAATTTGTGCATAGCAACTCCCACAACAAACAGCAATAGGCAGAAAATTGCAGTCGGAGGCTTCCTTCGGACTAATGCCTCTGACCTGAACAAAATCTCCGAAAGTACCTAGTGGTCCCAGAGGAACCCAAGATTCCGGTCTGAGGCCTTCATTCACTGCGCAACGCATGGGAAGATGTCTTCCACGTACAGGTGCATATGCTGGAATCACGTGGGCCTGGACCACCAATCACTATCTAGTATTCTCATTGATAATAATGGGGGCTCTGTTTTTACGAGCTTCCATTACTATCAATGAGAATACCCGCCAAAACAAGAAACACACGATAAAAAAAAACCTTAAATATTTAAAATTAATTGAAATTAAATATAATTAAATGTTTTAGAAAAAATATATTTGGATTTTTTTTAATGTGTTTTAATAGGGTTAAAAATAAACTTGCCTTAATGGACAGGTTTTTTAATATAAAAATGAATGTTTTAAAAGTGTTACGCTCGTAAAAGTAGCCTATATGCCTGCTTTTACCAGGCGTAAAAGTTTGAAGGATATTCGCTGGGCAAGAGGTGGGCAAATAGCCCAATCTCTGCTGTGCAGATGTCGGTCTGCGGAGATGCGTAGAATCTGTCTAAAGAAATTCTGACAGATCGGAAAAGCTGGTTCTTGGCGCATGCACATTGGGCGCTGAGAACCGGCTTTTGCGAGGCCTTGCCAGGTGTGAGCGCATTTCGTTCGCATCCAGCAAGGCTGCAATTTACGGCCCATTGTGTAAATAACCAGATAATCTGTTTTTGTTATGTTGATTGAGGGATAAATATTGGCCAGCGCACCAGTGATCACTCCCCTTCTCTTCAAAATAGTGCCATGGGATCTCTTATGCCCACCTGAGAGGTTTAAGGTCTCATCAGAAAGTCAGCACCTCCAACAGTGCAATACTCCTTCTGTGCTGCACTGGAGTGTCAGCCTACATTTCTGTGCTCAAGTCTCTTGAACTTGAACCCACAATTTCTGACTCAGAGGTGAGAGTGCTACTCACTGAGCCACGGCTGACACCAGGGTGATGTTGAAGAATCTCAGAGTTTGGAAGAAGTGGTTCAACATTTGGATCCCAAAACCACTGAACAATGCCTCCAGTTAAGACTATGAGCTTTGTTAGCAGTTTTCCTGAACAACAAAAGGTTGGTTACCATTGATGGTAGCAGCCTTTGTTAGAACCAGAAGGGCTCAACAGTCAACCAGAGGTTTCTCAGAAATAAAATTCTGTCATGTTTAAGGTATTAAGTCCTACATGACATTTGCAGACTGTGGCATTTTTGGTTTTATCTTTGTACCTGTACAAGGTTGTTTTTTAACGTGTTATTGATATAATCATTAGATTTGGTTTAACATAAAAAATACATGCAGGAGTAGGCCATTCAGCCCTTCAAACCTGCACCACCATTCAATAAGATCATGGCTGATCACTCACCTCAGTACCCCTTTCTTGCTTTCTCTCCATACCCCTTGATCCCTTTAGTCGTAAGGGCCATTCTAACTCCCTCTTGAATATATCCAATGAACTGGCATCAACAACTCTATGCGGTAGGGAATTCCACAGGTTAACAACTCTCTAAGTGAAGAAGTTTCTCCTCATCTCAGTCCTAAATGGCTAACCCCTTATCCTTAGACTGTGTCCCCTGGTTCTGCACTTCCCCAACATCGGGAACATTCTTCCTGCATCTAACCTGTCCAGTCCCGTCAGAATTTTATATGTTTCTATGAGATCCCCTCTCTTCCTTCTAAACTCCAGTGAATAAAGGCCCACTCGATCCAGTCTCTTCTCATATGTCAGTCCTGCCATCCCGGGAATCAGTCTGGTGAACCTTCGCTGCACTCCCTCAATAACAAGAACGTCTTTCCTTAGATTAGGAGACCAAAACTGAACACAATATTCCAGGTGAGGCCTCACCAAGGCCCTGTACAACTGCAGTAAGACCTCCCTGCTCCTATATTCAAAACCTCCAGCTATGAAGGCCAACATACCATTTGATTTCTTCACCGTCTGCTGTACCTGCAAGCCAACTTTCAATGACTGATGTACCATGACACCCAGGTCTCGTTGCACCTCTCCTTTTCCTAATCTGCCGCCATTCAGATAATATTCTGCCTTCGTGTTTTTTCCCCCAAAGTGGATAACCTCACATTTATCCACATTATACTGCATCTGCCATGCATTTGCCCACTCACCTAACCTGTCCAAGTTACCCTGCAGCCTCTTTGCGTCCTCCTCACAGCTCACACCGCCACCCTGCTTAGTGTCATCTGCAAACTTGGAGATATTACACTCAATTCCTTCATCCAAATCGTTAATGTATATTGTAAATAGCTGGGGTCCTAGCACTGAACCCTGTGGCACCCCACGAGTCACTGCCTGCCATTCTGAAAAGGACCCGTTTATCCCGACTCTCTGCTTCCTGTCTGCCAACCAGTTCTCTATCCACGTCAGTACATTACCCCCAATACCATGTGCTTTAATTTTGCACACCAATCTCTTGTGTGGGACCTTTGTCAAAAGCCTTTTGAAAGTCCAAATACACCACATCCACTGGTTCTCCCTTGTCCACTCTACTAGTTACATCCTCAAAATATTGCAGAAGATTTATCAAGCATGATTTCCCTTTCATAAATCCATGCTGACTTGGACCGATCCTGTCACTGCTTTCCAAATGCAATGCTATTTCATCTTTAATAATTGATTCTAACATTTTCCCCACTACTGATGTCAGGCTTACTGGACTATAATTACCCGTTTTCTCACTCCCTCCCTTTTTAAAAAGTGGTGTTACATTAGCTACCCTCCAGTCCATAGGAACTGATCCAGAGTCGGTAGACTGTTGGAAAATGATCACCAATGCATCCACTATTTCTAGGGCCACTTCTGTAAGAGTCTGCATCCCAGAGTAATCAGGCCCCAGGGATTTATCGGCCTTCAATCCCATCACTTTCCCTAGCACAATTTCGCGCCTAATGAGGATATCCTTCAGTTCCTCCTTCTCACTAGACCCTCGGTCCCCTAGTACTTCCGGAAGGTTATTTGTGTCTTCCTTCATGAAGACAGAACCAAAGTATTTGTTCAACTGGTGTGCCATCTTTGTTCCCCATTATAAAGTCACTTGAATCTGACTGCAAGGGACCTACGTTTGTCTTCACTAAACTTTTTCTCTTCACATATCTATAGAAGCTTTTGCAGTTAGTTTTTATGTTCCCATCAAGCTTCCTCTCATACTCTATTTTTCCCCTCTTAATTAAACCCTTTGTCCTTCTCTGCTGAATTCTAAATTTCTCCCAGTCCTCAGGTTTGCTGCTTTTTCTGGCCAATTTATATGCTTCTTCCTTGGATTTAACACTATCCTTAATTTCCCTTGTTAGCCACAGTTGAGCCATCTTCCCCATTTTATTTTTACTCCAGACAGGGATGTACAATTGTTGGAAGTTCATCCATGTGATATTTAAATTTTTGCCATTGCCTATCCACCATCGACCCTCTTAGTATCATTTGCCAGTCTATTCTAGCTAATTCACGTCTCATACCATCAAAGTTATCTTTCCTTAAGTTCAGGGCCCTAGTCTCTGAATTAACTGTATCACTCTCCATCTTAATAAGGAATTCTACCATATTATGGTCACTCTTCCCCAACGGGCCTCGCACAATAAGATTGCTAATTAGTCCTTTCTCATTACACATCACCCAGTCTAGGATGGCCAGCCCTCTAGTTGGCTCCTCGACATATTGGTCTAGAAAACCATCCCTAATACACTCCAGGAAATCCTCCTCCATCATATTGCTACCAGTTTAGTTAGCCCAATCTATTTGTAGATTAAAGTCACCCATGATAACTGCTGTACCTTTATTGCACGCATCCCTAATTTCTTGTTTGATGCTGTCCCCAACCTCATTACTACTGTTTGGTGGTCTGTACACAATTCCCACTAGCGTTTTCTGCCCTTTGGTATTCCGCCCATACAGATTCCACATCATCCAAGCCAATGTCCTTCCTTACTATTGCGTTAATTTCCTCTTTAACCAGCAACGCTACCCCACCTCCTTTTCCTTTCTGTCTATCCTTCCTGAATGTTGAATGCCCCTGGATGTTGAGTTCCCAGCCTTGGTCACCCTGGAGCCATGTCTCCGTGATGCCAATTATATCATATTCATTAATTGCTGCCCGTGCAGTTAATTAGTCCAGCTTATTACGAATACTCCTCGCATTGAGGCACAGAGCCTTCGAGCTTGTCTTTTTAACACACTTTGCCCTTTTAGAATTTTGCTGCAATGTGGCCCTTTTTGCTTTTTGCCTTGGGTTTCTCTGACCTCCACTTTTACTTTTTTTCTTTCTATCTTTTGATTCTGCCCCTATTTTACTTCCCTCTGTCTCCCTGCATAGGTTCCCATCCCCCTGCCATATTAATTTAACCCCTCCCCAACAGCACTAGCAAACACTGCCCCTTGGATATTGGTTCCGGTCCTGCCCTGGTGCAGACCGTCCGGTTTGTCCTGGTCCCACCTCCCCCAGAACCGATTTAAGATAGGTGAACTCCCAAAACCACCTGACATGAAATTGCATCTGTTACTATAATAAACATTTGAGTTAATTAGCAAACAATGGAGATTACTTTGTGTACTCTTCAGTATTTCACAACACTATTATGAAATTTTTTTTAATGACATATATGTGACCAAGGATGGTTTTCATTCAATGTGCCTAGCAGGGGCCTGAGCTGAACAGACGTTATTTCACTCATGAAACTAGCAGGTGTAGGAAATCCATGGGTTCCACTGTGAAATTTGTATTCTGTGCATTCATATATTTTATGTAAAGTAGACCAGTTTGTTGGTAGACATTATTACCTGTTTCATTAGAGTGCTCTTTACATGGAATTGCCTAGAATATACATCTTTTGGTGCAACTAGTCTGTGCTGGTGTTTATACTCCACACAAGTCTCCTTCCATTCCATCTCCCTCACCTTAGTCTTTCAGCATATCTTTCCATTCCCTTTCCTCTCATGTATTCGTCTAGTTTCCTTTTGAAAGCGTCAACGCTATTTGACTCATCCACTCCCTGTGGTATAGAGTTCCACTCTCTGGGTAAAGACATTTCTTCTGATTTCCTTATTGAATTTATTAGTAACTATCTTGTATTTATGGCCCCTAGTCTCTCCACATTTATCCTGTCCAATCCATTCATAATTTTAATGGCCTCTACAAGATCACCTCTAAGCCTTCTCTTTTCTAAAGAAAAATGTCCCAACCTGTTCAATCTTTCCCAATAGCTGTAATCTCTCAGTTCTTGTAAATCTTTTTTGCACTTTCTCCAGTGCTTCTATGTCCTTTTTATAGTATGGAGACCAGAACTATGCACATAACTGAGTGTGGCCTGACCAGCATCCTATACAAGTTTAACATAACTTCATTACTTTTAAATTCTGGACCCCTAGAAATAAATGCCAGTATTTTTTTTTTAGTATTTTTAATTGCTTTTCTGATGTGATGCTGCCTTTAACAATGTGTATACTTTGTTCTTCAACCCATTTCAGTTTCTTATTTTATAACGTGTTGGTGATCTTTCTATTTTTCCTACCAAAGTGCATCACCTCACATTTATCAATGCTAAAGTTTATTTGCCCTCAACTGCTCAGTTTGCAAGTTTTCTAACGTGTTCTACTATTATGTTGCATTCTTCCTCAGTGTTACCTGTACCTCCCAGTTTGGCATCATTTGTAAATTTTGATAGAGTTATTCGTTCCTAAGTCCAAATCATTGATGTAAATTATGAATACCAATGGTCCCAGCCCTGAGTATGGAAGACCACTTCCTACCTTCCTCCAATCTAAATAACTCTGCTTTCTATTTTTTAGCCAATTTACTATCCATCCAGCTACTTGTCCCCTGACTCCACATGCCCTAACCTTTGTCATGAGCCTACTATGTGGTACCATCTTATCAATGTGCCATGCTGCCTTGGTCAGCATTCTGGCTGTCCTGCCCACAGTCATTCTCCATTCTTGCTTTTCTTGCTTAATTATTTAATCAACTGTTTTCTAAATAGCAGTAGTGTGTGTTTGACTAATGGTTAGAATTCTGTGGCATTGGTGGGACTAAAAAGAAAATGTAATTAATTAATACATTAAGATGGCAGGACGGGTGATGTGTCAGTGCTGCAACATGTGGGAGCTGGTGGACCCCATTGAGGTCCATGGTGGCCACGTCTGCGGTAAGTGTCTGCAGCTCGAGGAACTTCGGCTCTGCATTGATGAGCTGGAGTCCGAGCTGCAGACATTGTGACACATCAGGAGGAGAGTTACCTGGACACTGTGTTCCAGGGGGTATTCACACCCCTTAGGTTAACTAACTCAGATTTGGCTAGCGGTCAAGACAGGAGGGTGTGACTATGAGTCAGGAAGGTATGGGGATCCAGGAGGTAGTGATGGAGGAGTTTGCTCTTGTCCAATAGACTCGAGGCTCTTACTCCCTGTGTGGACATGAGCAGGGACTGCAGGGAGGATGAGCAAACTGACCACAGCACCATGGTACAGGAGGCCATTCAAGCAGGGGGAGTAAAAAGAATCATTGCAGTAGTAGGGGACAGTATCATTAGGGGAATAGATACAGTTCTCTGCAGCCGTGAGTGTGAGTCCCGCAGGATGTGTGGTGCCAGGGTTAAGGACATCTCCTCATGGCTGGAGAGGAACGTGGAGTGGGAGGGGGTAGATCCAGTTACCATGGTCCTCGTGGGTGCCAACAACATAGATAGGACAGACAAAAAGATTCTGCCAAGGGATTATGAGCAGCTAGGAGCCAAATTATAAAGCAGAAGCACAAAGGTAATAATCTCTGGATTACTACCCGAGCCACGAGCAAATTTACATAGGATCAGAAAGCTAAACATGGCTCAAAGACTGGTATGGGAGAAATGGGTTTTGGTTCCTGGGGCATTGGCACCAGTACAGGGCTAAGAGGGAGCTGTTCCATCGGGATGGACTCCACTTGGAATGTGCCGGGGCTAGAGTCCTGGCGAGCCGAATAACTAGGACTGCAGAGAGAGCATTAAACTAATTAGTGGGGGGAGGGTTCAGGTGAACCTAAAAGCTCAAAGAACAAGGGGAAGGCAATAGAGCAGGGTAGCATTGGGAGAAACGAAAACCATAGTGTGACAGGAAGGGACAGAATCTATTAACATAAGAGTGTATCAGAAACTGGGGCCATAGCAGGAGAAAATGGTACGAAAACACATTTAAAAGCTCTTTATCCGAATGCACACAGCATTCGTAACAAATTAGATTAGCTATCGGCAAAAATAGTTACAAATCGATATGATCTGCTTGCCATAACAGGGACATGGTTGCAAAGAGACCAAGACTGGAAACTAAACATTCAGGGGTACTTGACAATTCAGAAGGGCAGACAGAAAGGAAAAGGAGGTGGGGTAGCTGTGTTGATAAAGGATGGAATCACTGCAATAGTGAGAAACAACATTGGCTCAAATGATCAGGATGTTGAACCAGTTGGCGTGAAGATAAGGAATAATAAGGGGAAAAAGTCACTGGTGGGTGTAGTCTATAGGCCCCCAACCAGTAGCAACTCTGTTGGTCGGAGTATAAACCAAGAAATAGTGGGGGCTTGTAAAAAGTGAACAGCAATAATCATGGGTGATTTTAACCTCCATATTGATTGGACAAATCAAATTGGTCAGGGTAGTCTTGAGGAAGAGTTCATAGAGTGCATAAGGAACGGGTTCCTTGAGCAGTATGTAATGGAACCAACCAGGGGGCAGGCTATCTTAAATCTGGTCCTGTGTAATGAGACAGGATTAATAAACAATCTTCCGGTAAAGGATCCCCTTGGAATGAGTGATCATAGTATAGTTGAATTTCAAATTCAGATGGAGGGTGAGAAAGCTGGATCTCAAACCAGTGTTACTAAGCTTAAATAAAGGAGACTAAAGTGGATTGGGAAAATAGATTAAAGTGTAGGACAGTTGATGAACAGTGGCATATATTTAAGGAGATATTTCATAACACTCAAGAAAAGTATATTCCAGTGAGGAGGAAAGAGTGTAAAAGAAAAGATAGCCATCCGTGGCTAACTAAAGAAATAAAGGATGGTATCTAATTAAAAACAAGGACATACAAAGTGGCCAAAACTAGTGGGAGGACAGAAGATTGGGAAGCTTTTAAAAACCAGCAAAGAATGACTGAAAAAAATGATTAATGGAAGATAGACTATGAAAGTAAACTAGCATGAAATATAAAAACAGACAGCAAGAGTTTCTACAGGTATATAAAAAGGAAAAGAGTGGCTAAAGTAAATGTTGGTCCCTTTGAGGACAAGACCAGGGAATTATTGATGGGGAACATGGAGATGGCAGAAACTCTGAACAAATATTTTGTATCAGTCTTTACGGTAGAGGACACTAAAAATATCACAATAGTGGATAGTCAAGGGGCTATAGGGGGGGGGAGGAACTTAACACAATCACAATCACGAAGGAGCTGGTACTCAGTAAGATAATGGAACTAAAGGCGGATAAATCCCCTGGACCTGATGGCTTGCATCCTAGGGTCTTAAGAAAAGTAGTGGCAGGGATAGTGGATGCATTGGTTGTAATTTACCAAAATTCCCTGGATTCTGGGGAAGTCCCAGCAGATTGGAAAACTGCAAATGTAACGCCCCTGTTTAAAAAAGGAGCCAGACAAAAAACAGGAAACTATAGACCAGTTAGCCTAACATCAGTGCTTGGGAAAATGTTGGAGTCCATTATTAAAGAAGCAGTAACAGGACATTTGGAAAAGCATAATTCGGTCAGGCAGAGTCAGCATGGATTTATGAAGGGGAAGTCATGTTTGACAAATTTGCTGGAGTTCTTTGAGGATGTAACCAACAGGGTGGATAAAGGGGAACCAGTGGATGTGGTGTATTTGGACTTCCAGAAGGCATTTGAACTTCCAGAAGGCATTTGACAAGGTGCCACATAAAAGGTTACTGCACAAGATAAAAGTTCACAGGGTTGGGGGTAATATATTAGCATGGATAGAGGATTGGCTAATTAACAGAAAAGAGAGAGTCAGGATAAATGGTTAATTCTCGGGTTGGCCATCAGTAACTAGTGGGGTGCCGCAGGGATCGGTGCTGGGACCTCAACTATTTACAATCTATATTAATGACTTGGATGAAGGGACCGAGTGTAACGTAGCCAAGTTTGCTGATGATACAAAGATGGGAAGAAAAGCAATGTGTGAGGAGGACACAAAAAGCCTGCAAAAGGACATAGACAGGCTAAGAAAGTGAGCAAAAATTTGGTAGATGGAGTATGTTATGTTTGGAATAACTTCACAAGACTGTATGCTGTAAGCTGAAACTGGTGTGACCTTGGTCTCTTTAATGTAACTCCAGAGTGAGGAAGCAGCATGGTAGACTGCCTTTTATACCTCCTTGCCCAGGGTGTGCAGGTGACCCTTGGGTCTCCCACTTGTCCCCCTGGTGACAAGTCTTACAGACTTGTAAAGTTTACATACATAACAGAGTATAATGTTGGAAAGTATGAGGTTATGCACTTTGGCAGAAAAAAAATCAAAGAGCAAGTTATTATTTAAATGGAGAAAAATTGCAAAGTGCTGCAGTACAGCGAGACCTGGGGCTCCTGGTGCATGAAACACAAAAGGTTAGTATGCAGGTACAGCAAGTGATCAGGAAGGCCAATGGAATCTTGGCCTTTATTGCAAAGGGGATGGAGTATAAAAGCAGGGAAGTCTTGCTACAGTTGTACAGGGTATTGGTGAGGCTACACCTGGAATACTGCGTGCAGTTTTGGTTTCCATATTTAAGAAAGGATAAACTTGCTTTGGAGGCAGTTCAGAGAAGGTTCACTAGGTTGATTCCGGAGATGAGGGGGTTGATTTATGAGGAATGGTTGAGGAGATTGGGCGCCTACTCATTGAAATTCAGAAGAATGAGAGGTGATCTTATTGAAACGTATAAGATTATGAGGGGGCTTGATAAGATGAATGCTGAGAGGATGTTTCCACTGATAGGGGAGACTAGAACTAGGGGACATAATCTTAGAATAAGGGGCCGCCTCTCAGAGGGTTGTAAATCTGTGGAATACACTGCATCAGAGAGCTGTGATAGCTGGGTCATTGAATAAATTTAAGACAGAGATAGACAGTTTTTTAACCGATAAGGGAATAAGGGGTTATGAGGAGTGAGCAGGGAAGTGGACCTGAATCCATGATCGGATCAGCCATGATCGTATTAAATGGCGCAGCAGGCTCGAGGGGCCATGTGGCCTACTCCTGTTCCTATTTCTTATGTTCTTATTACCCTCACAAGTATTGAGTACTTTGTACCTTTTCGACAGTGTCTGCTGGACCGTTTTCACTACCTCTCCTACATTCCCCTTACCCGGCTGGCTGACAGTCACAGCTCCTCCTCCTGCACCTGTACTTTCTTCTGGTGTGTGACTATTCTGGAGTAAATTACCCAGTAATTCCTCTTCCTCCCTTATGTGTCGGACTGTCTCTAACTCGGACTCCAGCTCAACAACTTTGAGCCAGAATGTTTCGAGGCAGAGACATTTCGTGCAGATGTGGCAGTTTGACACAGTCTCATTGCCCACAAACTCCAATGTACTACAATCCCGACACACTGCCTGCACTGCCATTAATTAATTAATTAGCTGTAGTTTATTTCTTGAACTAATTGGTCACTTGAGGTCTAGAATTATTAAATATGTCGATTTAGCTTGATGTTAAATAAATTAGTACTTAGTTACTGTCATTAATTACTTAGCAATTTATCAGTTTAGTGTCTTTAAATGCAGTTAGAATTTAATCATTTACCTCATTTTCCTTTGACTTACACTTACTTGCACTAATATTAAATCCTAACCAGCTCAAGCTTACCACTAACCACTAACGGTACTAAACACACAAAAGGATATCTAGGTACTTACTTAGATACTTATCTTCATTTCCTCGGTTTCTGCTGCTCCTCTCTGTTTTCAGATTATTTCATCACTTTTTGTACTTCCTCCCGTGCGATTATTTACTTAAATACTGTTTCCCCCTATTTAAAACACTTAGGATCTCCTTCCACCTCTGTACCCAATTTCCACTCTCATCAAATTACTGTTGTCACTCTGTTTAGCAAGCCACTTCATTCATCAGATACTCCCAGCTCTCTGCACACAGCTCTCCACTTAGTCCAATTTCTGTAAAGATAACACACATGTGGTAGCACTTGCAAGATCACAGTATGCAATGCCACTAAGGTGGCATGTTAACATCCCTATATCATAGTATTAAATAGATATTGAGCATAAAGTTGGACTCAGGATTATAGCGACACAAAGTGTGCTGAGAGGAATGACTGGTGATGACAGACTATCGATCACCCAAAATGTTGCAAGTTTTGGGACTAGAAGTTGCGTAGCATCCCGTTTGGGCGATAACTTTTGAAAGTATTGCCAGGCGATAAAGGTTTGCTGCTTCCGGGAACTTACGATTTAGCGCTCCAAGGAGGAAGTGGAGTGTTAAATCAAGCGCTAAAGTGTATGAGAGGTGTGGTAGCAGCAGAGCACTGAGCAATGTTCAGTACAGCGCTGCCATCTTTACAGGCTCCTTCCTCACTTGAAGAGAAGGGCCAATGATGGGCTGAATTAATCTTCATGCTGTCTCTGTGGGGCCACGGGACCTGCACTACATATACAACAGCCCCAAGGACTCAGAGTGTGGAGGACTGAGGAATCGCAGGGTCAAAATCAATCAAAAGGCACCAGACTGGGGTGATGAATAAATTTGACCCGACTTGACCACCACTGCTTTTAGGTATCGCTCCCCAAGTGGCCAGCCGAGATGACATCTCCTGCAGCTGCCGTTGTTCTCATGGGAGCGAATATCACATCCGGGGCACAAAGCACTCTTGACCAGCTGTGGCTCGAAAACATACACCTTAATGAAGGACCTGCTGGCACCCGAGAAACCAGCAAGCAAGTCATTTGAAGAGTTGAGCACACTGGTGAGAGACCACCTGAAGTCAGCGAGCAGCCTACACATGGCCAGACACAGGTTCTACAACTAGAGGCACTGTATGGACCAGAGCATACCCGACTTTGTGGCGGAACTTCGGAGGCTGGCTAGTTTATGCGAGTTGTCCGATGAACTAAGGAGAGAAGTACTGAGAGACTTTTTTATTGAAGGAATAGGCCACGCAGGCATATTCTGAAAGCTCATAGAGACCAAGAACTTGACCCTAGAGGCAGCAGCACTGGTCGCACAGACATTCTTGGCAGGAGAAGAAGAAACGAGGTTGATCTATACTGCAAAACATCGGAACAAGGGGTTCACAGCGTGATACAAGCTGCTACCCCCACACACAGACAAAGGCAGGAGAGCAGGCCTTCTACAGCAGGCAGTGGCGCCAGAAGCCATCAAGGGCCACATGAACGGCTGTTCACACCTCATCAACCCACAATGCAAGTAATCAACTACAAACTGAGAGATCGTTCTCATGAAGGCCATAGCCAGATCCCACGTCTGGTGGCCTGACATTGATGCGGACTTGGAGCTCTGCGTCCAACGGTGCACCATTTGTGCCCAACTCAGCAATGCCCCCAGGGAGGCCCCCCTGAGCCCCTGGCCCTGGCCCACCAAACCGTGGTCGCGGGTGCCAGTAGACGATGCGGGCCCATTCATGGGCAAAATGTTCCTTGTAGTCGTCGATGCATTTTCAAAGTGGATCGAATGCACCATTTTAAACTCGAGCATCACCTCCACCACTGTGGAGAGCCTTAGAACAATGTTTGCAACGCACGGAATTCCTGACATATTGGTCAGTGATAATTGTCCGTGCTTCACCAGCGCAGAATTCCAAGATTTTATTGTTGACCACAGCATAAATCACGTTAAGACGGCACCGTTCAAACCGGCCTCCAATGGCCAGGCGGAGCGAGCAGTGCAAATCGTTAAACAAGGCATGCTTAAAATCCAAGGTCCCACGCTGCAGAGCCGCCTGTCGCGACTGCTGCTGACATACAGATCTCGTCCGCATTCGGTAACTGGGGATCCCCCCGCGCAACTATTGATGAAACGGACCTTAAAGACGAGGCTCTCGTTAATCCTCCCAGGCATGCATGAAATTGTTGAGGCAAAGCGCCAGAAACTAACTGAGTACCATGACTGAAATTCGAGGGGTAGGTGGAATGAGATAGGGGACAAAGTGTTTGTGCTAAACTATGGCAGGGGTCCCAAATGGCTTGCAAGGACAGTAACAGGCAAGGAAGGAAAATGGCCACTGGTTGTACAAATGGACAATGGCCAAACCTGCCAGAGGCATGTCGACCAAGTAAAAAGTAGATTCACCAACACTGCAGAACCAGAGGCAGACTACAATATGGAACTCACACCACACCTAGTGGACAGACAGAGGGAACAACCTGAGGAAAGGGCAGTCTCAACAGACAGCCCAGGCGAGATATCAGCAATCATACTGAACGAAATAGACAGCCCAGGCGAGATACCAGCAATTACACCAAAATAAAAACAGGCACCAAGGCAAACAACTGAACCACAACTAAGACGCTTCACGCGAGAGCGTAGACCACCTGAGAGAATGAATCTATAAAGACAATAAGACCTTGGGGGAGGGTGATGTCATGTGATAGTATTAAAGCCAAGGAAGTGGCATACAAATTGGCCAGAAATAACAGCGAACCTGGGGACTGGGAGAAATTTAGAACTCAGCAGAGGAGGACAAAGGGTTTGATTAGAGCAGGGAAAATGGAGTACGAGAAGAAGCTTGCAGGGAACATTAAGGCGGATTGCAAAAGTTTCTATAGGTATGTAAAGAGAAAAAGGTTAGTAAAGACAAATGTAGGTCCCCTGCAGTCAGAATCAGGGGAAGTCATAACGGGGAACAAAGAAATGGCAGACCAATTGAACAAGTACTTTGGTTCAGTATTCACTAAGGAGGACACAAACAACCTTCCGGATATAAAAGGGGTCAGAGGGTCTAGTAAGGAGGAGGAACTGAGGGAAATCTTTATTAGTCGGGAAATTGTGTTGGGGAAATTGATGGGATTGAAGGCCGATAAATCCCCAGAGCCTGATGGACTGCATCCCAGAGTACTTAAGGAGGTGGCCTTGGAAATAGCGGATGCATTGACAGTCATTTTCCAACATTCCATTGACTCTGGATCAGTTCCTATCGAGTGGAGGGTAGCCAATGTAACCCCACTTTTTAAAAAAGGAGGGAGAGAGAAAGCAGGGAATTATAGACCGGTCAGCCTGACCTCAGTAGTGGGTAAAATGATGGAATCAATTATTAAGGATGTCATAGCAGCGCATTTGGAAAATGGTGACATGATAGGTCCAAGTCAGCATGGATTTGTGAAAGGGAAATCATGCTTGACAAATCTTCTGGAATTTTTTGAGGATGTTTCCAGTAAAGTGGACAAAGGAGAACCAGTTGATGTGGTATATTTGGACTTTCAGAAGGCTTTCGACAAGGTCCCACACAGGAGATTAATGTGCAAAGTTAAAGCACATGGGATTGGGGGTAGTGTGCTGACATGGATTGAGAACTGGTTGTCAGACAGGAAGCAAAGAGTAGGAGTAAATGGGTACTTTTCAGAATGGCAGGCAGTGACTAGTGGGGTACCGCAAGGTTCTGTGCTGGGGCCCCAGCTGTTTACATTGTACATTAATGATTTAGACGAGGGGATTAAATGTAGTATCTCCAAATTTGCGGATGACACTAAGTTGGGTGGCAGTGTGAGCTGCGAGGAGGATGCTATGAGACTGCAGAGTGACTTGGATAGGTTAGGTGAGTGGGCAAATGCATGGCAGATGAAGTATAATGTGGATAAATGTGAGGTTATCCACTTTGGTGGTAAAAACAGAGAGACAGACTATTATCTGAATGGTGACAGATTAGGAAGGGGGAAGGTGCAGCGAGACCTGGGTGTCATGGTACATCAGTCATTGAAGGTTGGCATGCAGGTACAGCAGGCGGTTAAGAAAGCAAATGGCATGTTGGCCTTCATAGCGAGGGGATTTGAGTACAGGGGCAGGGAGGTATTGCTACAGTTGTATAGGGCCTTGGTGAGGCCACACCTGGAGTATTGTGTACAGTTTTGGTCTCCTAACTTGAGGAAGGACGTTCTTGCTATTGAGGGAGTGCAGCGAAGATTCACCATACTGATTCCCGGGATGGTGGGACTGACATATCATGAAAGACTGGATCAACTGGGCTTGTATTCACTGGAGTTCAGAAGAGTGAGAGGGGACCTCATAGAAACGTTTAAAATTCTGACGGGTTTGGACAGGTTGGATGCAGGAAGAATGTTCCCAATGTTGGGGAAGTCCAGAACCAGGGGTCATAGTCTAAGGATAAGGGGTAAGCCATTTAGGACCGAGATGAGGAGAAACTTCTTCACCCAAAGAGTGGTGAACCTGTGGAATTCTCTACCACAGAAAGTAGTTGAGGCCAATTCACTAAATATATTCAAAAGGGAGTTAGATGAAGTCCTTACTACTCGGGGGATCAAGGGGTATGGCGAGAAAGCAGGAAGGGGGTACTGAAGTTTCATGTTCAGCCATGAACTCATTGAATGGTGGTGCAGGCTAGAAGGGCTGAATGGCCTGCTCCTGCACCTATTTTCTATGTTTCTATGTTTCTATCTCACAGTACTGTATATAACTGTATCTTACCATGCTATACATGACTGTAACTAGGTATGACCTGTAACCACAAGCATACTTCACCACCAGGGGTGCACTTGCAGGAGACACTGCACACCTGTCCCATACAGGTATATAAAGCTGTGAAATAAAGGTGCAGGTCCTGAGTGACCTTGACTTCAGCATGTGCCTCGTGTAAGTCTGTACTGCAGGGTCAGGACTTTACAGAAACAACCAACATATTTTCTCTGAGGCAGTTAGTATCGTTCTGGGTTGACCATTTACGTCACAGAAGGGATAGGCAACATAGAAGTAGCATTAACAATTAAAAATCCTGTACAGTATACATTCAGCAAAGGTAACTGAGGTACTGATTGAATGAGATATTGGTATGCGGATGCTTGTATACAAAGAATGAATATTTTATCCATTACTGCACATAGAACCTAAAAATTTGTTTGTAATCTATAACTGAATTGCTGACACCACCATTTGATTTTCAGAGGAAATTATCCAATTCAAGAAGCACATCTGAGTGCACAATTACATCACAGACATCATACACTGATGAACTGTTGGGATACCATTAAACTGTACCTTCAAATTGACAAATATCAACCAGGAAATATGATGTAGCCAATCCACCAGCCTGCACCAATGACATGACTACAACCTGAGAACCAGTTGCATAGAATCTATTTTCGCTGGTGGGGGAGTCCAGAACAAGGGGTTATAACCTTAAAATTAGAGCTAGACTGTTCAGGGGTGATGTCAGGAAATACTTCTTCACACAAAGGGCAGTTGAGATTTGGAACTCTCTCCCCCAAAAAGCTGTTGAGGCTGGAGGTAAATTGTAAAATTCAAAACTGAGATTGTTAGGCAAGAGTATTAAGGGATGCGGAGAAAAGATGGATAAATTGGGTAAATGGAGTTAAGATACAGATCAACCATGTTCTAATTGAATGGTAAAGAAGTTTCTACTGAATTCTTTATATTTATGTCCCTTAGTTTTGGATTTCCTAACAAGTGGAAACTTATTCTCAAAGTCTACCCTATCAAACCCTTTCTTAATTTTAAAGGCCTCTATTCGGTCATCTCTCAGCCTTCTCTTTACTAGAGAAAACAATTCCAGCCAGTTCAATCGTTCCTGATAGTTATAACCTCTTAGTTCTGGGATCATCCATGTAAATCTTTTTTGTACCTTCTCCAGTGCCTTTATATCTTGAAGAGGTTCCTGCTAAATGCAGACCAAAAGTAATCCAGACAGATGGCACATGAATTCAGGTCATGTTTAAATAGTCTTGGGGAGGGCTCCCGCCTGCCGATATTCGTGACCAGAGCAACATCTGTAACAAGGGGAGACCATGTGGATGGCAGGAACCAAAAACATTTAAATGTTTTTTCCACTTTTGAAAATTCATCTCCTTCTCCCACAGAAAAGAAAACATATGTGATAAAAGGGGAAAATAAAACCTTTAGAAGTAAAGTTAGTAAAGGTAAAAAGTAAAAGTAGCTTTCTGATGGGGAATAATGAGCTGATGACATCAACTTGAATTTTCCCCTGTAAACACATACTAATTATAAGTGCCACCGGCTCCAGTCACATCAAGGAAGCCTGAAATTAACTATCCATTTCTAAACTGAAATTACAGGTTTATGTGATTTCAAAAGTATTTGGGTCAGTTGTATTACCACATTATACATTATCCTTTCAACCATTATCATTTGTCCCAAAAGGTCAGGCTGACTCAACTCTTCATTGAATGTTTCATAGTCAGTGCTGGGAGCAACATTCCATCACTCTCTGTCCACAACTTGACAAAACAGCAGGGCAGCGACTTCCATTATTTACTTTGCTTAGCTTTTGAACTTCCACTTTAGCTGCTCACTCTCCATCTTATATTAGTTCAGTTTCTCTTGGCGTTGCATTTGTTCCAAGGCAATGTCTGATTTCTTGAGCAACAACTGCTGCTGAATAACAGTTGTTTTCCCATTCCCTTCATCTCCTGTTCTGCTTCATAAGCAGCCTGTTCCATTTGTTGATCAGTACAAGGAAAACCATAAGAAGACAACCCTCTCAAAACAAGGCCCCATAGAAGAGATTGGTTGTGATTCAAGTTTATGTTTAAGGATTTGTACTATGATGAATAAACGGCCCATGGAAACAGGCCGACATAATGACAGCTTAAACAAACTGGTACAGCCAGCAATTAACTCGAGTACAATGCAACATTTCAAAAAGTTACTATTAACTCACTTGGAAGACATACTGTGAACTATATTTAGTTACTTCTACAATAGTCAGTTTTAATCACCATAAGCATAAATATAAAGTTCAGTCTTCAACAATGAGAAAAAAATTCAAAGGAAGATAGTTAATTTAATTCAACATAATCTAAATCAAGAATGAACAAGAGAAAGAGAATTTACAATAGCACCTACCTTGGATGTTCCATAGTCAATTAATGTTTTGAAATGCAGTAGGCAAACAGCACGGTCCAACAAACAGCAAAAAACCGCTAATGGTCAAACTGAAGGAAGAATGTTGGCCAGGACGTGAGGAGAACTCTCTGCTCTTCCTCAAATAGTACCATGGGATCACTCACATCTACTTGAGTCACAGATGGAGCTTCACTTAGAACATCTCATCTGAAAGACGGCATTTCAGTTCACAATATCAAGATAATTACAGATGCAGACGGCCAGTTATCCCATCTTAATTTGTCCGTCCAAAAAGACCCTTCTGCCCACTGCAGGCAGCATAGAAACATAGAAACATAGAAAATAGGTGCAGGAGCAGGCCATTCAGCCCTTCTAGCCTGCACCGCCATTCAATGAGTTCATGGCTGAACATGAAACTTCAGTACCCACTTCCTGCTTTCACGCCATACCCCTTGATCCCCCGAGTAGTAAGGACTTCATCTAACTCCCTTTTGAATATATTTAGTGAATTGGCCTCAACTACTTCCTGTGGTAGAGAATTCCACAGGTTCACCACTCTCTGGGTGAAGAAGTTTCTCCTTATCTCGGTCCTAAATGGCTTACCCCTTATCCTTAGACTGTGACCCCTGGTTCTGGACTTCCCCAACATTGGGAACATTCTTCCTGCATCCAACCTGTCCAAACCCGTCAGAATTTTAAACGTTTCTATGAGGTCCCCTCTCACTCTTCTGAACTCCAGTGAATACAAGCCCAGTTGATCCAGTCTTTCTTGATAGGTCAGTCCCACCATCCCGGGAATCAGTCTGGTGAATCTTCGCTGCACTCCCTCAATAGCAAGAATGTCCTTCCTCAAGTTAGGAGACCAAAACTGTACACAATACTCCAGGTGTGGCCTCACCAAGGCCCTGTACAACTGTAGCAACACCTCCCTGCCCCTGTACTCAAATCCCCTCGCTATGAAGGCCAACATGCCATTTGCTTTCTTAACCGCCTGCTGTACCTGCATGCCAACCTTCAATGACTGATGTACCATGACACCCAGGTCTCGTTGCACCTTCCCTTTTCCTAATCTGTCACCATTCAGATAATAGTCTGTCTCTCTGTTTTTACCACCAAAGTGGATAACCTCACATTTATCCACATTATACTTCATCTGCCACGCATTTGCCCACTCACCTAACCTATCCAAGTCACTCTGCAGTCTCATAGCATCCTCCTCGCAGCTCACACTGCCACCCAACTTAGTGTCATCCGCAAATTTGGAGATACTACATTTAATCCCCTCGTCTAAATCATTAATGTACAATGTAAACAGCTGGGGCCCCAGCACAGAACCCTGCGCTACCCCACTAGTCACTGCCTGCCATTCCGAAAAGTACCCATTTACTCCTACTCTTTGCTTCCTGTCTGACAACCAGTTCTCAATCCACGTCAGCACACTACCCCCAATCCCATGTGCTTTAACTTTGCACATTAATCTCCTGTGTGGGACCTTGTCGAAAGCCTTCTGAAAGTCCAAATATACCACATCAACTGGTACTCCTTTGTCCACTTTATTGGAAACATCCTCAAAAAATTCCAGAAGATTTGTCAAGCATGATCTCCCTTTCACAAATCCATGCTGACTTGGACCTATCATGTCACCATTTTCCAAATGCGCTGCTATGACATCCTTAATAATTGATTCCATCATTTTACCCACTACTGAGGTCAGGCTGACCGGTCTATAATTCCCTGCTTTCTCTCTCCCTCCTTTTTTAAAAAGTGGGGTTACATTGCTACCCTCCACTCGATAGGAACTGATCCAGAGTCAATGGAATGTTGGAAAATGACTGTCAATGCATCCGCTATTTCCAAGGCCACCTCCTTAAGTACTCTGGGATGCAGTCCATCAGGCCCTGGGGATTTATCGGCCTTCAATCCCATCAATTTCCCCAACACAATTTCCCGACTAATAAAGATTTCCCTCAGTTCCTCCTCCTTAATAGACCCTCTGACCACTTTTATATCCGGAAGGTTGTTTGTGTCCTCCTTAGTGAATACTGAACCAAAGTACTTGTTCAATTGGTCTGCCATTTCTTTGTTCCCCGTTATGACTTCCCCTGATTCTGACTGCAGGGGACCTACGTTTGTCTTTACTAACCTTTTTCTCTTTACATACCTATAGAAACTTTTGCAATCCGCCTTAATGTTCCCTGCAAGCTTCTTCTCGTACTCCATTTTCCCTGCCCTAATCAAACCCTTTGTCCTCCTCTGCTGAGTTCTAAATTTCTCCCAGTCCCCAGGTTCGCTGCTATTTCTGGCCAATTTGTATGCCATTTCCTTGGCTTTAATACTATCCCTGATTTCCCTAGATAGCCACGGTTGAGCCACCTTCCCTTTTTTATTTTTACGCCAGACAGGAATGTACAATTGTTGTAATTCATCCATGCGTTCTCTAAATGTCTGCCATTGCCCATCCACAGTCAACCCCTTAAGTATCATTAGCCAATCTATCTTAGCCAATTCATGCCTCATACCTTCAAAGTTACCCTTCTTTAAGTTCTGGACCATGGTCTCTGAATTAACTGTTTCATTCTCCATCCTAATGCAGAATTCCACCATATTATGGTCACTCTTCCCCAAGGGGCCTCGCACAATGAGATTGCTAATTAATCCTCTCTCATTACACAACACCCAGTCTAAGATGGCCTCCCCCCTAGTTGGTTCCTCGACATATTGGTCTAGAAAACCATCCCTTATGCATTCCAGGAAATCCTCCTCCACCGTATTGCTTCCAGTTTGGCTAGCCCAATCTATGTGCATATTAAAGTCACCCATTATAACTGCTGCACCTTTATTGCATGCACTCCTAATTTCCTGTTTGATGCCCTCCCCAACATCACTACTACTGTTTGGAGGTCTGTACACAACTCCCACTAACGATTTTTGCCCTTTAGTGTTCTGCAGCTCTACCCATATAGATTCCACATCATCCAAGCTAATGTCTTTCCTAACTATTGCATTAATCTCCTCTTTAACCAGCAATGCTACCCCACCTCCTTTTCCTTTTATTCTATCCTTCCTGAATGTTGAATACCCCTGGATGTTGAGTTCCCAGCCCTGATCATCCTGGAGCCACGTCTCCGTAATCCCAATCACATCATATTTGTTAACATCTATTTGCACAGTTAATTCATCCACCTTATTGCGGATACTCCTTGCATTAAGACACAAAGCCTTCAGGCTTGCTTTTTTAACACCCTTTGTCCTTTTAGAATTTTGCTGTACAGTGGCCCTTTTTGTTCTTTGCCTTGGGTTTCTCTGCCCTCCACTTTTACTCATCTCCTTTCTGTCTTTTGCTTTTGCCTCCTTTTTGTCTCCCTCTGTCTCCCTGTATAGGTTCCCATCCCCCTGCAATATTAGTTTAACTCCTCCCCAACAGCACTAGCAAACACTTCCCCCTAGGACATTGGTTCCGGACCTGCCCAGGTGCAGACCGTCCGGTTTGTACTGGTCCCACCTCCCCCAGAACCGGTTCCAATGCCCCAAGAATTTGAATCCCTCCCTGCTGCACCACTGCTCAAGCCATGTATTCATCTGCGCTATCCTGCGATTCCTACTCTGACTAGCACGTGGCACTGGTAGCAATCCCGAGATTACTACTTTTGAGGTCCTACTTTTTAATTTAGCTCCTAGCTCCTTAAATTCTTTTCGTAGGACCTCATCCCTTTTTTTACCTATGTCGTTGGTACCAATGTGCACCACGACAACTGGCTGTTCTCCCATCTAGTTGCTTCTTAAAATGATTCCAGGATTAGTTGTCTCCATTGCTCCATCTGGGGTTCATTCACTGAGACAAACTTTCCATTATTAGTCTTTTACTACTTGGAACCTGCTTCCCCTTAACTCGCAATCACCTCGGATGCCTCCTTTCTGGGATGAATAGTCCAATTGTCTCCAGTCTTTCCTCATAACGCAGACCTTTTATGCTAGGTATGAACCTCATGGACCTTCTCTGCACTGCCCTTCAGCACTTGAATGGCTCCTCTTGTTTTTCAGCAACCAGAACTGGGCGCAGTACTGAACATGGGATCTGACCAAGGCACTGTACAGCTTAATCATGACTTTGACTTGTGATCAGTACAAGTAAAGATTTACATTGGTGAAAAACAAAATGGGGGAAAGACATGAAAACTACAGACCCCTTGAAGATTTCCTTCAATTCAGATGTTTGGATTAGAGGCCAGGTTCACCATCCATGCTAGAAATGAATCTATACATTGATTGGTCTGTCATTCACTTATACTTTCATATTAGTTTCATCCGTACTGCTATTGCCTTGCTATGTAAACTTTGAGGGGGTACCATCGTAAAGCAAATACTGATTAACAAAGTTGCGAGATTAATAAACTTGAAATGTTATTCCATCATCAGAATGCAGTTTATTCTATTGCACTGTTGAATTGATTATACACCTAGCATTTTTTTTTAAACTCAGGGCCTTTGACCTTTATCTTGGTTTATGTGCATGGACTAGTCAGGACAGAAGGTGAAAACACAAAATGTATTTATGCTCTGAATTTGTGTCTAATTTAGATTTCATTTGATGCTCATTCCTCAACATCAACCATTTCCCACCAATAGATTTCAGACACTTCCCTTGATTATTCATGAGGTTTCTCGGTGGTGAGGGCAGACGAGAATCTAAACTACTCAGGATAATATCTAATCCAGGCAATGATGCCACGCCCAAGTAAAATGCATGCAGGACCTCTGGCTGTGGCGTGCCGGTGTCTTATTGAGTGACAAGCAGCTTGTCAAGATTCCATCTTTCTACAGATACATTTGACCATCCATAGCAGATTAAGTAAGCACTACTTGTGCTGTTAAATGTCATGGTCTCTTGGAGAATAACGGCCCAAATGTCCACATCCACTTTGTGTAAACAAAGGACTGAAGCCACGATTCTCTAATTTGGGGAGCAGATAGGGACCAAGATTCTTCAAACTATCTTAAACTAAAGGATTTATGTGGGACATAATGCTTTTCAGGTCAGCATCCTAGCGAGGAGTAGAATATTGTTGAGATCCATGCGAGGGTGCAGTGTAAAGTTCACAAGAACTGTCATTTAGCTGAACTGACTTGTTAGTCTCTTGCTTGCTTTCTTGAGGTTTAATGACATTCAAATAAAAAATGACTCCTGCTTTTCCAAATTTGCCAGTTTTTGGGCTGCTTTCAACCCTACCGAATTTCTTCAGAACCCCCCCCCCCCCCCAACAAAAAACATTTTTTTAATTAACAATAGAAATTACTTTAAAGAGTCCTAGAGAGTGGGAATTCAAACAAAAATGAGAAATGATGGGGCCAATCGTAACTGGCTACTTAAAATCTAGAAATTAGATAAGGCCTCCATCCAGTACTTGTCCCTGAGCAGCCGCCTTCAGGTTTGACGTGGAGGTTGGAAGACTGCTGGCGCACAGGACTGATGCACAATTAAGTCATTGTGACTGTTGCCAGGATACCGGGCATTCACCATCATGATGCACTGGGCGTGGTTGAACACAACTTGCACATTAAGTGAGTGGTAGCCTTTGAGGTTAAGGAACATCTCAGAATTGGTATACGGTGCCCGCAAAACCACGTATGTGCAGTAGGTGGCGCCCAGCACCATGAGGAAGCCTGATATCCTGGCAGTGCCACAATCGCGTTCCTCCTGCTTCTCTCTGTTCAAAGAGAAGACAATGAAGTCCCTTCTCCTGGGGTACAGAGCCTCTGTGACTTCCGAATGCCGCGATGGACGGCAATCTTGGAGATGTTAGCTATGTCTCATGCTCCAGACTGGAAGGATCCAGTGGTGAAAAGAATTGAGGGCCAAGGTGGCCTTGAGAGCTGACTGCAGGAGATGGCAGAGTTCTGTGACCACCTCCTTGGTGAAGCGGAACTTTCCAATACACTGCTCCTGGCTTAGGTTCAGGAAGCAGTGCTCTTTGAAGACTCTAGGTAGGTAAGCCCTCCTGCCCCTGCTCCCTCTGCAAGCATCTTTGCTGCCTCTGCTCCATCCATTTGTCATATCCGAGTGCGAGGGGAACTGCAAGTAGAACTCCCAGACTGGGAACAAACGGTGAGAGCAAAACCTTTCAAGTGAGAAGCAAAGCATCCTGCACTTGCAACAACACTCCATGGGCTCAAAATTGGCCAGGAGTTGCTCCGTTTTTTTTGGAGCAACTTGATTTTTCTGCATATCTTAAAAATCTACATTTTGCACATTCAATTTGCGCTAGTGTAAATGAGTTAGTTAGGATTTTTTTAGTTTAGTTTTATTTTTTTCAAAAGGGAGCATTACCAGCCACCTATGCCCGTTTTGGCTATTTAGGTCACTTTGGCCAGCTAATAGTTACTCCAAACTAACTTAGGCCAGCCTATGTGGCCATTTGTGGCCGCTTGTGAAAGCCCTTGCGGAGAGTTAAGAAATCAGTGCAGGTAGGTACATCGGAGGCCAGCAGAACTTAATGACTTGACTAAAGAACGTGAATAGGATCAAACAGCTATACAGGACATCACATGACAAACTTTGCAAAGTTAATTTACTATACAACAGAAACATTCATGGAAGCTTAAACTACAAAATAAAAGTAAAAATAGTTGAATTAAATTGCCCTAATCTCACAACTAATTTAAACAACTATTTGTTTGCAATGATTATACTGGGCCAAATTTGAGCCCATATTTTCTAAATAAAGTCTACTTCAATAAATAAGATATTCTCTCAGTGTTCCTCCGTTACTGATGTTCTTCTTTCACAATAGCACCAGGTGAATATGCTTGACAAATGGTCATCACTATTCACAAGAGACAAAACATATTTACATAATTCTTTCAAAATATCAAATAAAAAATAGAAGTACCTCCTGCTCGTAATTCTTATGTTATTTTCTCCCAGCCGCCTAAGCTCACCCACCATCAGCCCGCCCCTTACAAACAATCCTACCTCCCGGGGTCAGGGATCAGACACTCCAGGATCAGAACAGCACCTGGGGTCAGAGATCGGACATGTCTGGGGATCAAATCTTCCCTAGAGGTCGGGGATCGGACCGCCCACGGAATTGGAACCCCCTACCCTCATGGGATTGGTGATCGAACCCACCCTGCGGTTCGGAATTTCCCCCGCCCGCCTCACCATCCCTTCTACCCTGGCTTGGGCCCCGCACCAACCTGCTTGTTGTGGCCTTCTATCCAGCGTCCCCGCCCCCGCCCTGCCGACCTGAAGCCAGACTCTCAAACTTCAGCCCGGGAAGGCAGCGGGCTGGCTTGTGCGGGAGGTCACTCAGCCTGGGATAGGGGCGGGACGCACACAGAGACGCTGGGGGACGAGGAGTTACTGCGCATGCGTGCACACTCCAATGCGCATGTGGAGAGCTGTTGGCACTGTTTTTGGCGCAGGGCCCTAGCTCCGCCCCCGAATCGACTGGCCACGCTACGCGAGGACCTGGGAGAGGCCAATCAGCGTGCAAAGTCGGGAGGATTTTTTCCAGCGCACATCTCATCCTAGAAAAGCGGAGCAAGTAGGGTGAGTGCGCCAAAAAACGGTAGGGGCCAAATTTGAGCCCCATGTCACCTCAACAACATTAAACAACTCTAGAATGCTCCAACAAACTTGCACAGGCACCAGAGGAAATTAAAAAGCAAGTCAGCTGCAAGTTGTTGCTGATCCCTTTAAATATTGCTAGTGGGGGAGGGGGGGGTCCTTCCTGCTGCTGAATGCATGGTTCTCTTGTAATGATAAGGAGGGCGCTAAATGGAGTGGCGATGTCCAAAATGGCAGGTTGTGTGTCAAATCAGCGTTGCATACTTACCGATGTCACGATCTGCTACATTTTCATTTCTACGAGCGCAGGCAATGGCAGCGCTGCTGACCTGTCCAAAATGGCGGTGGCTGCGGTACCCACCGGAAGCTTGGAGGCCACCATTTGTTCTTCCAAACCGGCCTTAATAACCGGCGCTAAAAGCTCCAATTTCAGAGTCATGGTCTCATTTATAGTTGAGCACCGCAGTACAAAGTTACTCCATGCTTGAACAGCAGCGCTATAACCTGTTGGATTCAGTATTACTGTCGCAGGCCCCCAAGGTCAGCCAGTCCCAGAACCCCTATTTTTCTTCAAATTGGCTCAGTCCAGCAACTAATTTAAATTTTGACTTGAATAAAATCCATTTTTTTTAAAACATCTGTACAACATTTTGGTGATTAAGAAATACTTACAAGATGTTTATTGCATACATGTTAGTACTGGTACAAAATAGAACTCGTTTATCCTTCCTGGCTGAAGGGACTGACTTGAATTGAAGAATAGATGCACAATTGCAAGTCACTAAAAAAGTGCTACTAAAGGGGTAGGAGGGGACGTCATTTTTCTTAGCATAGGCTATTCCCTCTCTCATTCCAAATGCTGCAATTGCCTTCAGGCACCGAGGCCCTAAGCTCTGGAATTACCTCCCTAAATCTCTCCGCCTCTCTTTCCTCCTCTAAGACGTTCCCCATAACCGACCACTTTTCCAAGCTTTTGGTCATCTGCCCCAATATCTTCTTATGTGGCTCGGTGTCAAATTTTAAACATAAGAACGTAAGAAATAGGAGCAGGAGTAGACCATTTGACCCCTAGAGCCTGCTCCGCCATTGAATAAGATCATGGCTGATCTGATTTTGGCCTCAACTCCACTTCCATTCCCGCTTCCCATAACCCTTGACTCCCTTATCGTTCAAAAATCTGTCTATCTCCACCTTAAATAAAATTCAATGACCCAGCCTCCACAGCTCTCTGGAGTAGAGAATTCCACAGATTCACTTCCCTCAGAGAAGAAATTCCTCCTCGTCTCCGTTTTAAATGGGCGACCCCTTATTCTGAAACTATGGCCCCTAGTTTTGTTTGATAACACTCCTGTGACGTGCCTTGGGACGTTTTACTACATTAAAGGCGCTATATAAATGCAAGTTGTTGTTTTGTTTCCTTCCCACTGTCTCAACCTTTTATACATGATTGCTATGATTAGGTCAACAACTCCATTGTCATTGTATCATACGACTACCAGGATGGTAGAAGGTAAACTGGATGGACCTTGATCTTTTGTCATCTAGCAATTCCTATGTCCCGATGGTTGTCTCTAGTGGTCAAGTACTTCACAGGTCTTTTAGGCAACTGTTGATATTCACCCAAGTGGCCACTTGTCACAACAGAGCCTGAACTGGGACAAGATCAGATCAGATTTCTGTACTTACTAAAATGTTTTTGCTACTGCACCTTAATAAAAATCATTGTGGCAGCAATAGTTTCTGCCTTTGAGTGAATTACATAGACCTTACGGCATAGAAACAGGCCATTGGGCCCAACTGCTCCATGCTGGTGTTTATGCTACACACGAGCCTCCTCCCACCCTATTCATCTCACCCCATCAGCATAATCTTCTATTCCTTTCTCACTCATGTGTTTAATTAGCTTCCACTTAAATGCATCTACTCAACTACTCCTTGTAGTAGCAAGTTCCACATTCTTACCACTCTGGGTAAAGAAGTTTCTCCTGAATTTCGTACTGGATTAGTGACTCTCTTATATTTATGTCTCTCTAGTTTTTGACAGTCCACAAGTGTAAATAATTTCTCTACAACTACCCTATCGCAACTTTAAAGACCCTTCGGCCTTCACTTTTCTGTGTTTGCAATTTTATTTTGGTGCCTGACTGGCTAATACATTGAATGCAAGTTACTGAGAGAAAAAAAAATCTCGCTTGGCATCACCTTGTGGCCAAATGGAGAATACCAGCAGATAGCGCAACAGATTTATAATATGCAGAGACTCTGCGAGAGAGGAGGGGGAGCAGTCTCTATTGATTCTGCCTGCTTCTACATAGGAGAGAGTCTCTCTCAGAGAGGAGAAAGAAGAGGTATCTCTACTACTGCTGTTGAGGTGCTTGGAGAGAGAAGTCAAGAAACACCAGAGGGGAACAATTCAACCACTGCCTCTCTTAATTGCTCTCTACTTTGGGAGAGCGAGAGAGGAGAGAAGAAACTACAATATGCACAGACTGTTATTTTCCTGTGAATTAATTCGATCGCTCAACGTAACTCGTTAATGAAACACAAAGAGCTCTGGCCATCAGTGCCCATGCTGGCAGTTCCTGGCATTGACCCCAAGGTCTTCTGAGGACTCGGTTGGGTGCCAGGTACTGAGGGAGCGCTGCATTGTCAAAGGTGCCGCCTTTCAGATGAGACATTAAACTGAAGCCCAGTTGGCTCTCTCAGATGGACATAAAATATCCCATGACACTATTTCGAAGAAGAGCAGGGCAATTATCCCTGGTGACCTGGCCAATATCCTTCAATCAACATAACAAAAACTGATTATCTGGTCATTATCACATTGCTGCGTTTCCCACATTACAACAGTGACTACACCCCAAAAAGTACTTCATTGGCTGTAAAGTGCTTTGAGCCATCCAGTGGTCGTGAAAGGCACTATATAAATTTAAGTCTTCTTTCAGGTTCAATCCCTGGCGTGTTCTGAGTGAGCGGATCTGAGTCGGGTTTGCACAGACCGAGGATTAAACCTACCTTTGATTGGATGAGACTACTTCCACTGTTACAAGAAGGAGTCTTAAAGAGCTAACATCTACCAGGGCTCCCCATATTAAAAAGTGCCTGAAAATGTAGATCTAGGTAAGTGTGGTGTTACCATTGAAAAAGGGGGTGGGGGCAGATTCCATGTGACTCCGGCTCCTCCATGCTCTGCCGCACAAACTGGGCGAGTGAGCGACCACTCGACCACTGAAGCTGCGCGTGCGCCATTACTCGAGCGTTGCCGCTGCGCATGCGCTCTTGGAAGCCCGCGCAAATTCGGAGGCTAAAACGCCAGTGCGAGGCCGCCATTTTGTGACACCGGTAACCAACGGCCGAGCAGCTCGGGGTGAGGGTGCTCTCGACCCAGTCTTCATTCTGAATTAGGCTTCGGCTTCATGCCGTGAATCCAGGCTACGCTGGCGGTAAGAACCGAATCCCTTCCCCATACTCAATGCGGCTACACTACACACCTTAGCCCCGATGTGGTTCCCGCATTGGCCGGCCTGAATATGCACGATCTCCCGCATGCCGACGGATAGATTTAACCTGATCTCCCCTCAACCAAGAGGTTATGCCCCACAGCCGCCGCTGCGCTTCGCCGATTGGACAGATTAATCCTGTTCCCATCTCTCCATTGGTTCCCTCGCTGTCAATCAACGCGCGCGCCCGCCCACTGCACAGAACGCTTTCTCCTATTGGTTCAATTCAATAGTCCTGCTAGTTTGTGATTGGCTGTGAGCTGCTGTTGCCTGGTAACAAATTTACCCCCTCCCTTTCTACCTAGTGGCAGCTTGTCACAATATTCTGGGCAGGTGCTGACGTCTTGCTAACCATGTGGTCCTGTCAGTGTCTCACCTTAGAGCACCTCACCTCTGCCTTGCAACATATTGGCCCTGAAATTCCCATCGGAGATTTCTTTTGGACGAACGCCTCCGACTGGAGAATTTTTACGAAAGTACCTGGTGGTCCCGGAGGAGCGTGGGATTGCGTTAGGGAGGCCTTCTCTTCCCGCGCTGCGGAGCACGCTCCCGTCCATCGAGGTTTGGATGCAGAAGGTGCACGTGACTGCACAACCAATCAGGTACAGTATTCCACAGCTTTCTCATTAATAGCATTGAGAACTCCGTATCTCGGAGTTCTCATTACTATGAGAGAAAAAACACACTAAACGCCAAAATAAAAAACTCACCTCACATGATTAAAATTAATTGAAATTAAAGTTAATAAATGTCTTAGAAAAAAATATATTTTTCCGATATTTTTAAAGTTTTGTAATTAGGGTTAAAAGTAAACTTACCTTAGTGGGCAGGGTTTTTAACAATAAAATGTATGTTTTAAAACTTTTATGCCTGTAAAAGTAGGCTGTGCGCCTGCTTTATTAGGCGCAAGAGTTTTGAGGACATTTGCTGGGCAAGATATAGGTAAGTACCGTAATCTTGCCCATGCAAATGTCCTCGCTCCCGCGATACGGAAGATCTGTCAAGCTCCAGCTTGACAGATCGGAAAAGCCGGTTTTCAGCGCATGCGTATTGTGCGCTGAAAACCGGCTTTTGCGATGCCTTCCTGGGTCCGTACAAACATATGGACCCAGGGAGGCCAGGATTTCCAAGCCATTAGATTTCTTAGGCAATCTGAAATGAAAACAGAAAATGCTTGAAATACTCAGCAGGTCAGGCAGTATCCGTGAAGGGAGAAACATTTTCCAGCATTTTCTGCTTTTATGTAGAAAGAAAGACTTGCAAGATCACCACAAGTCCCAAAGTGCTTTACAGTCAATTAAGTACTTTTTATTTACGTGAAGTCACTGTTTAAGGTAGGAAACACAGTAGCCAATTTGCGCACAGCAATCTCCCACAAACAGCAATGTGATAATGACGAGATAATCTGTTTTAATTATATTCATTGAGGGATAAATATTGGCCAGGCAACTGGGGATAATTGCCCTATTCTTCAAAATAGTGCCATGGGATCTTTTACATCCACCTAAGAGAGCAGACGGTTTAACGTCTCATCCGAAAGACGGCATCTCCGACAGTGCAGCATCCCCTAAGCACAGCATTGGAGAGTCAGCCTAGATTGTTATGCGCATGTTTTTAGAGTGGAATTTGAAACCACAACATTAGGGGCCGAAATTGCCCACTGCTGGAAACTGGGTGCACGCAATCCGTTTCTAGTGTTTTTACTGCCGCAGCGGATGAGGTGGCCACTTGAGCGAAATTCCGCTCTTTAGCTTTTTTTTTCGACGGACTGGAAGTCGCTCATAATGGGGGCAGATATATGGCGGTAAGCGCACTGGAGAGGTGGAGGTTGGGGGAGGGGGGGGCAGAGTGGCCGCCGCTGTCAGTCACCATGGCTCTCCCCTTCACTTAAAGGGGAGAGCTTACACGATTTTTAAAGTTCAGTCCGCTGAGCCACCAGGGAGGTTTTCGGCCAGGCCAGCGGCCTGGCACCCAAGAGGGGTGCCAGGCTGCTTGTTGGTGGCGCGGCCGAACCCAGAGACATAATTAGCGGCTCGAAATGGCAGGCAGCCAACAAAAAAAATATGGTGGCAACGGCAGTGCATCCTCTTTAATGGGAGCCACACCGCTATTTCAGAAGGCCACAGCCTCACTGCACCGTTTGAAAAAAGCAGCTCTTGGCACCGTCCGGCGCGAGGAAGATTTTCATGGCAGAATTTCGCCGTGGGGGGGAACATCGGCAGTGCTCACTCTGATGATGCACTTAGGACGGATCGGCAGCAACAGAGCGGTGGGGGGAGCGGGTCACCGCCGGGATACCACAGGAGCTGAATTTTGATATTGACATCCATTACACAATGGTAGTAACAGGCCTTAAGGAAAGGGGCAATTTCGGCCCCTAGATGTAAAGGCCTTTTCCTCATCTTTACATTCTTCCACCCTAAGTTGATAAGACTTTTACCAATGCATACAGGTTCCTGGACTTTATAAATAGAGGCATGGGGGGATGAAACAAGGCGCTAAGTTTTAACTTTTTGAACAGTTAGCCTCCGGCGAAATGAGCAAAATTGACAGCACGGTCAAGGGGAAAGGGAACCTTGGCAGCCAACTTCCTGGAGGGCGAGTTCGCACATGAGTGCTACTGCACAGAGCTCAGTTGACGACCTTGCTGGGGAGGCGTTCACACAATGACAGCCATGCATTCTGACATGATAGGTGCAATGGCAAGGGTGCCCGAGAGCTTGTCAGCAGTGGTAAGGAGCATGGAGGAGTCCACCGCCCGTAGTGTACAGAGCTCAGTGCACGCCATGGAGCCCATCATTGCCAGTGCGCAGATGGTGGACTCCCAGAGAGACCGTGAGGACTCCCAGAGAGACATGTGGCATGAGCAATGTGGCAGCTTCCATTGCGGCACAGGTGAAAGCAACGTAACGTCTTAGTGCTGTAATGGAGTCAATGATTGCTCGCATGGAAGCTCAGACTGCTCTCATGTAGTCTTAGCTGCATGCCACGTAACATCTTGAGCTGTCATGTAGTCCCAGCTGCATGCCAAACATGCTCTGACTGCTCCAATCGCCATTGGGTCCACCACAGTCGATCGGGGATCTCACAGTGTCGCAGAAGCCCAGCAATCTGTCCTGCAGCAGATTGGTGGGGATGCTGAAGTGCTGCCCAAGGGGAATGGCACTGGGTCAATGGGGCAGGAACCTGCTGTCCTCTCTCAGGATGACGGGGAAACATAGAAAATGGCCTGCTCCACCATTCAATAAGATCATGGCTGATCATTCACCTCAGTACCCCTTTCCTGCTTTCTCTCCATACCCCTTCATCCCTTTAGCCGTAAGGGCCATATCTAACTCCCTCTTTAATATATCCAATGAACTGGCATCAACAACTCTCTGCAGTAGGGAATTCCACAGGTTAATAACTCTCTGAGTGAAGAAGTCTTTCCTCATTTCAGTCCTAAATGGCTTACCCCTTATCCTTAGACTGTGTCCCCTGGTTCTGGACTTCCCCAACATCGGGAACATTCTTCCTGCATCTAACCTGTCCAGTCCCGTCAGAATTTTATATGTTTCTATGAGATCCCCTCTCTTCCTTCGAAACTCCAGTGAATACAGGCCCAGTCGATCCAGTCTCTCCACATATGTCAGTCCTGCCATCCCGGGAATCAGTCTGGTGAATCTTCGCTACACTCCCTCAATAGCAAGAACGTCCTTCCTCAGTTTAGGAGACCAAAACTGAACACAATATTCCAGGTGAGGCCTCACCAAGGCCCTATAGTAAGACCTCCCTGCTCCTATACTTAAATCCTCTAGCTATGAAGGCCAACATACCATTTGCCTTCTCCATTGCCTGCTGTACCTGAATGCCAACTTTCAATGACTGATGTACCATGACACCCAGGTCTCGTTGCACCTCCCCTTTTCCTAATCTGCCGCCATTCAGATAATATTCTGCCTTTGTGTTTTTGCTCCCAAAGTGGATAACCTCACATTTATTCACATTATACTGCATCTGCCACTCGTTTGCCCACTCACCTAACCTGGCCAAGTCACCCTGTAGCCTCTTAGCGTCCTCCTCACAGCTCACACCGCCACCCTGCTTAGTGTCATCTGCAAACTTGGAAATATTACACTCAATTCCTTCATCTAAATCATTAATGTATATTGTAAATATCTGGGGTCCCAGCACTGAGCCCTGCGGTACCCCACCAGTCACTGCCTGCCATTCTGAAAAGGATCCGTTTATCCCAACTGTCTGTTGGCTTCCTGTCTGCCAACCAGTTCTCTATCCATGTCAGTACATTACCCCCAATACCATGTGCTTTAATTTTGCACACCAATCTCTTGTGTGGGACCTTGTCAAAAGCCTTTTGAAAGTCCAGATACACCACATCCACTGGTTCTCCCTTGTCCACTCTACTAGTTACATCCTCAAAACATTCCAGGAGATTTGTCAAGCATGATTTCCCTTTCATAAATCCATGCTGACTTGGACCGATCCTGTCACTGCTTTCCAAATGCGCTGCTATTTCATCTTTAATAATTGATTCCAACATTTTCCCCACTACTGATGTCAGGCTAACCGGTCTATAATTCCCCGTTTTCTCTCTCGCTCCCTTTTTAAAAAGTGGTGTTACATTAGGTATCCTCCAGTCCATTGGAACTGATCCAGAGTCGATAGACTTGGAAAATGATCACCAATGCATCCACTATTTCTAGGGCCACTTCCTTAAGTACTCTGGGATGCAGACTATCAGGCCCCGGAGATTTATCGGCCTTCCATCCCATCACTTTCCCTAACACAATTTCCCACCTAATAAGGATTTCCTTCAGTTCCTCCTTCTCATTGGACCCTTGGTCCCCTAATATTTCCGGAAGATTATTTGTGTCTTCCTTCGTGAAGACAGAACCAAAGTATTTGTTCAACTGGTCTGCCATTTCTTTGTTCCCCATTATAAATTCACCTGAATCTGACTGCAAGGGTCCTATGTTTGTCTTCACTAAACCTTTTCTCTTCACATATCTATAGAAGCTTTTGCAGTCAGTTCTTATGTTCCCGGCAAGCTTCCTCTCATACTCTATTTCCCCCCTCCTAATTAAACCCTTTGTCCTCCTCTGCTGAATTCTAAATTTCTCCCAGTCCTCAGGTTTGATGCTTTTTCTGGCCAATTTATATGCCTCTTCCTTAGATTTAACACTATCCTTAATTTCCCTTGTTAGCCACGGTTGAGCCCCTTCCCCAATTAATTTTTACTCCAGACAGGGATGTACAATTGTTGAACTTCATCCACGTGATCTTTAAATGTTTGCCATTGCCTATCCACCGTCAACCCTTTAAGTATCATTTGCCAGTCGATCCTAGCCAATTCACATCTCATATCGAAGTGACTTTTCCTTAAGTTCAGGACCCAAGTCTCTGAATTAACTGTATCACTCTCCATCTTAATAAGGAATTCTACCATATTATGGTCACTCTTCCCCAAGGGGCCTCGCACAACAAGATTGCTAATGAGTCCTTTCTCATTACACATCACCCAGTCTAGGATGGCCAGCCCTCTAGTTGGTTCCTCGACATAGAAAACCATCCCTAATACACTCCAGGAAATCCTCCTCCACCGTATTGCTACCAGTTTGGTTAGCCCAATCTATATGTAGATTAAAGTCGCCCATGATAACTGCTGTATTTATTACACGCGTCCCTAATTTCTTGTTTGATACTGTCCGCAACCTCATTACTACTGTTTGGTGGTCTGTACACAACTCCCACTAGCATTTTCTGCCCTTTGGTATTCCGTAGCTCCGCCCATACAGATTCCACATCATCCAAGCTAATGTCCTTCCTTATTATTGTGTTAATTTCCTTTTTAACCAGCAATGCTACCCCACCTCCTTTTCCTTTCTGTCTATCCTTCCTGAATGTTGAATACCCCTGGATGTTGAGTTCCCAGCCTTGATCACCCTGGAGCCATGTCTCCGTGATGCCAATTATATCATATTCATTAATTGCTGCCCGTGCAGTTAATTCGTCCACCTTATTACGAATACTCCTCGCATTAAGGCACAGAGCCTTCAGGCTTGTCTTTTAACACACTTTGCTCCTTTAGAATTTTGCTGTAATGTAGCCCTTTTTGCTTTTTGCCTTGGGCTTCTCTGCCCTCCACTTTTACTTTTCTTCTTTCTATCTTTTGCTTCTGCCCTCATCCTTCTTCCCTCTGTCTCCCTGCATAGGTTCCCATTCCCCTGCCGTATTAGTTTAACCGCCCCCCCCCAACAGCACGAGCAAACACTCCCCCTAGGACATTGGTTTCGGTCCTGCCCAGGTGCAGACCGTCCGATTTGTACTGGTCCCACCTCCCCCAGAACCGGTTCCAATGTCCCAGGAATTTGAATCCCTCCCTTCTCTACCACTCCTCAAACCACGTATTCATCTGAGCTATCCTGCGATTCCTACAGCATTCCTGATCCCACCACTGCCACTCCGCCATTGCACTTTTGGCTGCCTGTCACCTAGCCAGACCCAGACTGCCGCCACCCAGCCTGAGGTGGTGCAGTCTACAGCCCAGCCTTCCAGGCTCAGAGCTGGTCGAGGGCGTCCTGCAAGGCCTTCTGTAGGCTCTGGTCATGACACACAGCAGCCTTACACCAGCCGTGCTGCAACCATAGGGGACACACTGCGGAGGAGTATTAGAATAGGTCAACGAAAGAGGGGATGTAAGAAAATGCACAAGGGTGATGAATAAATACACATTTATACATTTTATTGTTGTTTTATAAATGTTGATTGGAATGTTTAATGTTAGCTGTTGTATCTCATTTCAGTTTTGGGACTTTGGTATGGAAGGGCAAATTGATGTGGTGATGGTGATGTCCAGAAGAATCTGGAAATGGGATGGAAATCAGTGAAAACGAACGCTGATCTCTTGCAGGATCGCGATGGAGTTGCTGCCTCCACCATCGCGGGTGTTGTTGCTCCTGCTCATCTTCCTGTTATTGCTCCTCCTCCTGGTCCTCCTCCTCCTCCTCCTGAGGTGGTGCGGCTATGCCTGGTGGCAATGGCTGTGCCCTCATGATGGCCAGGTTGTGCAGCATGCAACAGACAACAGCGAATAGGGACACCCGCTCTGGCAAGTACTGGAGAACTCCTCCCGAGTGGTCAAGGCAGTGGAACTGTTGCTTGAGCACTCTGATGGTCTGCTCAATGATGTTTCTGGTGGTGGCATGGCTCTCATTGTATAAGAGCTGGGCAGGAGTGGTAGGGTTACGGAGGGGAGTCATGAGCCAGGTGGAGAGCGGATAACCCTTGTCTCCAAGCAGCCAGCCGTGGACTGAAAGAGAACTGGCCCACCAGTCTGGCACAGGATCAGGGTATCATGCCTTCTTCCAGGATAGCGGGCATTGACGGCGAGGATGCCGCGTGTGTGGTCGCTCACCGACTGTATATTGAGTGAGTGCTAGCCTTTCCAGTTATGGAAGATTTCAGGATTATGATGCGGTGCCCTCAAAGCGACGTAGGTGCAGTCAGTGGCACCCTGCACCATGGGGAAGCCCGCTATCCTGACGAATCCACATGTATGCTCGTGCTGCTTCTCTCTGCTCATGGGAAAGGAAATGCAGTCCCTTCTCCTCCTGTAGAGAGAATCTGTGACCTCACGGATGGAGCAATGGATGGCAAACTGGGAGATACTGGAGGCGTCTTCTGTTGCACACTGGAAGGATCCATTGGCGTAGAAATGGTAACCTTGACTGCCACTGAGAGAGCCGTCCTCACCCTGGTCTGAGGCTCGAGATCTGGTTGCAGGAGATGGTAGAGCTCTGTGATCACGTCTTTGCTGCAGTGCAGTCTTCAAACACCCTGCTCAATGAAATTGATGTAGGAGAACTGCTGCCGGAATACTCTGGGAGGGTAAGGTCTCCTGTTGCCAGCCCTGTTGCGCCTCTTCTCTCTGGTCACATCTTGCTGTCCTTGTATCTGTCTTTCTCCCTCCCGCTCTCTTTGCCTTTCTCTTTGTCTTTCTCCCTCTCCCTCTCTCTGTGCCTTTCTCCCTCTCTCTGTGTCTTTCTTCCTGTCTCTCTCTGTGTCTTTCTTCCTGTCTCTCTCTCTACCTTTCCCCCTGTCGCTCTCTGTACCTTTCTCTGTCTCTCTCTGTATCTTTCTTCCTGTCTTTCTCTGTAACTTTCCCCCTGTCACCTTGTATTGCTGCATTTCCTCCCTGTCTTTCTCTTTGTATTGCTGCCTCTCTTTCTATCTGCCTTTGTCTCCACAGTGTTCGCCGCCTTAGTAATCTCCAACGGTGACTTCGCAGCAGGAGATCGAGAGCCAACACAGCCCCCATGAAACAAATAAATGTTGCAGAGTCAAATCTGCCCTGAATTAAACAAAGCAATGCGTAAGACCCAGAACAGTCCTTGAGGTGAAAACCGCTGCAATCCTTGCAACAGGTACTCTGCCTATCTGTCAGCAAGCTGGAAATAATAATTGCCGACAGAAAAGTTTTTGACAAGGTGGAGCCTTTAAATTGCGTTTCTCCAGCCACCTCCTACCTGCAATTCGACAGCTGAAGCTATCGTTGTCAGTGCCAGGCGGTACGTGAGGGGGAGAAGCCAAATTTATGGAGGGGGGGGGGGTGGAACGGTAACGAGGTAGTGTGCACGGCGATGACGTCATCAGCAGCAGGCGCACCCGAGCGGAGCCCTAGTGGCAGAAGCAGAGCAGTACATAATAGCGTCTCAAAAAAAAATCCGAGGCCAAATTTGCTGGGAACTATTGTGTTCCTAACACAGATGAGGCTGCACGCAGGGAGGTTAAAGTAACAGTGACCTCAGTCTTTAATAAGACACTCCAGAGTGAGGAACAGGCCTTAGGGGCCAGCTTATATACAGTGCTCCCAAGGGATGCAATTAAGACCCTAGGATGCAAGCCATCAGGTCCAGGGGATTTATCTGCCTTTAGTCCAATTATCTTACTGAGTACTGTTGTGTATGGAGAAAGAGTCAGACTGAACACTGTGAGCTCAAGGTAAAGTGTGACAGTCTTTTATTGCAGGTCTCCAGAGTGCCTCTCCAACCTTTGAGGCCTCCTTAAATATCTGTGCTCCCAAGGGATTATGAGATCCCTTGGGGCTCCAGGGGATGAGCCCTCTGGTGGCTGTACAGGGTAAATACAAGTTTACATCTATAACAACATTCCGCCGCACCCCCCCCCCCTCCCCCCACAAAGTCAATGGTGTAACTATTTACTATGTGAGTCGATCTGGGGCCCTTCTTACCCTGGTTGATCGTCTCGGTGTGAAAGCTGGTATTGTTGAATCATTTGTTGGGCCCTTGCTGGGCTGCTGTGCAGCTGGCCTTTCTGGGCTGCCTGGTGTGTTAGGTCCTGCTGGGCTGCTGTGGATAATAGGTTCTGCTTCGTGGTCAACCGTAATGCTGGTTGCCACTGGTGTGTATGTTGGGGGATCAAAAGGTAGGGTCCAAAGTGGGTTGCTCAGGATAGTCTGTGAATCTGAGTTTGATTTGGTCCAAGGGTTTCCGGTGAATGAGTTCATTTGAAAGTTTGACCCGAAAAACCCTGCTCCCCTCTTTGACCACGACAGTGCCGGGAAGCCACTTGGGACCTTGTCCATAATTCAATACAAATACAGGATCATTGATTTCAATCTCGCGTGACACATTTGCGCTATCATGGTATGCACTTTGTTGAAGCCGCCTGCTCTCTACCTGTTCATGTAGATCAGGGTGAACTAACGAGAGCCTTGTCTTAAGTGCTCTTTTCATGAGCAGTTCAGCAGGTGGGATTCCAGTGAAAGAGTGTGGTCTCGTGCGGTAGCTAAGCAGGACTCGGGATAGGCGAGTCTGCAGTGAGCCTTCAGTTACCCTCTTCAAGCCTTGCTTGATTGTTTGCATTGCTCTCTCTGCCTGATCATTGGACGCTGGTTTAAACGGGGCAGATGTGACATGTTTGATCCCGTTACGGGTCATGAATTCTTTGAACTCAGCACTGGTAAACCATGGCCCGTTGTCGCTCACCAGGACATCAGGTAAGCCGTGTGTGTCAAACATGGCCCCACACGGCTTTCAGTGGTGACAGCAGACGTGCTAGCCGGCATTATCTTACATTCAATCCACTTGGAGTACGCGTCTACAACCACACGGAACATTTGACCTTGCAATCATATCCTTTGAATCGGTATGAATGGAAACGATGATAACCCCCGCAACGCCAACAAGGTGTTAATGGCCTTGCATTCATCACCCTTGATGGTGGACTCAGAGACATCTGCGGATGTGTAGCTGCAGGTATGTGAGACCTGCCCTGTACGTTACGATTCGAAAACAACATCACTTTGTTCACAGTACTTGTAGCAGCACTTATGTGCTGAGAGATTTGCTTAGTATTGTCACTGGTGGCAATGAACGCCTGGACTATCGCTATGGCCTTACTCAAAGTTGGGGTCTCTACAGTGAAAAGCTTTGGAAGTATGGTTTCGTGGCCAGTGCCAAGTACGAAAAAGTCTCTGAGCATGTGCTCCAAATGTCCTTCAAATTTGCAATGTCCTGCAAGACGTCTCAGCTCGGCGACATAACTCGCCACTTCCTGGCCTTCAGACCTTTTGTAGATGTAGAACCGGTACCTCACCATCAGAATGCTTTCCTTCAGGTTCAAATACTCTCGGAATAGTGTGCACAAATCGTCGTATGATTTCTCCGTGGGTTTCGCTGGAGTGAGCAGATTCTTCATGAGACCATATGTTGGTGCCCCACAGACGGTGAGGAGGATCGCTCTACGTTTGGCAGTGTCTCTTCCTCATCTAACTCATTGGCCATGAAGTATTGGTCGAGTCGCTCCACAAAAATTTCCCAATTATCTCCCTCCGAAAATTTCTCCAGGATGCCCACTGTTCTCTGCATCTTTGGGTTCGCTATCTGTGTCTCGTCGCCAGTTGTCGTGTATGGAGAAAGAGTCAGACTGAACACTGTGAGCTCAAAGTAAAGTGTGACCGTAGTTTTTTATTGCAGGTCTCCAGAGTGCCTCTCCAACCTGTGAGATCTCCTTAAATACCTGTGCTCCCAAGGGATTATGGGATCCCTTGGGACTCCGGGGGATGAGCCCTCTGGTGGCTGTACAGAGTAAATACAAGTTCACATATATAACCTCCTTAGTGATTGTGATTGTGTTAAGTTCCTCCCCCTCTATAGCCCCTTGACTATCCACTTTGCTAGAAATATTGTTAGTGTCCTCTACCGTAAAGACTGAAAGGAACTATTGTTCGGCCCATGTGCGTCCAGCATTAGCTTATTAGTTACTGTGTAGATAGGACAAAGGATCTTTGTTAATCTAGACAATTGTTTATCTTTGCTGCCAAAGCTAAACATCAGTTAGCAGGTTGGGCAGTGTGGTGTTACCCCATATAACCACATATGCATCAACAGCGGCATAGACCAGATGGGCCGAATGGCTTATTTCTGTGCTGTAAATTCCATGTCATTCTATGTAAATGGCAGAATAGGGCAAATAAGAGCTCTAATTATGGCTAGATCACTTCTTGGACTAATATGGAAAGAATTCCTCTCATGGCCATCTGCATAGGTCTTTACCTACAGCTCAGGAAAGACAGACAAGTTGGCACTGCTGTGTCTCAAAGGTATAAGCCCTCAGAGCCCCACCATTTGTTTTTCATATTTTTTTTTATTCAATTTGTCTGCCAAGTTTGAGTAATTGAGGAAGATTTAAAAAATAGCTCATCACAGGTAGAGTCTTTATCATTCTTTGAGCAAAATACAACCTCCACATAGAAAGCTACCTTCCGGGTACAGTAGCATAGTGGTTATGTAACTGAACTAGTAATCCAGAGGCATGGACTAATCCAGAGACAGATGTTAAAATCCCACCACGGTTGTGGAATTTAAATTCAATTAAATAAATCAGGAATTAAAAAGCTAGTATCAGTAATGGTGACCATGAAATTATCAGATTGCTCGTAAAAACCCAGCTGGTTCACTAATGCCTTTTAGAGAAGGAACTCTGGCCTAAATGTGACTCCGGACCCACAGCAATGTGGTTGATTCTTAACTGCCCTTTGAAATGGCCAAGCAGTTGTATCCAGACTGCAGTGGTTCAACTAGAGATGGACAATAAATGCTGGCCTTGCCAGTGACGCCCACATTCCATGAATTATTTTTTTAAAGTTTACCTCATTCTTTTTTCTGATTTGGTGTGGCTTGGAGCTGTACTTTGCTGTTTTGTATTATTTAGTTTGTACATGTTTTTCTTTTACTGTTATTCTGATATTTCAGTGCATCTTGCTGGTTCTGGAGGGCTCATCCTGCCTTCATCAGACAAAGCATGCCTTGCCTCAGAACCTTGGTGACTTTCCCCCCACTGCAGATGGAAGTTGATCTTTATTCAGCGAGGAAGATGCTACTTGTGGTAAGTAGTCTCTCATTTTCTGAACTAAAAATAATCCATGGAAGACAAAAACAAAATTCTCCACTGAGTCTGAAGGTTAGAGAAAGGCGAATGAATCAGTGCTGCTTGGTTTAATGGTCAGAAGTGGGTGGAAGGCAACATGGAATGTGACCATGTATCCACTAGTACTTTTAGATGCATACACTATTAATTGTCGCAGTGACTTTGAAGCTCGTACTATATTTCCAGTTTTGAAACTGCAATTATCTTTCCTCTCCGCCATGTAATTAGTTTACGGATGAAAGCTTGGGCAAACAGATTAATGACATGTGAAACTAAGTACTATTAATTATTTTATTAAGGACTATTTCCTCCTTCCTGAAGGCATTGACTTTTGTTGTGGTAAGGCAGGCTGCCCTCGGGTACCACGTCCAAATGGCCATTCCTCTTGTGTGAACCTCAGACAGTGAGTATGGTGACATATTTGAGCAGGGCAATATCACAGCCGAGCTTGTTCTTTCCTTTGCCCTCATGTCTACAAGCACACACTTTCAGAGCAGGCGTCACTGGATATCAACTGGGAGCAGAAATCGTGGCTGATTACGAAGGGTTTTAACCCAACACACTGACCTTTTTTTTGTCTCTTTTAAGATACTGATGCATTTCTTGCTTTTATTGCAGGGACCCCGGCAGATTTCTCCACCCCTCTCTAACCTCAGAGCATTGAGGCCAATCACCTGATGCATTCGGTGAGACCAGTTAATTCCACAGAGGCCGTGGATCAAACCTGGGATGTTCTTAGTCTGTATGTACAGTTACCGTGGGGACTTTCACACATGAGCCCTGGGCAGTACTGCAGTCAGGTGAATTCCAAACACGTCTCCGCTATCGCACTATGTCTTCTGAAATGTTGTTGGTAGAGTGGTCATGAACCGCTGCATAATATTTCAGAAGTAGAAGTCTGCCAGAAAGTGGGGGGCTTGGAAGTCCAGCACTCACTTTCTTAATCTCAGGCAGTCACTCAGTTGTCTTTACCAAGTAGTTATGTACTGGATCTGTGCTACCCAGAAATAGAACTGTGAATGGGGAATTGCCAACTACTAGAGTTCTGCCATTCTGTCGGTCTAAGAAAAGGTTACAACCTGATCTGCAACTAACTTAATAATAATAATAATATAATTTATTTATATATTTATATAGCGCCTTTAACGTAGTAAAACATCCCAAGGCGCTTCACAACAATTTTACAACATGTTAGATATTGACCATTGAGGGAAAGAGAGAAAAAGCGTGGGAAGGAAATGTAAAAAGAGGTTACAGGCTCGGGTCCGAAGCGGCAGCCAAAATGCGCATGCAAATAGACACAGGCTAAAAAAAAAAGAAATTCAAATTACATTATAAATAATACAATAAGGTGTATACAACAGTAAAATCAGTATAATAAAGATTAATTATAATTAAACAAAATTAAATATATACCATCATTATAAATTAAGTTAAAATTAGAAAATCAGCAATTGAATCAAATTAAATCAGTTATTAGCTGTCTTTAAAAATTTATTTCCTGTCCAGTGATTCAATGAATGTGGAAGAACCAATCACTGTCCTCCATCCTTGTGATGTCATAATTTTATTACTTTTTATTTCTCATTTTGTCCTCTTGATAGGACCTGTAATAGCTCCAGGCTCGAGCTGCCTCCGTTAGCAGGGAGACGCTGATGTTTAAATCTCCTTCCAGCTGCTCCAGGCTCGAGCTGCCTCTTAGGAATACATGGCCTAGACAACCATGTGTGCAGGAGGTTTTTCCAGCGTCAACTACTCGAGAACCGCGTTTCAGAGCTTGAGCGGCGGCTGGAGTCAATACTGTGCATCTGCAGTCAATACTGTGCATCTGCGAGGCTGAGAGCTACGTGGATAGCACATTTCAGGAGGTGGTCACCCAGCAGATTAAAAGCATGCAGGTGGAAGGGAAGTGGGTGACCACCAGACGGAGTAAGAACGCTAGACAGATAGTGCAGAAGTCCAGGTAGTGAGTCCATCTCGCTTTCAAACCGATATTCTCTTCTGAGCACCGATGAGGGCGATGGTGCCTCTGGGGCGTGCAGCCAGAGCAAATTCCAAGGCACTATGGGTGGCTCAGCTACACAGGGGGGAGAGACGAAGAATAAAAGAGCTGTAGTGATAGGCAATTCAAAAGTTAGGGGAACAGAGAGGCGTTTCTGCGGACATAGAAACATAGAAAATAGGTGCAGGAGTAGGCCATTCGGCCCTTCGTGCCTGCACTGCCATTCAATATGATCATGGCTGCTCATGCAACTTCAGTACCCCATTCCTGCTTTCTCTCCATACCCCTTGTTCCCTTTAGCAGTAAGGGCCACATCTAACTCCCTTTTGAATATATCTTAACGAACTGGACTCAACAACATTCTGTGGCAGAGGATTCCACAGGTTCACCATTCTCTGAGTGAAGAAGTTTTTCCTCATCTCGGTACTAAATGGCTTACCCCTTATCCTTAGACTGTGACCCCTGGTTCTGGACTTCCCCAACATCGGGAACATTCTTCCTGCATCTAACCTTTCCAATCCTGTCAGAATTTTATATGTTTCTATGAGATCCCCTCTCATTCTTCTAAATTCCAGTGAGTATATGCCTAGTCGATCCAGTCTTTCTTCATATGTCAGTCCTGCCATCCCGGGAATCAGTCTGGTGAACCTTCACTGCACTCCCTCAATAGCAAGAATGTCCTTCCTCAGATTAGGAGACCAAAACTGGCCACAATATTCAAGGTGTTGCCTCACCAAGGTCCTGTACAACTGCAGTAAGACCTCCCTGCTCCTATACTCAAATCCTCTCGCTATGAAGGCCAACATGCCATTTGCCTTCTTCACCGCCTGCTGTACCTACATGACAACTTTCAATGACTGATGTACCATGACACCCAGGTCTCGTTGCACCTCCCCTTTTCCTAATCTGTCACCATTCAGATAATATTCTGCCTTCCTGTTTTTGCCACCAAAGTGGATAATCTTACATTTATCTACATTATACTGCATTTGCCATGCATTTGCCCACTCACCTAACCTGTCCAAGTCACCCTGCAGCCTCTTAGCATCCTCCTCATAGCTCATACTGCCACCCAGCTTAGTGTCATCTGCAAACTTGGAGATATTACATTCAATTCCTTTGTCTAAATCATTAATGTATATTGTAAATAGCTGGGGTCTCAGCACTGAACCTTGCGGCACCCCACTAGTCACTGTCTGCCATTCTGAAAAGGATCCGTTTATTCCTACTCTTTGCTTCCTGTCTGCCAACCAGTTCTCTATCCACATCAATACATTACCCCCAATATCAAGTGCTTTAATTTTGCACACTAATCTCTTGTATGGGACCTTGTCAAAAGCCTTTTGAAAGTTCAAATACACCACATCCACTGGTTCTCCCTTGTCCACTCTACTAGTTACATCCTCAAAAAATTCTAGAAGATTTATCAAGCATGATATCCCTTTCATAAATCCATGCTGACTTAGACTGATCTTGTCTCTGCTTTCCAAATGCGCTGCTATTACATCTTTAATAATTGAGTCCAGCATTTTCCCCACTACCGACGTCAGGCTAACCAGTCTACAATTCCCTGTTTTCTCTCCCTCCTTTTTTAAAAAGTGGGGTTACATTAGCTACCCTCCAATCCATAGGACGTAGACGTGACTCCAGAATGGTATGGTGCCTCCCTGGTGCCAGGGTCAAGGATGTTACAGAGTGAATGCAGGGCATCCTGGGGGGAAGAGGGTAAACAGCGAGAGGTCATGGTCCATATTGAGACCAACGACAGGTAGAAAGAGGGATGAGGTCCTGCAGGCAGAATTTAGGGAGCTAGGAAGAAAATTAAAGGGTAGGACCTCAAAGGTAGTAATCTCCAGGTTACTACCGGTACCATGTGCTCATGAGTACAAGAATAGAAGGATAGAGAGGATGAACGCATGGCTGCAGAGTTGGTATAGGAGGGAGGGTTTTAAATTCGTGAAGCATTGGGACCACTTCTGGAGGAGTTGGGACCTGTACAAACTGGACGGGTTGTACCTCAACAGCACTGGGACCAATATCATCGCGGGGAGTTTTGCTAGTGCTGTTGGGGAGAGTTTAAACTAGCTTGGCAGGGCGATTGGAACCTGAGAACAAATTCAATAGGGAAGGAAGTAAAGCTGAGATTGGATAACAAGAATTTAGAAAGCGAATCTGTAGGATAGAAGAAACAAGGATTAGTAAGTAGGAATCAAAGAGGTCTTCCTGTGCTAAATGGTAGATACTTTAATGCAAGGAGTATAGCGAATAAGGTGAATGAGCTAAGAGCACACTTGGGACTATGGCATTATAGCCATTACAGAGACATGGCTGAAAGAGGGGCAGGTTTGGCAGATCAATATTCCTGGTTACAGGATTTTTAGACAAGACAGAGAGGGGGGTAAAAAGGAAGGCGGTCACATTATTGATTAAAGAAACTATTACAGCGCTGAGGAGGGATGATATGTTAGAGGGATCATCAAATGAGGCCATATGGGTCGAATTGAAAAATAAAAAAGGGGCGATCACACTGCTGGGTATGTATTATAGACCCCCCAAACAGTGGGAGGGAGATAGAGGAGCAAATATGTAGGCAAATTGCTGTGAAGTCCAAAAACCAGAGGGCAGTAATAGTAGGGGATTTTAAGTATCCTAATATTGATTGGGACAAATATAGTGTGAATGATATAGAAGGTGTGGAATTCTTAAAATGCAATCAAGAGAACTTTTTTAGTCAGTATGTAACAAGCCCAACACGAGAGGGGGCGGTTTTGTATTTAGTTTTGGGGAATGAAGCTGGGCAGGTGGAAGGGATATTAGTGGGAGAGCACTTGGGTGCCAGTGACCATAATTCAGTCAGATTCAAGTTAGTTATGGATAAGGACAAGGATAGACCAGGAATAAAAGTCCCAAATTGGGGAAAAGCTAACTTTACTAAGTTGAGGAGTGATTTGGCCAAAGTGGACTGGAAACAACTACTTGTAGATAAATCAGTGTTGGAACAGTGGGAGGCATTGAAGGAGGAGATCTGGAAGGCTCAGGCCAAACATGTGCCCTTAAAGAAAAAGGGGAATAACAATTCTAGAGCCTCCTGGATGTCTAGGGACTTGCAAAGAAGGCTAAAGAAAAAAAGGGAAGCTTATGTCATATACCGACGGCTAAATACTGCAGAATCTTTAGAGGAATACAGAAAGTTAAGTGGTAAAATTAAAAAGGATATTAGGAATGCTAAGAGAGAGCATGAAAAATTCTTGGCTAGTAAAATTAAGGTAAACCCAAAAATGTTCTATAAATATATTAAGAGCAAGAGGATAACTAAGGAAACGGTAGGGCCTATTAGGGACCATGAGGGTAATCTTTGTGTGGAGACAGAAGATATGGTTCTTAATGAATATTTTGCGTCTGTTTTAACAAAGGAAAGGGGCAATGCAGGAGGAGTAGTGTGAAATTCTGGATGAATAAACATAGTGAGAGAGGAGGTATTTAGAGGTTTAGCAGCTTTGAAAGTAGATAAATCCCCAGGCCCAAATGAAATGCATTCCAGGCTGTTGAGCGAAGTAAAAGATAAAATAGCAGAGGCCTTGACCATAATTTTCCAGTCCTCTTTGGATTTGGGAATGGTGCTGGAGGACTGCTAATGTGGTGCCCTTGTTTAAGAAGGGAGAAAGAGATAGGCCGATTAGTTACAGACCTGTCAGCCTAACCTCAGTGGTGAGAAAATTATTGGAAAAAATCCTGAAAGACAGGATAAATCTACGTTTGGAAAGGCAAGGATTAATTAGGGACAGTCAGCACGGATTTGTTAAGGGAAAATCGACTAACCTGATTGAATTTTTTGAGGAGGTAACCGGGAGTGTTGATGAGGGTAGTGCGTATGATGTAGTGTATATGGATTTAGCAAAGCTGTTGATAAGGTCTAACATGGTAGATTGGTTACGAAGGTTAAAGCCCATGGGATCCAGGGCAAAGTGGCAAGTTGGATCCAAAATTGGCTTAGAGGTAGGAAGCAAAGGGTAATGGTTGATGGATGTTTTTGTGACTGGAAGGATGTTTCCAGTGGGGTTTCACAAGGCTCAGTACTGGGTCCCTTGCTTTTTGTGGTATACATCAATGATCTCGATTTAAATATAGGGAGTATGATTAAGAAGTTTGCAGATGACACTAAAATTGGCTGTGTGGTTAAATTGGTTGTGTGGTTGATAATGAAGAGGAAAGTCGTGGACTGCAGGAGGATATCAATCTACTTGTCAGGTGGGCAGAGCAGTGACAAATGGAATTTAATTCGGAGAAGTGTGAGGTAATGCGCTTTGGGAGGGTTAATAAGGAAAGGGTACACATTAAGCGGTAGGCCACTTAATAGTGTAGATGAACAAAGAGACTTTGGAGTGCTTGTCCACAGATCCCTGAAAGTAGCAGGCCAGGTGGTTAAGGTGGATAAGAAGGCATACGGAATGTTTGCCTTTATTGGCTGAGGCTTAGAATACAAGAGCAGGGAGGTTATGCTTAAATTCTATAATACTCTGGTTAGTACACAGCTGGAGTACTGTGTGCAGTTCTGGTCGCCGTATTATAGGAAGGACGTGATTGCACTAGAGAGGGTGCAGAGATTTACTAGGATGCTGCCTGAAATGGAGAATCTTATCTATGAGGACAGATTGGATAGACTGGGTTTGTTCTCATTGGAACAGAGGAGACCTCATTGAGGTGTACAAAATTTTGAGGGACCTGGATATATTGGATAGCAAGGGCCTATTTCCTTTGGTAGAGGGGTCAATTACGAGGGGGCATAGTTTTAAGGTGACTGGTGAAAGGTTCAGAGCGGTTTGAGGGGAGGCTTCTTCACGCAGAGGGTTGTGGGGGTCTGGAACTCACTGCCTAGAAGGATGGTGGATGCAGAAATCCTCACCACATTTAAAAGGTATTTGGATGGGCACTTGAAGTGCTGTAACCTGCAGGGTTACAGACCTAGAGCTGGTAAGTGGGATTAGACTGGATAACCTCTTGTTGCCTGGTGCAGATACGATGGTAAGTACTGCAGGGAATCGAATACAGCCAGGGTGATCTCCTGGACTAGTTTAGATCGCCTGGATGGGGCAGAGAGGAATTTTCCCAGATTTTTTTTTCCCCAATTGGCCTGGGTTTTTATCTGTTTTTTGCCTCTCCCAGGAGATCACATGGCTCCGGTTGGGGTGGAGTGTAGAATGTTTCAGTGTAAGGGGTGTCGCAGTCGTGTGGGGTGGACTGGTTGGGCTGGGTGCTCTTTACCATTCCTTCATTGTTCATAGATTTATATGTAACCTTCAGGGCTAAGACCGAGGGCCATGCGGCTCTTTGTCGGCCGGCGTGGAGATGATGGGCCGAAATGGCCGTCTTCTGCGCTGTAAATTTCTATGTTTCTACCTGCGACATTCCCTCCCTCATATTCACCAACAGTGTCTCAACTACCTGCAACATTCCGTCCCTCATGTTGACCAACAGTGTCTCAACTACCTGCAACATTCCCTCCCTCATGTTCACCGACATTGTATCAGTTACCTGCAACATTCCCTCCCTCACGTGCACCGACATTGTATCAGCTACCTGAGATATTCCCTCCCTCATGTGCCTGGACAGTGTTCCCATTTCTCGTGAGAGTGTTGTTACTTCTCCCGACAGTCCCGATACCTCATCACCCAACCCACCGATGATGTCCAGGATTGATCGCATAAGGTCAATGCTCTCCGCACTCATTGTCATCATCTGTTAGATCCTGCACCTCAGGAGAGCGCTGTCGAGCTCTCCTTCCCATTCACACCCTGGGTGTGGCTCGCTGCATCTCACTGGGACTCACAGCCATGGATGGTGAGGTCCTGGGTGTGCCTCGCTATATCCCACAGGGACCCGCAGCTTCGGTCGGTGGGGTCCTGGGTGTACCTCGCTGCATCCCACTGGGACCCGCAGCCTCGGACGGTGGGGCCTTGGGTGTGCCACACTGCATCCTACTGGAATCCCCAGCCTCGGACTGAGAAACCGTGAAATGTCCCAACACTCGTACAACTCAGGAAAGGGCCTGGCACCTCAAAAGGCAGCACATGCACCTCCTCCAGAGTGAGTACAACAGTGAGGGCTTCATCCATCCCCTCCCCCTGCCCCTCCCCCTCACTCCCATGCTCTTGGTCTGGAAGGTGGGATTGGAAGATGTTCTCCTCTTCAGGCTCATCTGCATCTGAATCTTCTGCATCGGCTTCAACCTCGTCAGGGTTGGCTTCAAGTTCTGCAAAATATAACAGAACACAGACAAATGGTTAGCAGCAGAGGAGGGGGCAGGGTGGGTGGCATGAGTAGACTCACACAGCGCAGGCCAGGCAGTAGGTTGATTTGAAGGACCACAATGAATGATAGCACATTGCATCAACCGAAGCGTAGCTGAGGAAGACATCCCCGTGAAGCGAAGCATAGCTAGCCCGCGTAGTACTTAACATTTAGCAAAGCCAGACTGTGAAATTTGCAGGACTTGCCCTCTCCCTCAAGTATGGGCCCAGCTTGTGCAGTGGTGATTGCTTTTGTCCAGGCGGGATCCATCAAAGCAGCGACCCTGTCTTCCAAGGGTGTCAGTGGCTGCAGATTTGCCAGGCATTCTCCTCATCAAGTTCTTTCCCTTTTGTTGTGTGTCACCTTCCTCTGCAAAGATGAAAATATAACTTTTTAGAGAGGGTGTCCTTCTGCTGGGTGGCACATATGCAGATGGTCACATTTACAATTGCAATTCCAGTGACATAAATGAAAATATTACTTCCACTAACTACTTGACCAAGGTTCTGCCACTTCTTTTTGCACTGGCCTCCAGACCTCGGGAAGGTCACCATTGCACAATAATCTTCTGCAAGTTGGTTCCAGCGTTTCTTCATTTCTTTTGGTGAAACTTTTATGTGACCTCTGCTGGTGTCCAGTTCGTGCCATCTGCCCTCATTCACAGTAACTAGTGCCTCCACTTCATCCTGTGAGAAATTCTTGGTCCTTGAGCCGTGTTTCATATTGTATTGCAGCTCCAATTTTTCCACTGAGAATTAAAGTTCTCAAACACAACTGGCTCTTTAAAAATGGCCGAATGCAGACCGGGAGGTGTACTGGGCATGCACGCCCATAGCAGTCATGTAAAAAATATAATTATTTTCTCGCGCATGCACAGAAGCAGGGATATCGTTTTTTTCCGGCGCAGACATTAAGCTGCACACCTCCCCCCACCGAAGCTAAAGGACAGGCTGAGCGGTGCCAATTTCAAAAAATAGAACGGGAAAACTTGCTAGTTATTTTTTTGGAGTAGTCGGGGCAAGAAAACGGCCGTAACTCTTGCAATACGCCAAAAAACGGCATTGGGGAAAATTGAGCCCAATAAATGAGCGCCAGGCTGGCTCCTCTGCTGTTCCTCCCCTACGCAGCAATCAGGGTTCTCCAGTCACTGCCAGGCCTGGTTTTGGTGGGCTTTCACCGGCTCCCCTCAGGTTACTTGTACCGTGCTGGCTCACCCCCTGCTCCACAGTTTGCTGGGCAAGCGGTCAGCCCCTGGGCTCGTTTCACCTCCAGCGGATTTTATTCAGTTAGAGGCCAGGACGCTGAATTCTGATGGATCAGAGTGGGGAGGGGTGGTGTACGCCGGGGGCTCCATTATTGGGGGGGATAACCGGGGGTTCCATTATTGGGAGGGGGGACACAGTGGGTTCCATTATTGGGAGGGGGGACACCGGGGATTCCATTATTGGGGGGTGCTGGGACACTGGAGGTTCCATTATTGGGGGGGGTATACCCGGGGGCTCCATTATTGGGCTGGATAACCAGGGGTTCCATTATTGTGGGGGGGGAATACCCGGGGGTTCCATTATTGGGGGGGTTGCTGGGACACCGGGGGCTCCATTATTGGGCTGGATAACCGGGGGTTCCATTATTGTGGGGGGGGGGAATACCCGGGGGTTCCATTATTGGGGGGGTTGCTGGGACACCGGGTGTTCCATTATTGGGCTGGATAACCGGGGGTTCCAATATTGGGTGGGAGGAGGACCCTGACAGCTGAGTTCTGATGGATCAGAAGGAGGGGTGGTGTGCACAGGGGGTTCCATTATTTGGGGGGGGACCAGGGGTTCCATTTTGGGTGGGGACCAGGGGTTCCATTTTGGGTGGGGGAGGGACACCTGAGGTTCGATTATTGTGTGGGGGGGGTCACCGGGGTATCCATTATTGGGAGGGGTTAGGGGGGGACACCGGGGATTCCATTATTGGATGGGGTGGGGGAGACACTGTGGGTTCCATTATTGGGGAGGGGGAACATGCGCTGGGGCTGTGTGACCCGAAACTTTTTGCGCACACAAGGTATCCCTTTGATGGACTGTGAGTTCATGTCGTACTTGCTGCACGTGCTGAGTTCTTGATTTAAGCGAGATCTTTTCTCCTGAGTGTGAGGCTGCATCAGGTGGTGAATGAACTACGCTGCACTTTGCATATCTGTTTACGCCCGGCTCTAGTGGCAGAGGTTTGTGAGCAGGTCATGTGCCTGCCTTCTTAATCAGGAATTGTACTGGAAGAAGAAGTAAACCTTTGTTGATGGCGGTCGGTATGTCTTATTCAATATGTTAATGGCACCAAAAGTCAGCTTAATTCGGTGCGGCCCCCGGCCTGCGAGCACCATCGGAGCAGGCCAGGGAGTGGAAGGAGCAACGTGGCAGCCTAGTCCAGCAGTCTGTGCGGCCCCCGGCCTGCGAGCACCATCGGAGCAGGCCGGGGAGTGGAAGGAGCAGTGTGGTGGCAGCATACCACTCCAGGGAGCAGCACGTGTTGGAGCAGGAGAGCAACGGCAGTGAAAAGGGACGTCATCAAGGTCCAGGTCGATGATTGGAGCGTGGGCAGGTACAGCAGGAGCGGCGAGATCGGGGCGAAGGAGCGGCAAGTGACTAGAAGGACGTGATCGGGGCCCAGGAGAGGCGCGAGTTCGGGGCCCAGAAGAGGCGAAGGCCCAGGGGCAGCACGGGCCAGCCCACACTGCAATATGTCTGTGCACTAGATCCGTGCAGCAGAGCTAGTCTCCTGTCGTCTTGGTTAATCCTTGCTACTGGACCAAGACCTAGCTCTGTCAAGCCCATGTGGTGGCTGGTGTGCAACGGTCACCACACGTTAAAAAAATCCAAGCACAGGCATCTTCCACCCTTCAAGATTTAGTTCGGACCTGGAATTTTAGGTCCATCATTGAAACATTTGTGAACTTTTTGACATGGAAGCAAGTCATCCTCGATTCGAGGGACTGCCTATGATAATGATGATGATTCGTGAAACTGTTCAGTAGTTTCAGTGATCGTAGAATCAGATCATTTCAAGCCTGCTCCTCTTTATAAAACCGACATTGATTCACTTCTTGCAAATTATTCTCAACGGCTGGGCCCGCTTCCTCACAGAGGCCCACAGCTCTCACTCACTTTGCAGCGAGTGCTCCCTGCTGGTTGAGCCAATTCCTCTCCCTGGGGGGCGTGACTCTGCGCCATTCTCCCGACACATGCTCAGAGTGCCTGTGGGGCCCTTCAAACACGCGCCTGAACGTGTTCACGCAAACATGTACAATCCCGCAGTGCAGCTGTTACAGAACATGCCAGTGGGACAGTGCGGTGGTAAATCATGTTTCCAGCAGCATCCCAGCATGTGCATGGGAGGCCGTGGTCTCATTCACCCTGGCCAGCCTGCTGACGGCTTTAAAAATTGTCCAGCACTAAGTGGCCAATAGTGACCATCTGTTGCTGCGCACTACCCAGAATTGGTGTGAGAAGCAGGCACACCCATCTCACTGATATCTGTAAGTAAAGCATTATTAAAACCCTCTTTACATACAGCACTTTCATATTATGAGTATTATATAGTATTGTCATTTAGATGGTGATTACTGATCCATTTGAAAAGGGGATCAGTGATAATCGATTTGAAAAGGGGACCTTCAACCAAAAAACTTTGAGAACCACTGTAATAGTCCACTAGCACTCAGTGTCTGGGCTCAAAGGAGTAGGTTGAGTCACCGGAGGGCTGCACCACAGTACATGAGGAGGGAGAACGCTAGATGGTAAAGAAAAAGGAACACACAATGTCCCAGAAATCCCTGTTTCTCCTTCCCATGGGCGTTCAAATGGATTTTAGAAAAAAGATGCCCAACTACCTGAAGCTGCTGCGGCCACGCGAGATCCTGTTCCTGAGGCCTCTCCTGACTGTGTGTCGCAGCGCGTGCATGTCAGGACGTGTGCAGAGCTGGAGTCACATGGCTCTGGGCAGCCAATCAGGTGTAGTATATTCTCATTCATAATAATGCGAACTCCGTAAGTTGGAGTTCCCATTATTATAAATGCGAATCCACCCCCAAACACTAATAACCAATAATAAAAGATAGAAAAAAATGCCCAAAATATTTTTATTAATTTAAATTAATGTTATTTATGTATTTAAAAATATATTTTTCCGATTTTTAAAAAGGTTTTTTAATTATGGTTTAAAATAAACTTACTGTAGTGGGGAGGGTTTTTAACAATAATGTGTTTTTAAAATGTTATTTTTAAATGTTTTTGTGTGTTTAAAACTCTTACGCCTGTAAAAGTAGGCTATGTGCCTGCTTTTATCAGGCGCAAGAGTTTTGAGGACATTTTCTGGGCAAGATATGCATAAATCCCGCAATCTTGCTCTTGCAAATGTCCTCGCTCCCGATATGCGCGAGATCTGTCAACCCAGAAATTTGACAGATCGGAAAAGCCGGTATTCAGTGAATGTGCATTGTGCGCTGAAAACCGGATTTTCCAATGCCTTCCCAGGTCCGTAGAAACTCCGTACGGACCCGGGGAGGTTGGGATTTCCAGGCCACTATTTTCCCCAAATTCAGAGCTTCCAGTTTCCCACATCAGTGTACAATCAATGTGACTGGGTACTGCAACCATTTTTAATGTGTAACAGGAGTAAAGATGTCAGGATTTGGTAAATCTATTGTTATCAGCACACAAAGTAATTTGAGGTTCATTCATCTGTGTGAGGCATTAGTTCCACCATGTAGAAAAGTGACAGAGGTGTATTGTAGATTAAACCATGCTGGTGCTTGTTGCAGTCTTAGCCACTGAATTGAGGAATCCTTTGAGTCTAATTCTTAGGTGATCCTGTTCCAACGTCAAATACCTCTCAGACTTGAGAATAAAACAAAGACTTTGAATAAACCATTTCTGTCTTAAATTGAGCGCTCTGGTTTCAATCCGATTGTTAATATTTTCTGTTGTGTATTATTATTTCCTCCTTCTCTGGGTCACTCTCTGAGGGGTGGAATTTCTGATTGTAAATGTAACCTCGTCACAAACCTTTATTGGTACCACTCATCGTCAGCCACTGGATGGTGCAAGAGAGCAGCTCAGGGCACTTTCGACTTCAAGCTGCCCACTCTACCAGGATGCTTTGCTTTCCTGACAGCTTCCATTCTGCTATATGAGGGCATGGCTTAAAGTAGTCTCAGTATTAATTGTGGCTACAGTGCAATGGAGTGCCAAAGCATCGTGCCACTATAAAAGAATAAAATAAGTTGTATGAGTTTACATCTTAGGAATGCTAACCCAGTGTTCCATTGTATGATTCACACCATCATGTTTTTCAGAAAGAAAGACGTGCATTTATATAGCACCTTTCACAACCTCAGGATGTCTCAAACTGTTTATCAGGCAATGAAGTACTTTTGAAGTGTAATGTAGGAAATGCGGCAAACAATTTGGATACAGCAAGCTCCCACAAAGAAAAATGCAATCAGGTCCGGATAATATGTTTTAGTGATGTTGGTTGAGGGATAAATATTGATCAGGACACCAGGGAAAACTCCCCTGTTCTTTAAAATAATGCTGTGGGATCTTGTACATCCATCTGAGAGAGCAGACGGGGCCTCGGTTTAATGTCTCATCTGAAAAATGGCACCTTCAACAGTTCAGCGCTCCCTCTGTACTGCACTGGAGTGTCAGCTTGGATTTTGTGTTTTAAGGGTTTTTGCATTGTTGTTACTGGTAGCTCAGTGGAAGGGCAGAGTGAAGCGTGAAGACACTGGTGGGAAATAGGTAGAAAGACATCAGTGGATGTTCTGTATATAGCAACATATGATTGGCACAGTATCCCAATAATACAACCTTGAAGGAGGGTCTGTATAATGGCCTAATGCCATCATTCTCCTTGGAAGATGGACACCATACCCGGCAACTCCAGCTTTTTCTCTTTTCGAGGGTTAAACAATCCTCCTTTACAACCTGGAAAACCAGACTTCTCGGTAACTTTCCATCCCCTCTCTCCCTCTGATGCAAAAGCAATTTTCTAACGTTCCCACAGTCTCTCAAGGTTTATCTTGGCAGCTGTCTTCTTCAACATTAAGACGGATTGCAAAAGTTTCCATAGATATGTAAAGAGAAAAAGGTTAGTAAAGACAAACGTAGGTCCCCTGCAGTCAGAATCAGGGGAAGTCATAACGGGGAACAAAGAAATGACAGACCAGTTGAACAAGTACTTTGGTTCGGTATTCACTAAGGAGGACACAAACAACCTTCCGGATATAAAAGGAGTCAGAGGGTCTAGTAAGGAGGAGGAACTGAGGGAAATCCTTATTAGTCGGGAAATTGTGTTGGGGAAATTGATGGGATTGAAGGCCGATAAATCCCCAGGGCCTGATGGACTGCATCCCAGAGTACTTAAGGAGGTGGCCTTGGAAATAGCGGATGCATTGACAGTCATTTTCCAACATTCCATTGACTCTGGATCAGTTCCTATTGAGTGGAGGGTAGCCAATGTAACCCCACTTTTTAAAAAAGGAGGGAGAGAGAAAACAGGGAATTATAGACCGGTCAGCCTGACCTCAGTAGTGGGTAAAATGATGGAATCAATTATTAAGGATGTCATAGCAGCGCATTTGGAAAGAGGTGACATGATAGGTCCAAGTCAGCATGGATTTGTGAAAGGGAAATCATGCTTGACAAATCTTCTGGAATTTTTTGAGGATGTTTCCAGTAGAGTGGACAAGGGAGAACCAGTTGATGTGGTGTATTTGGACTTTCAGAAGGCTTTCGACAAGGTCCCACACAAGAGATTAATGTGCAAAGTTAAAGCACATGGGATTGGGGGTAGTGTGCTGACATGGATTGAGAACTGGTTGTCAGACAGGAAGCAAAGAGTAGGAGTAAATGGGTACTTTTCAGAATGGCAGGCAGTGACTAGTGGGGTACCGCAAGGTTCTATGCTGGGGCCCCAGCTGTTTACATTGTACATTAATGATTTAGACGAGGGGATTAAATGTAGTATCTCCAAATTTGCAGATGACACGAAGTTGGGTGGCAGTGTGAGCTGCGAGGCGGATGCTATGAGGCTGCAGAGTGACTTGGATAGGTTAGGTGAGTGGGCAAATGCATGGCAGATGAAGTATAATGTGGATAAATGTGAGGTTATCCACTTTGGTGGTAAAAACAGAGAGACAGACTATTATCTGAATGGTGACAGATTAGGAAAAGGGGAGGTGCAAAGAGACCTGGGTGTCATGGTACATCAGTCATTGAAGGTTGGCGTGCAGGTACAGCAGGAGGTTAAGGAAGCAAATGGCATGTTGACCTTCATAGCGAGGGGATTTGAGTACAGGGGCAGGGAGGTGTTGCTACAGTTGTACAGGGCCTTGGTGAGGCCACACCTGGAGTATTGTGTACAGTTTTTGTCTCCTAACCTGAGGAAGGACATTCTTGCCATTGAGGGAGTGCAGTGAAGGTTCACCAGACTGATTCCCGAGATGGTGGGACTGACCTATCAAGAAAGACTGGATCAACTGGGCTTGTATTCACTGGAGTTCAGAAGAATGAGAGGGGACCTCATAGAAACATTTAAAATTCTGACGGGTTTAGACAGGTTAGATGCAGGAAGAATGTTCCCAATGTTGGGGAAGTCCAGAACCAGGGGTCACAGTCTAAGGATAAGGGGTAAGCCATTTATAACCGAGATGAGGAGAAATTTCTTCACCCAGAGAGTGGTGAACCTGTGGAATTCTCTACCACAGAAAGTTGTTGAGGCCAATTCACTAGATATATTCAAAAAGGAGTTAGATGAAGTCCTTACTACTAGGGGGATCAAGGGGTATGGTGAGAAAGCAGGAATGGGGTACTGAAGTTTCATGTTCAGCCATGAACTCATTGAATGGCGGTGCAGGCTAGAAGGGCCGAATGGCCTACTCCTGCACCTATTTTCTATGTTTCAACCTCGTCCCTTATCTTCACCAGAGTACATTGTCTCAGTTTGCCTTCTAAGCGATTAGGTTAACAATTCGGTGTTCTATCCTTTGTTGTTAATACTTTTAACCAAATTGTACTTTTTGAACAATCCAGAGTTTCTTTTTAGTTTCCTTAAAACAGGTATTAAAAATTCCATAATTCTTCATCTGTGTGTTGAGATGCACATGTGGCAAAGAACCTTGGTATTTAAAGGATGCGTTTATTTGTACTGCAAAAATGGCCAACATGCTCTACCCTTTGTTTCTCATTGATCCCCTTGGAGGATAAACCACACCCTGAAGTTTCACAGGAATGTGTAATTGGAACCGCCCATCCCAAGGTTTCACTGACTTTGCAAATTGTAACTCGATCCACTTTGACTTCCTGAAGCGTCAGAGGACAGAGCTCCCGAAGAGACAGCAAGGGCCAGCCAAAGTACCTTACCCCAGTCCAAGTGCATGCCTTCCCCCAGCCGAAGTATCTTACCCCAGTCCCAAGTACATCCCTCTCCCAGCCAAAGTGCCTTACCTCAGTCCAAGTCAATCCCTCCCACCCAGCCAAAGTGCCTTACCCCAGACCAAGTGCATCCTCCCCGCCCATCCCACCATAGATGGGACAGGCATTGTGTACAGATTGTTAACAGGTTTATTGGGTATGAAGTGAATGGTGACAGTGTTGTGACTTCTGGATATCATCCACTCCAATCATGTACCTTGTATGGGGTTGGAAGAACATGATCTGTCTTCCCCCCCACCCGTGACTTTCCCCCCCACTCATGTGTGTCTCTCTCACCCTAGCCTCTCTCTCCCGCCCCCCCCCAGTGCCTCTCTCTCCCCCGCCCCCCCCCCCCCCAGCGCCTCTCTCTCTCTCTTCGCTCCTCCCCAGCACCTCTCTCTTTCCCCCCCCAACCCAGCCTCTCTCACCCCCACCATTCTCTTCCCCTCCCCAGCCTCTGTCTCTCACCAGCCCCCCCAGCCTCTCTCTCTCACTCCCCCCCTCAGCCTCTCACTCTCCCCCCCCTCAGCCTCTCGCTCTCTTCCCCCTCCCCACAGCCTCTTCCCTCCCCCCAGCCTCTCTCTTCCCCCCCCCCCCCCGCCCCAGTGTCATGTATTCAACCAGCATTGTAACCCATGTATAATCTGACCTAAGTTGTACACTGTGAGAACAATGACCACTAGGTGGGAGACACTCCTAACCTGGACCTTCAGGTATAAAAGGGGAAGCTCCACCCACCTTCATCACTTGAGTGCTAAGGCATAAAGGACAGGTCACAGACTGACCTTCTCGCAAGCATGGGCCTCGTGTGCATTTATACTGTATAGTAAGGATGTATCAATGGCGACGAGAAACTGGGATTTAAACCAGGCGAGCATGGCCACTAGCAGAACAGACGAGAGGTACTGTGTTAAGGAATGGTTGGAACAGAGATTCAACATTGTTAAAGCAGCACACAGTTCTCCAGGCAGACAAGGGCAATCGGGCATGCCCCAACATGTAGTCGAACCCAGAGGGGGAGTTCGATAGAGACAATTGCAAGCTGAACGGCGATTCACGGCATTGCAAGGGACAATGCGGCCAGTAATAGGGCCATCAACACCTGTTAATGGCGCATTCAAGGAAAGTCACAGGGGCAGTCAGGGACGATCGACTGGCAAGGGACCTTTTGTTTCAAACAACAGCTCATGTTGGAGGCGTGGAGGCACACACTCAGCCAGGGTTTGCAGAGATGAGCAAAATACCTACAGAAATTGCAGAAGTGAACGCTGGGGGAAATCGCTGGAAGCTGAAGTTCAGCGAGTTCATGTGGAGCACGTATACAGTTCATACACCAGGACGTCACCGATAATGATGAAAGTGCTCCTCAATGGCATCCCAGTATCAATGGAGCTAGACACGGGGGCCAGCCAGTCCCTGATGGGTATCAAACAGTTCAAAAAGTTGTGGGCGTCCAAGGCCAGGAGGCCAAAATTATCGCCAATTGACGCACAGCTACGAACTTACACAAAGCAGATCATTCCGGTGCTAGGCAGGGTCACGGTAGTCGTGACCAACAAAGATTCGGAGAACAGGTTGCCACTCTGGAATGTTCCAGGGGACGGTCCCGCACTACTGGGGAGGAGTTGGCTTGCTGTCATGAACTGGAAATGGGGTGATGTAAATGCAATTTCCTCTGTGGAGCTAGTATCATGCTCACAGATCCTGGACAAATTTGACTCACTATTTCAACCCGGCATTGGCACTTTCATGGGGGCCAAGGTAGTGATTCACATAAACCCGGACGCCAGGCCAGTACACCACAAGGCCAGAGCGGTGCCGTACGTGATGCGGGAAAAGATAGAAGGCGAATTGGACCGCCTGCTGAGGGAAGGCATCATCTCGCCAGTCGAATTCAGTGACTGGGCGAGCCCAATCGTGCCGGTGCTCAAGGCGGATGGGTCGGTCAGGATATGTGGTGATTACAAGGCCACCATCAATTGGGTGTCACTCCAAGACCAGTACCTGCTACCGAGAGCGGAGGACCTCTTTGCGACGCTATCCGGTGGCAAACTTTTTTCAAAATTCGACCTGACCTCAGCTTACATGACCCAGGAACTGGCGAGTGAGTCAAAGAAGCTGACCACCATCACGACACACAAGGGGTTGTTTGAGTACAACAGATGTCCGTTCGGGATTCGCTCGGCCGCCGCGACCTTCTAACGAAATATGGAAAGCCTCAAGTCGATTCCAGGGACGGTGGTTTTTCGGACGACATCCTCATCACTGGTTACGATACTGAAGAACACCTCCACAACCTGGAGGAGGTGCTACGCAGACTGGACCGGGTAGGGCTGCGACTGAAAAAGGCGAAGTGCGTCTTCCTAGCTCCAGAGGTAGAATTCCTGGGGATGAGGGTAGCAGCAGACGGGATCAGCCCTCCTGCATCCAAGACGGAAGCGATCCAGAGAGCACCCAGACCCCGTAACACGACGGAGCTGCGTTCGTTCCTGGGACTCCTGAACTATTTTGGCAACTTTCTTCCCAAATTGAGCACGCTGCTAGAGCCGCTACATGTGCTCCTACGCAAAGATTGCAAATGGGTCTGGGGGGACAGCCAGGAAGGGGCTTTTAATAGAGCACACAATTTGTTATGTTCCAACACTCTGTTAACACTATACGACCCATATAAGAAACTTGTGTTAACGTGCGATGCGTCGTCCTATGGTGTCAGGTGTGTGTTGCAGCATGTCAATGTCAAGGGTCAGTTACAGCCGGTAGCTCATGCCTCCAGGAGTCTGTCCCAGGCAGAAAGGGGTTACGGGATGGTAGAAAAGGAGGCGCTCGCATGTGTATATGCTGTAAAGAAAATGCACCAGTACCTGTTTGGCAGGAAATTTGAGCTGGAGACAGATCACAAACCCCTAACGTCCCTTTTGGCCAACAAGGCCATAAATGCAAAAGCATCGGCCCGCATACATAGGTGGGCACTCACGTTAGCTGCCTATGACTATACAATTCGGCACAGACCGGGCACCGAAAACTGCGCAGATGCACTCAGCAGGCTCCCACTAGCCACCACTGAGGGGGCTACCGAGCATGCTGCTGAGATGGTCATGGCTGTTGAAGCTTTCGGAACCGAAGGATCACCCGTGTCAGCCCGTCAGATTAAAGTCTGGACAAATAGAGACCCGCTATTGTCTCTAGTCAAGAAATGTGTCCTGAATGGTGACTGGGCAGCCACGTACAGGGCATGCCCTGAGGAATTTAAACCATTTCACAGGCGCAGGGATGAACTCTTGATTCAGGCCGATTGCCTACTGTGGGGAAACCGGGTAGTCATGCCCCAGATGGGCAGAGAGGTGTTCATCAGAGAACTCCACAATGAGCACCCGGGCATTGTCATGATGAAGGCAATTGCCAGGTCACACGTTTGGTGGCCAGGGATAGACGCAGATCTGAAACTTTGTGTTCGCAGGTGCAACACGTGTGCCCAGCTGGGCCATGCGCCCAGGGAAGCCCCCCTTAGCCCCTGGCCATGGCCCGCCAAGCTTTGGTCACGCATCCATGTGGACTACGCAGGTCCATTCATGGGAAAAATGTTTTTGGTTGTAGTAGACGCCTACTCCAAATGGATCGAGTGTGTCATTTTAAATTCAAGCACAGCCTCTGCCACGGTAGAAAGTCTACGGGCAATGTTCTCCGCCCACGGTCTACCGGACATCTTGGTCAGCGACAATGGCCCGTGCTTCACAAGCACTGAATTCCAGGACTTCATGGCAGGCAATGGAATTAACCATGTCAGAACGGCACCATTCAAGCCGGCCTCAAACGGCCAGTGCAGATAATCAAACAGGGGATGCTCAGAATCCAAGGGGGTTCCCTACAAACCTGCTTATCACGCCTCCTGTTGGCCTATAGATCCCGATCACACTCGCTCACAGGGGTTCCACCCGCAGAGCTGCTAATGAAAAGGACGCTGAAAACCCAGCCATCCCTTATACACCCCACCATGAAAGAAATTGTCGAGAGCAGGTGCCAGCCACAATATGACTACCATGACAGGAATGCGAGGGCGCGATGTATTGATGTAAATGATCCTGTTTTTGTCCTCAACTATGCTGCAGGGCCCAAATGGCTCGCAGGCATTGTGATTGACAAAGAGGGAAATAGGATTCTGGTAGTTAAACTTACCAATGGACAAATCTGCCGCAAACACGTGGATCAAACAAAAAGGAGGCTCAGCAACCCCATAGAAGAAGCAGTGGAAGAACACGATGTAGAGTTCACTCCACCACAGGTGACCAAACACTGGAACCAAAGGGAGGAGAGCCCAATCACTGTGGGCAGTCTGGATAGGCCTGAGGCACCGTAAACAGCAGACACTCAGGCCAATGCCCAACAACCGGAGCCCCAACTCAGGCGCTCTACAAGAGAGCATAAACCACCAGAGTGACTCAACCTGTGATCCCAATAAGACTTTGGGGGGGGGGAGGTGATGTCATGTATTCAACCAGCATTGTAACCCATGTATAATCTGACCTAAGTTGTACACTGTGAGAACAATGACCACTAGGTGGGAGACACTCCTAACCTGGACCTTCAGGTATAAAAGGGGAAGCTCCACCCACCTTCATCACTTGAGTGCTAAGGAAAAAAGGACAGGTCACAGTCTGACCTTCTCTCAAGCATGGGCCTCGTGTGCATTTATACTGTATAGTAAGGACATATCATCCAGCCTCTCTCTTTCCCCCCCACTCCCACCAGCCTCTCTCTCTCCCCTCCAGCCTCTCGCTCTCTCCCTCAGCCTCTCTTGCCCCCCCCCCCAGCATCTCTCTCCCCCAAGCCTCTTCCACCCCCAGCCTCTCTCGCTTCCCCCCCTCCCCAGCCTCGCCCCCAATCTCTCTCTCTCTCTCTCTCCCCCCCCCCAGCCCCTCTTCCCCAGCCTCTCTCTCTTTCCCCCCCTGCCGCCCCAGCCTCTCCTCCCCAATCTCTCTCTCTCTCCCTCCCCCCAGCCTCTCTCTTTCCCCCCCTGCCACCCCAGCCTCTCACCCCCAATCTTTCTCTCTCTCCCTCCCGCCAGCCTCTCTCTCTTCCCCCCCCCCCAGCCTCTCTCTCTAGCCCCCACCCCCAGCCTCTCCCTCACACCCCCCCAGCCTCTCTCTTCCCCCCCCAGCCTCTCTCTCTCCCCCAGCCTCTCTCTCCCTCCCCCCAGCCTCTCTCTCCCCTCAAGCCCTCCTCTCTCCCCCCCAGCCTCTCTCTTCCCCCCTCCCAGCCACTCTCATCCCCCTCCTCCCGCCTCTCTCGCCTCCCCCAGCCTCTCTCTCCCCACCCCCGCTCGCTTCTCTTCCCTCGCCCCCCCCAGCCTCTCTTCCCTCCCCCCCAGCCTCTCTTCCCTCCCCCCCCGCTCGTTTCTCGTCCCTCCCCCCCCCCCCCAAGTCTCTCTTTCCCCCAACCCCCCACCTCTCTTTCTCCTCCCACCCCAGCCTCTCTCGCCCCTCCCCTCCCAGCCTCTCTCTTGCTTCCCCCCAACCCCTTTCTCGCTCTCGGGCCCGCGCCCACCGCTATCGGCCCCCCACCGGCCACTCTCAGGCCCAAGACTGCCGCTCACAGGCCCAGGACTGCCAGCAAGGAATTGTCACTCTTCCCATCGGAGCACAATTCTCTTCCCAAGCCCACAGACCTTGGGTGCAAGAGCCTAGTGTATGCACAGAGGTGCTGCTGAAGAGTAACTAGCGAAAACTGCACAGCCTGAGAGCACTGGCACTTACTCTGCTGCTTGATTAGCCAGTATTAACTATCCATCAGGGCATTGGATTGCAGGGTTAACTGAAGCCGAATAATTAAGGGGGAGGCTAGATAATTATATAAGGGAGAAAGGAATAAAAGAATTTGCTGACAAGGTTAAATGAAGTAAGGTGGGAGGTGGTTTGTGTGGCGCATAAACACCGGCATAGACCAGCTGGGCCGAATGGCCTGTCTCTGCTGTAAATTCTATGTAATCCTCGGTAATTCTATGTAAATTTTCGCGCCTCTAGATATACGAGCGGGTGTTTTCATACCAGCCTCCAGGTAAGGTTTTTCAACAACCAAGTGCATATCCAGTATGGAGTTCCCTCATCGACTATACAATGGACGCTTGCTTCCTTGGCCACCTCATCTTTAAGTTATGCCCCCGAAGCACCCGGCCTCTCGATGAACCCCTCCTGCAGCTGTCGGTGTTTTCGCCCGGCGATGCTGCAGTGGACGGAACCGGAGTTCGGGTCCAGGGCGTTATCGGGACGATGCACACGGTGATGATGTCACGATCTCCAGTCAAAGGAGATTGGGTTGCAACATTCTACCGCCGCCCCAAACCTCCTGACAAAGTTAGCGGGAGTCGTTCATCTCGCCACGCCCAGTCGGTAAGTGGTTCGCGTCCCTTATCACCCACCCCCCCCCCCCCCCCCCTGCCCCGAGGTGAAAATGGGAGGCGCTAAGGAGACCAATTTCTAGGCCTTAGATTCTATGTGTTCTATGAGGAACTGTTTTTGCAGGGGTGTAATTTGCAATCAGTGGGATGACAATCAGGCAGGTTCTACAATAGGTGGGGTATCGTTTCACCAGATTACAGCCTAGGTGGTGATGCTGAGAATGACCAAGGTCCTTGAAAATTCCAATGTGCAGTAACAGATACAAGCACAGCCACAGCGCTTCATCTGAAATTTCTCTCAGTGCTATTTAGTGGAAGCATTAACCCTTTTAAACTAAACGGAGTGGAATATTAGTATGGCTCATTAAACTATTCACATTTATTATCACACATTAATTGCTGGCCTTGAAATGAACCAATAACCAAAGCTGATCGATGGATTGAATTAGCTATCAGACTCTGCACATGCAAGATGTATTATAGGGATATTAGCGGACCTCTCGTGGCGTTGTTCATGTGTTACAGGATTTACTTGCATTTATGTTGCGTCATACACAGGAGCATTAACACACAAAATGTGACACTGAGCCACATAAGGAGATATTAGGGTGTCTGGGACGGCTTAGTCCAAGAGGTAGGTTTTAAGGAGAGAATTAAAGGAGGAAAGAGAGGTAGAGAAGTGGAGAGGTTTAGGGAAGAAATTCTAGAGCTTAGGGCATTGCCAGCTGAAGGCACAGCAGCCGCTTTGGAGCCATGAAAATCGAGGATGCGCAAGAGGCCAGAATTGGGAGGAGCGCAGATGCTTACAAGAAGACTTTCATTATGTTATTAATAGATCTGTGGGATTGTTCCTTAAAGCAATAGATGGAAGAACTTCCTACTGATCAGTGATCTGCCGAAAAAGGAACTGAATCCCAAAACTTTTAATACTGCAAAAGTTGTCTCTTATTCTTGTTTCATACAAGAACTACCATGGCAGAATTCAAAAGCAAAACCAGTCAAACACACCACCACAGCAGAGACATACTCACAAAGATTGCAGCAAGCAATCATCCTCACTCACATCAATAAGCATACAGCAGCACTAACACACTATAGAGAAACTTTCACACTGTTAGCCAGAACAGAACTTTGGTCAGACCCCATCTGGAATGCTGCGTTCAGTTTAGTGCACCAGCCTCAGGAAGGATATATTGGCCTTGGAGGGGGTACAGCACAGATTCACCAGAATGATACTGGGGCCTAGAGGGTTAAATTATAAGTAGAGGTTGCTTAAACTTGGTTTGTATTTTCTTGAGTAGAGAATGATCTGATCGAGATTTTTAAAAAGTTAAGACAATTTGATAGAATAGATAGAGAGAAACTATTTCCTCTGGTGGGGGAATCAAGAACAAGGGTACATTGGAGCTAGCTCATTTAGGAGTGAAATCAGGAAGCATCAGAGGTAGTAGAAATCTGGAACTCTCTCCCCAAAAGGATATGAATGCGGGGATCAATTGGAGCTTTCAAGACTGAGATCGATAGATTTTTGATAGGTAAGGGTATCAAGGGATATGGAGCTAAGGCGAGTAGATGGAATTAAGAAACAGATCACCATGATCTAATTGAATAGTAGAGCAGACTCGAGGGGTGAATGGCCTCCTGCTATTCCTACCTTCCATACTGTAACTTAGAACATCAATTTTCAACAGAAAAATAAATTATTCATAAACATTGGCAGCAAATGAGGGTTGATGGAGATTTTATGTGAAATAAAGTTTATCAGGTAACAAAATGTGTTATTGCAAACAACTTTTTCAAAATGAAACATAATACTATGGAACAAAAAAAGAGAAAATGCTGGAAACAAAGGGCAGGTCAGTCATGCAGTATCTGTGAAGAAAACAGGTGTTTACATCTTGGGTGCAGACCCGCCTTCAGAATCTTGGTCCGAAGAAGGGTCCTCATCCAAAATGTTATTTTCTCTGTTCTCTCCACAGATGCTGACTGACCTGCTTTGTGCTGTCAGCATTTGCTGATTTTGGTTCAAATTTCCAGCACCTGTAGCACTTTGCTGTTTACTTCGATAATACTATGGAATTGTTTTCCCGACTACATTGTACTATCCACGTATCGGTATATTGATGCCTTTAGGTCCTTGTGGCCATTGCCACCAAAACCTTCTCCAAAGTTTCTCTGTGAAACCTCAGTTATTCTCTCTGCAGCAGTTCCACTTTAATTAGTAGACAATCAGCACTGATTCATGTTTTTTGAGATTGGAGGGCCGAGATTTAACACCTCGACATTAGTTTATTCATTTAAACATTGGGCAAGCAGCTAATTATTTTAGCAGAGCAGGGGCCTCTGGGCAGAGTGGAAATGTCATTTTTAGATCTCAAACATTGAGATAGAGTAGGCAATCACAGTTACATTATTTTTAGAATAGGTGTGGCAAGAGTTTTAATATATTATATAAAATATATTATTATATTTTACTGAATGCCGGGACTCAATTATAATCACTGGCATTTATTTCAGCAGAATCACTTGCTTTGTGTGATTGACTCTGAATTTGTAGCTGGAATTGTCACACTGACCTGTTTATACCCAGAAACAGTAAGGTGTGTGGAAAGCGCTTACAAATCACTCACCTATGTATGAGTATTTTAATAGAAAATGGAGTGCCTGATAAATTGTTGGCCCTGAAAAGACAATGATAAGCAAAGGCTTCAATCAGATAAATTTGTTTGTATACACTCTGAGTGCCCAAGCACGAGTGACTCCTCGATCTATTCACATGTTAAGTATTAGTTTTTGTGTTAATGCAGAAGTGAACTTATTTTACTTCTGTGAAGTGAAGTTATGAAGGCATGTATATAAAGTATTGAAAACTGACCTCTGCGGAGTAACTCAACAACAACAACAACTTGTATTTATATAGCACCTTTAACATAGTGGAACATCCCAAGGCGCTTCACAGGAGTATTATGAGACCAAAAAAAGACTAAAGGAATCATGGGTTGGATTGCCTGAAATAATGCTTTAATCTTGATAAACAGAGAAGTCCTTTCCTTAAATTTTAAAGATTTAAAGGATGGTACAGATAGAATGTTTAGAGCGCTGTTGTGTTTAAGTATAGTTCAGAGAGTGGCCCACAGTGCTTGCTGCAGATTATAGTACAGGGTATATGGGACAGTGTAATCCAACAGCTAACTGCAAATTTAGAGAAACACAAGTAAAGATGTGTGTGCAAGGTGTTAACTAGAAATGAGGAAGACTGCTAAAGAATCAGAAAAACTAGAGACTCGCTGAACAAATGCCTCCAAGGCCAATACAACATAAAGCGTAAACAGAATTGCTTTAAAGTAGCAGTTAAACATTAACAAACCGAAGGGTTTATATGTTTTTCTTCTTTGGAAAGCAAATAATATGATCAGGTTCTATTTCAAATAGGGCCATGGAAATGTAGGGCCTAGTCACCCTAGCCTCACAGAGGCAAAGTTCATGATAGAGACTTAAAACAAAAGGAGAAAAGAGAAAGAACTTGCATTTCTGTCGCACCTTTCACGACCACCAGACATCCCAAAGCATTTTACAGCCAATGAAGTACTTTTCAAGTGTAGTCACTGTTGTACTGTAATGCAGCAGCCAATTTGCGCACAGCAAGCTCTGACAAAAAGCAATGAGATAATGACCAGATAATCTGTTTCTTAGTGATGCCGATTTAGAGATAAATATTGGCCAGGACACCAGGGATAACTCCCCTGCTATTCTTTGAAATAGTGCCATGGGATCTTTTACGTCCACCTGAGAGAGCAGACGGGGTTTCGGTTTAACGTCTCATCTGAAAGACAGCACCTCTGACAGTGCAGCACTCCTTCAGCACTGCATTGGAGTGTCGGCCTAGATTTGTGTGCTCAAATCCCTGGAAACAGGAAGAAAATTATTCCTGTTAAACCACTCCTTTTAAGACGCTCCTTAAAACCTACCTCTTTGACCAAGGTTTTGGTTACGTGTCCTAATATCTCCTCATGTGGCTGGTATGCAACGGCTACCACACGTTAAGAAAATCCACGCACTGACATCTTCCACCCTTCAGGATGTAGTTCGGGACCTGGAATATTAGATCCTCCATTGGAACGCCTGTAAACTCATCCCTTTTCGGCATGGAAACAAGTCATCCTCGTTTCGAGGGACTGCCTATGATGATGATGTGGCTCAGTGTCAAATTTTATCTGATAATGCTCCTGTGAAGCGCCTTGTGGTGTTTTATTATGTTAAAGGCACTATATAAATGCAAGTTCTTCTTATTTATACTATGCCATTTAAATAGGAAGCAATGGTTAAAGGTAAAAGTTTCGGATGAGGAAATGTTTGGTGTTTGTTCCACATGCATGTGTTTCGGAACCACGCTCTTGCTCTATATATAAAACACGATTAATATCGCCAAAAGGTGGGGGGGGGCACGGTGGGGGATACAGTAATTTGTGACTAGGATTGTAAAAGGCCAGAGGAGGACATAGACAGGCTATCGGTATGGCCATATGCAATTCAGTGGAGAAAGTGTGAAGTAATACATTTTAGAAGAACAAGAAAATGAGATACATTCTAAATGGTTACATTTTGAAACGTTAGGGCATTTTTGACTAGAGCTGAGAAGATTAAGGGAGAGACGCAATGAGGTCAAAATTATGAGGGGTTCTGATAAAAGTAAAAGGCACCAGATTGTTTCCACTGGTTGGAAAAATGGTGATGAGGGCACAAATTTACAGTAATTCCAAAACTAAGTTATTGTTCCATTTGTGATGCCGATTGTTGTGAAGCCCCCCCCCCCCCCCCCCCCCCCATCAATCTTGAAACAGTTTAGTCTCCTCTATTAATACAGCATCTTAAACATTTCTCTCAAACAACTTCAATTTATAAAGCAGCTTTAACCTAGTAAAACATCCCAAAGCGCTTCACGGGAGCATTATCAAATTATATTTGGTACCGAGTCACATAAGGAAATATTAGGATAGGGGGGTCAAAAACTTGGTCAAAGTGGTAAGTTTTAAGGAGCATCTTAAATGAGAAGAGGGAGGTTGAGAGGTTTGGGGGGGCGGGGGATTCCAGAGCTAAGGGCCTAGGCAGCTGAAAGCACGGCCACCATTGGCAGAAAAATGAAAATCAGGGATGCACAAGAGGCATGAATGGAGGAGCGCTGAGATCTTAGGGGGTTGTAGGACTGGAAGAGATTAGAGAAGGGAGAAGCAAAGCCGTGGAGGATTTAGAATATGACAATTTTTAAATTGAAGCGTTGCCAGACCGGGAGCCAATGTAGGTCAGCGAGCACAGGTGGGTGAATGGAACTTGGTGCGAGTCAGCTTACGGGGCAGCCGAGCTTTGGATGAGCTCAAGTTTACGGAGGAGGCAAGGTGGGAGGCCAGCCAGGAGAGCATTGGAATAGTCAAGTCAAAAGGTAACAAACGCATGGATTAGGGTTTCAGCAGCAGGTGAGCTGAGGTAGGAGCGGAGGCGGGTGATGTCAGAAAGGTAGAAATGGGTGGTCTTTGCAACGGAAAACAAAATGGCTATATGTGGGTGAAAGGGAACATGTGAGGCTGTGGATGAATAATCTTTCCCATCTGTTTTGTCAAGCTAAAATAGACTATCTAATTATGCTGAGCTAATCAGAACCTGCCTGATTTACATATATTCAAATAATCTTCATATGCAAATACTGTGGCAGAAAACCAGCAGGGCTCACTTTGACAGGATGGGTCACCAGTTGCATTCTTAGCTGTTTAATGACACTGCTACAATGGCCGGAGCCGAGAGTGGCTGGGCTGTGGGCTGGAGCGGTGTACGTGTCTAGCTCTGGCGGTGTGAGTGCCGGCCGCTTCCCGCTCTAGATGCTCGCTGTATGGAGGCCGGCGCTGAGTTGGGCGGCGGGGTCAAGTACCTGCCGCTCCTGCTGCTGAGCTCGCTGGCAACCGGGGAGGCCCCGCCGGGCTGGGCCTGCGGCATGAAGGCGGCTCCCGGGCGGTGAAGGTGGTGGTGGAGGACGATGAGGCTGAGGCGAGCAAGGAGAAGCAGCCCAGATCCCTGGTTATTATTAGTATGATGGATGGGCGCAATACAGCATTGGATCCAGAGAATCGTGGGACCAAACATTGGGAGCTGGATGTGGGCGCTGGTTCTTTAGTGTCAGCCAGTCTCAGCAAGCCTGAGACCTAATTGGAGCGTGGGCAGGTACAGCAGGAGCGGCGAGAGATTGTAGATGGATGTGATCAGGGGCCCAGGAGAGGAGTGAGTTCGGGGCCAGAAGAGGCGAGGGCCCAGGGGCAGCACAGGCCAGCCCACACTGCGATATGTGTGCACACTAGGTCCGTGCAGCAGAGCTGGTCTCCAGTCGTCTTGGTTAATCCTTGCCACTGGACCAAGACCTAGCTCTGTCAAGCCTGTGTGGTGGCTGGTGTGCAATGGCCACCACACGTTAAAAAAATCCATGCACAGGCATCTTCCACCCTTCAAGATTTAGTTCGGGACCTGGAATTTTAGGTCCTTCATTGAACTTTTTGATGTGGAAGCAAGTCATCCTCGATTCGAGGGACTGCCTATGATGATAATGATGCTACAATGTGAGCTCTCATAACTTTCTGGTCCACCTTTTATAATTTATAATATAGAATGCATCATCATCATAGGCGGTCCCTCAAACGATAATGATTGGCTTCCACGTGAGTTCACGGATGTTTAAATGAAGGACCCGATATTCCAGTCCTGAATAATTAAAATGGAAGATGCTTGTGCATGGATTTTTTTAATGTATGATGACTGTTGCACATCAGCCACCACACGGGCTTGACAAGAGCTAGGCCTTTATCCAGTGGCAAGGGTCAACCAGGACTGGAGATCTGCTCTGCGTGCATATCGCAGTGTGGACTGGCCAGTGCTGCCTCTAGGCTCTCGACTCTTCTGGACCCCATAGCCTCATTTGCCGCTCCTCCGCCACAAAACCATTCGCTGCATCTCCACCACAATCTCTCACCGCTCCTCTGCCACAAAACATTCGCCGCACCTCTGCACCAAACATTCGCTGAACCTCCGCCATAATCACTCGCCGAATTAGCATGGGCCGGAACATTAGCAGGGCCTAGGTAGAGCTGAGGAGTGGGAAGGTCAGGGCAGATGGACGGCGAGAGATCGTAGCGGAGGGGAGGTGCGGCGAGTGATATAGAATGCAATGTGAAGGTGAAATATCAAGAGTAAAACTCATGACTGAAAGATGCATATTTGGACTTGGTTTGATGTTAACTTCAACTTTTATGGGGCCCTGTCTACAAAGCCCATAACCAAACAGAAACACAATGGCTCAAATCCTGACTGGCCCAAGCGTGGCTCAGACTGCCAGGCCTCAATATTAACAGGGAAGCAGGAAGGATGCAGGGGAGCTCAGTAGGGTAGCAGGTAATGAACCTGACAATGCCAGGGGTGTCGATGCAATGCTGATCTGAACGGCAGAGCCTCGTTTAAAAGAAAGTATGCAGTCCCACCCAACAAACTACCTGCCCAGCAAGAATTGAATCTTCCAGAAGGCGTGGAAACGATCCATGGCAATTCGTACGTGGTGGGAGGGGGGGGGGGAAGAGTTACGGGGAGTCGGAAGGAAAGAGGGGATAGAAAGAGGCCAAAGAACTCACTGTGAGACCCCGAGCAGCACTACTGGCCCATAAGGACCGAAATATAACTTGACCTCTGGGTCTCTTCCAGACCAGACTCCGGCAGCTTTTGCCCGTCAGGGAGCTGACATTGTACCTCCACCCCAGGTCGAAATTGCAGATCCGGTCCTGTAACATAGAACCCTGCTTTCTTCCTGCGGACGTCCTGCTCAAAAGATCTGGAAACATGGCAGTAAGGTTGCGTAATTTGGAGGGGTAAGTGACTTGTGTTATTTTAACTGCCCCCTGCCTAGTTTCCAGCAGGCGATGGTGGTTAAAATCGGGACCAGAGTGTGGCTCAGACTACCAGCCAGTGACCACATGAACATTCTAAAAATTTTGAAACTGGCTTTTCTCAATGGACACAACAAAAACTGACCCAATTGACACCCAGCTAGCCTGAAAGAATTGCTTACCTAGAGCAATTTCCCTGTAGAGGTTGTAATATACAAGGTGGTAGCTAAAGCCCCTCCAATATATTGCATGTCTAGACTTTAAGAGTTGGTTCTTGCTGGACACTTAGAGAAATCCTTGCATAGAATCATGGAAATTTACAGCACAGGCAGCCATTCGACTTTGTCTTTCGCATGAGATGTTAAACCGAGGACTCGTCTGCTTTCAGGTGGCGCAAAAGATCTCATGGCACTATTTCAAAAAGAGCAGGGGAGTTATCCCAGTGTCCTGGCCAAGATTTATCCCTGAATCAATGTTAACAAAATCAGATTATCAGGTCATTATCACATTGCACTTTGTGAGAGCTGGCTTGTGCAAAAGTTAGCTGCAGCGTTTCATCATAGGCAGTCGCCCAAAATCAAGAAAGACTTTCCTCCACTCAGTTCTCAGGTGACTGAACAGTCCAATTTGGGAAATTACAGTTTCTAAGGGAGTACAATAAAAGTACTCCATTGGCTGTAAAGCACTTTGAAATGTCCAGTGAAAATACAAGTCTTAATTTTTTTTGGTGGCACAAAGGGCTATGCAGCCTAATCCTACTGGAGCACTCTTGGTCAGTAATACTGTGTGGGTTGTAGCACTTCAAGCACACATCCTTTAAATGTGATGGTTTTTTGGCTCTACCACCCTTTCAGGCAGTGAATTCCACACCCCCACCATCCAGCCTCGGTGAAAATAATTCTCAACGCCCTTCTAATCTTTCTACAATTATTTTAAATCTATCACCCCTGGTTATTAACCACTAAGAAAATAGGTCCTTCCTAGCCACTATCTAATCCGCTCAATTCTGTGTTCCTCAAACTCCTCTGTTCCAAAGAAAGCAGTCTAGCCAATCTTTCTCAGCTAAAATTCTCCAGTCCTGGCAACAGCCTTACAAATCTCCTCTGTACCCTCTAGTGCAATCACATCCTTAATTTGGTGACCAGAACTATACTCCAGGTGTGGCCTAGTGTTTTATACAGTTCAAGTATAACCTCCCTGCTCTTATATTTTATGCCTCAGCTAATAAAAGTATCCCATACATTCTCTTAACCACCTTCTCTACCCATCCTGCTGCATTCAGGGATCTGTGAATATACACACACCCCAAGGTCCCCCTGTTACTCTACAATTTAGTATCCTACCATTTATTTTGTATTCCCTTGTCTAACATGACCTCACTTCTCCAGATTGAGGTATATTTGCTACTACAGAAAATGCTAGAAATCTGTAGATCAGGTAGGCAGCATCTGTGGAGTCTGAAAAAGAGAGTTAATGTTTCAGGTCAATGAACCTTTTATCAGAATTCCTCTCCAGATGCAGCCCGAACCCATTGAGATGGAAAATTTCCAGCATTGTGTTTTTATTTCAGGTTCCAGCATCCGCAGCATTTTGTTTTTCTTCTACCTGACCATTGATATATTCCTGCAGTCTAACTTTCATCCATGGTCAACAAGTGCCAATTTTTGTATAATCTGTAAATTTATGCCCTTACATTGAAGGCTAAAAGCAAGGGACCTAGTACTGAGCCCTGCAGTACCCCACTGGAAACAGGCTTCCACTCAAACACCCATCAAGCATCACCTTTTGCTTCCTGCCACAGCCAATTTTGGATCCAACTTGCCACTTTCCCTTGGGCTTTTAAGTTTCTGATCAGACTGCCATGTGGGACCTTGTCCATGGTTTTTAAAGCAAGACTACGGACATCAAAATGTGCTACCCTTAGCAACCCTCCTCAAAATGCAATCAAGTCACACATACTGTCTCAACAAATCTATGCGGATTGTCCTCTACTAGTTGGCCTTGAATCTCTTGCCAAAAGGTTTACTCTCCCTAGAGCATGCAAAGTCTGGCCTACTCCAAATAGAACCAGTTGCCTCAAGCAACAAAATTAAGCCGAGTCTCAGTCCCTGCACTATCACCCCACAGGAACTAGGAGCCTTCTCCTGGCTAGGCCAAAATAGCAAGTGGTTGAAGCCATATTTTAAAATGGTGGACATGCAAGTTTACACTTTTAGGACAGTACCCAGTGTGAGAAAATACTCCTGGCCAGTTGAGAGACAACTCTATCAACACCTTACTCTTTTGTAGAAGAGCTAGGTAGCACAGCACAATAGGATCAGAGGATTTAGAATTTCAGCATCTGATTATGGAGCAAGACAACCAGTTTGGGTAGTGCTGCATTCTCAATCTCCAGCCTGCACTTGGGTAGAAGGTGAATAACTATGCTGATACAATTCATGAGGGGAGCCCAGACTGTTGGGCTATCAGCCCAGAATGTATTACACACTGAACAGCAGTGAAATTGAAGCCTAGAGATGAAATGCTACATCTGTTGATGTGGACAAGGCAAGGAAAATTGCAACCCAAAAAAGATGCTTGCTCAGGAGAAAATTCCCATCAAGGCACCACCAATAAATGAGACAAGTATATTTAGCCATTTACAATCAAGGGTGCATTTCAGAGCAACAGGGAAAATCTATTACCAGCCAAAGACCATAAGCTGCCCCATGGATTACAAAATTCCCATTTGTATCTGCATGTTAAAAGTTGCAAGAAGACTATGAACACATTGAGACCACATGAATAACAACCATTCCAAGATAAGTTGTGCTGTGCTAATTTAATGGTCAAACACGATTTCTTTACAGGAGCAAGTCTCTCTCCATACAAAGGTTTCAGAACATTAGCAGTCAAACAGCCTGAATTTGGATAGTGACATTTAATGAAGTTGCCAAAAAACAAAACATGAAGTGTTTATGCATTCTGCCTGGAGTGCTGGCAGCCATGTCTGAAAGCCACTGTACCTTTGCAAAACAGTGAAATGATTGCTTTGCAACAGTAGGGCTGCCACTTCAAGCTAGAATTCAGACAGACCAGAGAGTAGAGTCCCTGCCTGAATTAGATTGCTCTACAAGAATAAGATAGATCAGTATTTTTCTGCCCAATTTACAGGATGGAAATGGTGGGCAATCCACTCAAATGCCCATCTGTTGGGCATAAAAGCAGGGAAATGGCAGCCCCACTGAAGATACAGGGAGTACCAGTTGGAAATCTTCTGCATTTAAATACAGTGGCACTGATTCATACTAATAAAATCAAAGATAACATTTTACTAGTTGTCACTTTCACAATGGTCAACATTTGCCCAGAAATCCATGATGTAGTTTTTAAAAAGCTACCCTCTCTCAAAGTAGTAACCTTGGATAAAATGAACACTTATGGACTGTAAAAATGTATTCCAAGATGAAAAGGCAGTCAATCTTCTGGAGACAGACCAGTGTCTCCCTATTTAAAGATGCTCTGCTCACTTGTGCAGCAAGGCAAAGTTTGTTGAGTTGACAAGTCAACTTGCATCCTAGTGGCAGAAGCAGACCCCACAATGCTATTGGAGAGTTCTGTACCAACCAAACTCCCAACTTCATGAAATCTGCCCATCATGACAGACCTGATTGTAACTTCCTCACTGGGGAAAAAAATCTTTCCAGGATCCTCCCCTCCAAGAGAAAACATTTTACAATTGCTATTGCAAGGGAAAGATTAATAGCACATAAGTATTGCATCAACATGTATACATCAATTCCAATCATACAAGTCAATGCCTCAAATACCATCAGGAGGTTACAACCAAAATTGTATACAGCAATTTTATACAGCTTTCAAGATAGAAATGCAGAACACATGAACAGTGTAAAAGTATAAGAAAAGGACATTAGACAGGTCTGTGAAATGAATAAATTCTTAGCTCTGACCACAATACTGCTTTAGGCAACCTCTTCATCCTCCTCAAATTCACCCTCTTCCTCAGCTGTGGCATCCTGATATTGCTGGTATTCAGATACCAGGTCATTCATGTTGCTCTCAGCCTCAGTGAACTCCATCTCATCCATGCCCTCACCAGTGTACCAATGCAAGAAGGCTTTCCTCCGGAACATGGCAGTAAACTGCTCAGAGATGCGCTTAAACAGCTCCTGAATGGCTGTGCTGTTGCCAATGAAGGTGGCAGACATCTTGAGGCCTCTAGGTGGGATGTCACAGACAGCTGTCTTGACATTATTGGGGATCCATTCAACAAAATAGCTGCTGTTTTTGTTCTGTACGTTCAACATTTGTTCATCCACCTCTTTCATGGACATGCGGCCCCGGAAAATGGCAGCAACGGTCAGGTAGCGGCCGTGCCGAGGGTCACAGGCAGCCATCATGTTCTTGGCGTCAAACATCTGTTGGGTGAGCTCGGGTACTGTGAGGGCACGGTAATGCTGGCTACCGCGGCTGGTCAGAGGAGCAAAGCCTGGGATGAAGAAGTGCAGACGGGGGAAGGGGACCATGTTCACTGCTAGTTTACGCAGGTCAGCATTGAGCTGACCAGGGAAACGCAGACAGGTCGTCACACCACTCATGGTAGCTGACACAAGGTGGTTCAGGTCACCATAAGTGGGAGTGGTGAGTTTGAGGGTACGGAAACAGATGTCATACAGAGCCTCATTATCAATACAGAAGGTCTCATCAGTGTTCTCCACAAGCTGATGGACAGACAGAGTTGCGTTATAAGGCTCTACTACAGTGTCTGATACTTTTGGTGAAGGCACAACGCTGAAAGTATTCATGATTCTGTCGGGGTATTCTTCACGGATCTTGCTAATAAGGAGTGTGCCCATACCAGAACCAGTACCACCACCCAGTGAATGAGTGAGCTGGAATCCCTGGAGGCAATCACACCCCTCTGCCTCTTTCCTCACCACATCCAGAACAGAGTCGACCAATTCAGCTCCTTCAGTGTAATGGCCTTTGGCCCAGTTGTTGCCAGCACCACTTTGCCCTAGAACAAAGGATACCAAGTTTACTATAAACACATCATACATATATGCAAGAAACAATGGTTGAATTTTAATATTGTAGCCAATACATGTATTAAGCATACAAACATTTTGATTGCTTGTGGTTGCCCACTGAATGGTGGATTATACATAGGGTGACTAGGGACTAAATTTCCTACAATTAAACAGTGACTATATTCCAAAAGTACTGTGGGACATAAAGGTAGTGAAAGGAGATATATAAATGCAAGCCTTTCTTCTGGGGGCTAACCAACCACTGAAGATCAGCCTTGAAATGCAGTTAGTCTTGGTGGTTAAGCCACTGCACTGTTGAGGGGAGCAGCAGCAGAACAGTTGAAAGTCTATGACCTACACAATGTAGATGGTCTGGTATGCTGGTGTCCAGGACAACAGGCAGTGTCACTGCCATGGCTTATGCTAGAGCAGCAGGAGAAAAATCAAATTTTGGAGGCTCATGCTGCAGCCTGAGCAACTTAGTCATGAAAGGGAGATAATCCAATGGATTAGGAGACAGGAAGCAATACAAGGATCCCTTATATATGTAATTCCAATGAGTGGGCCACCACAAGTAAAGCTACAGATAAAAGTGCAAGAACACTGGAATTCCAAAGTTAGAGTAGACAGGTGCTCATCATCAAAAGTACATCTCAAATGATGCATAGGCTCAGGTGCCAAGGGTAGGGAATATAACAGCAGGCTCAAGAGTATAGCCAAGATCACTAATCAATAACAAAGGAATAGAAATTAAGCCCTGTGCTCAAGAACTGGGGAAAGTGTGATGCATATCCCTGGGTTCGAGAGAATTCTCAAACAGGAAGGTACCTTCAGATGTTTTTCCCTACCCCAATATCTACTTCTATATAAAAAGGTTGATTAAATAATTTAGTACAAATTGTATACATACACCATAAACCTAGTCTATTATCTACCATTATAGGGGTTTGGGGGGGGGGGGGGAGAAAGAGGAAAACATGCCCTGGACACAAGGGGGCACCACTGACAGCTCAGGGTGCTAAAGTTCAGATTTCTGTATCTGCTGGCTTGCCACCACATTTTCATTTGTTGCTGTACAGTTTTCCTTTGTGTAGCTGAACCTTGGCTAGGAGGCCCCTGAAAGTATTAGTGATGGCAGGTGGTCCTAATAAGTGTTTGAAAACTAGGTGTCTGCCACAAGTTACATTTTCTGAGAGTCATACAAGGCTTTCCACCATTGTCATTTTGCAAACTACAAAGTCAGTGAAATTCACCCTTATCTAGACTAAGTGACATATGGCCTGCCCATCTGACAAACCACCATACAAATATAGTATTTAGCACATGACCCAACTGCTGCTCTCCCCCACCAAGATTGAAGTCAATGGCTCTAAAGAGCAACCAACTATTTACACAAGACTCACTTACCAAACACAAAGTTATCTGGCCTGAAGATCTGCCCAAAGGGTCCAGAACGAACAGAGTCCATAGTACCAGGTTCCAGGTCCACAAGGACAGCCCGGGGCACATATTTGCCACCTGTTGGAAGTTTGCATAGGTTAGATTGCTGTAAAAAGTAACTACAATCTGAAGAGTATAGTTAAAGGCATTGGATTAATACCTGAAGCCTCATTGTAATAGACATTAATCCTCTCCAACTGCAGGTCTGTGTCTCCGTGGTAAGTTCCAGTGGGATCAATGCCATGTTCATCACTGATAACTTCCCAAAACTGGAGAAAAAAAAAACATTAATGTCAGAGGGGGTTTGCTCCAGTACATGTCTGAGCTCATATATACAAAGATTCTTGGAAATGATTTCAGGCTGAATTAGCTACTTTCAGCACACTTCACTCCCACTTTTACATTGCAGAACCTCTCCATAACACTTCAACTCCCACTGGAATGTCACTTGGCACTGGTGGCAACACAAACTATACATTTTCAAACAGCTGCAACTACAATTAATTTTCTGATCTTCAAGTATCTGGAGGTTAATTAAATACTAGCAATGAAAATTACTTATGTCCTCTAATGAGTTCAGCCCATCCAGTCAGAAAAAGGGCAATGCAAGTTCACTGACAGTAGTCAACAGTTGTAGCTGCCCCTTATAAGACTGAGTCGCTACCCACATCAAGAACTGTACACTTTAATGATTTAAAGAGAAAACACTCAAACCAATTCAAACCCCAAATTATGAGATTGCTCTTAATTGAAAGGAAAGTTCCCTTCCCCCAGACAGCACAACAAATTTAGAAACAGAAATTCACAGCGCAGAATGAGGCCATTTCAGCCCATCGTGTCTGCAACTGCCGACAAAGAGCCGACAATTTATCCAATGATTGGCCGAGTGGAGAGAAAGAACACTCCAATGCTGCTCCCAATTATTGCCCAAAAGAGGGCCATGAATGCTAAACAAGGCCATAATTGAGTTTAGCCATCACTCAACCCCCCTCCTGTGATCAAACAGCCTGCTGACACTCAGACAATCAAACCGCAAACAGGAGCAGCAACAACAATGAAACTGCTTCCAGTTTCAGAGAAGGGTGCAAGAGACAAAATAGATGGGGGGGGGGGAAGAAAGATTCCCAAGGGCATACCCACCCACCCCCAGCTTTTGGCAACCCTCCCAACACCTTTGAGTTCAGGTTCAATTTTATCCAATTACACCCAAGAAGCTGTTTTTCTATATCAAGATGCTATGTAAATACAAGTAGTTGCTGTGGAAAAGCTCTAGGGGGTCAACCTCAGTTGATCTGCAATGCTCCCAGCACTTCTGATAGCTTTTGTTTTTCAAGAAGTGGACATAGTACCAGGGTACTGGCTGACTAGAAGCACTGTCAGTTTATGGGAAGGAAAGGCAGATCCAGGTGTCATCAAAACATCCCCTGACTGGTGTTCTACTGCGATTGCCAAACATCAACTAGTGCAGAGTAGCATTAGATGTATCAAGACTCAAGGTCCCACAATGTCAATCTTAGCTACTGCACACTGATTATTTTCCCTTTCGGACATTCAGTACTTACTGGTCAGCATCAAATTTCATCCATCACTATTCTGCACAATACACTTTGCATGACTCCTCCTGTAATTATTGTCATCTTTAATTCCACTGCTCTTTTGGTACCTGCAAATTTGACTTTTGGATTGAATTTTTGATTTTGAAAGTAATTAATGTAATTAGAAACCAGTAGTATTTCCTACATTACAATAGTCATTACACTTCAATGGCTGTAGTGTGCTTTGGGACATCTGGTGGTTGTGAAAGGCACTATACAAAAGGTCTTTACACCTAGGGCAGGTGCTCTGTCTACCACCCAGACATACTCCCTCCAATACTGAATATATTAATTTGTAATGCTTAGTATATATGATTTGGCAAGTTGATTGAAGTTAGAAGTCGAACAAGAGAATGCAGAAGTTGATAATGAGCCATTTTCTCAACCTCAGTGCAAGGTAGCAGAACACCAGCCCTCTCCCTCCTCCCACCCCAATCCTTTTACAATTCAGATTTGAGCTATACATCTTTATATTAAAATCAGCACTCAGGAAAAGGGAGTAGCACAGGCATGATAGGCCAAATGGTGCAATAGGATTCTACGTCACTCAAGCAAGGAGAACCACAATTCTGCATACAGAAAGCAGAAGGCTCCCTGCCACATAGCTCAAAGGCCTCCAACTCAAGGAAACATCTGAGGGTGAAGCATCAGTCAGTCATTATGACAATAGTAGAGCCAAATTGGCTGGGGATTCACATGGGCAGCAGCCTAGTCTTATTCTGCAGAGCAGAGCCACAAGGGTGCCCAATCCATTCCCTGGGTGAAGCAAAGCTACTGAGATTTAGTGGGCAATCCATTCCTTTTAAAAAAGACCAGGACTTGGAGATGGATTTGAACTGGTTAATACCAGTGTAGTCCAATTAAATCAGTATCAGAGGTTTAAATTAAACAAAGTCATTATTCAACATGACCACTGAACAATATCTGGCTCCTGGCACTGGCATGTATGGGCTTGTTCTTCTGCTCACTGCACTAAATAACCTAGTCACCCCAGATTGCACCAAATCCCATGTCAATGCCAAATCTACAGATTTGAGACACAGCACAATCCAGTATTGAGTTTGGTACTGTACAGGGCAAATCTATTAAAGGCAGGTAGCAATCTTGGAAGAAATCAATCCTCAACTGGTGCACAGGGATCATGTATAATGTAGGTAAATGTGCAGAAAATGGAGGCATCACCTGTAAAAATCAGCACCCACCATTGGATGGTGGAAGGAAGACATGACCTTCATGCGCATTAACACATCTTTAAAAAGGGCATTTCAAGTTAAGAATCAATGAGCAAAAGGGTAAATCTTGCATCCCTATTCCCCATCTTCATTTGTAAAGGTCTACAGAGAGAAGCCCCATCCTTTTTAATCTCCAATGTCATTAAGATGCGGAGTTATCAAAGAACCTCTTAATAAACCTCAACGGGTGGAGCCCCATATTTTAATAAAATCAGATCTTTATTAAGCAGCCTCATTCTCATTTACTCCGAATTAATGGATAAACCCCAGGCAAGTCCCATCCTTAAACCACAAGTAAAGAGCCTCATTTATAACTTCACAAAAGAGGGGTGCGGTCCTTTGTAATCCCAGACTTCATTGATAAACCTATATCCTTATCAATCTCTCCAATAAACCCCCAGAGAAAAAACATTATATCTTTAAGCCTCCGACTTCATTTATAAAACCCCCGCCCCGGACTTTAAGTAGCCGCATGGTCATCAATAATCCCCGTCAAAAAAAAAAGGGAGGCGCCCGATCCTTTGTGATCCTGACACCATTAACAAACCCCGTCTTGATCATTTTCAAAACCCACAAAAAGCCCCAACCTAATCAATCCCCCACGTTAGTGACAAAGGAGCCGGATCCTTAATCCCCGATTTAATCGACGAACACTCGACAAAAAGGGATTCCATCTTTAATTGATAACGGCCGATTTAAATCTATAAAACCCCCTAATCTTAAAAAAGTCGGCTCCTTGATGATCCACACCGCTGATAAACCCCACCGCGTAAGGAGCCTCATGCGCATTAACAAAAGTCGATCCCTCCCTCAGCCTTTGCAACCCGTTGATAAAAAAAAAATCCCGGTCAATAAGCCGCTATAAAATGGCGATCGGCCCGCTCCCTCATTGAGGAAACCCCCGCCATCAGAAAAGGCGCCACGCCGCGGTCTCCCGCTCAGACTCCATTGCCGGGCTGGGCCTCTGCAGAGGCCGGACCCGCCCACTCATACGCAGCACAATCAGGGAGTGGCGCTGCGGAAACCATGTTGAAAACGCGGCGGCCACCATCCCCACCCCCACCCAGCTAGGCCCCGACACCGCCTCGCCGTCCCCGCCCGCACTTTACCCGAGCGGGGAGGCTAACCCCGGCCCGCGGCAACACCACCACCACCAGCAGCAGCAGCACCACACGCACACACCTTGGCCCCGATCTGGTTGCCGCATTGGCCGGCCTGAAGGTGCACGATTTCCCTCATACTGCCTGGCTTTCGGATTTCCAAACTCCTCCTTCGCTGAGACAAAAAGGAACGAGACGCTGAACTGCGTCGTTACTGGTCGCGTCGAGCTTTATATACCGTTCGCGTTAGCCCGCCCCCGCCGGCCGGTCCCGGCCCTTGATTGGTCGGATGGGCCGTCGGTCAAACCACCGACGCATCTGCCCCCGCCTTCCCTTTGCACACGAGCCGCGCAGCAGACCGCCAGTTTTCACTCGCTCGCCTCCCATTGGCTGCGGGACTGCTGCTTGGCCCAGAACGTATCAAGTCCCAGTCATGCCTGCATTACGCCATTTAGGGTGCACCGGCCTTTGCAGCATATGCAAAGTGTAACACACAATAAACGGACGGCAGAAGCCGCATAGATTTGACTTTTTTTTTTGCAAAGAAAGAAAGACTTGCATTTATATGTTTGCTTTATATTTTTATTTCGTTATTGACGGACAGGTAAAATAGATGCGTTTCTCTCAGATCACGTGCAAATCCAATGATTATTGCAGATTCATCCTTAATCGTGCCCTTTTTTCTCCTGTAAATGCCTCGACAGTGAAATAAGATGGGAGTAGGCTGGTGTCGCGCAAAAACATCGGCATAGACTTGTTGAGCAGAATGGCCTGTTTCTGTGCTGTAAAATGCTAAAGAATTCTGGTTTGTATAAGCAGTCTGCACCTCTGACAAACTCAAGCTTGTTACTACAACTCTTTTGGACCGAATGGCCTCCTTTGCTGTATGATTCCATCATTCTGTCTGTTTTGCGCAGGGTTAAAATCGCCCCATGATTGCGATAACAGGGTGCACATCTAACAATTGACACTAATGGTGGTGAATGACTTATTAGGAAAGCAGTAATATTTCAACCCAGGAAATAGGAAACGCTAGATAACTTTACACAGCCTAAACTTGGGTACAGATTTATTTAGAAATGATTCGTAGAAGCTGAAACACAGGCAAAATATGACTGCACAATTGGAAATTCACAATAGATAACTGCTATAACTGTTTTTAAAATTTCTTGTTCTTCCTGATCCTATTGGCAAACTCTTAAAAAATTAACTGGTGGTAAATACATAAATACCTCTGTACATATAACAGCAACAACAACTTGCATTTATTTAGCGCCTTTAACATAGTAAAATGTCCAAGACACTCCATAGCAACATTATCAGACAAAATTTTACACGGAGCTACATATTAGGATAGGCAACCATCATCATAGGTGGTCCCTCGAACGAGGATGACTTGCTTCCACAAGAGTTCTCAGATGTTTCAATGAAGGACCCGATGTTCCAGTCCTGAACTCCAATTGAGGAAGTGGAAGATGCCTGTGCATGGATTTTTTTTTAAGTGTGGTGACTGTTGCACATCAGCCACCACACGGGCCCGACAGAGCTAGGCCTTTATCCTGCCCTGCTGCACGGACCTAGTGCGCACACATATCGCTGTGTGGGCAGGCCCGTGCTGCCCCATGGCCCTTGGCTCTTCTAGGCCCCGTGATAGGCAACCATACACTTGGTCAAAGAGGTAGGTTTTAAGGAGTGTCTTAAAGGAGGAGAAAGAGATGCAGAGAGTTTAACATAGAGAGTGAATTCAAGAGCTTAGAACCTAGGCAACTGAAGGTACGGCCGCCAATGGTGGAGCGAAGAAAATCAGGGATGTGCAAGAGGCAGAATTAGAGGAACGCAGAGATCTTGGAGGGTTCTAGGGCTGGATGAAGTTCCAGAGATAGGGAGGGGCGAGGCAATGGGGGGATTTAAAAGCAAGAATGAGAATTTTTAAATCAAGGCATTGCTGGACCAGAAGCTAGCGTAGGTCAGTGAGCACAGGGTGATGGGACTTGGTGCGAGTTAGGGTACAGGAAGCAGAGGTTTGGATAACAGCAACAATGAACAGAAAGCTGTTAAACACTAGCGGATTCGTGGATTTTAATAATATTTTTCTATCTGAAGTTCAAACAAATTCTTTGAAGAGGTAAGCAATCAAAATGCTAATCATCTTCACACCTTAATAAATAGCACAATCTCTTGTAATGGCTGTATTTTATTTTCTGTCACTTTCCACATCTCCAGTAATCTGACAAATACATTTTAGTCTGTCCCTCATTTCAGTTGCTTATATTAAACCTACTGCCCCTTTCAGAGATTCAGTTTCTATTTGAGAAGATAAGAAGCAGAGGGGAGATGAGTTGTTATGATTTGGAATGCTCTGCCTGAAAGTGTGCTGGAAGCAGATTCAATAGTAACTTTCAAAAGGGATTGGATATATATTTGAAGAGGAAAACATTGCTGGGCTATGGGGAAAGAGTAGGGGATTGTGACTAATTGGATCGTTCTCTCAAAGAGCTGGTACAGACACGATGGGCCCAATGGCCTCCTTCTGTGCTCTATCATTCTCTGATTCTGTCCATTTCAAGCAGGGTTAAACTCGCCCTTCGAGTATCAGATTTCAGGATTTTGATCTATTTCCTACATTACAACAGTGCCTACACTTCAAAACAGTACTACATTGGCTATAAAGGGCTTTGGGACATCCGGTGATCATGAAAGGCACTATAACAATCCAAGTCTTTTCGTTTTCTTTTTTCTTGCACAGAATCCGGGAATGACTTATGTTCAGAGGTTATGTTTTCAAATAAAGCAAATTGCACAGATTGAAATAGCCACAGGCTACAGCCAATGAGTTAGAGATGCTGGTTGCAGGGGGTGGTCAATATGTTCATGAGCCAACTAGCCTGATGCTTTCCACAACAAGCAGGGGCAATGGCCTCAAATTATCCCCTATTCCCCGACAGGCGGGAGAGAGTCGGGGGTGGTTAAAACTTCGGATGCTATTCCCCGCCCTTTAAATCTTTACAAATCCAAATCAGGCCATCAACGTGGCTCCTGCAAAAGGCAGGTAGGGGCCTAATTCACATTCAAAGATTGAGGCCCGATGACATCATCGGCACTGTAGGTTAGGGGAAGGCCCGCACTGTCGGCTGCCCGGCAGCAGATCTGTAGCGGGAGCCAAGTACTAAAGAAGTTCCTGTGGGCCAGGAGGAGCAGGAGTGCTCACCCAGGTCTCAAATGGCCTTTGGCCTCCCCTGCTCCGATCATGGGCCCAATCGTTTGACTCCCCTCCCCTCATGATCAAGCCTTCCCTCCCTACTAACTTCAGGGACCATCTCCATAGTTTCTATCTGCAAAGTATTACAGGTGGCCCAAAACTATTTAGATAAGGCTCTGCCATTAAGATCGGCAGAGCCTCCGCATCTCAGGCCTTGCCAGGTTCCACGCCCGCTATTGGGCTCCCCCGCACCCTCCCCACCTCCCTATTAGTATCGGAGCCAATAAATAATTTGTTAGCTTCCTTCTGACCACCAGCTGGCAATCCTCTCGCGATAATATTCTTGGGTACTCAACAAAGCTTGTCTGCTGGAGAATACTCTTGGAAAGGAGGTTGTCAGCTTGGTCAATGGACTGACTGGCAAACCCCTGAACGGGGAACAAGTTGAAGGTAATGTCTTCCATTTCCGGAGGATGCAGAGGCAGAAAAGGACAGATGAGTCTCATGTTACACTACATAGAATTTACAGCACAGAAACAGGCTATTTGGCCCAAATGTACTATGTTGGTGTTTATGCTCCACACATGCCTCTTCCCACCCTTCTTCATCTAACCCTATCAACCAACATATACCCTATGAACCCCTTCATAATTTTAAATACCTCTATTAGATCACCCCTCAGCCTTCTCTTTCCTAGCGAAAAGACACCCAGCCTTTTCAGTCTTTTCTGATAGTTGTCTCTTCTCAGTTCTGGTATCATCCTTGTAAATCTTTGTCTGGTTTTAAACAGGCAACTGCGAGGGGCAAGCCATAGGCTTAAAGCTTGAAGCAGGTCCGTTTTTGTAGTTAGAAGTTGACTAGAAAGAAAGTTATTGGCCGAAACAAGCAAATCAGCACCGCAGGGCACTTGATTTATTATTTATTTTTTCTTCCTTTCCAATGGGCAGAAGAGATCTCCCCAGGAGACCAACACAGCCTGGTTGTACATTGCACAGGACACAAGCAGGGGTGTCGTCAGGAGGACCTGGTTGCAATGGCGCAACCTTTTCAATTAACTCGGTAGATCCCAAAATGTTACTGCAAAGCCACACTCAACCTCATCCTGCTGTGCCACTCATCACGTCCCCATCACTCTGCCTTCCCTACCCTACTCCTGCACATCCTTACTCACACCAACTTACCTTGCACCTCCACCCATCCCTCTATCTACATTATCACTTCCACATCTCACGAGCCACCCCTCACATTCACCCTCATCCTTGTCCAATCATATCAATTAACATTATACAAGGGTGTTTTAGCCAATGTTCATGTAAAGTTTCTGCTAACGTGTTGTCAAACATTAAAATCTTTATTTTGAAAACTTTGTGTTCTTGGACAGATTTATGTACACATTTGGAAGTGGCTTAGTGAGTTGTAGTGAATGGTCAGACCTAAGGGTACCCCACACAATGATGATGAAAGGAATGGCTTGGGCATTGCAAGGATGCTTTATGGTGCTGGTGTGGGGTGATGCCAACCTGGCGCATCATGTGGCAGCCAGGGTACATAGCGTCAAATGAAGTAAATGTGGCCATAGTGAGGCCATCCCTGGCCTCCCGGGCAGCAATTTGGTCGGGTGCTGACGCCCTGTGTCCTGTGCAGCATCAGGTGATTGCGGATAAGGTTGTTGTTGATGATGCTGGTGTGTTTAGTGATGCTGATGTTGGGGCTGATCGTGGTGGGATTCTGAGGACCAAGATGAGATATTTTTCAAGGGCACCGATGCTGCTGGAATAGATGGCAGGTGGGGTTGAAATGATAGAAGCAATCAGTCACTGGTGAGGAGGTGACAGTGGATAGAGAGTTCACTGCAAACACTTCCAAACTACATACAGCTCAAAAGTTTCTTCCAAATCCTGAAGGCTTCAAACATCTGACATTGGAAAGTGAATAGCTGTGAAATGGTAGCTTTTATACCACTTCTGCAGCCGTCAACTAGCCAAAGCAATGGAGAGCCACTGAGAACCCAACTCCACTTACCTGGCGTGAAACCCGAGAGACGGCAAACTTGTTGAAAACTTGGTAAAATGGTAAGTGCCGGAGTAAAATCCTTTTAAATACCTTTAAATTACCTCTTATGCATCTTAATTTTCTGGCCTGCCGCTTAGTGACGGGTCAGCGATCAGCACGCAGACCCGACAGTTGAGAAACTGCCACGGAGGTGGGTTCAGAGCGGACTTCCACCCCTATGTCAATCAGGGCCATTTTGACAGCGGGCCAACCCCCAAACCCGCACTCACAGCGCTGGGAAGATTCCGGACAGAGAGTGAGAGGGACAGATACAGATAATGAGAGGGGCAGACATAGATAGTGAGAGGGGCAGACACAGAAAATGACAGGGACAGAGGATGAAGATGACTGGAGAAGGTTTAAAAGGGAAAGGACAATAGTTAAGTTGAGGCGATTCATGGGGTTGCTGGAAAAGTTGAACATTTCCATGTAAACAGTGAGTGAATGAGAATAAATGAGAAGCAGGAACTTTGCCAGGAGAGCAGGATGATCCCTGGACCCCAGCATTGAAGAACTACCCTGAGACTTGAGCTGACATTTTGCATGTTACAACCACAGGTACTTGTGAGGCTGGGCTCTGATGATTAATACCAAGGAAGGCCTAGTGATATGGTACTACACTAGCAACTCTCAGGAATACCTTCACTGCATAGATTGCAGCTTGATTCAAGAAGGCGGCTGACCTTCTCAAGGGCAATTAGGGATGGGCAATAAATGGTGGCCCACATCCCAGGAATAATTTTTTTTTAAACTCAGATGTCACTGAGATCAAATTGGTCACCATTGCTCAGGTACTCTGCGGCCTCCTGGGGCCCCAAAATGGCAGGCAGAAAATGTGCAGCGTCACCATATTGGACAAGGCCAAACCAGAGGCATCTTTTACCCATACCTGAAGCAGCTGTGAGGCCCATTGCATATGCAAATAAGGTAGGGTGACCAAACATCCCCATTTTCTGGGGACAGTCCCCGGATGAGGTACTGCATCCCCGGGCAAACAATTTCATGGGAAGAGTTCCCGGTTCGCAAACTCATCACAGAAGTATACCCCTGGGCAGTGAGCATACCCCCGGGCTGTCAGTTCTAAGGCTAAATTAACCAACGACTTGTACAATGGCCAGAGTGACTGGGCGGTCTTTCTGCATATGTGCCGGTTGTTGTTTCCAAGTTTCCAGCTGAGCACGTGCTGCTGGATTGTCAGCGCAGGAAGTGCCTGGGATCACAGCCATCAGAGCGGGTGAGGGAGAGACCGCAGGGGAGAGCCCGATAACAATCAATGGGGGAAGGAGGGGCAGGCTAACCCAAGACACTGTGAGGGGTCAGGTGTAACTTCAGTCAGTGTGTGGGGGGGGGTTCAGGTGTAACTTCAGTCAGTGTGGGAGGGGTTCAGGTGTAACTTCAGTCAGTGTGGAGGGGGTTCAGGTGTAACTTCAGTCAGTGTGTGGGGGGGTTCAGGTGTAACTTCAGTCAGTGTGTGGGAGGGGTTCAGGTGTAACTTCAGTCAGTGTGGGGGGGGGTTCAGGTGTAACTTCAGTCAGTGTGGGGGTGGTTCAGGTGTAACTTCAGTCAGTGTGGGAGGGGGGTTCAGGTGTAACTTCAGTCAGTGTGGGAGGGGGGTTCAGGTGTAACTTCAGTCAGTGTGGGAGGGGTTCAGGTGTAACTTCAGTCAGTGTGGGAGGGGTTCAGGTGTAACTTCAGTCAGTGTGGGGGGGGTTCAGGTGTAACTTCAGTCAGTGTGGGGGAGGTTCAGGTGTAACATCAGTCAGTGTAGGGGGGGGTTCAGGTGTAACTTCAGTCAGTGTGGGAGGGGTTCAGGTGTAACTTCAGTCAGTGTGGGAGGGGGGTTCAGGTGTAACGTCAGTCAGTGTGGGAGGGGTTCAGGTGTAACTTCAGTCAGTGTGTGGGGGGGGTTTAGGTGTAACTTCAGTCAGTGTGGGAGGGGTTCAGGTGTAACTTCACTCAGTGTGGGGGGGGTTCAGGTGTAACATCAGTCAGTGTGGGGGGGGGTTCAGGTGTAACTTCACTCAGTGTGGGGGGGGTTCAGGTGTAACATCAGTCAGTGTGGGGGGGTTCAGGTGTAACTTCAGTCAGTGTGGGGGGGGCGTCAGGTGTAACTTCAGTCAGTGTGGGAGGGGTTCAGGTGTAACATCAGTCAGTGTGGGAGGGGTTCAGGTGTAACTTCAGTCAGTGTGGGAGGGGTTCAGGTGTAACTTCAGTCAGTGTGTGGGGGGGGTTCAGGTGTAACTTCAGTCAGTGTGGGAGGGTTCAGGTGTAACTTCAGTCAGTGTGTGGGGGGGGTTCAGGTGTAACTTCAGTCAGTGTCGGAGGGGTTCAGGTGTAACTTCAGTCAGTGTGGAGGGGTGTTCAGGTGTAACTTCAGTCAGTGTGGGGGGGGTTCAGGTGTAACTTCAGTCAGTGTGGGAGGGGTTCAGGTGTAACTTCAGTCAGTGTGGGGGGGGGGGTTCAGGTGTAACTTCAGTCAGTGTGGGGGGGGAGGTTCAGGTGTAACTTCAGTCAGTGTGGGGGGGGGGGTTCAGGTGTAACTTCAGTCAGTGTGGGGGGGGTTCAGGTGTAACTTCAGTCAGTGTGGGAGGGGCTCAGGTGTAACTTCAGTCAGTGTGGGGGGGGGGGGGTTCAGGTGTAACTTCAGTCAGTGTGGGGTGGGAGGTTCAGGTGTAACTTCAGTCAGTGTGGGGGGGGTTCAGGTGTAACTTCAGTCAGTGTGGGGGGGGGCGTTCAGGTGTAACTTCAATCAGTGTGGGAGGGGTTCAGGTGTAACTTCAGTCAGTGTGGGAGGGGTTCAGGTGTAACTTCAGTCAGTGTGGGGGGGAGGTTCAGGTGTAACTTCAGTCAGTGTGGGAGGGGTTCAGGTGTAACCTCAGCCAGTGTGGGGGGGTTCGGGTGTAACTTCAGTCAGTGTGGGGGGGGGGTCAGGTGTAACTTCAGTCAGTGTGTGGGGGGGGTTCAGGTGTAACTTCAGTCAGTGTGGGGGGGGTCAGGTGTAACTTCAGTCAGTGTGGGGGGGGTTCAGGTGTAACTTCACTCAGTGTGGGGGGGGTTCAGGTGTAACTTCAGTCAGTGTGGGAGGGATTCAGGTGTAACTTCAGTCAGTGTGGGGGGGGTTCAGGTGTTAATTCACTCAGTGTGGAGGGGGTTCAGGTGTAACTTCAGTCAGTGTGTGGGGGGGGTTCAGGTGTAACTTCAGTCAGTGTGGGAGGGGTTCAGGTGTAACTTCAGTCAGTGTGGGAGGGGTTCAGGTGCAACTTCAGTCAGTGTGGGAGGGGTTCAGGTGTAACTTCAGTCAGTGTGGGGGGAGTTCAGGTGTAACTTCACTCAGTGTGGGAGGGTTTCAGGTGTAACTTCAGTCAGTATGGGGGGGGTTCAGGTGTAACTTCACTCAGTGTGGGAGGGGTTCAGGTGTAACTTCAGTCAGTGTGTGGAGGGGGGTTCAGGTGTAACTTCAGTCAGTGTGGGGGGGGTTCAGGTGTAACTTCAGTCAGTATGGGGGGTGTTCAGGTGTAACTTCACTCAGTGTGGGAGGGGTTCAGGTGTAACTTCAGTCAGTGTGTGGAGGGGGGTTCAGGTGTAACTTCAGTCAGTGTGGGGGGGGGTTCAGGTGTAACTTCAGTCGGTGTGGGAGGGGTTCAGGTGTAACTTCAGTCGGAGTGGGAGGGGTTCAGGTGTAACTTCAGTCAGTGTGGGGAGGGTTCAGGTGTAACTTCAGTCAGTGTGTGGAGGGGGTCAGGTGTAACTTCACTCAGTGTGGGAGGGGTTCAGGTGTAACTTCAGTCAGTGTGGGGGGGGGTTCAGGTGTAACTTCAGTCTGTGTGGGGGGGGGTTCAGGTGTAACTTCACTCAGTGTGGGAGGGGTTCAGGTGTAACTTCAGTCAGTGTGGGAGGGGTTCAGGTGTAACTTCAGTCAGTGTGGAGGGGGGTTCAGGTGTAACTTCAGTCAGTGTGGTGGGGGTTCAGGTGTAACTTCAGTCAGTGTGGGAGGGGGGTTCAGGTGTAACTTCAGTCAGTGTGGGAGGGGTTCAGGTGTAACTTCAGTCAGTGTGGGGGAGGTTCAGGTGTAACTTCAGTCAGTGTGGGGGGGGTTCAGGTGTAACTTCAGTCAGTGTGTGGAGGGGGTCAGGTGTAACTTCACTCAGTGTGGGAGGGGTTCAGGTGTAACTTCAGTCAGTGTGGGGGGGGTTCAGGTGTAACTTCACTCAGTGTGGGAGGGGTTCAGGTGTAACTGCAGTCAGTGTGGGGGGGGTTCAGGTGTAACTTCACTCAGTGTGGGAGGGGTTCAGGTGTAACTTCAGTCAGTGTGGGAGGGGGGTTCAGGTGTAACTTCAGTCAGTGTGGAGGGGGGTTCAGGTGTAACTTCAGTCAGTGTGGGAGGGGTTCAGGTGTAACTTCAGTCAGTGTGGGGGGGGTTCAGGTGTAACTTCAGTCAGTATGGGGGGTGTTCAGGTGTAACTTCACTCAGTGTGGGAGGGGTTCAGGTGTAACTTCAGTCAGTGTGTGGAGGGGGGTTCAGGTGTAACTTCAGTCAGTGTGGGGGGGGGTTCAGGTGTAACTTCAGTCGGTGTGGGAGGGGTTCAGGTGTAACTTCAGTCGGAGTGGGAGGGGTTCAGGTGTAACTTCAGTCAGTGTGGGGAGGGTTCAGGTGTAACTTCAGTCAGTGTGTGGAGGGGGTCAGGTGTAACTTCACTCAGTGTGGGAGGGGTTCAGGTGTAACTTCAGTCAGTGTGGGGGGGGGTTCAGGTGTAACTTCAGTCTGTGTGGGGGGGGTTCAGGTGTAACTTCACTCAGTGTGGGAGGGGTTCAGGTGTAACTTCAGTCAGTGTGGGAGGGGTTCAGGTGTAACTTCAGTCAGTGTGGAGGGGGGTTCAGGTGTAACTTCAGTCAGTGTGGTGGGGGTTCAGGTGTAACTTCAGTCAGTGTGGGAGGGGGGTTCAGGTGTAACTTCAGTCAGTGTGGGAGGGGTTCAGGTGTAACTTCAGTCAGTGTGGGGGAGGTTCAGGTGTAACTTCAGTCAGTGTGGGGGGGGTTCAGGTGTAACTTCAGTCAGTGTGTGGAGGGGGTCAGGTGTAACTTCACTCAGTGTGGGAGGGGTTCAGGTGTAACTTCAGTCAGTGTGGGGGGGGTTCAGGTGTAACTTCACTCAGTGTGGGAGGGGTTCAGGTGTAACTTCAGTCAGTGTGGGGGGGGTTCAGGTGTAACTTCACTCAGTGTGGGAGGGGTTCAGGTGTAACTTCAGTCAGTGTGGGAGGGGGGTTCAGGTGTAACTTCAGTCAGTGTGGAGGGGGGTTCAGGTGTAACTTCAGTCAGTGTGGGAGGGGTTCAGGTGTAACTTCAGTCAGTGTGGGGGAGGTTCAGGTGTAACTTCAGTCAGTGTGGGGGGGGTTCAGGTGTAACTTCAGTCAGTGTGGGGGGGGTTCAGGTGTAACTTCAGTCAGTGTGTGGAGGGGGGTTCAGGTGTAACTTCAGTCAGTGTGGGGGGGGTTCAGGTGTAACTTCAGTCAGTGTGGGGGGGGTTCAGGTGTAACTTCAGTCAGTGTGGGGGGGGTTCAGGTGTAACTTCAGTCAGTGTGGGGGGGGGCGTTCAGGTGTAACTTCAGTCAGTGTGGGAGGGGTTCAGGTGTAACTTCAGTCAATGTGGGGGGGGCGTTCAGGTGTAACTTCAGTCAGTGTGGGGGGGGGTTCAGGTGTAACTTCAGTCAGTGTGGGGGGGGGTTCAGGTGTAACTTCAGTCAGTGTGGGGGAAGTTCAGGTGTAACCTCAGCCAGTGTGGGGGGGTTCGGGTGTAACTTCAGTCAGTGTGGGGGGGGGGGTCAGGTGTAACTTCAGTCAGTGTGTGGGGGGGGTTCAGGTGTAACTTCAGTCAGTGTGGGGGGGGTCAGGTGTAACTTCAGTCAGTGTGGGGCGGGGTCAGGTGTAACTTCAGTCAGTGTGGGGGGGGTTCAGGTGTAACTTCAGTCAGTGTGGGGGGGGGTTCAGGTGTAACTTCAGTCAGTGTGGGGGGGGTTCAGGTGTAACTTCACTCAGTGTGGGAGGGGTTCAGGTGTAACTTCAGTCAGTGTGGGGGGGGGGGGTTCAGATGTAACCTAAGTCAGTGTGGGGGGGGTTCAGGTGTAACTTCAGTCAGTGTGGAGGGGGGTTCAGGTGTAACTTCAGTCAGTGTGGGGGGGGTTCAGGTGTAACTTCACTCAGTGTGGGGGGGGTTCAGGTGTAACTTCAGTCAGTGTGGGAGGAATTCAGGTGTAACTTCAGTCAGTGTGGGGGGGGTTCAGGTGTAACTTCACTCAGTGTGGAGGGGGTTCAGGTGTAACTTCAGTCAGTGTGTGGGGGGGGTTCAGGTGTAACTTCAGTCAGTGTGGGAGGGGTTCAGGTGTAACTTCAGTCAGTGTGGGAGGGGTTCAGGTGTAACTTCAGTCAGTGTGGGAGGGGTTCAGGTGCAACTTCAATCAGTGTGGGAGGGGTTCAGGTGTAACTTCAGTCAGTGTGGGGGGAGTTCAGGTGTAACTTCAGTCAGTATGGGGGGGTTCAGGTGTAACTTCACTCAGTGTGGGAGGGTTTCAGGTGTAACTTCAGTCAGTATGGGGGGGGTTCAGGTGTAACTTCACTCAGTGTGGGAGGGGTTCAGGTGTAACTTCAGTCAGTGTGTGGAGGGGGGTTCAGGTGTAACTTCAGTCAGTGTGGGGGGGGTTCAGGTGTAACTTCAGTCAGTATGGGGGGGGTTCAGGTGTAACTTCACTCAGTGTGGGAGGGGTTCAGGTGTAACTTCAGTCAGTGTGTGGAGGGGGGTTCAGGTGTAACTTCAGTCAGTGTGGGGGGGGTTCAGGTGTAACTTCAGTCGGTGTGGGAGGGGTTCAGGTGTAACTTCAGTCGGAGTGGGAGGGGTTCAGGTGTAACTTCAGTCAGTGTGGGGAGGGTTCAGGTGTAACTTCAGTCAGTGTGTGGAGGGGGTCAGGTGTAACTTCACTCAGTGTGGGAGGGGTTCAGGTGTAACCTCAGTCAGTGTGGGGGGGGGGGGTTCAGGTGTAACTTCAGTCTGTGTGGGGGGGGGTTCAGGTGTAACTTCACTCAGTGTGGGAGGGGTTCAGGTGTAACTTCAGTCAGTGTGGGAGGGGTTCAGGTGTAACTTCAGTCAGTGTGGGAGGGGTTCAGGTGTAACTTCAGTCAGTGTGGAGGGGGGTTCAGGTGTAACTTCAGTCAGTGTGGGGGGGGTTCAGGTGTAACTTCAGTCAGTGTGGGAGGGGGGTTCAGGTGTAACTTCAGTCAGTGTGGGAGGGGTTCAGGTGTAACTTCAGTCAGTGTGGGGGAGGTTCAGGTGTAACTTCAGTCAGTGTTTGGGGGGGTTCAGGTGTAACTTCAGTCAGTGTGTGGAGGGGGTCAGGTGTAACTTCACTCAGTGTGGGAGGGGTTCAGGTGTAACTTCAGTCAGTGTGGGGGGGGGGTTCAGGTGTAACTTCACTCAGTGTGGGAGGGGTTCAGGTGTAACTTCAGTCAGTGTGGGAGGGGGGTTCAGGTGTAACTTCAGTCAGTGTGGAGGGGGTTCAGGTGTAACTTCAGTCAGTGTGGGAGGGGTTCAGGTGTAACTTCAGTCAGTGTGGGGGGGGTTCAGGTGTAACTTCAGTCAGTGTGGTGGGGGTTCAGGTGTAACTTCAGTCAGTGTGGGGGGGGTTCAGGTGTAACCTCAGTCAGTGTGTGGAGGGGGGTTCAGGTGTAACTTCAGTCAGTGTGGGGGGGGTTCAGGTGTAACTTCAGTCAGTGTGGGGGGGGTTCAGGTGTAACTTCAGTCAGTGTGGGGGGGGTTCAGGTGTAACTTCAGTCAGTGTGGGGGGGGGCGTTCAGGTGTAACTTCAGTCAGTGTGGGGGGGGGCGTTCAGGTGTAACTTCAGTCAGTGTGGGGGGGGGGTTCAGGTGTAACTTCAGTCAGTGTGGGGGGGGTTCAGGTGTAACTTCAGTCAGTGTGTGGGGGGGGTTCAGGTGTAACTTCAGTCAGTGTTGGGGGGGGGTTCAGGTGTAACTTCAGTCAGTGTGGGGGGGTTTCAGGTGTAACTTCAGTCAGTGTGGGGGGGGGGTTCAGGTGTAACTTCAGTCAGTGTGGGGGGGGTTCAGGTGTAACTTCAGTCAGTGTGGGGGGGGTCAGGTGTAACTTCAGTCAGCGTGGGGGGGGGTTCAGGTGTAACTTCAGTCAGTGTGGGGGGGGGGTTCAGGTTTAACCTAAGTCAGTGTGGGTGGGGTTAAGGTGTAACTTCAGTCAGTGTGGGGGGGGGTTCAGGTGTAACTTCAGTCAGCGTGGGGGGAGTTCAGGTGTAACTTCAGTCAGTCTGGGGGGGGTCAGGTGTAACTTCAGTCAGTGTGGGGGGGGGGTTCAGGTTTAACCTAAGTCAGTGTGGGTGGGGTTAAGGTGTAACTTCAGTCAGTGTGGGGGGGGGTTCAGGTGTAACTTCAGTCAGCATGGGGGTGGGGGTGAGGCGGATTCAGGTGTATTGTGTTCCTAACACAGATGAGACTGCACAGAGGGAGGTTAAAGTCACAGTGACCTCAGTCTTTAATAAGACACTCCAGAATGAGGAACAGGCCTTAGGGGCCAGCTTATATACAGTGCTCCCAAGGGATGCTGGGATCACTTGGGACTTCAGGGGATGAGCTCCCTGGTGGCGGAACATGGGAGTGCATGCTTTACAGATACACAACAGCACTCCCCCTCCAAAGTCAAAGTGAAAAGGTGAGGCGGTCGGGAGCCTTTCTTTCCCTGGTGGACCGCCTCGGTACAAATGTCTGTTCTGGTGTGTTGGCTGTGCCCTCGCTAGGCTGGCATTTTGTTGGCCTGCAGGGCTGCTAGGTGAGCCCGGCCTTGCTGGGCTATTGGATGTGATGGGTTTGATTTCCTGGTCCAGGGTGGTGTCGTTGATCCTTTGGGTGTGTGTTGTGGGCTCAAAAAAGGTGGTGTCTGCCGTGGGTTGTTCAGGGCAGTCTGTGAACCGCAGCCTCGTTTCTGCAAATTTGTCCATTGTCTAGTTTGACTACAAACACCCTACTCCCTTCTTTAGCTATCACCGTGCCCGCAATCCACTTGGGACGATGTCCATAGTTTAGCACATACACAGGGTCATTCAGATCAATTTCCTGTGACACAGTGGCGCGACCATCGTTTACATTTTGTTGCTGCCGCCTGCTCTCTACCTGATTATGCAGGTTGGGGTGAACCAGCGAGAGTCTGGTTTTAAGTGTCCTTTTCATGAGTAGCTCAGCCGTTGGCACCCCTGTGAGCGAGTGGGGTCTCGTGCGATAGCTGAGCAGTACCCGGGACAGGCGGGTTTGGAGTGAGCCTTCGTTTAAGGCTCTGTTTGATGGTATGCACTACCCGCTCTGCCTGCCCATTGGAGGCTGGTTTAAACGTGGCCGAGGTGACATGTTTGATCCCATTGCGGGTCATGAATTCTTTAAATTTGGCACTGGTGAAACATGGTCCGTTGTCACTGACCAGTATGTCAGGCAGGCCGTGGGTGGCAAACATGGCTCTCAGGCTTTCAATGGTGGCGGTGGCGGTGCTTCCCCATATTATTTCACATTCAATCCATTTTGAAAAAGCATCCACCACCACCAGGAACATTTTACCAAGAAACGGGCCCACATAGTCGACATGGATCCTCGACCATGGTCTGGAGGGCCAGGACCACAAACTTAGTGGTGCCTCGCTGGGCACGTTGCTCAACTGAGCACATACGCTGCATTGCCGTACACAGGACTCTAAGTCAGAGTCGATACCGGGCCACCACACGTGGGGTCTGGCTATCGCTTTCATCATTACTATACCCGGGTGTGTGCTGTGGAGATCCGAGATGAACGTCTCCCTGCCCTTTTTTTGGTAGCACTACGCAGTTACCCCACAACAGGCAGTCTGCCTGAATGGACAGCTCGTCCTTTCGCCACTGGAATGGCTTGATTGGCTTTTGCATTTCAACGGGGATGCTGGCCCAGCTCCCATGCAGTACACAGTTTTTTACTAGGGACAGCAGAGGATCTTGGCTGGTCCAAGTCCTAACCTGGTGGGCCGTGACAGGTGATTTATCATTTTCAAACACTTCCATGACCATCAACAAGTTTGCAGACTGCGCCATTTCCACCCCCGTGGTGGGCAATGGTAGCCGACTGAGAGCATCCGCACAGTTCTCGGTGCCTGGCCTGTGGCGGATGATATAGTTATACGCTGATAGCACGAGTGCCCACCGTTGTATGCGGGCTGAGGCATTAGTATTTATCCCCTTGTTTTCAGCGAACAGGGATGTGAGGGGCTTGTGATCAGTTTCCAGCTCAAATTTGAGGCCAAACAGGTACTGATGCATTTTCTTTACCTCGAACACACACGCTAATGCCTCTTTCTCAATCATGCTGTAGGCCCTCTCGGCCTTAGACAAGCTCCTGGAAGCATAGGCGACAGGTTGCAACTTCCCCGCAACGTTAGCTTGTTGTAATACACACCCGACTCCGTACGACGACGCGTCACATGCTAGCACATGTCTTTTACACGGGTTATATAATACAAGCAGCTTGTTGGAGCATAAAATGTTTCTGGCTTTCTCAAAAGCAATAACTTGTTTTTTTTCCTACACCCAGTTCTCACCTTTGCACAATAACACATCTAGGGGCTGCAAAAGGGTGCTTAACCCCGGTAGGAAGTTACCAAAATAGTTGAGGAATCCCAGGAACGACCGCAGCTCCATGAAGTCCTATGGCCTGGGCGCATTCCTGATAGCCTCTGTCTTGGCGTCTGTGGGCCAAATGCCATCCGCCGCGATCTTTCTCCCCAAAAACTCCACTTCTGTTGCCATGAAGACGCATTTCGATCGACTCAGCCGCAGCCTTACGCGATCCAGTCGCTGGAGGACCTCCTCCAGGTTTTGTAGGTGTTCGGCGGTGTCCTGACCCGTGAGCAATATGTCGTCATGAAAGACCGCCGTGTGTTGTACCGACTTGAATAGGCTTTCCATGTTTCTCTGGAAGATCGCTGCAGCCGACCAAATTCCAAACGGGCATCTGTTGTAGATAAACAGTCCCTTGTGCGTGTTGATGCAGGTGAGGCCCTTCGAAGACTCCTCCAGCTCCTGCGTCATGTAGGCCGAAGTCAGGTCGAGCTTGGTGAACATCTTGCCCCCTGCCAGCGTCGCAAATAGGTCATCTGCCTTAGGTAGCAGGTATTGGTCCTGTAGCGAGAAACGATTAATGGTTACTTTATAATCGCCGCAAATCCTGACCGTGCCATCACTTTTGAGTACTGGAACAATCGGGCTGGCCCACTCGCTAAATTCCACTGGGGAGATGATGCCCTCGCGTTGCAGCCTGTCCAGCTCGATTTCCACTCTCTCCCTCATCATGTGAGGTACCGCTCGCGCCTTGTGGTGAATGGGTCGTGCCCCTGGGACCAAATGGATCCGCACCTTCGCCCCGGAAAAGTTCCAATGCCTGACTCAAAAAGGGAAGGAAATTTGTTAAGAACCTGGGTACATGAGGCCTCATCGACACGTAATAGCGCTCGGATGTCATCCCAGTTCCAGCGGATTTTGCCCAGCCAGCTCCTTCCAGGCAGTGTGGGGCCATCGCCCGAGACAATCCAAAGTGGCAGTTCAAGCACCGTGCCCTCGTAGGTGACCTTGACCATGGCGCTGCCCAGGACAGTGATAAGCTCTTTGGTGTATGTTCTCAGTTTCGTGTGGATGAGGCTCAGGGCTGGTCTGAATGCCTTGTTGCACCACAGTATCTCAAACATCTTTTTACTCGATTGGCTAGCGCCAGTGTCCAGTTCCATGGCTATGGGTAAGCCATTCAATTTTACGTTTAGCATTATAGGTGGACATTTCATTGAAAATGTGTGCACCCAGTGTACTTCAGCATCTGTCTCTTCTCTCTGAGGCTCGAAATTGCTTTGATCCACCATGAACCGATCTTCCTCTGCCACATGGTGGTTAGCAGGTTTTGCAGAGCTTGCAGCTCGTTTGCAAGCTCGTTGGAGGTGCCCGATTGTTCCACAGCTCTTGCAAACATACCCTTTGAAGCGGCATGTATAGGCTGAATGGAAGCCTCCACAACACCAATAAGGTGTGAAATGCCTTGCATTCATCCTTTGTTGGGGACTCAGTCATCTGGGTCATCTGAGGCCTGCTGGCAGTTGCAGACTCGTGGGTTCTGTCCTTTACATTTCTGCTCGCAAACACAGTTCCAGTTCATTTATGAACATTGCTAGCACTTGTGTGCTGAGAGATTTGTTTGGTGTTATCACTGGTGGACATAAACGCCTGTGCTATCGCAATGGCCTTACTGAGGGTCGGTGTCTCTACAGTCAAAAGTTTTCATAGGATGGTCTCGTGGCCAATGCCCAGTACAAAAAAGTCTCTGAGCATTTGCTCCAGGTAGCCATCAAACTCACATTGTCCTGCAAGTCGCCTTAGCTCAGCGACGTAGCTCGTCACTTCCTGACCTTCAGATCGCTGGCACGTGTAGAACCGATACCTCGCCATCAGCACGCTCTCCCTCAGGTTAAGATGCTCCCGAACCAGTGTACACAGCTCCTCATACGACTTATCTTTGGGTTTCACCGGAGCCAGAAGATTCTTCATGAGGCTGTAGGTCGATGCCCCGCAGACCGTGAGGAGGACCGCTCTCCTTTTTGCAGCACTTCCTTCTCCGTCCAGCTCATTGGCTACAAAGTACTGGTCTAGCCATTCGAAATAGGCTTCCCAGTCCTCACCCTCTGAGAACTTCTCCAGGATGCCCACAGTTTGCTACATCTTTGCGTTGGATTCGTATTCTCGTCGCCAGTTATTGTGTTCCTAACACAGATGAGGCTGCACACAGGGAGGTTAAAGTAACAGTGACCTCAGTCTTTAATAAGACACTCCAGAGTGAGGAACAGGCCTCAGTGGCTGGCTTATATACAGTGCTCCCAAGGGATTCTGGGATCCCTTGGGACTTGGGGGTGGGGGGGGGGGCGTTCAGGTGTAACTTCAGTCACAGTGTGGGGAGGGGGGGTTTCAGGTGTAACTTCAGTCACAGTGTGGGTGGAGGGGTTCAGGTGTAACTTCAGTCACAGTGGGGGGATGGGTCAGGTGTAATGTCAGTCAGTGTGGGGGGGCAGTTGCTGGGGGGTGGGAGGTGCGGTCAGGTGTAACTTCTGTCACAGTGGGGGGGATCAATTGTAACTTCAGTCGGTGTGAGGGGGTGGGGTCTGGTGTAACTTCAGTCAGTGTGGGGGGGGTGGTTAGGTGTAACTTCAGTCATGATGGGGGGGAGGCGGGGTCAGGTGTAACTTCAGTCACGGTGCGGGGGTCAGGTGTCTGAATAGTATGACGTCTCATCTGTGGTAATTATGTGCATATTTATAATGTATTTGTAGTGCATATGTACAACTGTTAAAATATAGGCTGCTAAAAAAATGTGACACATTACGCTGCACAACCAACATTTTCAGTGCTGGTTGCTTTGCTGTGCTCCCACCCTGTGTTTCCCCGAATTCGGTTTAGCTCGCTTCTATCTCCTTCCCAAGATCCACAAACAGGACTGCCCTGGTAGACCAATCTTTTCAGCCTGTTCTTGCCACACGGAACTGATTTCTTAATTTCTCGACTATATTTTCTCCCCTTATCCAGTCTCTTCCCACCTACATCCGTTACTCTTCCGATGTCCTCTGTTTCCAGTTTCCATTTTCCAGACCCAAGCCATCCCCTTTTCACCATTTACATACAATCCCTCAACACCTCCGCCCTCCACCAGGGCAGCCTGAGGATGTGCCACTTCTTCCTCGAGCAGAGGCCCAACCAGTCCCCATCCACCACCACCCTTCTCCGCCTGGCTGAACCTGTTCTCACAATGAATAACTTCTCCTTTGACTCCACTCATTTCCTCCAAATTAAAGGTGTTGCTATGAACGCACATGGGTCCTAGCTATGCCTGCCTTTTCTTGAGATTATATATGTTGTGCATGGAGAAAGATTCAGACTGAACACTGTGAGCTCAAAGTAAAGTGTGACCTTGGTCTTTTATTACAGGTCTCTAGAGTGCCTCTCCAACCTGTGAAGCCTCCTTAAATACCTCTGCTCCCAAGGGATAATGGGATTCCTTGGGACTCCAGGGGATGAGCCCGCTGGTGGCTGTACAGAGTAAATACAAGTCCACATATATAACAACACTCTCCCACAAAGTCAGTAGTGTAACTATTTACAATGTGAGTCGATCTGGGGCCCTTCTTGCCCTGGTTGATCGTCTCGGTGTGAAAGCTGGTGTTGTTGAATCATTTGTTGGGCCCTCACTGGGCTGCTGTGCAGCTGGCCTTGCTGGGCTGCCTGGTATGTTGGATCCTGCAGGGCTGCTGTGGATGATGGGTTCTGCTTCGTGGTCAACCGTGGTGCCGGTTGCCACTGGTGTGTATGTTGGGTGATCAACAAAGGTAGGGTCCAAGGTAGGTTGCTCAGGGTAGTCCGGGAATCTGAGTTTGATTTGGTCCAAGTGTTTCCGGTGAATCAGTCCATTTGAAAGTTTGACCCGAAACACCCTGCTTCCCTCTTTGGCCACGACAGTGCCGGGAAGCCACTTAGGATCTTGTCCATAATTTAAAACAAATACAGGATCATTGATTTCAATCTCGTGTGACACATTTGCGCTATCATGGTGTGCACTTTGTTGAAGTGCCTGCTCTCTACCTGTTCATGTAAATCAGGGTGAAATAACGAGAGCTTTGTCTTAAGTGCTCCTTTCATGAGCAGTTCAGCAGGTGGGATCCCAGTGAGTGAGTGGGGTCTCGTGTGGTAGCTAAGCAGGACTCGGGATAGACGAGTCTGCAGTGAGCCTTCAGTTACCCTCTTCAAGCCTTGCTTGATGGTTTGCACTGCTCTCTCTGCCTGACCATTAGACGCTGGTTTAAACGGGGCAGATGTGACATGTTTGATCCCGTTATGGGTCATGAATTCTTTGAACTCAGCACTGGTAAAGCATGGCCCGTTGTCGCTCACCAGGACATCGGGTAAGCCGTGTGTGGCAAACATGGCCCGCAGACTTTCAGTAGTGGCAGTGGACATGCTAGCCGACATTATCTCACATTCCATCCACTTGGAGTACGCGTCTACAACCACAAAGAAAATTTTACCCAAGAACGGGCCTGCATAGTCGACGTGTACCCTAGACCATGGTTTGGAGGGCCAAGACCATAAACTTAGCGGCGCCTTCCTGGGTACATTGCTTAACTGCGAGCATGTATTACATCTGTGAACGCAGGACTCTTAAGTCTGCATCGATACCGGGCCACCACACATGGGATCTGGCTATCGCTTTCATCATTACGATGTCTGGGTGAATACTGTGGAGGTCATTGATGAAGGTGTCTCTGCCCTTCTTGGGGACCACTACTCAATTGCCTAACAGAAGGCAGTCTGCCTGGATAGACATTTCATCTTTGCGCCGTTGGAATGGCTTTATCTCTTCCTGCATTTCCACTGGGACACTGGACCAGCTCCCGTGAAGCACACAGCTTTTGACTAGAGATAATAAGAGGTCCTGGCTTGTCCAGGTTTTGATCTGCCGGGCAGTGACGGGTGATTGCTCACTCTCAAATGCTTCCATAAACATGGCTAGATCTGCGAGTTGCGCCATTTCCACTCCCGTGGTGGGCAATGGCAATCTACTGAGAGCATCGGCGCAGTTTTCGGTGCCTGGCTTGTGGCGGATGGCATAGTTGTATGCGGACAACGTGAGCGCCCATCTCTGGATGCGGGCCGAAGCGTTGGTATTTATCCCTTTACTCTCGGAAAACAGGAATATAAGTGGCTTATGGTCAGTTTCCAATTCGAATGTTAGCCCAAACAGGTATTGATGCATTTTCTTTACCCCATAGACACACGCTAACATTTCTTTTTCAATCATGCTGTAGGCTCTCTCGGCCTTAGACGGACTCCTGGATGCAAAAGCAACTGGTTGCAGTTTCCCGAAATCATTAGCTTGTTGCAATACACACCCGACACCATATGACGATGCATCACATGCTAGTACCAAACGCTTACATGGATCATACAACACAAGCAATTTGTTTGAGCATAACAATTTTCTCGCTTTTACAAAGGCATTTTCTTGGCTTTTGCCCCAAACCCATTTGCCCTCTTTTCGTAGTAAGACATGCAGTGGTTCTAGCAGTGTGCTGAGACCCGGTAAGAAGTTACCAAAGTAGTTCAAGAGTCCCAGAAACGACCGCAGCTCCGTCACGTTCTGTGGTCTCAATGTGTTCTCAATTGCCTCTGTCTTCACGTTGGTGGGCCTGATGCTGTCCGCCGCAATCCTCCTTCCCAGGAACTCCACTTCAGGCGCCAGGAAAATGCACTTCGAGCGTTTTAACCCGAGCTCCACGTGGTTGAGTCGACTAAGAACCTCCTGCAGGTGCTCAACTGTGTTCCGACCTGTGACCAAGATGTCGTCCTGGAAGACCACGGTGTGCGGGACCGACTTCAGTAAACTTTCCATGTTTCTCTGGAATATCACCGCCATTGATCGGATTCCAAACGGGCAACTGTTATAAACAAAAAGACCCTTGTGCGTGTTGATGCAGGTGAGGGCCTTTGATGATTCCTCCAGTTCCTGCATCATGTAGGCTGAAGTCAGATCCAGCTTCGTGAACATCTTTCCTCCCGCCAGCGTTGCAAAGAGGTTGTCAGTCTTTGGTAGTGGGTATTGGTCCTGCAGGGAGAAACGATTGATGGTTACTTTGTAATCGCCACAGATTCTGACGGTGCCATCTCCCTTGAGGACTGGGACAATAGGACTGGCCCACTCACTGAACTCGATTGGTGAAATGATGCCCTCTCGTTGCAGCCGGTCTAGCTCGATTTCTATCCTTCCTCTCATCATGCACGGTACTGCTCTCGCCTTGTGATGGATGGGTCATGCCTCCGGAATTAGGTGGATCTGCACTTTTGCTCCTTGGAATTTCCCGATGCTTGGTTCGAACAGCGAAGGAAATTTGTTTAAGACCTGGGCACACAAAGTGTCGTCAATGGGCGATAGCTCTCGGACATCGTCCCAGTTCCAGCGTTTCTTTCCCAACCAGCTCCTGCCGAGCAGCGTGGGACCATCGCCTGGTACCACCCAGAGTGGTAGCTTGTGCACCGCTCCATCATAGGAGACCTTTATGGTAGCACTGCTGATTACAGGAATCAGTTCTTTAGTGTAAGTTCTTAGTCTCGTGCCAACTGGAGTTAAGACTGGCATTGAGGCCTTGTTGCACCACAACCTTTCAAAAGTCTTTTTGCCCATGATGGACTGGCTCGCGCCCGTGTCCAGCTCCATTGACACCGGGAGTCCATTTAGTTCAACATTCAGCATTATCGGGGGACAATTTGTGGTGAATGTGTGCACCCCATGTACCTCTGCCTCCTCTATCTGAGGCTCTGGTTTGTCGTGATCCTCCATGAATCTGCCCTCCTCTGCAACATGGTGGTTTGCAGGTTTAACAGGCTTAGCAGCTCGCCTGCACACTCGTTGGAGGTGTCCCATTGTTCCACAGCTCTTGCAAATGTACTCTTTGAATCAGCATGAATGGAAACGATGATCACCCCCGCAGCGCCAAAAAGGTATTAATGGCCTTGCATTCATCACCCTTGATGGTGGACTCTGAGCCATCTGCGGATGGGCAGCTGCAGGTATGTGTGACCTGCCCTGTACGTTACGGTTCGAAAACAACATCACCTTGTTCACAGTACTTGTAGCAGCACTTGTGTGCAGAGAGATTTGCTTAGTATTGTCACTGATGGCAATGAACGCCTGGGCTATCGCTATGGCCTTACTCAAGGTTGGGGTCTCTACAGTCAAAAGTTTGCGAAGTATGGTTTCGTGGCCAATGCCAAGTACGAAAAACTCTCTGAGCATGTGCTCCAAATGTCCTTCAAATTCGCAATGTCCTGCAAGGCGTCTTAGCTCGGCGACATAACTCGCCACTTCCTGGCCTTCAGACCTTTTGTAGATGTAGAACCGGTACCTCGCCATCAGAACGCTTTCTTTCAGGTTCAAATGCTCTCGGACCAGTGTGCACAAATCGTCGTACGATTTCTCCTTGGGTTTCGCTGGAGTGTGCAGATTCTTCATGAGGCCATACATTGGTGCCCCACAGACGGTGAGGAGGATCACCCTTCGTTTGTCAGCGCTCTCTTCCCCATCTAGCTCATTGGCCACAAAGTATTGGTCGAGTCGCTCCACAAAAGTTTCCCAATCATCTCCCTCTGAAAATTTCTCCAGGATACCCACTGTTCTCTGCATCTTTGGGTTCACTATCAGTATCTTGTCGGCAGTTGTTGTGTATGGAGAAAGAGTCAGTCTGAACACTGAGCTCAAAGTAAAGTGTGACCTCAGTCTTTTATTGCAGATCTCCAGAGTGCCTGTGAAGCCTCCTTAAATACCTGTGCTTCCCAAGGGTTTATGGGATCCCTTGGGACTCCGGGGGATGAGCCCTCTCGTGGCTGTACAGAGTAAATACAAGTCCACATATATAACAACGTGGAACATTCTTTGTTACAGTCCTACTCAGGTCCCCTCCCTCACCTCTTTTTCTGGTACACTGATGGCTGCATCGGTGCTGTTTCCTGCTATCACCCTCAACTGGACAATTTCATTCACCTTGCTTCCAATTTCCACCCTTCCCTCACCTTCACATTGTCCACCTGACTCTTCCCTTCCTTTCCTCGAATTCTCTGTCTCCATTTGGGTACGGTAGTATGATGGTAATGTTACTGGACTAGTAACTTAGAGGCCTGAAACATTGATCCGGAGACGTGAGTTCAAATCCCACCACGGCGGCTGTGAAATTGAAATAAATCTGGAAATAAAAAGCTAGTATCAGTAATGGTGACCATGAAACTACCGGATTGTCGCAAAAACCCATCTGGTTCACTAATGTCCTTCAGGGAAGGAAATCTGCCGTCCTTACCCGGTCTGGACTAAATGTGACTCCAGACCTACAGCAATGTGGTTGACTCTTAACTGCCCTCTGAAGTGGCCTTGCAAGCCACTCAGTTGTACCAATACTGCTACAAAAATATCCAATGCTGCAGTGGTTCAAGAAGGCAGCTCACCACCACCTTCTCAAGGGCAATGGTCAATAAATGCTGGCCTTGCCAGTGACACCCACATCCCAGGAACAATTTTTTTTTAATTCTGGGGTTTGGCTATCAACTACTATAAGCCCACTGACTCCCACAGCTATCTGGACTACACTTCCTCCTACCCCTCTTCCTATAAGGATTCTATTCCAGTTTCTCCATTTTTATCGCATCTGTTTCTGATACTTTTCCCTAAACCGAGGATTCCCCTCCACCGTGGTTGACGTCGGTGGATCTGACCTTGAGCGTGTGGGACACAAACAGGAAGTCTATTCTGGAACGGACGGACCCGTCTGGTCTCGACCAGGTGTATCTGCGCGGTGCTCCGTCTGCAGGGTTACTGAAGACGTCGCACAGCTTGGCGTCTTTTACCGCATCCATCAGGAATCTGGACGTGGCGTCCAGTTTGCTGTCGGCTCTGCTGGATCGTCTAGCCGCATCAATGATACAGTTGAAGTCACCGCCCAGAATGACCGGCCTGGACGTCGCCAGCAGCAGTGGGAGCTGCTGGAAGAGGGCCAGCCGCTCGCTTCTGAGAGGCGAGGCATACACGTTAATTAGCCTTAGAGGGGAATTTTTGTACATTACATCTGCTACGAGGAGGCGGCCGCCCACCACCTCCTTAACTTCGGTGATGGTGAAGACCCCCCTCGGGTTGTACTTGTTAATCTGCTTGTATACATAGAGCACCAAGTACTGAAAAACACCTGTGTTGTGCCATGTATAATGAAAGTCTCTGTACTGTTTAGTAACTTGTAAAGAAATGTAAATGTACCTCCGTGTACTGCATTCATCTGTATAGTGCTACATGTAACAGGATTCGTGATCGGTATTGAAATGTATCCTGGAATCTAATGTAAACCTGTTCTCATCTGCTCCATGTAATACCCCCATTTGCACAGTACTACATGTAACGTGATTTACGGATTGGTCTAAACTGTACCTTGAAATGAAATGCAACCTAGTGCATTGTATGGAACTGCTGTCAATATCCAAACAAATTGTATGGAATTGCTGACCGCAAGGTACTAAACTATTTTCCAATATATTGTGAACATTTTATATGAATAAAGTATATTTTTGGAAAAAAACAACAGATGCTGCCTGAGCTGCTGAATATTCCCAGCATTTCCTGTTTTTATTTCAGATTTCCAGCAACCGCAATATTTTGCTTTTGTATTGCTGTTTAGAAAATATGATCACCCTAAAATAAGCCTGCTTTGGTTTGTCCCGCTGGCATGGCTGTCTCACAGAAAACCAACCCTAAACATCGCATAGGTATAAAAGGTAAGTACTTACCATTACCGTCGCCCCTGGTCCCGAGATCCCCAGCATCAGGCCCTAACCCCGACCCCAGATCTCTCGGCCCCCTGGACCCAACCTTCAGGCCACTCGATCTCCCTCTCGACCTCCCCGGCCCTGACCTCCAGGCCTTCGACCTTTGATCCCTCTCTCCCCACACTTCGGTCCCCGATATCTTCGCTGAGGCCCTGATCTTCCCACCCAGTCCCTGATGGCTCCCCGACCCTATTGCAGCCTGTGAGGCCCATCTGATTCCCCCCCGACCCCCGCAATCTGACCCGACCACTTACCTGATGCAGCCTCCTCCTACAGCGCCATCTACATTATGCTGAGGTTGGAGGACCAATATCTGGGGCTCTTCAGACCGCACCATTTGTGCCTGGGGTATTAACACTGGGCCCGGGATGTGGTGGGGTGGAAGGCAAGTGTCCATAAGTGCGAGCTCCCGAATTTAACTACCTCCTGGAGTTCAATTCCCTCCATAGCAAGTTGTAAATTCAATTCAAGAAATCTGATCATTTATGGGCTAGTGTGAGGAAATATGATCATGAAAGCTGCTGTTTTGAACGTAAGAACATAAGAAATAGGAACTGGAGTAGGCCATTTGGCCTTTCGAGCCTGCTCCGCCATTCAACAAGATCATGGCTGATCTACCTCAACTCCATCTTCTCGCACTATCCCCATATCCCTTAATTCCCTTAGTTCCCAAAGATTTATTGACCTCTGTCTTGAATATACTCAACAACTGAGTATCCACAGCCCTGTGGGATAGAGAATTCCAAAGATTCACAACCCTTTGAGTGAAGAAATGTCTCCTCTTCTCAGTCCTAAATGGACAACCCTTTATTCTGAGACTGTGATCATGTATTCTAGATTCCCCATCCAGGGGAAATATTTTCGCAGCATTAACGCTGTCAAGCCCCATAAGAATTTTAAGAACATAAGAACATAAGAAATAAGAGTAGGAGTGGGCTCCTCGAGCCTGCTCCACTATTTAATACGATCATGGCTGATCCGATCATGGACTCAGCTCCACTTCCCTGCCCGCTCTCCATAACCCCTTATTCCCTTATTGTTTAAGAAACTGTCTATTTCAGTCTTGAATTTATTCAATGTCCCAGCTTCCACAGCTCTCTGAGGCAGCGAATTCCACAGATCCACAACCCTCTGAGAGAAGAAATTTTTCCTCATCTCAGTTTTAAATGGGCGGCCCCTTATTCTAAGATTATGCCCTCTAGTTCTAGTCTCCCCTTTCAGAATAAACATCCTCTCTGCATCCACCTTGTCAAGCCCCCTCATAATCTTAAACGTTTCGATAAGATCACCTCTCATTTTTCTGAATTCCAATGAGTAGAGGCCCAACCTACTGAACCTTTCCTCATAAGTCAACCCCCTCATCCCCAGAATCAACCGAGTGAACCTTCTCTGAACTGCCTCCAAAGCAAGTATATCCTTTCGTAAATATGGAAACCAAAACTGCACGCAGTATTCCTGGTGTGGCCTCACCAATACCCTGCTTTTATACTCCATCCGCTTTGCAATAAAGGCCAAGATTCCATTGGCCTTCCTGATCACTTGCTGTACCTGCATACTAACCTTTTGTGTTTCATGCACAAGTACCCCAAGGTCGCACTGCACTGCAACACTTTGCAATCTTTCTCCATTTAAACAATAACTTGCTCTTTGATTTTTTTTCTGCCAAACTGCATGACCTCACACTTTCCAACATTGTACTCCATCTGCCAAATTTTATACATTTCAATTAGATCACCTCTCAGTCTTCTAAGCTCTAGGGAATATAGGCCTAGTCTACTCAATCTTGCCTCATAGGTTCCTGGGATGAGGGGGTTGCCCTATCTAGTGAACCTTTGTTGCACTCCCACAAAGGCAAGAATGTCTTTCCTTAGGTAAGGAGATCAGAACGGTACACAGTACTTCAGGTGTGGCCTAACCAATACCCTGTATAATTGTAGTACAGGTTGAGCGTCCGAAATCTGGAGTTCCAAAATTCAGAATGTTCTGGAATCTGTGGTGGGGTCATCCAGAAACCAGAAAACGTTCAGAAATCCGGACTCTCCTGCCTCGGTGGCCTGACCTCACCCCAGTTCTCGGCGGCCCGACCTCGCGTCCCCCTCTTACCTCGGCGACCCAACTTCAGCCCGGCCCTCGGCGGCCCAACCTCGCCCCCTTACCTCGGCGGCCCAACCTCGCCCCCTTACCTCGGCGGCCTGACCTCACCCCAGCCTTTGGTGGCCCGACCTTGCCCCGACCTCGCCCCCTTACCTCGGCAGCCTGACCTCACCCCAGCCTTTGGCGGCCCGACCTCGCGTCCCCCTCTTACCTCGGCGGCCCAACCTCAGCCCGGCCCTCGGCGGCCCAACCTCGCCCCCTTACCTCGGCAGCCTGACCTCACCCCAGCCTTTGGCGGCCCGATCTCGCCCCAGCCTCGCCCAGGCCCTCAGCGGCCCGACCTCGCCCCGGCCCTCAGTGGCCCAATCGCGCCCCGGCCCGACTTCGCACCGGCCCTCGGCAGCCTGACTTCGCTCCCTTACCTCGGTGGCTATGACCTCGCCCCAGCTCTCGGCGGCCCGACCTCTCCCCCCCACTCCACCCCCACCCTTACCTCGGTGGCCCGACCTTTCCCCGGCCCTCGGCAGCCCAACCTAGCCTCCCCCGCTATTACCTCAGCAGCCCGACCCACCCCACCGGACCCAACCCCACCTACCTCGGCCCAGGCAAAGATGTTCCGAAATCCGGAAATATTAGGAATGGCCTCGATCCCGAGGTTTCCGGATTTCGAACGTCACACCTGTAAGACTTCTTTACTCTTAAACGCTAATCGCTTTGTAACAAAAGCTAACTTACCACTTTCTTTCCTAATTGCTTGCTGCATGTTAACTGATACGTCCTTACTATACAGTATAAATGCACACGAGGCCCATGCTTGAGAGAAGGTCAGTCTGTGACCTGTCCTTTATTCCTTAGCACTCAAGTGATGAAGGTGGGTGGAGCTTCCCTTTTTAAACCTGAAGGTCCAGGTTAGGAGTGTCTCCCACCTAGTGGTCAGTGTTCTCACAGTGTACAACTTAGGTCAGATTATACATGGGTTACAATGCTGGTTGAATACATGACATCACCTCCCCCCAAAAGTCTTATTGGGATCACAGGTTGAGTCTCTCTGGTGGTTTATGCTCTCTTGTAGAGCGCCTGAGTTGGGGCTCCGGTTGTTGGGCGCTGGCCTGAGTGTCTGTTGTTTGCGGTGCCTCAGGCCTATCCAGACTGCTCACAGTGACTGGGCTCTCCTCCCTTTGGTTCCGGTGTGCGGTCACCTGTGCTGGAGTGAACTCTACATCGTGTTCTTCCTCTGCTTCTTCTATGGGGTTGCTAAACCTCCTTTTTGTTTGATCCACATGTTTGCGGCAGATTTGTCCATTGGTAAGTTTAACTACCAGAATCCTATTTCCCTCTTTGGCAACCACACTGCCTGCGAGCCATTTGGGCCCTGCAGCGTAGTTGAGGACAAAGACAGGGTCATTTACATCAATACATCGCGCCCTCGCATTCCTGTCATGGTAGTCATATTGTGACTGGCGCCTGCTCTCGACAATTTCTTTCATGGTGGGGTGTATAAGAGATAGCCGGGTTTTGAGCGTCCTTTTCATTAGCAGCTCTGCGGGTGGAACCCCTGTGAGCGAATGTGGTCGGGATCTATAGGCCAACAGGAGGCGTGATAAGCGGGTTTGTAGGGAACCCCCTTGGATTCTGAGCATCCCCTGTTTGATTATCTGCACTGCTCATTCTGCCTGGCCATTTGAGGCCGGCTTGAACGGTACCGTTCTGAAATGGTTAATTCCATTGCCTGCCATGAAGTCCTGGAATTCAGTGCTTGTGAAACACGGGCCATTGTCGCTGACCAAGACATCCGGTAGACCATGGGCGGCGAACATTGCCTGTAGACTTTCTACCGTGGCAGAGGATGTGCTTGAATTTAAAATGTCACACTCGATCCATTTGGAGTAGGCGTCTACTACAACCAAAAACATTTTTCCCATGAAAGGACCTGCGTAGTCCACATGGATGCGTGACCAAGGCTTGGCGGGCCATGGCCAGGGGCTAAGGGGGGCTTCCCTGGGCGCATTGCCCAGCTGGGCACACGTGTTGCACCTGCGAACACAAAGTTCCAGATCTGCGTCTATCCCTGGCCACCAAACGTGTGACCTGGCAATTGCCTTCATCATGACAATGCCCGGGTGCTCATTGTGGAGTTCTCTGATGAACACCTCTCTGCCCATCTGGGGCATGACTACGCAGTTTTCCCACAGTAGGCAATCGGCCTGGATCGAGAGTTCACCCCTGCGCCTGTGAAATGGTTTAAATTCCTCAGAGCATGCTCTGTACGTGGCTGCCCAGTCCCCATTCAGGACACATTTCTTGACTAGAGACAATAGCGGGTCTCTATTTGTCCAGACTTTAATCTGACGGGCTGTCACGGGTGAGCCTTCGCTTCCGAAAGCTTCAACAGCCATGACCATCTCAGCAGCATGCTCGGTAGCCCCCTCAGTGGTGGCTAGTGGGAGCCTGCTGAGTGCATCGGCGCAATTTTCAGTGCCTGGTCTGTGCTGAATTGTATAGGCGGCTAACTTGAGTGCCCACCTCTGTATGCGGGCCGATGCTTTTTGCATTTATGGCCTTGTTGTCGGCCAAAAGGGACGTTAGGGGTTTGTCATCTGTCTCCAGCTCAAATTTTCTGCCAAACAGGTACTGGTGCATTTTCTTTACAGCATATACACATGCGAGCGCCTCCTTTTCTACCATCCCCTAACCCCTTTCTGCCTGGGACAGACTCCTGAAGGCATAAGCTACCGGCTGTAACTGACCCTTGACATTGACATACTGCAACACACACCCGACACCATAGGACGATGCATCGCACGTTAACACAAGTTTCTTATATGGGTCGTATAGTGTTAACAGAGTGTTGGAACATAACAAATTGCGTGCTCTATTAAAAGCCCTTTCCTGGCTGTCCTCCCAAACCCATTCGTGACCTTTGCATAGGAGCACGCGTAGTGGCTCCAGCAGCGTGCTCAATTTGGGAAGAAAGTTACCAAAATAGTTCAGGAGCCCCAGGAACGAACGCAGCTCCGTCGTGTTACGGGGTCTGGGTGCTCTCTGGATCTCTTCCGTCTTGGACGCAGTAGGCTGATCCCGTCTGCTTCTACCCTCATCCACAGGAATTCTACCTCTGGAGCTAGGAAGACGCACTCCACCTTTTTCAGTCATAGCCCTACCCGGTCCAGTCTGCGTAGCACCTCCTCCAGGTTGTGGAGGTGTTCTTCAGTATCGTAACCCGTGATGAGGATGTCGTTCTGAAAAACCACCGTCCCTGGAATCGACTTGAGAAGGCTTTCCATATTTCGTTGGAAGATCGCGGCGGCCGAGCGAATCCCAAACGGATATCTGTTGTACTCAAACAACCCCTTGTGTGTCGTGATGGTGGTCAGCTTCTTCGACTCACTCGCCAGCTCCTGGGTCATGTAAGCTGAGGTCAGGTCCAATTTTGAAAAAAGTTTGCCACCGGATAGCGTCGCAAAGAGGTCCTCCGTTTTCGGTAGCGGGTACTGGTCTTGGGGTGACACCCGATTGATGGTGGCCTTGTAATCACCACATATCCTGCCCGACCCAAGTGCCTTGAGCACCGGCATGATCGGGCTCGCCCAGTCACTGAATTCGACTGGCGAGATGATGCCTTCCCTCAGCAGGCGGGCCAATTCGCCTTCTATCTTTTCCCGCATCATGTATGGCACTGCTGTGGCCTTGTGGTGTACTGGCCTGGTGTCCGGGTTTATGTGAATCACAACCTTGGCCCCCATGAAAGTGCCGATGCCGGGTTGAAATAATGAGTCAAATTTGTCCAGGATCTGTGAGCATGATACTCGCTCCACAGAGGAAATTACATTGACATCGCCCCATTTCCAGTTCATGACAGCAAGCCAACTCCTCCCCAGTAGTGCGGGACCGTCCCCCGGGACAATCCAGAGTGGCAACCTGTTCTCCGAATCTTTGTGGGTCATGACTACCGTGGCGCTGCCTAGCACCGGAATGATCTGCTTTGTGTAAGTCCGTAGCTGTGCGTCAATCGGCGATAATTTTGGCCTCCTGGCCTTGGACGCCCACAACTTTTTGAACTGTTTGATACCCATCAGGGACTGGCTGGCCCCCGTGTCTAGCTCCATTGATACTGGAATGCCATTGAGGAGCACTTTCATCATTATCGGTGGCGTCCTGGTGTATGAACTGTATAAGTGCTCCACATGAACTCGCTGAACTTCAGCTTCCAGCGATTTCTCCCAGCGTTCACTTCTGCAATTTCTGCAGGTATTTTGCTCATCTCTGCAAACTCCGGCTGAGTGTGTGCCTCCACGCCTCCAACATGAGCTGCTGTTGGAAACAAAAGGTCCCTTGCCAGTCGATCGTCCCTGACTGCCCCTGTGACTGTCCTTGAGTGCGTCATTAACAGGTGTTGATGGCCCCATTACTGGCCGCATTGTCCCTTGCAATGGCGTGAATCGCCGTTCAACTTGCCATTGTCTCTGTTGAACTCCCCCTCTGGGTTCGACTACATGTTGGGGCATGCCCCACTGCCCTTTTCTGCCTGGAGAACTGTGTGCTGCTTTAACAATGTTGAATCTCTGTCCCAACCATTCCTTAACACAGTACCTCTCGTCTGTTCTGCTAGTGCCTATGCTTGCGTGGTTTAAATCCTAGTTTCTCGTCGCCATTGATATGTCCTTACTATACAGTATAAATGCACACGAGGCCCATGCTTGAGAGAAGGTCAGTCTGTGACATGTCCTTTATTCCTCAGCACTCAAGTGATGAAGGTGGGTGGAGCTTCCCCTTTTATACCTGAAGGTCCAGGTTAGGAGTGTCTCCCACCTAGTGGCCATTGTTCTCACAGTGTACAACTTAGGTCAGATTATATATGGGTTACAATGCTGGTTGAATACATGACATTAACTTTCTGTGATCCATGTCCCTCTGAATGCAAACATTTCCCAGTCTCTCACCATCAACAAATATTCTGCTTTTTTGTTTTTCCTACCAAAGTGGATAACTTCACACTGCCCCACATTTTATTCCATTTGCCATGTTTTTGCCCACTCAGTCAACCTGTATATATCTCTCTGCAGCCTTTGTGTCCTCCTCACAGTTTACTTTCCCACCTAACTTTGTATCATCAGCAAACTTGGATACATTACACTCAGTCCCTTGATCCAAGTCATTAATATCGATTATGAATAGCTGAGGCCCAAGCACCGATCCTTGCGGTACTCCGCTAGTTACAACCTGCCAACCCGAAAAAGTCCCGTTTATTCCTACTCTCTGTTTTCTGTCCTTTAACCAATCCTCAATCCATGCTAATATATTACCCCTAATCCCATAAGTCCTAATTTTGTATAATAATCTCTTGTGTGGCACCTTATTGAATGCTTTTTGAAAATCCAAATACACCACATCCACTAGTTTCCCCTTATCCATTGTAAAAATTTTTAAGGGTTCTTGGACAAGACAATACCAATATGCAGCAGTCAATATGTTTTGTGCAATGGATCAAGATTTATTAAGCTTACAGCAGTAGTATCCTTAACAAAAGGCGATAACTGAATGAAAGCCCGCAGGCCTAGGCCTCTGGAAACTTCCGGGCACAGTCAATGTTGTCTTCAATCTGTTCGGTGCTACTCCAGCAGTTTCTGTACGAAGGTATTCTTTGAGTATCGTTGTTTTAACCAATTTCTTATCAAAGGCTCATTTGGCCAGTGTCCATATATGGTGTTTATCAAAATCACCTTGTCAGTTGGTTCTAATGGTCAAAATACCATTGTCATTCAAACCAGAGGTCATATCTTGGCCACTCCTATCTCCAGTAATTTTCCATCAACCCTACTTTGTCCATGTTATCTTGTTTACAGATTCCTTCATCTCCTTGGAATCTGTCTTATTTATGCTACTGTATTCTAACTGTTAGTTTTGATTAGACTGACTCCAATTTCTACTTATAATAATGTAACCTTGACTTGCAGCTCGTGGCAGCTTGTTATTTCTGCGTACATTTGAGCAGCTTCTAACATTTTAACATTCCCATGCCCACAGAGAATCATGGTTAAGATTAGTTTGATCAATGACTATAAATTCAATATATATATATGAATCTCAAATACCAATCTGAAAGGGATTCACTCAGTCATCCAAGCTGCTGAAACACCACGAGTTCACACTGGGGAGAGACTGTTCACCTGCTCTGAGTGTGGAAAGGGATTCACTCAGTCACCCACCCTACTGAGACACCAGTGAGTTCACAAGTGACAGCAGGGTTTGGATTCTGCTGTTATTGCTGCTGTTATTCACATCCTTCTGAACTCTTTGTTTCTGCTGATGTTAATAACCCTTCAACTAGGCTGGAGTTTAACATTTTGATATTTCAAATAACTGTCGATATTTGGTGTCTCCAAGATAAGAGGAGACTAATTGATGTCCTGTTTCTGACTGCTCCATTTTTGATCGAGGCGGAGGAGCAGTGAGAGATCAGGGCCCAGGAGCGTCGTGATTGGGGCCCTGGAGAGCCGAGGGCCCAGGGACAGCACGGGCCAGCCCACACTGTGATCTATGGATAGTCGCAGCATGCGTGTGCACTAGGTCTGTGCAGCAGAGCTTGGCCCCCAGTCGTCTTGGTTAACCCTTGCCACTGGATCAAGACCTAGCTGTCAAGCCCGTGTGGTGGCTGGTGTGCAACAGCCACCCCACGTTAAAAGAATCCATGCACAGGTATCTTCCACCCTTCAGGATGTAGTTTGGGACCTAGAATGTCAAGTCCCTCATTGAAACACCTGTGAACTCATCCCTTTTTAGTGTGGAAGCAAGTCATCCTCGATACAAGGGACTGCCGAATACTAGTTACATCTTCAAAAAACTCTAAGATTTGCCAAAACGACTTCCCTTTCAGAAAACCATATTTACTCTGCCTAATCATATTACGATTTTCTAAGTGCCTTGTTACCACGTCCCTAATAATAGATTTTAGCATTTTGCCTATTACTGATGTCAGGCTAACTGGCCTATAGTTCCCTGTTTTTTCTCTTCCTCCTTTCTTAAATAATGTGGTTACGTTTGCTACCTTCCAATCCTCGGGTACTGTTCTAGAATCTAAAAACTGGTTCACTTCTGGCCTACACATGATTCTAGTCACATAGAAACATAGAAAATAGGTGCAGGAGTAGGCCATTCGGCCCTTCTAGCCCACACCGCCTGCATCTTACATGGTTGACTTTTAATGCCCACAGGGCAACCAGGAATGGGCAATAAATCCCAGCCTGCCAGCATCATCCACATCCCGAGAGCAATAATAAAATAAAACTGAGCAATCTTTAGGTAGAAAACAACGGCTCTTTTAGTGACAGTTTTTTCAACTTTCTTTTCTAACGTTGATTAACTGCAAAATGCAGACACAAGTCTTTACTACAAACTTGAGCTGTGATTTACCACTGTTGCTGTTGGATGTAAATCTTAGGAACACACAAGTAAGGAGGTAGCTAGTGTGAAGAATGTGGAAGAGCTATTATCCAATTTCTGTTCAAACACAGTACAGCCTGCTGCTGGTCATGCCTTGTCATTCTTGTTATGTATGTAAACCTGTAAATACCATGTCTAACCACCAGAGGGCTTATCCCCTGGAGTCTCAAGGGATCCCACAATCCCTTGGGAGCACCTGTATATAAGGAGGCCTCACAGGCTGGAGAGGCACTCTGAGATCTGTAATAAAGGACTACGGTCACACTTACTTTGAGCTTGCAGTATCTAGTCTAACTCTTTATTCAAGGCACAACAATTCTGATTCCAGTTTAGGCTTAAATGATTAAAGGCTGAATCTGAGCTTTAAGCACTCACAATATCTGAGCTGTTTATTTTGTTTTTAAGGGGTACCACAAAATATGTTTTGCACAAAATACTACATTGAATTTACAGGCCATTCGACCCAACAGGTCCATGCCAGTGTTTATGCTCCACACAAGCCTCCTCCCACCTTACTACCACTTCTCAATCTATCAGAATATCCTTCTATTCCTTTCCCTTCATGTACAGTACTTTTAATGTTTTTCTAACTGATCTGAGTTGCCTGGTACTTCAGTTGGGTCTGATGTTTTATCATGTTCCACTGATTCAGTTTCAGTTGTCGGCATCTATCCAGTTTGCCTTCTGTTTTAATGGATCTGATCGCTCCATGTTCCTCATTGGCCTAAGGAACCTTTATCCCTCATTTATATATTCATCTATCAGATTAACATTTTAATTCTGCTGCCCCTTTCAGAGACAACTTTAATTTGTTCGTTAGGAACCAGTGCGGAGATGAGGAGAATTGTTTTTTTACGCAGTAAGTTGTTATGATCTGGAATACTCTGCCTGAAAGAGTGCTGGAAACAGATTCAATAGGAACTTTCAATAGGGAATTAGATACATACTTGAAAATAAAAAATTCAGAGGGCTATGGGGAAAGAGCAGGGTTGAGTGGGACTATTTGGATACCTCTTTCAAAGAGCTGGCATGGGCACGATGGGCCAAATGGCTTCCTTCTGTGCTGTAAAATTCGATGATTTAAAATGTCATTCAGATTCAGGTAATCAGGATTTTGAGAATCTAATTCCAAAGGGGAGTTTGAATTTTCCATTAATTTCACTTCAGTCACTGATGAAGACACACGCTCCAATAACAAAACTAGTGTCAGTGGCTGCAAAGAGGCCCATAACATTCTAACTATAAACCAGCATGTGGCTCTGCTTTCAAATGTCAGCTCTGCTTACAGACTGTCCACTTAATCATAGAATCATAGCCGCCTTCTTGAACTGCTGTAGTCCGTGTGGTGAAGGTACTCCCACAGTGCTGTTAGGGAGGGAGTTCCATGATTTTGACCCAGCAGCGATGAAGGGACGACGATAAATTTCCAAGTCAGGATGGTATGTAACTTGGAAGGGACCTTGCAGGTGATGGTGCCCCCATGTGCCTGCTGCCCTAGTCCTTCTAGGTGGTAGAGGTTGCAGGTTTGGGAGATGCTGCCGAAGAAGCCTTGGCGAGTTGCAGCAGTGCATCTTGTAGATAGTATACACTGCAGCTACGGTGCGTCGGTGGTGAACGTTTAAGGTGGTGGATGGGGAGCCAATCAAGCGGGCTGCTTTGTCCTGGATGGTGTCGAGCCTCTTGAGTGTTGTTAGAACTGCACTCATCCAGGCAAGTGGAGAGTATTCCATTACACTCCTGACTTGTGTTTTGTAGATGTAGATGTGCCTTATAAATCCTGAAGTCGTATTTCCATTGTTTACAATGGATTACAACACACTGCCCACATATGGACACCAAGAACAACTTGCATTTATATAGTGCCTTTAACATAGTAAAACGTTCCAAGGCTCTTCACAGGAGCATTATACAGGTAGGTTTTGTATGGGTCCATCTCCGAAAGTGTCAGAGTTTTCAATGAGGCCTGAAAGCGATAGAAACCGGTTGAACCCAAACTCTGCTGCAGACATTGCACCGCAGAACTGGTGTCGGCAACTTACAGAATTTGACTGTTTTGATAGCCCAGCCATTAAGAATGGTGATTGCGTCCTCAGGATCACTTTTTCTGACACCTGTCAGCCAGAGGGACGGAGTGCACACCTGTGAAGGAACCAACCCGATTTTCAGATATTCACTGTGCCCAAGCGATCCAGTATGCCTGAATGCTGACCCAGGAAAATCTGCACCAAGATCACAGGTAAATGAGCATGGTCATTCCCCCTATCTTAATTCAACCATCCAGAAAGGCCCGACTGTCTCCCATTGCAGCATCTAATTGTTTCTTTAGGAATTCCCGATACCTCTACGCCTCTCCACCTCTTCCTCCTCCCCGCTACTTAAAACCTACCTCGTGGACCAAACTTTTGGTCACCTGTCCCTTCTTTAGCTTGGTGTCAACTTTTATCCAATAACATCCTGCAAAGCACCTTGGGATGTTTTACTACATTAAAGGTGCTATATAAATTCACGTTCTTGTTGTTGATGTTGTTAAATGATTCCAGAGTTTCTTTTAAAGTAGTATTCTGGATTAACTTTTTCTATTCCCTTAATTTATATGTCCATAAGATTATCTTGGAAATATCGCCTTTCCAGGTGGAAAGTCCTGGAACTTTTTCACCAGCTCTGTCTCAGAACTTGGACTCCTCATTGCTCTTCGCCACTCTGTCTTGGCGAACAGATTTGGGCACAGTGGTCAAGGTGTTCGTCTGATTAGAACAACTAACATCATTAAAACAGATTAACTGGCCATTATCTCCGTGCTGTTTGTGGGAGCGTGCTGTGTACGTGTAGGCTGCCGACTTTCCTACATTACAACAGTGGCTACACTTCAAAAAGCACATTGTTGGCTGTAAAGCGCTTTGGGATGTCCTGAGCAATGTTCCCTATGAACTGCGCTGTGTTCTGCGCGGCCTGTTTCTTTTAATGCGCGGTCCCTTTAAATTTTATGCGCGTGTGCGGACTTTACAATGTAAAAGCCGGTGAGTGGCCTGCGCTGGACCTTTCAGATTACTGCGCGGCCGGACTTTAATGATACCAAACAAAATCACAGCGGTATAATACTTTGTAGCCCTTTCAACACGCAATCACAGGGAGACACATTTGAGTCTGATGTTGCACGATGAAGAAATTCACATAACAATTCCTTATTTTAAATTGTGGGTCTGGGAGCAATTTTAAAAAGTCCCACCTTGTCAACATCCGAAAAACACAGGACCTGCTATTTATATCAAGCTCATTAACCTAACGAACCAATGCCGTTTACAAGGAGAAAGGCAACTCCACTCCATCGAATAGAAAAAAGGCACTTTAACAAAAACAAATCGGATTTGCAAAATATGCTACTGGTGATTTTGTTTTACTTCAACCATAAAACAGTAAAAACATTACCATTTATGGCAGTGAGCAGACCCCTATACATCACGGTGTATGAATGAACAAGAGGATAGTTCTTGGGTCACTGATGCTGCACTCAACACAGAGCCTCCTGCCACACACATGGTACCTTGTAGCTTAGATAATTTCACGCAACAGAAACGGTTAGTATTCAAAGATAGAGGGGCCGATTTTACCTCCGCCTGCCCAGCACAGAACCTCCCGGCTATAAACGCCCCGACCCGCCCCCACCCACCCGGCACTGGTCATCCCTCGGAAATAAACATCTTTCCTCGCCAATTGTAGAGTAACCAGACTCTTTGGAGGTCATTTTAACCGTGAAAAATGGGGGTGGGTTGGCTGGGATGTTAAAATTTTAAAAATCTCAACCCGACTCCAACCCGTCCACTTTTGGTTTTAACAGGTGGCACATGGGGTGAGCAAGCAAATCGCTCCAGGAGGCGGGCTAGTCATTTAAATATTATAATGATGCCACATGCCTTACATTTAACCAACCTTCCAGGTGTAACCCTGGCCGGCTGGGTTTCCTGGGCTTTGGGAAACCCGGCAGCTAAAGGGAGGCAAGGACCACTCTGTGGAAGAGGTGGTATCTACCTTTAAAGCACTGCTTGTGTGCCAAGAGGAGCGGGGGTGCTCCAAGCTTGCTTGCATCCCTGTCCACCACCGGTAACCGCCTCACCCCCTCCCGGATCCAAAGATACACCTCCCCTTGATCAGACCTCCCAGGATCAGAGTTCAGACCCCTCCCCGCTCCAACAGGGAGCCAAGTCTATCAATCAGGCTGGCTTCCGGGCGAGGAACCTGCTTGGAAAAAAAAAGATGACAGCACAGTGTGCGGCCCAAACAAAATTCCTCCCACCCCGCTCAAAAAGCCCGCCCCAGTCAAGATCGGGGCCTTTATGACCCGATTGGAGTAACAGCCTTAATTCCCAGCTTCAATATTTTCTAAGTATTAAACGAAAATGAAAGAAAAACCACACAATTGTTGTACCCAATGTTGCTCGCAGCAGTGTCCAGATGACTCCTTATGGCTTGGAGGGTGAGCGACCCTACGGAAACCAGACATGCAGGCAGCTAGAGCAGCCCATGGGATTTACCCGCTTCCATCCCATGGGTTGCGATGTTAACCTGCTCTTCTGAGCAGGCGACTGCAGGACACCCACTGGAAGGCAGCGGGGTCCTTCCTTAAATAGGCAGATCGGGCTCTGATAATGTCATCATGGCCCAACAGCCAAATTAACCCGAGGCCTTCGTGGGGGAGCTGTTGTGATCTCCATGTTAGGCCAACCTGGAGCCGGGGCCAGAAAGGCCCCAGAAATGAAAGTAGATTTTATTACTATTTAGTTTCCATGTGGGCAGGATGAGCAGGAGTGCTCCTCCGGGCCCCACAAGGAAATCTTAGGCATTAGCCATGGCTCAGTTGGTAGCACTCTTGCATTGGAGTCAGAAGGTTGTGGGTTGAAGTCCCAACCCAGAGACTTCAGCACAAAATCCAGGCTAAGACTCCAGTGCAGTACTGTGTGTAAAATTGGATCACATTTCCTACATTACAACAGTGACTGCATTTCATTTGTTGTGAAGTGCTTTGAGATGTCCTGAGGTTGTGAAAGGTCCCATAAACAGCAATCTGATGATGACCAGATAATCTGTTCTCGTGAAGTTGGTTGCGGGATAAATATTGGTCTTTAACTAGTGCTATGGAATCTCTTACACCCACCTGAGGGGGCACACACGGCCTCGGTTTAACGTCTCATCTGAAAGACAGCACCTGTGACAGTGCAGCACTCCCTCAGTACTACACTGGAGTGCCAGCCTGGATTATGTGCTCAAGTCATTGGAGTGGGGCTGAGAACCCATAATCTTCTGACTCAGAAAAGAGAGTGCTACCACTGAGCCACAGCTGACACAGTTTAGTATTGTTTGTATTGAATGAGCTCCACCGGTACACTCGCGGCCTTCCGTGAGAGGTGCGCACCGGAAGGACTGGGGTACATCATTGCAACCGGGACCAACATTTTAATTTAATTTGATTTGTCAAGGTTCCCTTTAATGTTTGTTAGTTAATTTGTGCCCTTACAAAAGCGGGCAATCGTATTAACGTTTTACCAAAATAGTTGTACTGAATGAGCAACTAGAATCTGCATAATTCCTGTTCAATCAATGTTTGACTTTAATTCCGAGTCGCATCCCACTGTACTTTTTGATGAATATGAGTGTGTACTTCACCATGGTAGATGGCAGATCATTCTTCATTAATATAAGGGCAAACTACTCTCAGATAAAGATTTGTAATATAATGGTACTTCCTAATTTATGGTAATGGGTACCTTACAGAAGAAAAATTGTATCTGAATCAATCCTCGGGAACAAGTTGTGAGGGGTTACAGCTCTCCGTAAAGCCTGAATCTCATGGCCACTGTGCTGCTTCTTTTCCCATTGTTGATAGCAAGCCAGACATTACATGGTGCAGAGCCTTGAGGCAGACAGTCTGGCTGTAACACTCCCAGTTACCATAGAATCCCACTGCTCAAGGAACCTTGCAGCACCACACTGCAGCACTGCTGCTAGCTTTGTTGCATAGCAACAGTGCTACCCACTTTGCTGATTACTTGAATGAAAGCGAGAAAGAGAGAGAGAGAGAGAGAGAGAAAGAACTTGCATTTATACAGCATCTTTTACAACCTCAGGACATCCCAAAGCGCTTTATAGCCAATTAAATACTTCTGAAGTGTTAGTCACCGTTGTAATATAGGAAACACGCACCTGCGTCTGCGCACATACAGAGGCTGAACTCCAGGACATAGTCGAATTATTTACTGAGGCGTACGAAAGCATGGGCCTTACGCTAAACATCCGAAAAACAAAGGTCCTCTACCAGCCTGTCCTCGCCGCACAGCACTGCCCCCCAGTCATCAAGATTCACGGCGCGGCCCTGGACAATGTGGACCATTTCCCATACCTCGGGAGCCTTTTATCAACAAAAGCAGACATTGATGAGGAGATTCAACACCACCTCCTGTGAGCCAGTGCAACCTTCGACCATCTAAGGAAAAGAGTGTTCGAAGATCAGGCCCTCAAATCTACCACCAAGCTCATGGTCTACAGGGCTATAGTAATACCCGCCCTCCTGTTCAGCCACCTAAGGACTCATTCTAAGAGTGGAAGCAAGTCTTCCTCAATTCCAAGGGACTGCTTATGATGATGATGAGTAGGAAACACGGCAGCCAATTTGCGCACTCCAAGATCCCACTAACGGCAATGTGACGATGACCCAGATAATCTGTTTTAATGATGTTGGTTGAGGGATAAATATTGGCCAGAGCACCGAAGATAACTCCTCTGCTCTTCTTCAAAATAGTGGGATCTTTTACATCCACCTGAGAGGGCAGACGGGGCCTCGGTTTAATCTGAAAGGCAGCAACTTCAACAGTGCAGCTCTCCCTCGGTACTGCACTGGGGATATATATGTGGCTGGTTGGAGTCATGCCTGGTGTTAAAATCTGCTGCCGTAATGACAGTAGAGGGAGCAACCCCTGGTTGATGAATGCTCATTGCTGGGTGACGGTGAATTAACCTGGACACCTCCAGAAAGGGCCAACTCCTACGGGCAAGCGAGCAACTGGAGGAGGGGAACGGGATCCTGGATGGAGGAAATACTGTCAAAAGGCGGATGGGATAATTCTTGAATTAGCTAACAGTACACACAAACTGCAAACTGCGAGCCAGCTGCAGTACAGAACAAGTCGTTGAAAGAGCGACTGGGGACACACAACACCAGGGTTGTAAAGAGATGTGGAGGACCGTCACCATCACTGGAGCTCTGGCCAATGGCGATGATGAGCTTTATTTGTACAGGTAATAACTGAGCACAAAATGGCTCAAACCCAAAAGCCTGTTCGGCCGGACTTTCAGTAACCTATTTTGCGATCAATGGATCCTGTGACCTTCCTTTAGGCTTTCAATGACTCAGCATTTTGCGGGATGTCGAGAAATCTCTGGCCAATCCCCCAAAATGGAAAAAAAAACGTTGAGATTTAGTGGTGTAAGCTGCTGCAGCGAAGATGTGAGGTACAAGCCAAGAACATCTGCTCAATCCAGTGAACCTGTAACCCACGTGGGAATTCCTGCCCGACTTCTGCTAATTCAGCATTCCTGCAGGAGCATCTCTTACTGGCACACAGGCCAACTTGGATCAGAAACTAAGTGCAGTCGCACTGCCTCAAACGTAAATGTTCTGTCGCCATCTCAGGATGACTCAGGATAAAAGCTCATTCGAGGCACAATATCAATTTCCTTTTCCTAACAATCAGCAGCAGATTATTGAGGTTGTGTGAAATTAAATATTCCTTCATCTACTAGAGCAAGCAGAAAGGTAGAATTAGCTGCAGAAGCATTTTTCATTCAACAATAGTAGCACTAACAAAATAAATAATTTACATCATAGTTACAGCACAAAAACTGGCCATTCGGCACAACTGCTCTATGCTGGTGTTCATGCTCCACACAAGCCTCCTTCCACTCTCCTTCATCTCACGCTATCAGCATATCCTTCTATTCCTTTCTCCTCAAGTTTTTATCTTGCATGGTCTTCGGCTTGGGAATCCCTGGCCCAAGACCGCCCAAAGTGGAGGAAGAACATCTAGGAGGGCGCTGAGCACCTCAAGTCCCATCGCCGAGAATAAGCAGAAATCAAGCGTAGACAGCGAAAGGAGCTCCCCGAATACCCTTTCCTTCAACCACTGCCTGCCCCACCTGTGACAGAGACTGTAATTCCCGCATTGGACTCCTCAGTCACCTGATATCTCACTTTTAGAGTGGAAGCAAGTCATCCTCGACTCCGAGGGACTGCCTATGATGATGATGATGATGATGATGATCTTGCATCCTCTTAAATGCTTCTATCCTAACCAGCTCAACCCTGCCTTGAGGTAGCGAGTTCCACATTATAACCACTATCTGGGTAAAGATGTTACTCTTGAATTTTCTACTGGATTTATTAGTGACTATCTTATATTTATGGCCATTTCACAACCCTTACAGTCAATGAAGTACTTTTGAAGTGTAGTCACTGTTGTATGAAATGCGGCAGCTAATTTGTGCACTGCAAAGTCCCACAAACAGCAATGTGATAATGACCAGATTTTAGTGATGTTGGTTGAGGGATAAATAATGGCCAGGCCACCAGGGAGAACTCCCTTGCTTTTCTTCAGAATAGTGTCACAGGATCTTTTATGTCCACCTGAGAGGGCAGACGGGCCCTCGGTTTAACGTCTCATCTGAAAGATGGCACCTCCGACAGTGGAACACTCCCTCAATACTGCACTGGTTTTGTCAGCCTAGATTATGCGCACAAGTCTCTGAACCAACAACTTTCTGACTGAGAGGCAAGAATGCTACCAACTGAGCCAAACGAACACCAGTTATTTGGGCATTAGCCAGAGATACATTGCCTGTATTCCACCATATTTAATTTTGGTAAAGATATATACAACTATCATTTTAACTCTAGCAGCATTGAAGTTGTCTGAAGTAAAGGTCCAAATTTCCCTCTGTCACAAGACAAAAACTCTGCGTTTGTCACAGCACACTCCTACAGAAGGATATTTTAGGCCCTAGGTTTAATATTGGCTGGACTAGCTAATCCTAACTGAAGTGGTGACAGGAGTCTGCGGGTGTCCTTAGTGTCCCTGGGTGAGGGAGCATTAAAATTGGTCAAGGTTCCTGCTCCTGATTGCCATCTGGTGGGCCCTTCTGAAAAGGGCATGTGCTCAGACATTGGGCGTGGTCATTATCAAGCCTAGTGGTGAATAGATTCTCATCTCAGATCACACATGTAGAATTGGCATTTTGGAAAGGTGCTAGAGAGCTGTAAGCACTAATGAAATGGTAACCCACATGAGCCTCTTCTTTTAGAGAAGGAGTGAAGGAAGGGTGGGGGGGGAGGGGAGGGCGGAGGAGAACATTTCCAATCTGGCAGCCAGTGACTAACTGATGTAAAGCCACTGAGGAATATAGAATCATAGAATCATAGGTTCCGATATTTATGGGGAGGGTTTGGGGAAGGCTGAAAACGGCCGAAGAGCCCAGTGAGGCCAGGGACCTGGAGGTCCTGCCAAATTTAACGGCAGGAATTCATTAACATTTTTCTTGCATTATCGCCTGGCAGTTGGCCAAATTGAGAGGCTGACCGGCTGCTGGCGGGAAAAGCAGCGGCAGGAGGCTGCAGCCGGGAACTATTGGGGACGGTCTCCGACAATCAGGAGTGGGGGAAGATTGGGGAGAGAGGCCATCGGGGCTTGGAGGGGTGGGAGAAGGAGGGGGGGGGGGGAGGGCGGGAGAGAGGTGGGTCGCAATTGGGAAGGCTGGGGAGAGTGAGGCCGAAGGCTTCCTTCAGGGCTTTGGGGTTGCACTCCTGCTCTACTCTGGCCCACAAGGAGTGCTATAAAAGGCACTGATCTTCTTGAGCTGGCACCTCCCACCTCCCTTTCGCTGCCGGGTTTCCCGAGCTCTGGGAAACCCGGCCAGCAACTGCTAAATTTAAATCGGGCTCCCAATTGCACTGTGGCAGCCCAATTTAAATATGTTAATGAAGCATACCGCCTCTCCACCATGGGTCACTCGGACGTCACAAAACCCGTTGTGGTACAAATGGTAATGGGTGCATATACAGGTTGGGGTCCGGTTCCCCGTTTTTACGTTTTTACATTTTTACCCCCTACCCCCCCGCCCCGACCCTCTCCCACCATCATGGGGGGGTGGGTAATAGCAAGTCCATAGAATCATAAAATCATGCAGCACAGAAGGAGGCCATTCAGCCTATCGTGCCAGTGCCTGCTCTTGAAAAGATTTATCTAATTAGTCCCACTCCCCTGCTCTTTCCCCATTACCCTGCCAAATTGTTCTTTTTCAAGTGTTCATCCAAATACCTTTTAAAAGTTGCTATTGAATCTGTTTCCGCCACCCTTTCAGGTATTGCATTCCAGAACATAGCAACTCGCTGCGTAGAAAAAAATTCTCATCTTCCCTCTGGTTCTTTTGCTGATTATCTTAAATCTGTGTCCTCTGGTTACCGACCCTCCTGCCAGTGGAAACAATTTCTCCCTATATACTCTTATCAAAACCCTTCATAATTTTGTACACCTTTATTACCTCTCCCCTTAACCTTATGTGCTCTGAGGAGAACAACCCCAGTAGCAGATTATGTTTTACAACTGCGACCTCTCCTTTATTCAGATTCTGAGTGGACAGCACTTTTTTTGAGCAAGTGTCTTTCCTGTTACGTAAGGTCGGGGAGCGTTTGTTTTTCCCATCAGGCCGGCCTGTGTACACGTGTTTAGGGTAGACTCGTGTATCTGCTGGAGGCAGCAGCCCAGATGCAGATCACTGGCTCTGAGTCAGAGTTCAGGCATGTGGAATGGATCCCAGGGACTGATTTAATGCTCAACTTACAGCAGCAACTCAAACTGGCCACATTTGAGTCTGAAGGAGAAACTAAACCCCATAGCACTTGGAGTCGGCTAGGTAAACAATGACTGGAGTTCGGCAACATCTTAACCATGAATCATTTTGACAACCACAAACTGCATATTTCACAATGTGAATGAATTGTTTGGTTAGCCAAGCAGAAATTCAGACTTAATGCTATTTGGGTTCATTTCCAGGTGTGCATTTTAATTCTCAATGGCCATTGGCTGTCAGAGACATTGTTCCCATGGCAACATACCTGGAGACTGCAAACAGGTAGATCCACTGGGATTTTCTTGACAAAACAACCAAAATCTAGTGCAGGTAATTGATACTCGTCCTATTTTAAACTCCTCCCGATCAGGTTAAACAGTTAGCGACTGTTTGTTGATTTGTCATGTTGCTTGATCGACATCCAGTACTGGATGAGCAGAACTATCCTCCAATTAAACGCTGGGATGACCGAAGCCATTGTCTTCAGACCCCGCCACAAACTTCATTTCCTCACCACCAATTCGATCGGTCTACCCTGACCACTGTCTAAGGCTGAACCAGAGCATTTGCAACCTTGGCGCTTATTTATCCCTAAGCTGAGCTTCCGACCCCATATCGCCCGCATCACCAAGACCATCTACTTCAAACTCCATAACATCGTCCATCTTCGCCCCTGACCCTTTTTGTCCCTTCAAGTATTTATCCAATTCCCTTTGGAAAGTTACTATTGAATCTGCTTCCATCGCTCTTTCAGGCAGCGCATTCCAGATCATAACATCTCGTTGCATAAAATCATTTCTGCTCATCTCTCCTCTGGTTCTTTTGCCAATTACATTAAATCTGTGTCTTCTGGTTTCCGAACCTGCTGCCAGTGGAAACAGTTAATCCTTATTTACTCCATCAAAACCCTTCATGATTTTGAATACCTCTATTAAATCTCACCATAACCTTTTCAGGTTTTTAGTTACACACATTGTGGACAAGATAAGTAAAGGAGGCGGGAAAATTTGATTCATCATCCTTTGCGATGCCTGTTGTTGCTCACTGTTGTCATCCAACACAAGTATCTGTTGACCATCATGCGAAACAAGACAGTTTGCAACAAGACAATCTTGAGCAGTGGTGCAACAGGGAGGGATTCAAATTCCTGGGGCATTGGAACCGGTTCTGGGGGAGGTGGGACCAGTACAAACCGGACAGTCTGCACCTGGGCAGGACCGGAACCAATGTCCTAGGGGGAGTGTTTGCTAGTGCTGTTGGGGAGGAGTTAAACTAATATGGCAGGGGGATGGGAACCAATGCAGGGAGACAGAGGGAAACAAAAAGGAGGCAAAAGCAAAAGACAGAAAGGAGATGAGGAAAAGTGGAGGGCAGAGAAACCCAAGGCAAAGAACAAAAAGGGCCATTGTACAGCAAAATCTAAAAGGGCAAAGGGTGTTAAAAAAAACAAGCCTGAATGCTTTGTGTCTTAATGCAAGGAGTATCCGCAATAAGGTGGATGAATTAACTGTGCAAATAGATGTTAACAAATATGATGTGATTGGGATTACGGAGACGTGGCTCCAGGATGATCAGGGCTGGGAACTCAACATCCAGGGGTATTCAACATTCAGGAAAGATAGAATAAAAGGAAAAGGAGGTGGGGTAGCATTGCTGGTTAAGGAGGAAATTAAGGCAATAGTTCGGAAGGACATTAGCTTGGATGATGTGGAATCTATATGGGTAGAGCTGCAGAACACCAAAGGGCAAAAAACGTTAGTGGGAGTTGTGTACAGACCTCCAAACAGTAGTAGTGATGTTGGGGAGGGCATCAAACATGAAATTAGGGGTGCGTGCAATAAAGGTGCAGCAGTTATAATGGGTGACTTTAATATGCACATAGATTGGGCAAACCAAACTGGAAGCAATACGGTGGAGGAGGATTTCCTGGAGTGCATAAGGGATGGTTTTCTAGACCAATATGTCGAGGAACCAACTAGGGGGGGAGGCCATCTTAGACTGGGTGTTGTGTAATGAGAGAGGATTAATTAGCAATCTCGTTGTGCGAGGCCTCTTGGGGAAGAGTGACCATAATATGGTGGAATTCTGCATTAGGATGGAGAATGAAACAGTTAATTCAGAGACCATGGTCCAGAACTTAAAGAAGGGTAACTTTGAAGGTATGAGGCGTGAATTGGCAAGGATAGATTGGCGAATGATACTGAAGGGGTTGACTGTGGATGGGCAATGGCAGACATTTAGAGACCGCATGGATGAACTACAACAATTGTACATTCCTGTAAGGCGTAAAAATAAAAAAGGGAAGGTGGCTCAACCATGGCTATCAAGGGAAATCAGGGATAGTATTAAAGCCAAGGAAGTGGCATACAAATTGGCCAGAAATAGCAGCGAACCCGGGGACTGGGAGAAATTTAGAACTCAGCAGAGGAGGACAAAGGGTTTGATTAGGGCAGGGAAAATCGAGTACGAGAAGAAGCTTGCAGGGAACATTAAGACGGATTGCAAAAGTTTCTATAGATATGTAAAGAGAAAAAGGTTAGTAAAGACAAACGTAGGTCCCCTGCAGTCAGAATCAGGGGAAGTCATAACGGGGAACAAAGAAATGGCGAACCAATTGAACAAGTACTTTGGTTCGGTATTCACTAAGGAGGACACAAACAACCTTCCGGATATAAAAGGGGTCGGAGGGTCTAGTAAGGAGGAGGAACTGAGGGAAATCCTTATTAGTCGGGAAATTGTGTTGGGGAAATTGATGGGATTGAAGGCCGATAAATCCCCAGGGCCTGATGGACTGCATCCCAGAGTACTTAAGGAGGTGGCCTTGGAAATAGTGGATGCATTGACAGTCATTTTCCAACATTCCATTGACTCTGGATCAGTTCCTATGGAGTGGAGGGTAGCCAATGTAACCCCACTTTTTAAAAAAGGAGGGAGAGAGAGTTATCGGAATTATAGACCGGTCAGCCTGACATCGGTATTGGGTAAAATGATGGAATCAATTATTAAGGATGTCATAGCAGTGCATTTGAAAAGAGGTGACATGATAGGTCCAAGTCAGCATGGATTTGTGAAAGGGAAATCATGCTTGACAAATCTTCTGGAATTTTTTGAGGATGTTTCCAGTAGAGTGGACAAGGGAGAACCAGTTGATGTGGTATATTTGGACTTTCAGAAGGCTTTCGACAAGGTCCCACACAAGAGATTAATGTGCAAAGTTAAAGCACATGGGATTGGGGGTAGTGTGCTGACATGGATTGAGAACTGGTTGTCAGACAGGAAGCAAAGAGTAGGAGTAAATGGGTACTTTTCAGAATGGCAGGCAGTGACTAGTGGGGTACCGCAGGGTTCTGTGCTGGGGCCCCAGCTGTTTACACTGTACATTCATGATTTAGACGAGGGGATTAAATATAGTATCTCCAAATTTGCGGATGACACTAATTTGGGTGGCAGTGTGAGCTGCGAGGAGGATGCTATGAGGCTGCAGAGCGACTTGGATAGGTTAGGTAAGTGGGCAAATGCATGGCAGATGAAGTATAATGTGGATAAATGTGAGGTTATCCACTTTGGTGGTAAAAACAGAGAGACAGACTATTTTCTGAATGGTGACAGATTAGGAAAAGGGGAGGTGCAGAGACCTGGGTGTCATGGTACATCAGTCACTGAAGGTTGGCATGCAGGTACAGCAGGCGGTTAAGAAAGCAAATGGCATGTTGGCCTTCATAGCGAGGGGATTTGAGTACAGGGGCAGGGAGGTGTTGCTACAGTTGTACAGGACCTTGGTGAGGCCACACCTGGAGTATTGTGTACAGTTTTGGTCTCCTAACCTGAGGAAGGACATTCTTGCTATTGAGGGAGTGCAGCGAAGGTTCACCAGACTGATTCCCGAGATGGCGGGACTGACCTATCAAGAAAGACTGGATCAACTGGGCTTGTATTCACTGGAGTTCAGAAGAATGAGAGGGGACCTCATAGAAACATTTAAAATTCTGATGGGTTTAGACAGGTTAGATGCAGGAAGAATGTTCCCAATGTTGGGGAAGTCCAGAACCAGGGCTCACAGTCTAAGGATAAGGGGTAAGCCATTTAGGACCGAGATGAGGAGGAATTTCTTCACCCAGAGAGTGGTGAACCTGTGGAATTCTCTACCACAGAAAGTTGTTGAGGCCAATTCACTAAATATATTCAAAAAGGAGTTAGATGAAGTCCTTACTACTAGGGGGATCAAAGGGTATGGTGAGAAAGCAGGAATGGGGTACTGAAGTTGCATGTTCAGCCATGAACTCATTGAATGGCAATGCAGGCTAGAAGGGCCGAATGGCCTACTCCTGCACCTATTTTCTATGTTTCTATGTTTCTATGTATCAACTTTTTTCATTTTGTAAAATGAAGTTCAGCGTCTCTGGCCTTGAAGTTCCACTGTGCAGTATTAATGTATGAGCACTTAACCTCCTCATGGAAAATTCCTTCCTTGACAGAGATATTAATCCGTTTCAAATTTTTGTAGTAGCTTGATACAACCAAGTGGCTTGCTAGGCCACTTCAGAGGGCAGTTGAGAGTTAACCACGTAAGTGTGGGACTGGAGTCACATATAGGCCCAGACCTGGTAAATACGGCAGGTTTCTTTCCTAAAGGACATTAGCAAACTAGTTGATTTTTCTTTACGACCATACAACAGTTTCATGGTAACTTTTTATTAATTACACAAAAAAAATGAATTCAAACTGCCATGGTAAGATTTGCACTCATTACACTGCCATGCCCGAGGTACAGCAGGCAAAGGAATTTCACACAATGTACACCGGGCCACCCGTTTCTTGCCTGAAAAATGCCAGCTGGCAATTGAAAATTGGGAAGGGGCTCAGCCCAAGGATCACCTGATGTAGTTTTCAGGGGGACCTGTAAGTGAACGAACAGCCCGCCTACCTGAAACATGTCTGAGGCTGCTCAAGTAGGCAGGCTAGGGGGCCTCCATTGCTTGTATCGTGCATACTCTGCCCCTTCATACCAGGCGTCGAGTGGCCTGACCGGCGGCCCTTGGAGTGACCCAAGAGTGACCCTTGGAGTGACCCAAGAGTGACCCTTGGAAAATGGTCCAGTTCATTTTTATTTTTCCGGGGCTAGGAGGAGTGCCGCTCCAAAATAACCTCCGGTCCACTGTCAGGCTCATCTGAAGCCGACCTCCCTGATCTGCCGGGAGCTGGTCTATTTCCCGCCCTCCCACAACTGGCAAGCTGCAGTGGGATGGCCACTTGACAGTCACACGAGGCCCGAACCGACAATGGCTGCATCCTCCCGATAAAATAAAAAATAAATGAAGTGTGTGCCTAATGGCTGAATGGGTAAATGTAGATTCGATGTGATTCTGTACAGCTCAGTAGCGGTGTGCTACTGAGCCATACACATCTGGAAAGCCTAAGGTTCGATCCCTGGTTTATGCAGAGATGGTTTATTTCTGGGTCAGGGAAGAAGGAAAAAGAGTCAAGGCTCCAACTCCTGACTGCTGATGGGAGAAGAACCCAATCCTGGTGCACATCTCGCACTGAAAAGGAAAGACTTGCATTTATATAGCACCTGTCACAACTTTAGCAAGTCCCAATTACAGCCAATTAAGTACTTTTGAAATGCAGTCGCTGCTGTAATGTAGAAAACGCGGCAGCCAATTTGTGCACAGCAAGCTCCCACAAACAGCAATGCAATAATGACTAGGCATTGGGTTGAGGGATAAATACTGACGGATGGCACAGATGGGTGTGTTGCACGGGTAGGAGTGTTGCATGGGCGGTTGGAATGGACGGGTGGGTGGCAAGGGCGGCTGGATGGTGTGGGCAGGTGGATCAGGTGGGTGGCATGGGCGCTGCACCAACTTCATGCCCATATAGGTTGGCAGTCAACGATCAGCCTCACTCTGTCCTCTAGAGGCCCTGGGTTTTAAAGTATCTGCATGTGTTTAGTTCTATTTTCTACTTTTTAACTTTGTCTTGTTCGAACCTCACTGAGTGCTTCCCAGTTGATGAAAGAGACAAAGAAACAGGCCCCAGGACCGGGTGGTCATAACTCAAACATTCTTGACATAGTGTTTCCAATTCATCAAAGCCAACAAATCTCGAAGGTATGAGAACTTACAGCGTGCAATGAGAAAATGCCAATTAGCTGATCAGGTTTCTGTGCTCTCAGTGCTGTCATTGACTTTGTCCAACCTATTTCCTCTCCTGAGGGCACGTTATACCTGAATCCTCCTTGATCCTCAAAGACTATTGGCTAAAACTCTGGAATATGCACCTCACTAGCCAACCCAGTCTTGCTGCCTTTTATAGACAAGCCCCCTCCCTGACCCCAGTGGGGATTGTAATTCCCAATACAAGTTGTTGTCCCAGAATTTCAGAAACCAATCTCCTGTAGCTCCAGTTCTCAGAGTACGGTTCATGGTTACTCTTTATCTCCGGTGTCTGTAAACTGCTTTGGGATGTCCTGAGATCGTGAAAGGTGCTATATAAATGCAAGTCTTCCTTTCTTCCTTCCAAAGCTGTGATGAGGATGCACTAAAACTTAGCAGAAAGACTCAGCAATCTTTAAGACGAATTTAGTGTATTTATGTTCATACGCAAAGTACTAAACATAAAAGTCATATCAAGCCTCTCTGATTGGCTCTTTGTAATTTGCCTTTAGATTCAGCAGAAATCATTGATACTTTTTTTCATGCATTCATTCCATTATTTATTATTGTCTCCATTTGGTACGAACCTCAGGAGTTGTTAGTGCTTGAGCAAGGTGTATATAGAATTATATCGCATCTACTGCACAGAAACAGGCCATTCGGCCCAACTAGTCTATGTCGGTGTTTATATTCCACATGAGCCTCCTCTCACTCTAATGACGTCTTCCCACCTTTCCTCCTGTATTCCTCTATTCCTTTGGCCCTGAAGTATGCATCAAGCCTCCCCTTAAATGAGTCAATGTTATAGAAACATAGAAACATAGAAAATAGATGCAGGAGTAGGCCATTCAGCCCTTCGAGCCTACACCACCATTCAATAAGATCATGGCTGATCATTCCCTCAGTACCGCTTTCCTGCTTTCTCTCCATATCCCTTGATCCCCTTAGCTGTAAGGGCCATATCTAACTCCCTCTTGAATATATCCAATGAACTGGCATCAACAACTCTCTGCAGCAGGGAATTCCACAGGTTAACAACTCTGAGTGAAGAAGTTTCTCCTCATCTCAGTCATGAATGAAGAAGTTTCTCCTCATCTCAGTCATTATCCTAAGTCTGTGTCCCCTGGTTCTGGACTTCCCCAACATCGGGAACATTCTACCTGCATCTAACCTGTCCCGTCCCGTCAGAATCTTGAATGTTTCTATGAGATCCCCTCTTATCCTTCCAAACTCCAATGTATAAAGACCCAGTTGATCCAGTCTCTCCTCATATGTCAGTCCAGCCATCCCGAGAATCAGTCTGGTGAACCTTTGCTGCCTCCCTCAATAGCAAGAACGTCCTTCCTCAGATTAGGAGACCAAAACTGAACACAATATTCCAGGTGAGGCCTCACCAAGGCCCTGTACAACTGCAGTAAGACCTCCCTGCTCCTATACTCAAAACCCCTAGCTATGAAGGCCAACATACCAGTTGCCTTCTTCACTGCCTGCTGTACCTGTATGCCAACTTTCAATGACTGATGAAGCATGACACCCAGGTCTCGTTGCACCTCCCCTTTTCCTAATCTACCGCCATTCAGATAATATTCTGTCTTCGCGTTTTTGCCCCCAAAGTGGATAACCTCACATTTATCCACATTATACTGCATCTGCCATGCATTTGCCCACTCACCTAACCTGTCCAAGTTACCCTGCAGACTCTTAGCGTCCCGCTCACAGCTCACACCGCCAGTTTAGTGTCATCTGCAAACTTGGAGATATTACACTCAATTCCTTCATCTAAATCATTGATGTATATTGTAAAGAGCTGGGGTCCCAGCACTGAGCCCTGCGGCACTCCACTAGTCACTGCCTGCCATTCTGAAAAGGACCCGTTAATCCCGACTCTCTGCTTCCTGTCTGCCAACCAGTTCTCTATCCATGTCAGTATATTACCCCCAATACCATGTGCTTTGATTTTGCACACCAATCTCTTGTGTGGGACCTTGTCAAAAGCCTTTTGAAAGTCCAAATACACCACATCCACTGGTTCTCCCTTGTCCACTCTACTAGTTACATCCTCAAAAAATTCCAGAAGATTTGTCAAGCATGCTGACTTGGACCGATCCTGTCACTGCTTTCCAATTGCGCTGCTATTTCATCCTTAATAATTGATTCCAACATTTTCCCCACTATCGATGTCAGGCTAACCAGTCTATAATTACCCGCTTTCTCTCTCGCTCCCTTTTTAAAAAGTGGTGTACATTAGCTACCCTCCTGTCCATAGGAACTGAACCAGAGTCGATAGTCTGTTGGAAAATGATTATCAATGCATCCACTATTTCTAGGGCCACTTCCTTAAGTACTCTGGGATGCAGACTATCAGGCCCTGGGGATTTATCGGCCTTCAATCCCATCAATTTCCCGAACACAATATCCTTCAGTTTCTCCTTCTCACTAGACCCTCGATCCCCCAGTACTTCCAGAACGTTATTTGTGTCTTCCTTCGTGAAGACAGAACCAAAGTACTTGTTCAATTGGTGTGCCATTTCTTTGTTCCCCATTATAAATTCACTTGAATCCGACTGCAAGGGACCTACGTTTGTCTTCACTAATCTTTTTCTCTTCACATAGCTATAGAAGCTTTTGCAGTCAGTTTTTATGTTCCTGGCAAGCTTCTTCTCGTACTCTATTTTCCCCCTCTTAATTAAACCCTGTGTCCTCCTCTGCTGAATTCTAAATTTCTTCCAGTCCTCAGGTTTGCTGCTTTTTCTGGCCAATTTATATGCCTCTTCCTTGGATTTAACACTATCCTTAATTTGCCTTGTTAGCCACGGTTGAGCCACCTTCCCAGTTTTATTTTTACTCCAGACAGGGCTGTACAATTGCTGAAGTTCATCCATGTGATCTTTAAATGTTTGCCATTGCCTATCCACCGTCAACCCTTTAAGTATCATTTGCCAGTCTACCCTAGCCAATTCACGCCTCAAACCATCAAAGTTACCTTTCCTTAAGTTCAGGACCCTAGTTTCTGAATTAATTGTGTCACTCTCCATCTTAATAAAGAATTCTACCATGTTATGGTCACTCTTCCCCAAGGGGTCTCGCACAACAAGATTGCTAATTAGTCCTTTCTCATTACACATCACCCAGTCTAGGATGGCCAGATCCCTAGTTGGTTCCTCGACATATTGGTCTAGAAAACCATTCCTAATACACTCCAGGAAATCCTCCTTCACCGCCTTGCTACCAGTTTGGTTAGCCCAATCAATATGTAGATTAAAGTCACCCATGATAACTGCTGTACCTTTATTGCATACATCTCTAATTTCTTGTTTGATGCATCCCCAACCTTACTAGTACTATTTGGTGGTCTGTACACAACTCCCACTAGCGTTTTCTGCCCTTTGGTATTCCGTAGCTCCACCCATACTGATTCCACATCATCCAAGCTAATGTCCTTTTTTACTGTTGCATTAATTTCCTTTTTAACCAGCAATGCCACCCCGCCTCCGTGTCCTTTCTGTCTATCCTTCCTAAATGTTGAATACCCCTGGATGTTGAGTTCACAGCCTTGGTCACCCTGGAGCCATGTCTCCGTGATGCCAATTACATCATACCCATTAACTGCTATCTGCGTAGTTAATTCGTCCACCTTATTCCGAATACTCCTCGCATTGAGGCACAGAGCCTTCAGGCTTGTCTTTCTAACACACTTTGCCCCTTTAGAATTTTGCTGTAATGTGGCCCTTTTTGCCTTAGGTTTCTCTGCCCTCCACTTTTACTTTTCTTCTTCTTTCTATCTTTTGCTTCTGTCCCCATTCTACTTCCCTCTGTCTCCCTGCATAGGTTCCCATTCCCCTGCCATATTAGTTTAACTCCTCCCCAACAGCACTAGCAAACACTCCTCCTAGGACATTGGTTCCAGTCCTGTCCAGGTGCAGACCATCCGGTTTGTACTGGTCCCACCTTCCCCAGAACCGGTTCCAATGTTCCAGGAATTTGAATCCCTCCCCTCTGCACCACTCCTCAAGCCACGTATTCATCTGAGCTATCCTGCGATTCCTACTCCGACTAGCACTGATAGCAATCCTGAGATTACTACTTTTGAGGTCCTACTTTTTAAATTTAGCTCCTAGCTCCCTAAATTCGTCTTGTAGGACATCATCCCATTTTTTACCTATATCGTTGGTACCTATATGCACCATGACAACTGGCTGTTCACCCTCCCTTTTCAGAATGCCCTGCACCCACTCCGAGACATCCTTGACCCTTGCACCAGGGAAGCAACATACCATCCTGGAGTCTCGGTTGCGACTGCAGAAACGTCTATCTATTCCCTTTACAATTGAATCCTCTATCACTATAGCTCTCCCACTCTTTTTCCTGCCCTCCTGTGCAGCAGAGCCACCCACGGTGCCATGAACTTGGCTGCTGCTGCCCTCCCCTGATGAGTCATCCCCCCAACAATACCCAAAGCGATGTATCTGTTTTGCAGAGATGACCGCAGGGAACCCCTGCACTACCTTCCTTGCACTGCTCTTCCTGTTGGTCACCCATCCCCTATCTGGCTGTGTACCCTTTACCTGCGGTAAGACCAACTCACTAAACATGCTATTCACGTCATTCTCAGCATCGTGGATGCTCCAGAGTTCATCCACCCGCAGCTCCAGTGCCACAATGCGGTCCGTCAGGAGCTGCAGGCGGATGCACTTCCCGCATATGTAATCGTCAGGAACACCGGAAGCGTCCCTGACTTCCCACATAGTACAGGAGGAGCATAACACATGTCCGAGCTCTCCTGCCATGACTTAACCCTTAGATTAACTTAATTTGGCAACAACAATGCTAAAGGTTACTTACTGATAAAGAAAAGAAAAAGAAAAACTACTTACCAATCAGCAGCCAATCATTTACCCCCTTGGCTGTGACGTCACCTTTCAATTTCTTTCTACTTTTTTTGCCTCCCTGCTGCAGCTGCAATGGCTGGCCTCCCGACGACGCTCGAACTCCCGAACTCCCTCTGCTCTGCTTCAACCACTCCATGTGGCAATGAATTCCACATCAGAAACATAATGGGGCTGATGTCCTTCTCCCCCGCACCTAGGCACATGGATCTCCAGTTCTAGGTATTAATTTTGGCCAGTGTTCCCCAGGCGCAGGTCTCACCCCTTGACAAGGCCCAGCACCTGAACCTCGGAGAGAAGAGTCCGCCTGCAGCAGTGGTGCTGGCCATCAGCTGCTAGGCCTTCTGGCTTCTGGTCAAATACAGCCTCTTCTTGATGGTGCTGAAAAGGAAGAAACTTGCATTCTACCTGGCTCTAGCAGTTGGTATCCAGGCCCTGGACAGATCCTCCGATCTGAGTGGGACAGGCCAAAAAGCCGAAGGCGTACTTCTTCTAGGCACAACTTCAAATGGGGTCAACCCACTGTAGAGGTATGAAAACGAAGCGAGAAAGGCCCATACACGCCTCTTCCCTCATTTAAACGCCACGTGAATGCTTGAGCCTGCTCCAGATGTGCACACACTCGAGAGTGTGATATATTTACAGAGCACAGCACACACAGCTTCCAAACATGCAGGCAGCTCTCTCGGGAGACTCCGGAAAGTGTCTAGTTCTGTTTAATGATTAACTCTGCAATTGCAGTACACAGTACATCCACGTCCACAGTGTGGAGCTACAAACATTACAAGCTTACAGACATTACAGAGAGAAAACTTGTGACTTGCTTGTTGGCATTTCACTACCGGCACCAAGTTTTTAGTACTTATCAGGGTCAAATTCGTGAGATATCTTTATCACACATGCACCCTGTAGAGTGCACGCACATGGGCTAGTGCTCACAATCCCGTCTGGGATGGGGCAATTGGGGAAGCACGATCGACCGGGGTCTGGGAGCGAGAACTGATGGGAAATGGTGTGTGACACATAAAGGGCCCAGACAACTGTGACCTTGGAAGAGAGGCGTTTCCAATAAAATAACTGCAAATAAATTAAACTTTTTCCACTGGCGGGAGAGTAGGTAACCAGAGGACACAGATTTAAGATAACTGGCAAAAAAACTGGAAGGAAGATGGGGAAAATATATTTTATGCAGTGAGCGGTTATGATCTGGAATCCACTGCCTGAAAGGGAAATGGAACCAGATTCAATAGGAATATTCAAAAGGGAATTGGATAAATAATTGAAAAGAAAAAAATTCCAGGGCTATGAGGAAAGAGCAGGGAAGTGGGACTAATTGGATAGCTCCTTCAAAGAGTTGGCACAGGCACGATGGCCTCCTTCTGTGCTGTATGATTGGATGAATGTGAGCAAAGGAAATGCAACTAATTATTTTTCCGTGTCAGAAGCACCATACAGTAAAGGAAAGGCAAACACCCAAAATCTACTCTCGACTCTCACTCTAAAAGCCATCAGTTGTTCTTAATGTACATTCATTATTGATGAGGAACGTCACAATGAATCTGGCACATTTGCAGCCTTGCGGATAGCTCTTAATCCATTGGCAGCGGTGACCTTACTAAAGACAGATGCCCAGATTTTCCAATTGGCCGCGAGCCTGACCTGAAGTGGCAAAGACAAAGATAATGACAACCGACCCCCCGGTATCATTTACACTGCCAGCCTCAATACTTTGGTGAGCTCTGGGCAGTAGAAAGGCCTCTGATTGGGAGTTCAGCCACTCTTTCCACTAATGCACGAAACTACGCACTGACACTGATCTCCCCTCACACTACGCTACAGTGCTTGAATATACTTACTATCAATTCCCATGAAGTCGCATGGTGCCCTAGCCTTCACTTGGAACAGCCCCTTGACCCACATCCTTCTCGGCAATTCACCCACACATGGCTCATGTGGGATGTCATTTTCGATTTCCTTCGCCTCGTCATTTACGGCTGTGCCTTCAGCTGCCTAGGCCCTAAGCTCTGGAATTACCTCCCTAAATCTCTCTACCTCCACCTTTAAGCTGCTCCTTAAAACCTACCTCTTTGGCCAAGTGTTTGGTCACCTGCCCTAATAGCTCCTTATATGGCTCAGTGTCAAATTTTGTTTGATAACGCTCCTGTGAAGCGCCTTGGGACATTTTACTACATTAAAGGTGCTATATAAATGCAAGTTGTTATTGTTGTTTCCGTCCAAGGGGGTAAAGAATAATTTTACACATTCTTTTTTTCTGGCCTTGGGTTTTGTTATATATGTGGACTTGTACTTACTCTGTATAGCCACCATAATCCCTTGGGAACACAGGTATTTAAGGAGGCTTCATAGGTTGGAGACACTCTGGAGACCTGCAATAAAAGACTAGGTCACACTTTACTTTGAGCTCACAGTGTTCAGTCTGACTCTTTCTCCATACACAACAGGTTTCTTTAATCTTGTTTTTTTGGCCTCTCCAGGAAATTTCATGGCCGCTGGTGGGAGGGAGGGGTTGGGCGGCAGGGAAGTGTTTGAATCATGGTGCTTCAGATGTCATGACTGTGTAGGAAAGGCATGATGGAGCAGCTTGTCTTTTCCTGTCCATCGGCTTTGCAGGTCATCACTCCCATTCCAAGCTAAATGCTGAAACCTGGCATCCAAAGGGAATTCTCACTCTTGGCATTCTTTATCGAGGAGAAGACAACCAATAATAATTGAGAGAAGGCCTCCCATAAACTCAGGCCACTAACCCGCTACGAGGGGGAGGGAGGCTACAAGGGGTGTTGGAGACGAGGAATAAGGAGGAGGGGCATGAGGCAGCTGATGGTTATTCATGACATCAAGCTTCTCATTCTTCTGCACACTGCATCAGTGAAGCATATCGTGAATTTGTCATTCCTACTGAAGTGCCATTTTGATAGGAGCCACACTTAATACATTGCTGGCTGTAAGGTCAAGGTGTGTTGTCTCTTGGCTGAAGAGGCTGTGGGTCCGGAGCACGTGCAATTGTTATGCAACCACGTCCAATGCTTCCTGATGGTAAATGCCCACTATCCTGGGAGCACTCATGATGCCTTGAGCCTGAGTCAGTCCGGTGTGCCAGCAATCTTTCAGCCACCACATCAAATCCAAGAGTGGCTGCTCAGAGACAAGGGCCACCCACTCTACACCTGGCTGATGACTCTCCACCGCAACCTCTCCACTCACGCTGAGCACTCAGTGTGATAGCCATGCCTCCATCAGGAATGTCATCGAGCAGACCATCAGGCTGCTGAAGCAATGGTTCCGCTGCCTTGACTGCTCGGGAGGAGCGGATGTCCCATTTCGTGGCGGTCTGCTGCATGCTCCACAACTTGGTCATCATGAGGACGCAGCCCTTGCCAACAGGTTTGTGGGACCACCTCAGCAAGAGGACAAGGGAGAGGAAGAGGAGGAGGACAAGGAAAAAGAGGAGGAGGACTAGGAGGACGAGGAGGAAGGGATGAGGCAGGCAGCAAATTCCCCCTTCAGCACGAGCGGTTCGTGAATGCCTCATCAGACCAATTCCAGTGAATGAAACCCCAGATTCCAATTTGCTCACCACATCCCCATCAATCACATCCCCATCATACCATCCTTCTGTCATTGGAATTTCACAGTGCCTCCTGGGCACAAAGCTGAAGTGAGAGCCACCACAAAAGATTCCAAACAAAATGATTACATTTATCAACACTCAACTTACACATACTGCAGCAACGCGGCAAAGCAGGAAGTCTCCCTCTACAGAGCCAGAACCAGAAGCAAGAACGAAGGCCACGTGCTTTGCTTGACTCAGAGGGAGGTATATGTCTGAGTAAATCTGAAACTCATTACCTCACCTTTTGTAATTAAGTAGAGTCCATAGGATACAAATAGGCTGCAGTTGTGTTTGATAGGCTATGTGCATATGTGTGTGGTTACGTGTGGTGGCCCCGACCTGCGAGAGACCATCTGCGGCAGGTCGGGGCCATAAAAGGAACGGACAGCGTGAGCTGGTGCAGGAGGGCGACGGCAGCGAAGAGGGTCGTCATCAGGGTCCAGGTCAGTGATTGGAGCGTGGGCAGATACAGCAGGAGCGGCGAGGTCGGGGTGAAGGAGCGGCGAGAGATTGTAGAGGGATGTGATCGGGGCCCAGGAGAGGTGTGAGTTCGGGGCCAGAAGAGGCGAGGGCCCAGGGACAGCACAGACCAGCCCACACTGCAATTTGTGTGCGCACTAGGCCTGTGCAGCAGAGCAGGTCTCCAGTCATCTTGGGTAATCCTTGCCACTGGACCAAGACCTGGCTCTGTCAAGCCCGTGTGGTGGCTGGTATGCAACGGTCACCACACGTTAAAAAAATCCACGCACAGGCATCTTCTACCCTACACTATGTAGTTCAGGACCTGGAATATTAGGTCCGTCATTGAAACATCTGTGAACTCATCCTTTTTTTGGCGTTGAAGCAAGTCATCCTCGTTTCGAGGGACTGCCTATGATGACTGCAGCAACTAATCACCCTTGTGCAATCCCTTAGTGCCTGTCGTCCGGGTGTCCTTTCCTGATTCAGTGCTCCTGTGGCGGCAACATGGCTCGTGGAAGGTTGCTGAGTTTCCGTAGGGAAGGCTTCAGTTGGCCCGGCAGGGCAACCTCGAGCAACTCTGCACCTGGAAGGCCCAGCAGTAGACTGCACTAACTTGGCATGGGCGGCAGCAGTCTGGGCTGGCTGGCTGACAGGAAAGGGCAATGGTGGAGTGGCAGTGGTGGGAGCAGGAGAGCACAGATTGCTAGCTTGCTGCGACGCCCTGCAAGGCCCCGTCGACAGTGGTAAACCCAATTCGATGGCAGCAGACTCCGCTTGGGTGGCAGCAAGCTGAGACTGCATGAGAATGACATCGTCCATCATACGCAGCATCATGTCTGGGTCGATACGGTATCTCCTGGAGTTTTCCATTATTTCCAGCCTGGAAATCATGGACTCCATGCTCTGCGCAAAGCTCCATGCAATGTTGGAAGCGGACTCCTCCATGATCCTTGACATTGCCCAAGAGGCTCTCTGCCAGGCTTGCTATTGCACCTAGCAATTCGGTGTGCATGGCCATCACCCTTCTTCTGAAGGTCTTCCCGTCGAGGTCCTCAACTGAGTCGTGTTGAGCAGAACTCGTGCGTGAACTTGGACTCTGTGGAGCTGGCCCCAGAGCCCACCTACGTCTCTGGCCTTGCTGCAGCCCACTCTTGCCCGGTGCCTCACCCGGTGGAGATCCTGCTTCTACACCAGCCTCTAAATTTGGCTGTCTGCGAGTGATAGATGCAGATACGCTGCGTCTTCTCTCCCCCCCCCCCTCATTCCCCTCGATTGCCTTGGGGACACACTGGGCCATTGCTTGGTCTTGATTATCTGAAATCAGAAAGGCATAAGAGTCGGGTTGTGGTGAGGAGGGGGAGCAAGATATGCATGCATACAGCATGAGCAGCTTGTGAGTGAGAAGAGATTGACAGATGAGCAGTAAGCGGGATATGAGATGAAGGATTAGGAATGAGCTGTTAATGTCCCCAAGGCGTTTAATCTTGCACGGTCCCCATGACTTCCCACCCAATGATGTCCCCTCGCTCCTCAAGTTGGCTCAGGTCCTGAAATGCAGCTTGCTCACCCCTGTCTGCCGCTGCTCCCGGCGATTATGCGCAACCTTGGCCTGCAAGAGAAAGGGACATGTGTGAGCGAGTGTGGTGCAATGTGTTTGGGTGATGTGCCTGCCACAGTTGAATAGCTGTCAGTGTGTGCAAGGTGTAAGATGTGGGTGTGAGTATTGCAGCAGTGGTAAGGTTGTGAAAGTGAAGTGAAGCTACAATTGTGAGGTTTGATAGGTAGAGATTGTTGGTATATAAGTGCTGGGGGTGTGGTGCATTGAGCAACGTATGAGGCTTGTGGTGCAGATGGTGGGATATGGCATTTGCTGAATCCTGCACTCACCTTGACCTGCCGTGTGAGATCATTAAACTACTTGAGGTATTGTATGGAGGACCTGGGGACCACACTGGTGGTCGTCACATAATAGGCCAACTCCCGCCACAGCCTTCTGGATGTATGCCCCGATGGCTTCCTACCCGCTTCCTGGAATTGGACACCCAGCCTCCTCTCCATGGCCACCACCAGTGCTTCCAGAATCGCATCTGAGAATCGTCTTGCTCTCTCCGAGGCTCAGCCATCTCTTCGTAGTAGAGTCTGCTTTCAGGTGCAGTCCAAATGGAATGACAAGAGGTGCTGTAGCATCAAAGCGCCTCCCATTTAAGTACTGAATAAAGCCTAGGCCAAGCATGACTGTGAATTAGGCTGGACCTGTCATTGAGCGGTAAGCCAATGAGCAGCAGTTTTAGCGCTGAGATCAGCACTATAATCACGTTAATGAGGACTGAGCTTGAATTTTGTGCGCTACCTAGACCAGTTTCACCTGGCGCAGCTTAATAGCGCTGGGCCATGACACTGCCTGTTTTCGGGCCATAGAATCTTACAGCACAGAAGAAGCACAGGAATCGGCCTATCGTGCACATGCTGGCTGTTTGAAAGAGCAATCCAATTAGTCCCATTACTCTGCTCTTCCCCCCATAGTCCTGCATAATTTTCCTTTGCAAGTATTGATCCAATTCGCTTTTGAAAGTTACTGTTGAATCTGCTTCCACCATCCTTTCAGGCAGTGCGTTCCAGATCACAACTTGCGGCGTAAAAAAAAAATTCTCCTCATCTCCCCTCTGGTACTTTTGCCAAATATCTTAAATCTGTGACCTCTTGTTACCGACCCGTGGAAACTGCTTCTCCTTATTTACTCTATCAATATCCTTTCTGATTTTGAACGTCTCGATTAAATCTCCTCTTAGCTTTCACTCGAAAGAAAATAACCTGGCTTCTCTAGTCTCTCCAATTAACTGAAGTCCCTCAGCCCTGTTATAAATCTAGTAAATTTCCTCTGTACCCTCTCCTTGACATCTTTCCTAAAGTGTGGTGCCCAGAATTGGACAAAATACTCCAGTTAAGGCCTAACCAGTGATATAAAGGTTTAACATAATATATCAAAGAGTGGTTAGAATATGGAACTTAAAGTAGTTGAGATGAATGGCATAGATGCATTTAAGAGGAAGCGAATAAAAGGATAAGGGTGAGATGATGTAGGATCGGAGAAGACTTGTGTGGAGCATAAACACCGGCCTAGATCTGTTGAGCTGAATGGGCTGTTTTTGTGCTGTAATTACTATGAAATATCATGTAAAAGGCTGGATTTTAAGGACGAGGATGAGTGGGGGGTGTGGGAGAGCAAGCCTGCATTTCTGAAACTTCTGCGCGGTCTGGAGATCGAAAGGGTTAAAAGTTGGAAGATTCAAGATTGGATCGAAAGAGGCTGCCAGACAATATGCCATCGAAATGTTGAGTATGAGTGTACCTTGTTACTATGTGAATAATAATAGTAATTCATGACACTATCTGTAGTTGAGTGTAACTTGTTACTATGCGAATAATAATCTATGCATGGAATCAAAGAAACTCCTCTGCTGATCACCTGAGTTGTGTAGAGTAATTCAGGACATTGTCTGTATTTGAGTGTACCTTGTTACTATTTGATGACATCATCTGTTAAACGTTTCAGAAAGCAGTTAGCCGTGATTGTCTAGATGCAAAGAAATAAGAGTTCAAAGGCTTTTTAGGTATAAGGGAGGGAATTGGCTTTTGTCACACACGGACACCAGTGACACTGGAATCTCGAAAGGTGTGTCACTGCTTGGAGAGCTGCTTTTGCAAGCAGAAAATTTGTTTAGTATGCATGTCTAAATAAAAGACCTGATCCTGCCTTTACTGCAACTGAGTGTGTGTGTAATTCGATGTTTAAAGCAACGAAGCGAAAAGAGTGAGACAGCCGTTTACAACAGGAGGAGCGTGGGGGGTGGTGCTCTGAAGCGGTCGGAAAACCCGGGAGACTGATTGAGAGGCTGGCTGGCTCCGGGCAGGTAGGCCTGCAGCATTAGGGCTAAGAGTATCTTGGCTAAGATCAAGTGTAGTACCTGTTCTGACCAGCCACCATGACCTCCGGGTGGTTTCTCCCTGGTCAGGAAGGTATATGCTTGCTTTTTTGGAAACAGGAGGTGGGTGGGGTGGCTTGACCCATCCACCTCCACGGAGGTGTGTGGGTGGCTTGACCCATCCACCTCCATGGCACGAACCTGGTATTGCAGTACTTCCAGGAACGGTGCAGTGGCTCTAGGCCTTTTGGCTAAGAGCATTGGCGCAGAGTGATCCTTGGCATGTGCAAGGTGACCTCTGGCGTTTGTGATTTGACAAAGAATTGGAATGATTGGCTACGAATTTCCCAAAAAAAAAAAAAAAATTAGGGCTAAGAGTATCCTTCTCGGCCTTTTGGCTAAGATCATGCGTAACTGACCTGACAGGGGAGTAGCCACCATGACCTCCGGGTGGTTCTCCCTGGATCAGGAAGGTATATGCTTGCTTTTTTGGAAACAGGAGGTGGGTGGGGTGGCTTGACCCATCCACCTCCACGGAGGTGTGTGGGGGACCTGACCCATCCACCTCCATGGCACGAACCTGGTATTGCAGTACTTCCAGGAACGGTGCAGTGGCTCTAGGCCTTTTGGCTAAGAGCATTGGCGCAGAGTGATCCTTGAATGGGCCCAAGGTGACCTCTGGCGTTTGTGATTTGACAAAGAATTGGAACGATTGGCTACGAATTTCAAAAAAAAAAAAAAAATTATTAGGCTGCATAGAGGAGGGAGGGAGGGATCGCGGAGGGGCCAGGATTGGCTGGAGGATCATGGGCGGGCCGGGACCAGCATGTGGGATGGTGGGGGGTTGCTAAGATCGGGTGGCAGCTGGTGCAGGATCGGGTGGTGGCCACGAGAAAGTTCAGGGGCTGGGTGATGGCTGGCGAAGTATTTGGTGGGGGGGGGGGGGGTGGATCGGGAGGGGCGAGGAAGATCGGGGGCCGGGGTCAGCCGGAACAATAAACGGAGGGGGGGTGGGAAGGTGGTGAATGCAAGGCCGACCATGGGCCGGGAAGCAGTCTCAGTAGCAGGGTAGGGGTATGAGGGTGATTGCGGGCTGGGAGGAGCGGGGGTGGGATCTTTAGAAGATTGCGGGCTGGGAGGAGGCATGGGGGAAGGCCAGAGGAGCGAGGGGAGGCCTCAAGGAAGCATCGGAGGCCTGTGGTGGTGGTGGTGGTGAAGGGCGGGGGGAGGGGTGATAGGAGGCCTTGTGTGGTGATTGGAGGCCTGGGGGGGGGGTTCTCTGATTGCCTTAGGGAGGTTAGGTAGATATATAGGCACTTACTTCCTGGATCCAGCAGTCCCTGCCTTGCTGTAACTGCCGGGTTTCATGAAAAGTGTAAAACATGTCCACATGCAGTTAAAAACAAAACGTAGGTTAAAAAAGCCTCATAATATTTAAATTGATGTCCCGCTTCCTGGAGAGTGGGTTGGTCGTCCGTCCCGCACCCCCCTAGCAATGTTATAATGACCAGATAATGTGTTCTTTTTTTAAATTGATATTGCTTGAGGAATACATATTGGCCAGGACACCAGGAGAACTCCCCTGCTCTTCTTTGAAATAATGCCATGGGATCTTTTTTGTCCACCAGAGAGGTCAGACAGGGTCGGGTTTATTGTCACGCCCATAACATGAAATCAAGCTATTGGTCTACAAGGCAGGAATGATACCCGCCCTCCTATATGGCTCAGAGACGTGGACCATATAGAGTAGACATCTCAAAGCGCTGGAGAAATACCACCAACGATGTCTCCGCAAGATCCTGCAAATCCCCTGGAAGGATAGACGCACCAACGTCAGTGTTCTCGATCAGGCCAACATCGAAGCACTGACCACACTCGACCAGTTCCGTTGGGCGGGCCACATTGTTCGCATGCCCAACACAAGACTCCCAAAGCAAGCGCTCTACTCGGAATTCCTGCACGGCAAGTGGTCCCCAGATGGACAGAGGAAATGTTTCATGGACATCCTCAAAGCCTCCTTGATAAAGAGCAACATCCCCACCGACACCTGGAGTCTCGTCGCCGGGAGCATGCAGAAAACAGGCAGTGGAGGGAGCGTGCGGCAAACCACCCTTTCCTTCAACCACTGTCTGTCCCACCTGTGAGAGAGACTGTAATTCTCATATTGGACTGTTTCAGTCACCTGAGAACTCACTTTTGGAGTAGAAGCAAGATTTCGAGGGACTGCCTGTGATGATGAACACAGTACCTCCAACAGTGTAACACTCCCTCAGTACACCACAGGAGTGTCAGCCTGGATTTTTTGCTCAGATGTCTGGAGTGGGATTTGAGCCTACGGGGGTGGGAGGACACTTGCGAGAGTGAGTCACTCATTAATCACCTAGCTTCCCATTATCCTTGGCCAGAAGAGCCCAGAACCCAGGGGCAGCACGGACCAGCCCACACTGCGATATGTGTGCGCACTAGGTCCATGCAGCAGAGCAGGTCTCCAGTCGTCCTGGTTAACCCTTGCCGCTGGATAAAGGCCGAGCTCTGTCAAGCCCGTGTGGTGACTGATGTGCAATGGTCACCACACGTTAAAAAAATCCACGCACAGGCATCTTCCACCCCTTCAATTGGAGTTCAGGACTGGAATATCGGTCGTTCATTGAAATATCTGTGAACTCATCGTTTTTGGTGTGGAAGCAAGTCATCCTCGTTCGAGGGACCGCCTATCATGATGATCCCATTATTCAGCAGCGTCAGCAGCAAATCCAGCAGCAATTTGCCTGCCTGATTTCTTGCAGAGTGATGTGGAGGGGAATCAATGACAGGGTGGGGGAGGGGAGAGTGTTTCAGAATAATAAAGTGGCCTTTACTGATGGTGCAAATACAATCAACATAATGTAATCAGAAAAAGACAGAAGGAACAGATTCTGAAATTCATCTGTCATTCTCCTTGGTCGATATCCATTAGTGATCAGCAGTTTCTCTGAACCTGGGGCATTTCCAATTCTGGATATCTGTAACCCCACTGGGAGTTTCTCTGTTGTTAACCCATTGTGCACTGTGACAGTGCCGAAGGCAGAGAGGCTCTGCCTGCTTATATATTTAGTAATACTGATGATGCTTGGATTATATGTCAGCCATGTCAGATGGGTCTCAAAGGGTAGCACTCTCACTGGTGTGTCAGAAGATTGTGGGTTCAAGTCCCACTCCAGAAACTTGAGCACAAAATCTAGGCTGACACTGCAGTGCAATACTGAAGTAGTGCTGCAACTTTGGAGGTGCTGTCTTTTGGATGAGACGTTCAACCTCTTAGGTGGACATAAAATATCCCATGGCGCTATTTCAAAAAAGAGCAAGAGAGCTCTCCTGGGTCTCTTGGCCAATATTTATCCCTCAATCAACACCACTAAAAAACAGATTACCTGGTCATTATCACATTGCTGATTGTGCGAGCTTGCTGTGTGCAAATTAGCTGCTGCGTTTCTTGCATTACAACAGTGACCATGCTTCAAAAGTACTTCATTGGCTGTCCAGTGCTTTGAGACGTCATGAGGTTGTTCTTTCTTTATATATCGTGTTCATTCCAAAATGTCCCAAAAATGCTACAATTAATTACTTTAAAAAAAAGTGTACTGACTATTGTTATGTAAGCAAATGTGGCAACCATTGTGCAGTAGTGTTCCACAGATGAGCCATGAGACGTATGATTAGGTAATCTGTTCGCGGTGTCAATTGTACGAAGAATGTTGCCATGGCAACAGGAATTGTGCCAGGGATCATTGACGTTCAACTGAACTTGACTGGATTATGGTTAGCACGAGTGGGATATACATGTACCGTGGATCGTAATCTCAGGCGAGATTTTCTCTACGTGTTAATAAGAACATACGAAATAGGAGCAGGAGTAGGCCATATGGCCCCTCGAGCCTGCTCTGCCATTTAATACGATCATGGCTGATCTGATCAAGGACTCAGGTCCACTTCCCTGCCCGCTCCCCATAACCCCTTATTTCCTTATCGGTTAAGAAATTGTCTATCTCTGCTTTAATTTTATTCAATGACCCAGCTTCCACAGTTTTTTTTGAGGCAGTGAATTCCACAGATTTACAACCCTCAGAGAAGAAATTCCTCCTCAGCTCAGTTTTAAATGGGCAGCCCCTTATTCTAAGATTATGCCCCCTAGTTCTAGTCTCCCCTATCAGTGGAAACATCCTCCCTGCATCCACCTTGTCAAGCCCCCTCATAGCAGGAGTAGGCCATTTGGCCCCTCAAGCCTGCTCCGCCATTCAATAAGAGCATGGCTGATCTGATCCTGGCCTCAACTCCACTTCCCTGACCGCTCCCCATAACCCTTGACTCCCCTATAATTCAAAAATCTGTCTATCTCCACTTTAAATATATTCAATGACCCAACCTCCATTGCTCTCTCGGGTAGAGAATTCCAAAGATTTGCGACTCTCAGAGAAGAAATTCCAACTCATCTCCGTTTGAAATGGGCGACCCCTTATTCTGAAACTGTGCCCTTAGTTCTAAATTCCCCCACTATAAGTGACTCCAGACCCACAGCAATGTGGTTGATTCTTAACGGCCCTCTGAAATGGCCCAGCAAGCCACACAGTTGTACCAAACCACTACAAAGTATCATGGACTGCAGTGGTTCAAGAAGGCAGTTTACCCCCACCTTCTCAAGAGTAATTAGGGATGTACGAACTTATTGACGTGTTCGCTCTTTTATACTTTTGATATTTTGAAGTGTGACCGGCATGTGTTGTGCGCACCCAAATCATAATACTTTATAAATCTAGTGTGAGGCCTGCAGGAGAGGAACAGCACTGGGTGAGATCTATAGGAGAGGAACAGCACTGGGTGAGATCTAAATGAGAGGTGCAGCACTGGGTGAGATCTATAGGAGAGAGCAGCACTGGGTGAGATCTATAGGAGAGGAGCAGCACTGGGTGAGATCTATAGGAGAGGTACAGCACTGGGTGAGATCTATAGGAGAGGGACAGCACTGGGTGAGATCTATAGGAGAGGAACAGCACTGGGTGAGATCTATAGGAGAGGAACGGCATTGGGTGAGATCTATAGGAGCGAGCAGCACTGGGTGAGATCTATAGGAGAGGAGCAGCACTGGGTGAGATCTATAGGAGAGGGACAGCACTAGGTGAGATCTATAGGAGAGGAACAGCACTGGGTGAGATCTATAGGAGAGAGCAGCACTGGGTGAGATCTATAGGAGAGGAACAGCACTGGGTGAGATCTATAGGAGAGAGCAGCACTGGGTGAGATCTATAGGGGAGAGCAGCACTGGGTGAGATCTATAGGAGAGGGACAGCACTGGGTGAGATCTATAGGAGAGGAACAGCACTGGGTGAGATCTATAGGAGAGAGCAGCACTGGGTGAGATCTATAGGAGAGGAGCAGCACTGGGTGAGATCTATAGGAGAGGGACAGCACTGGGTGAGATCTATAGGAGAGGAGCAGCACTGGGTGAGATCTATAGGAGAGGAACAGCACTGGGTGAGATCTATAGGAGAGGGACAGCACTGGGTGAGATCTATAGGAGAGGGACAGCACTGGGTGAGATCTATAGGAGAGGAACAGCACTGGGTGAGATCTATAGGAGAGGAACAGCACTGGGCGAGATCTGCATGAGAGGTGCAGCACTGGGTGAGATCTGCAGGAGAGGAGTGGGCCTGGGTGAGATCTGCAGGAAAGAAGTAGGCCTGGGTGAGATCTGCAGGAAAGGAGTAGGCCTGGGGCAGATCTGCAGGAACACAGGAACAGAAGTGAACCATTCTGTCCCTCAAGCCTGTTCTGCCATTCTATTAGATCATGGCTGATCTGTACCTCAACTCCATTTATCCGCCTTTGATCCATATTGCTTGATACCCTTATCCAACAACAATCTATTGATTTCAATCTTTGGCCCTGCAGGAGAGAAGTCCCTGTTGTTGTTAGGACTGCAGGTCATAGGTTAGGCCACCCACCGCCCCACGTTAGCCTGTATGCGCAGCCTTGTCCTGTAAGCTGGTGGAAAACAGTATGTCGATAAAGGAATCTGGGAAAAGATGAGTGTTACTAATGTGCGCAGTCTAAGAGCTGACTGATGTAAGTGTGTGAATGTGTAGCAGTGCTCTTCGTGATAGCTGCTTGCCGTAGGTGTTGGGCCAACAGGCTGCTATGGCAGCAATGCAGAATGTCTTGGTAAAACACGAGCATACCTTGTACATTTAGAAAGTTCATGAACTCTGTGCTTTTCCCCTTCATGATGCTGCACCAAACATAAACTTGCAAGCCTGTTAAAATGCCTTTAGGAAGATATTATAAAATTAAGCAATGAGTCAGTAAAACATACTCAACCAAGCTCAGTGCACAGCTGAGTACTGACTCTTTGCACCACCTCCATGCAGGCTGCTCAGGCACTGCCTTTCACTATAGGATGGCCACCAACTCCACAAAATGGGCCTCCATTCTTTTTGAGACCCCATTCAGTCACATCCCTGAATTCTGCCTCATTGAATGAAGCCACTCCAGTGCAAGCGTTTGTTGCTGCCATTTGTTCCCTCTTCAGCAGCAGTCCAGTTTTAAGTGCTGCTGGCAATGATAGCCCACCCATGAGCCTAGAATGTTTAAAAGAGAATTGGATCTCGATTTAAAAAGGAAAATTGCAGGGTTATGGGAAAAGAGAAGGGACTAATTGGATAGTTGGCACAGGCATGATTGGCTGAATGGCCTCCCTCTGTGCTATGTGAGACTATGATTCTATGATTTTACTGCACCCAAAATGTCATGCGCAGTGTGAAGGGGTATCGTTAAGTTCAGGACCCTAGTTTCTGAATTAAGGAAAGGTAACTTCGACTGTTTGAGGCGTGAATTGGCTAGAATAGACAGGCAAATGATACTTAAAAGGTTGATGGTGGATGGGCAATGGCAAACATTTAAAGATCACATGGATGAACTTCAGCAATTGTACATCCCTGTCTAGAGTAAAAATAAAACGGGGAAGGTGGCACAACCGTGGCTAACAAGGAAAATTAAGGATAGTGTTAAATCCAAGGAAGAGGCATATAAATTGGCCAGAAAAAGCAGCAAACCTGAGGACTGGGAGAAATTCAGAATTCAGCAGAGGATGACAAAGGGTTTAATTAAGAGGCGGAAAATAGAGTATGAGAGGAAGCCTGTCAGGAACATAAAAACTGACTGCAAAAGCTTCTATAGATATGTGAAGAGAAAAAGATTAGTGAAGACAAACGTAGGTCCCTTGTAGTCGGATTCAAGTGAATTTATAATGGGGAACAAAGAAATGGCAGACCAATTGAACAAATACTTTGGTTCTGTCTTCACGAAGGAAGCCACAAATAACCTTCCGGAAGTACTAGGGACCAAGGGTCTAGTGAAAAGGAGGAACTGAAGGATATCCTTATTAGGCGGACAATTGTGTTAGGGAAATTGATGGGATTGAAGGCCGATAAATCCCGGGGGCCTGATAGCCTGCATCCCAGAGTACTTAAGGAAGTGGCCCTAGAAATAGTGGATGCATTGGTGATCATTTTCCAACAGTCTATCAACTCTGGATCAGTTCCTATGGACTGGAGGGTAGCTAATGTAACACCACTTTTTAAAAAGGGAGGGAGAGAGAAAGCGGGTAATTATAGACCGGTTAGCCTGACATCAGTGGTGGGGAAAATGTTGGAATCAACTATTAAGGATGAAATAGCAGCGCATTTGGAAAGCAGTGACAGGATCAGTATAAGTTAGCATGGATTTATGAAAGGGAATTCATGCTTGACAAATCTTCTGGAATTTTTTGAGAATGTAACTAGTAGAGTGGACAAGGGAGAACCAGTGGATGTGGTGTATTTGGACTTTCAAAAGGCTTTTGACAAGGTCCCACACAAGAGATTGGTATGCAAAATCAAAGCACATGGTATTGGAGGTAATATACTGACGTGGATAGAGAACTGGTTGGCAGACAGGAAGCAGAGAGTTGGGATAAACAGGTCCTTTTCAGAATGGCAGGCAATGACTAGTGGAGTGCCGCAGGACTCAGTGCTGGGACCCCAGCTATTTACAATATACATGAATGATTTAGATGAAGGAATTGAGTGTAATATCTCCAAGTTTGCAGATGACACTAAACTGAGTGGCGGTGTGAACTGTGAAGGGGACGCCAAGAGGCTGCAGGGTGTCTTGGACAGGTTAGGTGAGTGGGAAAGTGCATGGCAGATGCAATATAATGTGGACAAATGTGAGGTTATCCACTTTGGGGACAAAAACACGAAGACAGAATGTTATCTGAATGGCGGCAGATTAGGAAAAGGGGAGGTGCAACGAGACCTGGGTGTCATGGTACATCAGTCATTGAAAGTTGCATACAGGTACAGCAGGCGGTAAAGAAGGTAAATGGTATGTTGGCCTTCATAGCTAGGGGATTTGAGTATAGGAGCAGGGAGGTCTTACTGCAGTTGTACAGGGCCTTAGTGAGGTCTCACCTGGAATATTGTGTTCAGTTTTGGTCTCCTAATCTGAGGAAAGACGTTCTTGCTATTGAGGGAGTGCAGCGAAGGTTCACCAGACTGATTCTCAGGATGGCAGGACTGACATACGAGAAGAGACTGGATCAACTGGGCCTTTATACATTGGAGTTTAGAAGGATGAGAGGGGATCTCATAGAAACATATAAGATTCTGACAGGACGGGACAGGTTAGAAGCATGTAGAATGTTCCCTATGTTGGGGATGTCCAGAACCAGGGGACACAGTCTTAGGATAAGGGGTAAGCCATTTAGGACTGAGTTGAGGAGAAACTTCTTCACTCAGAGAGTTGTTAACCTGTGGAAAACCCTGCCGCAGAGAGTTGTTGATGCCAGTTCATTGGATATATTCAAGAGGGAGTTAGATATGCCCCTTACGGCTAAAGGGATCAAGGGGTATGGAGAGAAAGCAGAAAAGGAATACTGAGGGAATGATCAGCCATGATCTTATTGAATGGTGGTGCAGGCTCGAAGGGCCAGATGGCCTACTCCTGCACCTATTTTCTATGTTTCTATGTCTATGTTTCGCCGGGCGCTACCCAATTCCAGCGGACACGAACTTCTGGTTTAGCGCTCCAGGAGGGAAGTGGCATGCTAAATCAAGCGCTACTACTTCCCTTGGGGCGCTAAAACAGGCAAGAGGGGCGGTAGCGGTGCAACGCCGCAAAATGTCCTGTGCAGCGCTGCTGGGATCACAGGCTCTTTCCCTCTCTTAAAGGGAAGGGCCATTGCTGAGGGCTCTGCAAGAAAACGAATCCACTGCTCGCGATGGCACCTGCAATCCGCGACAATCAGCCGCAAGCACTCTAACAGAGTGCAGGGCTGAGCAATCGCGGCAGTAAAAGAATTGAAAAAAGTGCAGAGAACTCCCCAAGCGGCCGGCCGACCTCACAACGCCTTCTGCAGCTGCCGGTGTTGACGCCTGACAATGCTGCAGGGGCTGAAGCAAAGTTAGCATCCAGGGCAAAGTCACAATCTCTGGAGATTGCGGTGTTAAGGTTTACCGCCACCACTCACCTGCAAAGGAAGTTTGTGGGCATCAGTACTTTTGGTACTCCGGGTCAGAAAGCTGATAGCGCCCCGTTATCGCCCCGGGAGGCGTAAAGGAGGCCAATTTCTCCCTCGTTGAGCTGTACGTGAATCAGCTTTTTAAAATAAAATGATCCTACTGCAGATGGGTTTGTAAGATCAGGCTTTCAATCATTAGGTGAAGCAAGGAAGCATTTTAGCAGAAGGAAGAAGAATGATTAACGCAAGTTTAACTTACTTTTATTTGTTACTTTTTAATAAATCCAATATTGCACCAGGGGTGGATTTATGGTTTTAGTCTTGTTGCTGATGGAAGTTCATAAAAACCTTAATAACATTAAAAAAAAGTGTGGAAAATTGGAGCTTACTTTTGAAAATCAGAATTCTGGCATCAGGTTTATATTTTTAGAAATGTTCAGGCACCTCACTTTCTACAGGCCAATCCAATTCGCACATCTGTCTGCTGAAGAATTCAAATCACCTGGGGCAACAAAGGTTGCCTTTGTCAGAAACAAAAATATGAGATTTTTTTTAAATTTGGAAAATTGTTTAAAGCTGGAAAAAAATACAAGAATGTGATGTTAATTTTACCATAAACAAAGTTACAGAATGGGCATGTAAATGACAAATGAATTTCCACATAGATAAGTGTGAGGAAATGCATTTTGGTAGGAGGAATAAGGAGGATACCTACTTGGAAAATATGAGACTAAATGGGGTAAAGGTGCAAAGGGATCCCGGGGTATAGATTCACAAATCATTAAAAGTAGCAAAGCAGGTTAAAAAAGCCATAAAAGTGCAAATAAAGCACCAGGGTCCATTTCTCGAGGAATAGAATTCAAAAGCAGAGAATTTGTTAAACTTGTATAGAACCGTGTCATTGTCTCATGATTTGAGATGGTGGTGTGGCAATATGGTATTACAATATGCTTTTAAGTGGTTGCTATTGCTGTCATTGTTGGTGTAAAAGTTGTTGGTGTAAAAGTTGCCCACAGCGAAAAGGTCGCGTTAAAGGAGTTTGTGTACAAAAAAAATTAGAGGGAACATTGCCCCAGATCTCTCTGTTCTGGCACTCCATTTAGGATTGTACCATGTGGAACTGCTCCAGGAATTGTTGACATTGATCACCCAGCGTGGGCTGAAAGTAAACCCCAAAAAGGCAGAGATAGTACAACCCAATGAAACCCATCTGGGTATTATCCTATCGCATGGGTGTAGAAACATTTCTGAGGATAATTTAGACACTGTAAAAGCTACCCCAATACCTCTCGCTGTCCCATCGTTGTGACGATTCCTCAGGTTGGTAGGATATCATAGAATGTTTATCGGAGTCCCTGGCCAAAGACTGCCCTAAGTGGAGGAAGTGCATCCCGGAGGGCGCTGAGCACCTCGCGTCTCATCGCCGAGAGCATGCAGAAATCAAGCGCAGGCAGCGGAAAGAGCAAACCTGTCCTACCCACCCTTTCCCTCAGTGGACTATCTGTCCCACCTATGACAGGGACTGTGGTTCCCGTATTGGACTGTTCAGCCACCTAAGCACTAATTTTTAGAGTGGAAGCAAATCTTCCTCGATTCCGAGGGACTGCCTATGATGATGATTGAGGACTTAGTGGCCCGAACAGCCCCCTTGTATGCATTATTTAGGAAAGGCGCTCCCTGGGAGTGGGGCCCTTGCAGGAACAAGCAATGGTACAGGTTAAACAGGCCATCGCTGTCGCGCCAGCATTAAGAACTCCAGAGGCAGAGAAATCCTCCCTGGAGGTAGTTACCAATGATGTATCCTTGTCAGCGGAGCTTTTGCTGGAAAGATATGGGACACTGGTTCCTGTGGCATATGCATCCCACAGCCTAATCCCTGTGGAAGAGATGTATAATGCATGTGATGACACCTACTGGCCGTGTACTGGGCCACTAATATAAGTTTGCATACATTACTGGCTTGAAGGAGCTGGTCCTCCTCACTGCTCATACTCCTACTGAACTGTTACTGTCCTGGTTGTTGCAGGATGGAACGGTATCCAGCAACAGAATTGTGCAATGCATGTTGGGTTTGCAGGAACGTAACCTGATAGTCAAACATACGGCCACTCCCTTGTATTTAGCGACTGATCTTCTGATGCCATGAGAAATGCCCGAATGCTCTTTGGGGATACCAGAACTGGGTGAAGGGCCGTTTGGCACCCACCCTATACCTAACTTATGTCTTTGTGGATGGGCTTAGCATTCTTACACCAGAGGGACCTGTGCCAGTATTTGGAGTTTATGTACTCAAGGAGGGTATAGGAAAATCAGTGAAACTGTTGGGAGGACAATCGGCACAGGAAGCTTGACTGAAAGCAGTAGCCTACGTCTTCCAAATGCCAGTTGAAAAAAAGCATTTACCTATCCTCTGATAGTCACTTTACCGGTCAGTCTTCGACCGATTATCTATCCATCTGGGAAAAGAGAGGCATTGCTTCCGTGGATGGCAAACCATTCCCTACGGCTGGATTACTTATCCAAGCAAGGGAGTGGTTACATCCTGAGGCAGTAGTGAACGTTAAAGCACATTCTATAAACATCCCCTGGATAGATGAGAACTGAAGAGCTGATGAGTTGGCCAGAGGCTTCTGGGAGTGTGGGGAGGAATGGGCAACCTTGCCCGTGGCTCCGGTTCAGTCAATCCGTTGGAATAGCCCAACATTGGTTGTCGGGCAAAGCCAGCACCCTTGGATTGAAGCAATCTGGCAAGCCAGGAAGGGCACCGTGCCACTGCGCCCAGGGTGTCCTAAAAACAGGGAGGATCACATGGGAACCAGATCCAACACTGGGTGATAATCCCCAACTCCGCAGCGAGTTGTTATGATCTGGAATGTAGTGCCTGAAAGGGCGATGGAAGCAGATGCAATAGTAAATTTCAAAAGGGAGCATAGGGACATTGAAACAGGAGTAAGCCATTTCGCCCCTCGAGCCTGTTTCGCCATTCAATGAGATCATGGCTGATCTATGACCTAACTCCACATACCCACCTTTGCCCCATATCGCTTAATACCTTTGGTTAACATAAATCCATCAATCTCAGATTTAAAATTATTAATCTAGCATCAATTGCCATTTGTGGAAGAGCGTTCCAAACTTTGACCTCCCTTTGCGTGGAAGTGTTTCCTAACTTCACTCCTGAAACGCTGGCTCTAATTTTTAGACTTCATCCCCTAGTCCTAGACTCCCCAAACAGTGGAAATAGTTTCGCCCTATCTACCATATTAGTTCCCTTTAATGTCTTGGAAACTTCAATCAAATCACCCCTTAACCGTCTAAATTCCAGGGAATACAACCCGAGTTTGTGGAGTCCAGACACATAAACTGCTCTGTCATATCTTAGTCTCGATTATTTATATCTATTTTTTCATCGGTTATAAATTTTTCTTGATACACACTAACTTGCACTAAGCACTAAAACACTGGATACAATTTTAAATACTTACTGCCTCAAGCATACACGAGCCACTACAAGTATTGGAGACAAAAAGAAGCACCTCCTTCCCCCTCTCATCAAATTCCCAACTTTACACTCTGTTTATGACTATTCTGTGCGACCACGCTGTGTGTCAGCAGATAATAGTTTACTTTTGTGCATCTTATCAAGCCACACCCAAGTTACAAGCACTCATTCAGCTTCCTGCTCACAGCCATTACCACCATTCAAGCAATCACTTACAGCTGATTGACTGTTAACTGCCATTGAGAGACAGTATTTTAATGCCCCCAAAAAAACACAAAAAAACCCCCCAAAAAATGAAAAAAGAGGGCAGTTAAAAGTGTCTGGAGTGTCTCCCAAATCGGGGGAGGGGGGCACTTGATCTAATGTTTATTTTGTTCCCCCCCAAAAGAGTTGAGAGACAGTATTTTAATGCCGCAAAAAAACCCTACAAAAATACAAAAAAAAAGGGCATTGGAAAATGTTTGGAGTGGCCCCCCAGATTGGGGGGTACTTGATTTAAATGTTTTATTTTGTCTCCTCTAAAAGAGTTGAGAGACAGTTTCTGTTAACTGTTGACTAACTTGCAGTTTCTTTTGATTTCGAAGTTAAATTCTATGGGCTAGAGTTTCCTCTCAAATCGCCCATTTACCGCCCATAAATACAAGTTTCGTTGAAAAAAAAAACACATTTACCGCCCAGATACCGCCTGGCGGTATTTGATGCTGTCCGTCCATATATTACTGCCCAAATAGCGCCCAAAATGGAAGTTTCATCATTAAGATCCGTTTACCGCCAGACCTTAATATCGTCCTGAAAAAGCAGGTCTTAACGGGCTGGATTGTCCTTTTAAATCGCCCCCGCCCGATCCTTTTCAACCGCCGGAATGCCGCTGGTGCGCGCTCCCCGGTTTTCGGGTTCTCGATGTCCGGCGGTGAAGCGGTGCAGGAGCGAAGTGCAGTGGGCGGTATGTGGCAGAGGAGGCTGATCGACTCGGGAATCTTCGGCTCCCAAGTTGTGCGCACGCGGCTGTCAAGCTCCGCCCCCCGAGAGACACCAACAAAAGGCCAGAGACTGCCAGCCTAAGATCGCTGGGGGGGGGGGGGGGGGGTAGAGAGAGTGAAATCACCGTAGGGGTGGAGGGGAGAGAGATCGCTGTTTGCGGGGAGGGGGGGGGGGGAAAGAGAGTGAGATCGCTGTGGCCGGGGGGAGAGAGATCACTGTTGGTGGGGGGGCGGTGAAACAGACTGGGATGTGAGATAGACTACGGGGGAGAGAGACTGTGGGGTGAGAGAGACTGTGGGGGGTGGGGGGGGGGGAGGAGAGACTGGTGGTGGGGGAAGAGGGATTGGGGGAAGGAGAGACTGAGGATGAGAGAGACTGGGGGGGGGGAAGAGAGACTGGGGGGGGGGGAAGAGAGACTTGGGGGGGGGAAGAGAGACTGGGGGGGGAGGAAGAGATTGGGGGAGGGAAAAGACTGTGGGGGGGGGGAAGAGAGAGACTGGGGGGGAGAGAGAGACTGGAGGGGGTGGGTGAGAGAGATTGGGGGGTGAGAGAGACTGGGGGGGCGAGACTGCGGGGGTGAGACGGGGGTAGGGGGTGAGAGACTGGGGTGGGAGAGAGACTTAGGTGGGAGAGAGACTTGGGGGGGGGGGGGAGAGAGATAGACTAAAGGAGTAATTAAGACTTTATGAGACCATTTATATTATTGCCTAACACTAGAAAATACTACACTCCATTTAAAAATACATCAATCTGTGGAGACTATAAAGATCTGTGCAATATCAAACAAACCTGTCAGATCTGTGTCCATACCACCCACTTAAGATCCAGTAAGACCTGCTTTTTCAGGGTGGTATTACGGTCCGGCGGTAAACGGATTTTAATGATGAAACTTCCATTTTGGGCGGTAATATATGGACAGATGGTATCGCGTACCGCCCAGTGGTAATGACTATGGAATTTACCGCCGGGAGGTAAGTGGGCGGTAAATGGGCCATTTGAGAGGAAACTCTAGCCTTTAGTCTCTCTCACTCACATTAATCTCACCACCCCTCAGTCTCTCTCACCCCTCCCAGTCTATCTCACCTCCCAGTCTGTCTCACCCCCTGCAGTGATCTCACTCTCTCACCCCCACCGCCACCCAGCGATCTCAGGCCGGCAGTCTCTGGCCTCTCGTCCGTGTCTCTCTGGGGGCGGGGCTTGACTGCCGCGTGCGCGTGCGCACAACTTGTGAGCCGAAGATTCCCGAGTCGATCGGCCTCCTCTGCCACACACCGCGCGCTGCACCGCTTCGCCGGACATCGAGAACCGGAAAACCGCGGGAGCGCGCACCAGCAGCATTCCGGCGGTTGGAAAAGACGCAACCGCCGGCGCCGGAACACTTCCAAGGATTGGGCGGGGGCGATTTAAAAGGAAAATTCAGCTCTAAATGTTCAAACTAAATTTCAGTTTGAGACCTACTCACCCACTGCTGCCCAGAGAGTTTCACTCAACAAATTCTCAACATTACACTCGGTTTACAAAGCACTGTGCGACCACTTGAAGGGGAAAAACTGCAGGGCGTGGAGATTGTGCGACAAATTGTACAGCTCTTTCAAAGAGCCGGCTCAGATATGATAGGCCAAATGGCCTCCTGTGCTGTATGATTCTATGATTATATTTTATTATTCACCAATGATATGGAAGAGGCACATTGGATAATATTTAAAATTTCAGTACTGCATTGGACACTACATTTATTCCAAAGCTTCAGCGAGCTCCCTTCTGCTCCCAAACAGATCTCTGCCTGTGCTGAGGTGTAACAGGGTAATGACGAGCTGGTACCGATCATGGAGGTGTCACTCAGAGCGACATCTGTAACACCCAGCCGCCCCATTCAAGTGACTACGGAATTCCTCATCGGCGCCAAACCCCGGAACCTCCCTCGGGGGCCGGCGCCTCACAACTTGAGCCGCCTCGGGGAAATCCCCTCCGCGCCTTTCAGTTCCGCGCGGAGGGGTTTCCTGTACGGGCTGCTCCTGCACACCCTCAACTTTGCCATCCTCGCCAGCCGTCCGGACACGCCATGGCGTACCATCTTGCCGCCCGGAGGAGGCGGGGGTCCCCGATGGAGGGCACTCTACGCAGGGGTCCTCCCACTATTCATCGGGGACTTGGCCTGGAGGGTGGTGCACGCGGACTCCCAGGCCGCCTGCAATTTCTGCGGTCTGGAAGAGTCCGTGTTCCATGTTTTTATGGAATGCACAAGGTTGCAGCCCCTGTTTTATTATTTGAAGGGGCTGCTCCTGAAATTCTGGCTGCACTTCAGTCCCACTCTCCTGATCTTTGGGCACCCTGTGCGGAGGGGAGCGGGTAGGTCCGAAGGCCTCCTCGTAGGACTGCTCCTGGGCACGGCCAAGGGTGCCATCAGCCAGTCCAGGCAGCGGGCAGTCGAGGGGGTCGTTCAACCTGACTGCCTGCCTCTCTTCCGCTCTTACATCCGGTCCAGGGTGTCCTTGGAGATGGAGCACGCGGTGTCCACCGGTACGCTCGCGGCCTTCCGCGAGAGGTGGGCACCGGAGGGACTGGAGTGCATCATCACGCCCGGCAACCAAATTTTAATTTGATTTTACGTTTTAAAGTTTAATTTGTTTTAATTGCCGGTGCTTTTAGTGTCCCCTTCCCTTTTATAGGGGGCACTGGAAAAATTTGATTTTAGCGCCCGAAAAAAAAAAAAAAAATGAAAAACACAAAAAAAAAGGAAAAAAGGGCCTTGTAAATGTCTGGTGTGTCACCCAGGTTGGGTGGCATGGTTTAATGTTTTATCTTTTCGCAGGTGAACTCCAAAAAGAGTTTCAAGTGACTGCACCCCTCCCCTTTTATAGGGGGCACTTAGGAAAATAATATTATTTTAGTGCAAAAAAAAGGTGTTGTAAATGTTTGGTGCGTCCCCCAGATCGGGGGGCCACGGTTTAATGTTTTTGTTTACTCCAAAAGAGTTTCAAGTGACTGCAGCTGTGTCAGATAGCCTACAGGCTCAAGCAGTCATTGCATTAGTTGCCATAGTGCCTGTGGTTGCATATGGCTCAGAGACGTGGACTATATGAGGGTTTGGGGCCCAGAAGAGCCGAGGGCACAGGGGTAGCACAGGCCAGCCCACACTGCAATGTGTGCACGCACTAGGTCTGTGCTGCAGAGCTGGTCTCCAGTCGTCCTGGTTAACCCTTGCCACTGGATAAAGGCCAAGCTCTGTCAAGCTCGTGTGGTGACTGGTGTGCAACGGTCACCACACGTTAAAAAAATCAACGCACAGTCATCTTACACCCCTTCAATTGGAGTTCAAAACTGGAACATCGGGTCCTTCATTAAAACATCTGTGAACTCATGTGGAAGCAAGTCATCCTGGTTCGAGGGACTGCCTATGATGATAGCAGACACCTCAAAGCGCTGGAGAAGTACCACCAGCGCTGCCTCCGCAAGATCCTGCAAATCCACTGGGAGAATAGATGCACCGTCAGTGTTCTCGCTCAGGCCAACATCCCCAGCATCGAAGCACTGACCACACTCGACCAGCTCCGTTGGGCGGGCCACATCGTCTGCATGCCCGACACGAGATTCCCTAAGCAAGTGCTCTACTTGGAACTCCTACACAGCAAGCGAGCCCAAGATGGGCAGAGGAAATGCTTCAAAGACACCCTAAAAACCTCCTTGATAAAGTGTAACATCCCCACTGACACCTGGCAATCCCTGGCCCAAGACCACCCAAAGTGGAGGAAGAGCATCCGGGAGGGTGCTGAGCATCTCGTGTCTCATCACCGAGAGCATGCAGAAACAAGTGCAGATAGCGGAAGGAGCATGTGGCAAACCAGGCACTCCCCACCCACCCTTTCCTTCAACCACTGTCTGTCCCACCTGTGACAGAAACTGTAATTTCCGCATTGGCCTGTACATAGGGCCGGTGCAAGAGTAATTGGCGCCCTAGGCAAACTGTTCACCTGGCGCCCCGCCAATCCCCTCCACCTCGACCAATTCCAATATAAAGGAAAAAAACATTGCAAGATGTCTTACGTGTACTGGTTTATTTTACACTCTACATAAACAAAACGCTGGTAAACTTTACACAATTTATTAAATGTTCCACACTTTTCAATAACTCTAGAACATAAATTACACTACATCAAGCCTAATATAATTTATCATATAAGATATACAAATAAAAGTAAATCTTCATAAAGCCAGTAAAACAGCAGAACAAATATTAACAATTCAAGCTAACTTCTGTTAAAACGACATATCTCTACCTTTAATAGTTTCCGAGTTATTGATGTGTAATGATTAAGACGGACAGGCTGGGCCGTTCAAAATGAAATTTTTCTCGCAACAATTGTGTAACTTTATCTTTCGTGCTTTCAGTTTTGCAAATTTAGAAACAAGTTCTTTAAGCGCAAGTTTTTCTGCAATTTCCTGTTCGATTGACACGGTTGTCATGTATTCAACCAACATTGTAACCCATGTATAATCTGACCTAAGTTGTACACTGTGAGAACACTGACCACTAGGTGGTGAACTTGTGGGAGACACTCCTAACCTCGACCTTCAGATATAAAAGGGGAAGCTCCTCCCACTTCCATCACTTGAGTGCTATGGAATAAAGGACAGGTCACAGACTGACCTCTCAAGCATGGGCCTCGTGTGCATTTATACTGTATAGTAAGGACGTATCAATGGCGACAAGAAACTGGGATTTAAACCACGCGAGCATGGCTACGAGCAGAACAGACGAGAGGTACTGTGTTAACGAATGGTTGGGACAGAGATTCAACATTGTTAAAGCAGCACACAGTTCTCCAGGCAGACAAGGGCAGTCGGGAATGCCCCAACATGTAGTCGAACCCAGAGGGGGAGTTCGACAGAGACAATGGCAAGCTGAACGGCGATTCACGCCATTGCAAGGGACAATGCGGCCAGTAATGGGGCCATCAACACCTGTTAATGGTGCACTCAAGGACAATAACAGGGGCAGTCAGGGCTGATCGACTGGCAAGGGACCTTTTGTTTCAAATAGTAGCTCATGTTGGAGGCATGGAGGCACACACTCAGCTGGAGTTTGCAGAGGTGAGCAAAATACCTGCAGAAATTGCAGAAATGAACGCTGGGGGAAATCGCTGGTAGCTGAAGTTCAGCGAGTTCATGTGGAGCACGTATACAATTCATACACCAGGACGCCACTGATAATGATGAAAGTGCTCCTCAATGGCATCCCAGTATCAATGGAGCTAGACACGGGGGCCAGCCAGTTTCTGATGGGTATCAAACAGTTCAAAAAGTTATGGGTGTCCAAGGCCAGGAGGCCAAAATTATCGCCGATTGACGCACAGCTATGGACTTACACAAAGCAGATCATTCCGGTGCTTGGCAGCGCCACGGTAGTCATGACCCACAAAGATTCGGAGAACAGACTGCCACTCTGGATTGTCCCAGGGGACAGTCCCGCACTACTGGGGAGGAGTTGGCTTGCTGTCATGAACTGGAAATGGGGCGATGTCAATGCAATTTCCTCTGTGGAGCGAGTATCATGCTCACAGATCCTGGACAAATTTGACTCATTATTTCAACCCGGCATTGGCACTTTCATGGGGGCCAAGGTAGTGATTCACATAAACCCGGACGCCAGGCCAGTACACCATAAGGCCAGAGCGGTGCCTGCTGAGGGAAGGCATCATCTCGCCAGTTGAATTCAGTGACTGGGCTAGCCCGATTGTGCCGGTGCTCAAGGCGGATGGGTCGGTCAGGATATGTGGCGATTACAAGGCCACCATCAATCGGGTGTCACTCCAAGACCAGTACCCGCGACCGAGAGCGGAGGACCTCTTTGCGACGCTATCCGGTGGCAAACTTTTATCAAAATTGGACCTGACCTCAGCTTACATGACCCAGGAGCTGGCGAGTGAGTCGAAGAAGCTGACCACCATCACGACACACAAGGAGTTGTTTGAGTACAACAGATGTCCGTTCGGGATTCGCTCGGCCGCCACGATCTTCCAACGAAATATGGAAAGCCTCCTCAAGTCGATTCCAGGGACGGTGGTTTTTGAGGACGACATCCTCATTACGGGTTACGATACTGAAGAACACCTCCATAACCTGGAGGAGGTGCTACGCAGACTGGACCGGGTAGGGCTGCGACTGAAAAAGGCGAAGTGCGTCTTCCTAGCTCCAGAGGTAGAATTCCTGGGGATGAGGGTAGCAGCAGACGGGATCAGCCCTACTGCGTCCAAGATGGAAGCGATCAGAGAGCACCCAGACCCCGTAGCATGACGGAGCTGCATTCATTCCTGGGGCTCCTGAACTATTTTGGTAACTTTCTTCCCAAATTGAGCACGCTGCTAGAGCCGCTACATGTGCTCCTACGCAAAGGTCGCGAATGGGTCTGGGGGGACAGCCAGGAAAGGGCTTTTAATAGGGCACGCAATTTGTTATGTTCCAACAATCTGTTAACGCTATATGACCCATGTAAGAAACTTGTGTTAACGTGCGATGCGTCGTCCTATGGTGTCGGGTGTGTGTTGCAGCATGTCAATGCCAAGGGTCAGTTACAGCCGGTAGCTTATGCCTCCAGAAGTCTGTCCCAGGCAGAACGGGGCTACGGGATGGTAGAAAAGGAAGCGCTTGCATGTGTATATGCTGTAAAAAAACTGCACCAGTACCTGTTTGGCAGGAAATTTGAGCTGGAGACAGATCACAAACCCCTAACGTCCCTTTTGGCCGACAATAAAGCCATAAATGCAAACATATCGGCCCGCATACAGAGGTGGGCACTCATGTTAGCCGCCTATGACTACACAATTCGGCACAGACCGGGCACCGAAAACTGCGCCGATGCACTCAGCAGGCTCCCACTAGCCACCAATGAGGGGGCTACCGAGCATGCTGCTGAGATGGTCATGGCTGTTGAAGCTTTCGGAAGCGAAAGCTCACCCGTGACAGCCCGTCAGATTAAAGTCTGGACAAATAGAGACCCGCTATTGTCTCTAGTCAAGAAATGTGTCCTGAATGGGGACTGGGCAGCCACGAACAGGGCATGCCCTGAGAAATTTAAACCATTTCAAAGGCGCAGGGATGAACTCTCGATTCAGGCCGATTGCCTACTGTGGGGAAACTGCGTAGTCATGCCCCAGATGGGCAGAGAGGTGTTCATCAGAGAACTCAACAATGAGCACCCGGGCATTGTCGCGATGAAGGCAATTGCCAGGTCACACGTTTGGTGGCCAGGGATAGACGCAGATCTGGAACTTTGTGTTCGCAGGTGCAACATGTGTGCCCAGCTTGGCAATGCGCCCAGGGAAGCCCCCCTTGGCCCCTGGCCATGGCCCGCCAAGCCTTGGTCACGCATCCATGTGGACTACGCAGGTCCTTTCATGGGAAAAATGTTTTTGGTTGTAGTAGACGCCTACTCCAAATGGATCGAGTGTGACATTTTAAATTCAAACACATCCTCTGCCACGGTAGAAGGTCTACGGGCAATGTTCGCCGCCCACGGTCTACCGGACATCTTGGTCAGCGACAATGGCCCGTGCTTCACAAGCACTGAATTCCAGGACTTCATGGGAGGCAATGGAATTAACCATGTTAGAACGGCACCGTTCAAGCCGGCCTCAAACTGCCAGGCAGAACGAGCAGTGCAGATAATCAAACAGGGGATGCTCAGAATCCAAGGGGATTCCCTGCAATGCCACTTATCACGCCTCCTGTTGGCCTACAGATCCCGACCACACTCGCTCACAGGGGTTCCACCCGCAGAGCTGCTAATGAAAAGGACGCTCAAAACCCGGTTATCCCTTATACACCCCACCATGAAAGAAATTGTCGAGAGCAGGCGCCAGTCACAATATGACTACCATGACAGGAATGCGAGGGCGCGATGTATTGATGTAAATGACCCTGTTTTTGTCCTCAACTACACTGCAGGGCCCAAATGGCTCGCAGGCACTGTGATTGCCAAAGAGGGAAATAGGATTCTGGTAGTTAAACTTACCAATGGACAAATCTGCCACAAACATGTGGATCAAACAAAAAGGAGGTTCAGCAACCCCATAGAAGAAGCAGAGGAAGAACACGATGTAGAGTTCACTCCACCACAGGTGACCGAACACAGGAACCAAAGGGAGAAGAGCCCAGTCACTGTGGGCAGTCCGGATAGGCCTGAGGCACCGCAAACAGCAGACACTCAGGCCAGCGCCCAACAACCGGTGCCCCAACTCAGGCGCTCTACAAGGGAGCGTAAACCACCAGAGAGACTCAACCTGTGATCCCAATAAGACTTTGGGTGGGGAGGTGATGTCATGTATTCAACCAGCATTGTAACCCATGTATAATCTGACCTAAGTTGTACACTGTGAGAACACTGACCACTAGGTGGTGAACTTGTGGGAGACACTCCTAACCTAGACCTTCAGATACAAAAGGGGAAGCTCCACTCACCTTCATCACTTGAGTGCTAAGGAATAAAGGACAGGCCACAGACTGACCTTCTCTCAAGCATGGGCCTCGTGTGCATTGATACTGTATAGTAAGGACGTATCAACAGTAGCCAGTCCAACAAGCCTCTCTTGCAGCATTGAAGAACAAGGTATGTTTTGATCAATTTCAGCTTTGAGAAGCTACGCTCCCCACTGATAACAGAAACTGGAAGAGTCAAAAAAAATACGGAGAGCAATGTAAATGTTGGGAATACAGTCTTGTCAGTTTATAGTCACAAACAAATTTCAATACATCTTGAGATGTATGACGCATTAGCCTGCAATTCACTGCACAAATCTCCAGCATCAACGCTTTGGAATTTCCATGTTGCAAAGCTGACTCTAGTTTCACGCAATGTTCCTTTATCTATTTTGATGTGTTATTTTGTAAACTATGGATATCGTAGAGGAAACCAAACACAGAATTAAGTTTATGTATCTGCTCAAATCGTTCTTCAACCGATTGTATTGCAGTATCGAGGACAGCAAAATAGAAACTTACTTTGAATTTTTGTTTTGGGTCATGAACTGGCTCGTCTTCTGCTTCATATATAAACTGCTTCCTCTTTCTTCGAATGCGTACTGGTTCTGGTTCAAAATCTGTTGGCATCTCTAACTCTTCAGTAAGTTCATGAGCATCTACCAGTGTCTCTTCAAACCCTTTGTTACTCCTGCAGTCCACAAAAAAATACTTGGTGTATTCCAGTTGTTGGGTAGCAGAATGTATGTCAAAATCCTTTGCCTGAAGTTGTTTACTAGTCAGGTTGATCTCGAAAAGATTATATCACAAAATAAGTGAAACAACAAATTTGAATTTGCAAAGGTCATTTGCAAGAGCTTTTGCATCAGTACATGCAATATTTCCAGTTGAGCCTGTGAAGGTAGTATCATCAGAAATTTCAATTAGTGCATCATAGATATTGCCAGGCTCGTAGCCAAGAGGTTTCAAAGCATCAATTCGACTCTCCTATCTTGTTTCACTCAACGGTTTTACAGTTAGAGTAGGCACATGACACCCAAGAACTTTCCAACGGCGTGTTGAACCTGAGAAATATACATAAACATGTTGCACTAGCTCAAAGAAGTTTGTTGCCTCCAAACAACATTTAGCAGCAGCAGAAACCACCAAATTCAGAGAGTGTGCACTGCAAGGAACAAAAAAAGCCCGAGGATTAATGTATATTATTCTCTTCTGTACACCATTTTCTTTACCTTTCATATTGCTCCCATTGTCATAGCCTTGGCCACGTAAGTTCTCAACAGATAATGACATTCCTTCAAGCTGTTGTAAAAGGCTTTCAGTCATGAAAGCACCAGTTGTCTTTTTCAACTGTATAAACCCACAAAATGTTCCTTTATGGATACCTCAGCATTATCCATATCTAAAAACTTCACATCTGTTATGTCTTCAGATGCTGTAATAATGACTCCACGAGACAATGTGTTGTGCTTGAACTGTAGTGACCTTAGTCCATTTAATGTAACTCCAGAGTGAGGATCACACATGGTGGCCTGCCTTTTATACTAGGTCTGGCACACCTGTACGGGTAACCTACAGGTCTCCCACTGCAGTGCCCTCTGGTGGCACACCTTGTAATAGTACAAGCCGTGACCATGTAGAATACATGACATCAGTCTCCCCCAAGTCCTTAGTGCAAATCGCCTTTGCATTGACTGTGCTCTGGGCTTAGCTCTATCTGGTTGACCCTTGGAGGGTCATTTCCATCTTGGGTGAGTGGGTGGTGTTTCGTTGGCAGTAGAGTTGCTGGTGGTTTCTGTTTGTGTGTCCAAGACCACTCCATTCTATCCCCCCCCCCCCCCACCCACATACAGATTGTGCCGTTGGCTCATTACATTCATATACATTCAAGTCCAAAAAAGTGAGGTAAGTACATTTGAATGGTGAGGTACATACTTGGAATATACTTGCATTGGGTCAGCACTGATGTGTGAGGACAAACTAGTGCCAGAACTGCTGGATGGTGTCCAGGTAGTCTGGTGGCGGCGCGGTGCCCAGTGCTGGCTGTGGGAACCCGGTTGGCTCAAGTTGCCTGCTCTCGGGGCTTCTGCCGTTGCTCCTACGTCGGGCAGGTTCACAGATGCCTGTGACCTCCCTGTCCTCTCCTTGCACCCGGGTCGCTGCTGCTCCCTGAGGAGCAGTCATCTAGCAGTGCACAGGGAACCGCTGACGCGCTTGCCTGGACGTTATTTGGTTTGGGATCCTGGCTGGTCCCAGTCCCATTTGGGAGAACTGTTGCGGGTGACCCTTCGTTCCCGGGTGTAGCCTTGGTGGCAATAGGGTCTGGGGGCTGCGCCTTAGCGCAGTTTGCTCTTTCAGGCTCGTGACGGTTGGTGCCATCGGGTGCTTGAAAAGTGGAGCCGATCGGGGGCAGGGTATCGATACCGGTGCCATTGCCCTCCTGAGATCGCTTGCTCTGCAGCTTGTATATATTAGCTGCTTGTGGCCACACTCCGTGGTGCATCACTCTGGTCCTAGGGACGCAGGCTACAGCATTGGGTAGCTCTCTGGACCTGTGTGCTCCCGATGGGTGTTTGCCCGCTGCATTGACTATATGCAGTTGAAATCCTACATCGCACAACGTTTCATTACTTATTGCAATTGCGCGACTTTTCCTTGCTTATTGCATATTCACAACTCTGATCATCAATTACACATTTTATATCTAGCTCACAGTTGCTAATACATTGATTAAGAATGTGGAACTATCCTTTTAAGTGTGGTGAGTTGTGGGCCTCCTTTAAGAGAGCTTTGCTATCTTTACCCCAATCCTCTTCTTCGCTTGGTGCCACGTGTTGCTCCATCAGTGCTGCACTTCATGGTCTGGCCGCCGCCATCTTTTTCTTCAGCGCATCACCTCGTGGTTTGGGTGCCATCTTTCTTCCATCCACGATGTCGACTGCTGTGATCCTCTTCTCCCCAGGTTCTGCCACCAAAGCTGGGAAGTCGCTTCTGGGTCCGATTTTCTTCCTCCGGATTCCTGCCACTGGAGCCAGGAAGGTGCATTCGGGTCGTCTCAACTGGATCATTTTCACGCAGTCATACTGAGCGATCTGTGCCTTGGGTGCTGTGCTGGCCTGCTCTCTGGTGCCGGATCCAACCTCAGGTGGGCCTCTGAGCGCGGGGGATGTCGATCGCTGGAGGGATGAAATCTTCCCAGCTCTAATAGATCTTCTCCATCCATCGTCTTCTGAGTAGCATTGGTCCATCACCTGCAACAATCCACAGGGGTAACTTGTGCACGCGCCATCATGGAGTACCCTTACATCTGCACTACCAACAACTGGGATAAGTTCATTGGTGTAGGTGCGCAGCTTTGCCTGAACCAGGACCAACTTGGGTCGTTCAGCCTGATTGTCCCATAGCCTCTCAAAGGCTTTTTGATTCATTACTGACTGGCTCGCCCCCGTGTCCACTTCCATGAAGACTGGAATGCCATTTATCTCGACTTCTATCACGACGGAGAACATTCGGTGGTGCAAGTAAACATGCTATATACCTCATCGTGGGGCTGAGCTGCCTCTCAGACTATCGCTTCATAATCAGCGCTGGATTCATGGCCATCTGCAGACTCTTCATCAACACTGAGTTATATTTCTCTTACACGTTCACTGGAGGTGGCCCTTTGTGTTGCAGCCTTTACACACATAGTCTTTAAAATGGCACTGGTGAACCCTGTGATTCCCTCCGCAACGCCAGCATGGTGCTACTCGATTAGCCCCCCCCCTCGGCGGACTCTGAGTTAAAGGACTCGGGGGCCTGTTCTCTCTCCCCTGAGAAGATTCACGTTCTACAGTCCAGCCTCTAAAAGGCGCCATTCTGTGCACAGTATTTGCCGAGTTTGAGTCCCGAGTATGAGTCAGCCACCTAGAGCCGCAGGTCGAGGTCATGAATGCTTGGCTCATGGAGATGGCCTTCTGCAGTGTGACTGTGGTATCCAGATAGTAGCTTATGAAGAAGGCCCTCATGGCCGATTCCGATGACAACAATATCCCGCAACGCTTCGGTGAGGGATCATCAAAATCACACGGTGCTGTCAGCCTCCTGAGGTCTGCAGCATATTTCGCGATTTCCTGGCCTTCGGGCCGTCAGTGTGTATAAAACCGGTGTCTGGCTGTGAGGATGCTATCTTTGGGCTTGAGTTGTTCGTGGATCAACGTTACAAGCTCCTCGTACGTCTTGGTCGTTGTCTTCGCTGGTGCCAGCAAGTCCCTGACGAGGCCATAGATGGTGGGCCCACAACTGGTTAGCAGGATAGCTCTGCGCTTATCAGCCAGTGTGGCCGGATTGTCGCCTGCCAGGTCGTTTGCTGTGAAGAAATGGTCGAGCCTCTCCACAAAGGCTTCCCAATCATCACTATTGGCGAACTGCTGCAACGTACCAAAGTGAGCCATTTTCGCGTGAAGGTCCGTAATCTCGTCGCCAATTGTAATGTCTTCAGATGCTCTAATAATTACTCCACGAGACAATGTGTTGTGCTTGAATTGTAGTGACCTTAGTCCATTTAATGTAACTCCAGAGTGAGGATCACACATGGTGGCCTGACTTTTATACTAGGCCTGGCACACCTGTACAGGTAACCTACAGGTCTCCCACTGCAGTGCCCTCTGGTGGCACACCTTGTAATACTACAAGCAGTGACCATGTAGGATACATGACAACATTTACAAAGCGAATGATTATTGTCATTTGCTCAACATGACTCACATCTGGTGTACAATCCAAAACTATTGAAAAATATTTTGCAGAATGTGCAGCTTCTAAGATTTTCTCTTTAACAGCATTTGCTAAGAGTTGAATCAGTTCGTTCTGTATTTCCTCTCCAAGGTAATGCACATTATGTACATGTGCTTTACGGTCAGTATTTTACATGCCTCTGGGATGTCTCTGGGACAATTTACAATATTGTACATGACTTTTTGACGTTGTAAACTATGATGCATATCTCTGGGACAATGTACATTTTTGTACACTGTCCCAAAGACATCCCAGAGGCATATACAATATTGTACATTGTTCCAGCGGCATCCCAGATTCATATACAATATTGTACAGTCCCAAATTCATCCCAGAGGCATTTAAAATATTGTACGTGACTCAGGGACAGTGTACTATATTGTACATGCTTCTGGGATGAGTTTTAGAAGGTATAAAATACACATGGCTAACCTGCCGGCAGCATTGATATTGTATATAATAAATATTATAATAATATGTTAATGACTATAGAACACAATATGAGTCCAGGCATTACAAGGGGCTTTATTAATTTTTCAACTTTAAATTTAATTGAGGGGACAGCAGGGGTGGTTCGATGGGTTCGTGCAAACCCCCCTTTTTTGATCAATAAAATTAAAAAAGTCACTATATTGTTTTTCTATTTTGTTATACCCATAAGTAAATGGAAGAGACCAGCCAGTAGCGGATACGGCCCTTTGTTCCCCCACTAATGAGAAGTGCTCAATTCATTGTTTGGGGAATGTTTGGAATACCTTCCCACCCTAATCCTCCACACCTCACATAGAAAAACATAGGGCTGGATTTTCCTTTTAAATCGCCGCCGCCCGATCCTGAGCTGTGTCCCGGAGATTGCGTCTTTTCCAACCGCCGCAATGCCGCTGGCGCGCGCACTCCCGCGGGCTTCCGATGCTCCATGGCGGCGGCGGCGCGGGAGTGAAGTGCAGCGGGCGGTGTGTGGCAGAGAAGGCCGATCATCTCGGGAATCTCAGGGGGAGAGTGAGATCACTGGGGGGGGGGGGGGGGGGAGTGAGATCACTGGGGGGGGGGGGGGGAGTGAGATCATTGGGGGGGGGGGAGTGAGATCACTGTGGGGGGGGGGAGGGGAGTGAGATCACTGTGGGGGGGGGAGAGTGAGATCACTGTGGGGGGGGGGAGTGAGATCACTGTGGGGGGGGGGGGGAGTGAGATCACTGTGGGGGGGGGGAGAGTGAGATCACTGTGGGGGGGGGAGGGGAGTGAGATCACTGTGGGGGGGGGGGAGTGAGATCACTGTGGGGGGGGGGGAGGGGAGTGAGATCACTGTGGGGGGGGGGAGAGTGAGATCACTGTGGGGGGGGGGGGGGAGGGGAGTGAGATCACTGGGGGGGGGGGGGGGGGAGGGGAGTGAGATCACTGGGGGGGGGGGGGGGAGTGAGATCACTGTGGGGGGGGGGGAGGGAGGGGAGTGAGATCGCTGTGGGGGGGGGGAGTGAGATCATTGGGGGGGGGGGGGGGGAGGGGAGTGAGATCACTGGGGGGGGGGGGGGAGTGAGATCACTGTGGGGGGGGGGGAGGGAGGGGAGTGAGATCGCTGGGGGGGGGGGGGGAGTGAGATCACTGTGGGGGGGGGGAGGGAGGGGAGTGAGATCGCTGTGGGGGGGGGAGTGAGATCACTGTGGGGGGGGGGAGGGAGGGGAGTGAGATCGCTGTGGGGGGGGGGGGGAGGGGAGTGAGATCACTGGGGGGGGGGGGGAGTGAGATCACTGTGGGGGGGGAGGGGAGTGTGATCGCTGTGGGGGGGGGGGAGTGAGATCGCTGTGGGGGGGGGAGGGGAGTGTGATCGCTGTGGGGGGGGGGGGAGGGGAGTGAGATCACTGTGGGGGGGGGGAGGGGAGTGAGATCGCTGTGGGGGGGGGAGGGGAGTGAGATCGCTGGGGGGGGGGTAGTGAGATCGCTGTGGGGGGGAGGGGAGTGAGATCGCTGTGGGGGGGGGAGGGGAGTGTGATCGCTGGGGGGGGGGTAGTGAGATCGCTGTGGGGGGGAGGGGAGTGAGATCGCTGTGGGGGGGAGGGGAGTGAGATCGCTGTGGGGGGGGGAGGGGAGTGTGATCGCTGTGGGGGGGGGGGAGTGAGATCGCTGTGGGGGGGGGGGAGGGGAGTGTGATCGCTGTGGGGGGGGGGGAGTGAGATCGCTGTGGGGGGGGGGAATGTGAGATCGCTGTGGGGGGGGGGAATGTGAGATCGCTGTGGGGGGGGGGGAGGGGAGTGAGATCGCTGTGGTGGGGGGGTAGTGTGATCGCTGTGGGGGGAGGGAGTGTGATCGCTCTAGGGGGGGGTAGTGAGATCACTGTGGGGGGGGAGGGGAGTGAGATCGCTGTGGGGGGGGGGGGGGAGTGTGATCGCTGTAGGGGGGGGTAGTGAGATCGCTGTGGGGGGGGGAGGGGAGTGTGATCGCTGTGGGGGGGGGGGGAGGGGAGTGTGATCGCTGTGGGGGGGGGAGGGGAGTGTGATCGCTGTGGGGGGGGGAGTGAGATCGCTGTGGGGGGGTGGGGGTGAGTGAGATCGCTGTGGGGGGGAGAGTGAGATCGCTGTGGGGGGGGGAGTGAGATCGCTGTGGGGGGGGGGAGTGAGGTCGCTGTGGGGGGGGAGTGAGATCGCTGTGGGGGGGGGAGTGAGATCGCTGTGGGGGGGGGGAGTGAGGTCGCTGTGGGGGGGGAGTGAGATCGCTGTGGGGGGGGGAGTGAGATCGCTGTGGGGGGGGGGAGTGAGGTCGCTGTGGGGGGGGGGAGTGAGATCGCTGTGGGGGGGGGGAGGGGAGTGTGATCGCTGTGGGGGGGGGGGAGTGAGATCGCTGTGGGGGGGGGAGGGGAGTGTGATCGCTGTGGGGGGGGGGAGTGAGATCGCTGTGGGGGGGGGGAATGTGAGATCGCTGTGGGGGGGGGGGAATGTGAGATCGCTGTGGGGGGGGGGGGAGGGGAGTGAGATCGCTGTGGGGGGGGGGTAGTGTGATCGCTGTGGGGGGAGGGAGTGTGATCGCTCTAGGGGGGGGTAGTGAGATCACTGTGGGGGGGGGGGGAGGGGAGTGTGATCGCTGTGGGGGGGGGGAGGGGAGTGTGATCACTGTGGGGGGGGGGAGGGGAGTGTGATCGCTGTGTGGGGGGGGAGGGGAGTGAGATCGCTGTGGGGGGGGGGAGTGTGATCGCTGTAGGGGGGGGGGAGGGGAGTGTGATCGCTGTGTGGGGGGGGAGGAGAGTGAGATCGCTGTGGGGGGGGGGAGTGAGATCGTTGTGGGGGGTGGGAAGGGCGAGAGTGCGATCGCTGTGGGGGGGGGGAGTGAGATCGCTGTGGGGGGGGGGAGTGAGATCGCTGTGGGGGGGGGAGTGAAATCGCTGTGGGGGGGGAGAGTGAAATCACTGTGGGGTGGGAGTGAGATCGCTGTGGGGGGGGGAGTGAAATCGCTGTGGGGGGGGAGAGTGAAATCACTGTGGGGTGGGAGTGAGATCGTTGTGGGGGGGGAGAGTGAGATCGCTGTGGGGGGGGGGAGAGTGAGATCACTGTGGGGGGGGGAGTGAGATCGTTGTGGGGGGGGAGAGTGAGATCGCTGTGGGTGGGGGGAGAGAATGAGATCGCTGTGGGTGGGGGGAGAGAGTGAGATCGCTGTGGGTGGGGGGAGAGAGTGAGATCGCTCTGGGGGGGGGAGAGAGTGAGATCGCTCTGGGGGGGGGGAGAGAGTGAGATCGCTGTGGGGGGTGGGGGGGGGGAGAGTGCGATCGCTGTGGGGGGTGGGGGGGGGGAGAGTGAGATCGCGGTGGGGGGAGTGGGGAGAGTGAGATCGCTCTGGGGGGGGGAGAGTGAGATCGCTCTGGGGGGGGGAAGAGTGAGATCGCTGTGGGGGGGAGAGAGTGAGATGGCTGTGGGGGGGGGGAGGAGAGTGAGATCGCTGTGGGGGGGGGTGGAGAGAGTGAGATCGCTGTGGGGGGGGGGAGGAGAGTGAGATCGCTGTGGGGGGGGTGGAGAGAGTGAGATCGCTGTGGGGGGGGGGAGGAGAGTGAGATCGCTGTTGGGGGTGGGAAGGGCGAGAGTGCGATCGCTGTGGGGGGGGAGTGAGATCGCTGTGGGGGGGGAGTGAGATCGCTGTGGGGGGGGAGTGAGATCGCTGTGGGGGGGGGAGTTAGATCGTTGTGTGGGGGAGTGAGATCGCTGTGGGGGGGGGAGTGAGATCGCTGTGGGGGGGGAGTGAGATCGCTGTGGGGGGGGAGAGTGAGATCGTTGTGTGGGGGAGTGAGATCGCTGTGGGGGGGGAGAGTGAAATCGCTGTGGGGGGGGGAGAGAGTGAGATCACTGTGTGGGGGGGGAGTGAGATCGTTGTGGGGGGGGAGAGTGAGATCGCTGTGGGTGGGGAGGGGAGAGAGTGCGATCGCTGTGGGTGGGGGGAGAGAGTGAGATCGCTGTGGGTGGGGGGAGAGAGTGCGATCGCTGTGGGTGGGGGGAGAGAGTGCGATCGCTGTGGGTGGGGGGAGAGAGTGAGATCGCTGTGGGTGGGGGGAGAGAGTGCGATCGCTGTGGGTGGGGGGAGAGAGTGCGATCGCTGTGGGTGGGGGGAGAGAGAGTGAGATCGCTGTGGGTGGGGGGAGAGAGAGATCGCTGTGGGTGGGGGGAGAGAATGCGATCGCTGTGGGTGGGGGGAGAGAGTGCGATCGCTGTGGGTGGGGGGAGAGAGAGTGAGATCGCTGTGGGTGGGGGGAGAGAGTGAGATCGCTGTGGGTGGGGGGAGAGAGTGCGATCGCTGTGGGTGGGGGGGAGAGAGTGAGATCGCTGTGGGTGGGGGGAGAGAGAGTGAGATCGCTGTGGGTGGGGGGAGAGAGTGCGATCGCTGTGGGTGGGGGGAGAGAGTGAGATCGCTGTGGTTGGGGGGAGAGAGTGAGATCGCTGTGGGTGGGGGGAGAGAGTGCGATCGCTGTGGGTGGGGGGAGAGAGTGAGATCGCTGTGGTTGGGGGGAGAGAGTGAGATCGCTGTGGGTGGGGGGAGAGAGAGTGCGATCGCTGTGGGTGGGGGGAGAGAGTGCGATCGCTGTGGGTGGGGGGAGAGAGAGTGAGATCGCTGTGGGTGGGGGGAGAGAGAGTGAGATCGCTGTGGGTGGGGGGAGAGAGTGCGATCGCTGTGGGTGGGGGGAGAGAGTGCGATCGCTGTGGGTGGGGGGAGAGAGTGCGATCGCTGTGGGTGGGGGGAGAGAGTGAGATCGCTGTGGGTGGGGGGAGAGAGTGAGATCGCTGTGGGTGGGGGGAGAGAGTGAGATCGCTCTGGGGGGGGGAGAGAGTGAGATCGCTGTGGGAGGGGGGGAGAGTGCGATCGCGGTCGGGGGGGGGGAGAGAGTGAGATCGCTCTGGGGGGGGGGGAGAGAGTGCGATCGCTGTGGGAGGGGGGGAGAGTGCGATCGCGGTGGGGGGAGGGGGGAGAGTGAGATCGCTCTGGGGGGGGGAGAGTGAGATCGCTCTGGGGGGGGGAGAGTGAGATCGCTCGGGGGGGGGGGAAGAGTGAGATCGCTGTGGGGGGGGAGAGAGTGAGATCGCTGTGGGGGGGGAGAGAGTGAGATCGCTGTGGGGGGGGGGGCGGGGAGAGTGAGATTGCTGTGGGGGGGGGAGAGTGAGATCGCTCGGGGGGGCGGGAAGAGTGAGATCGCTGTGGGGGGGGAGAGAGTGAGATCGCTGTGGGGGGGGGGCGGGGAGAGTGAGATTGCTGTGGGGGGGGGAGGGGAGTGAGATCGCTGTGGGGTGGGGAGAGTGAGATCGCTGTGGTGGGGGGCAAGAGAGTGAGATGGCTGTGGTTGGGGGAAAGAGTGAGATCGCTCTGGTGGGGGGGGGGGGAGAGTGAGATCGCTGTGGTGGGGGGCAAGAGAGTGAGATGGCTGTGGTTGGGGGAAAGAGTGAGATCGCTCTGGTGGGGGGGGGGGAGAGTGAGATCACTCTGGGGGGGGGGAAGGGGTGAAGAGAGTGCGATCGCTGTGGGGCGGGAAGAGTGAGATCGCTGTGGGGGGGGAGAGTGAGATTGCTGTGGGGGTGGGGGGGGGGAGAGAGTGAGAAGGCTGTGGGGGGGGAGGAGAGTGAGATCGCTGTGGGGGGGGGTGGAGAGAGTGAGATCGCTGTGGGGGGGGAGTGAGATCGCTGTGGTGGGGGGAGAGTGAGATCGCTGTGGGGGGGGGGAGAGTGAGATCGCTGTGGGGGGGGGGGAGTGAGATCGCTGTGGGGGGGGGAGAGTGAGATCGCTGTGGGGGGGGAGTGAGATCGCTGTGGGGGGGGGAGAGTGAGATCGCTGTGGGGGGGGGAGTGAGATCGCTGTGGTGGGGGGAGAGTGAGATCGCTGTGGGGGGGGGGAGAGTGAGATCGCTGTGGGGGGGGAGTGAGATCGCTGTGGTGGGGGGAGAGTGAGATCGCTGTGGGGGGGGGAGAGTGAGATCGCTGTGGGGGGGGGAGAGTGAGATCGCTGTGGGGGGGGGGAGAGTGAGATCGCTGTGGGGGGGGGAGTGAGATCGCTGTGGGGGGGGGGAGAGTGAGATCGCTGTGGGGGGGGAGTGAGATCGCTGTGGGGGGGGGAGAGTGAGATCGCTGTGGGGGGGGGAGTGAGATCGCTGTGGTGGGGGGAGAGTGAGATCGCTGTGGGGGGGGGGGAGAGTGAGATCGCTGTGGGGGGGGGAGTGAGATCGCTGTGGTGGGGGGAGAGTGAGATCGCTGTGGGGGGGGGAGAGTGAGATCGCTGTGGGGGGGGGAGTGAGATCGCTGTGGTGGGGGGAGAGTGAGATCGCTGTGGGGGGGGGAAGTGAGATCGCTGTGGGGGGGGAGAGTGAGATCGCTGTGGGGGGGAGGGGAGAGAGTGTGATCGCTGTGGGGGGGGAGAGTGAGATCGCTGTGGGGGGGGGAGAGGGGGAGAGTGAGATCGCTGTGGGGGCGGGGGGGTAGTGAGATCGCTGTGGGGGGGGGGAGAGTGAGATCACTCTGGGGGTGGGGGGAGTGAGATCGCTGTGGGGGGGGAGAGAGTGAGATCGCTGTGGGGCGGGGAAGGGGGAAGAGAGTGAGATCGCTGTGGTGGGGGGGGAGAGTGAGATCGCTGTGGCGGGGGGGGGAGAGTGAGATCGCTGTGGGGCGGGGGGGAGAGTGAGATCGCTGTGGGGGTGGGGGGGGAGAGAGTGAGATGGCTGTGGAGGGGGGGGGAAGTGAGATCGCTGTGGGGGGGGGGGAGAGTGAGATCGCTGTTGGAGGGGGGGGAAGAGAGTGAGATCGCTGTGGGGGAGCGGGGAGAGTGAGATCGCTGTGGGGGGGAGGGGAGGAGAGAGTGAGATCGCTGTGGGGGTTGGGGGAGAGTGAGATCGCTGTGGGGGGGGTGGGGGAGAGAATGAGATCGCTGTGGGGGGGGGGGAGGGGGGGAGAGAGTGAGATCGCTGTGGGGGGGAGGGGGGGAGAGAATGAGATCGCTGTGGGGGGGAGGGAAGAGTGAGATCGCTGTGGGGGAGCGGGGGAGAGTGAGATCGCTGTGGGGGGGGGAGGGGGGGAGAGAATGAGATCGCTGTGGGGGGGGGGAAGAGTGAGATCGCTTTGGGGGAGCGGGGGAGAGTGAGATCGCTGTGGGGGGGGGAGGGGGGGAGAGAATGAGATCGCTGTGGGGGGGGGGGAAGAGTGAGATCGCTGTGGGGGAGCGGGGGAGAGTGAGATCGCTGTGGGGGGGGGGGAAGAGTGAGATCGCTGTGGGGGGGGGGGAAGAGCGTAAGATTGCTGTTGGGGGGCGGGGTGATGAGATCACTGTAGGGGGTGAGAGAATGGGGGAGCAGGGACTGGGGATGAGAGAGACTGGGGGAGGAGAGAGACTGGGGGGAGGAGAGAGACTGCGGGTGAGAGAGACTGAGGGTGAGAGACACTGAGGGTGAGAGACTGGTGGGAGGAGAGACTGGGGGGGAGGAGAGACTGGGGGGAGGGAGAGATGGGGGGAATAGGCGGGGGAGAGAGACGGGGGTGTGGGGGAGAGAGACTGGGAGTGGTGAGAGCTGGGGGGTGAGAGACTGGAGGGTGGGAGAGACTGGGGGGGTAGGAGAGAGACTGAGAAGAGAGAGACGGGGGGGAGAGAGATGGGGTGAGAGAGACGGGTGAGAGAGACTGGGGGGAGGAGAGACGGGGGAGGAGAGACTGGGTGTAGGAGAGATTGGGGGGAGGAGAGACTAGGGGGGAGGGAGAGTCGGGGGGAAAGGCGGGGGGGGCGGAGAGACGGGGGTGTGGGAGAGAGAGACTTGGAGGGGAGAGAGACTGGGGGTTGAGAGAGACTGGGGGATGGGTGAGAGAGACTGGGGGGGTGAGAGAGACTGGGGGGGGGAAAGACTTGAGGGAGTGAGAGAAACTGGGGGTGGTGAGAGAGACTGCGGGTGGCGGGGTGAGAAAGACTGGGGAGGGGTGGTAAGAGAGACTAATGTGAGTGAGATAGACTAAAAAAATAAATAAGGCTTTATTAGACCATTTATATTATTGCCTAACACTAGAAAATACTACAATCCATTTAAAAATACATCAAACTGGTGCAGAGGGACCTGGGGGTCCTTGTGCATGAATCCCAAAAAGTTAGTTTGCAGGTGCAGCAGGTAATCAGGAAGGCGAATGGAATGTTGGCCTTCATTGCGAGAGGGATGGAGTACAAAAGCAGGGAGGTCCTGTTGCAACTGTATAGGGTATTGGTGAGGCCGCACCTGGAGTACTGTGTGCAGTTTTGGTCACCTTACTTAAGGAAGGATATACTGGCTTTGGAGGGGGTACAGAGACGATTCACTAGGCTGATTCCGGAGATGAGGGGGTTACCTTATGATGATTGATTGAGTAGACTGGGTCTTTACTCGTTGGAGTTCAGAAGGATGAGGGGTGATCTTATAGAAACATTTAAAATAATGAAAGGGATAGACAAGATAGAGGCAGAGAGGTTGTTTCCACTGGTCGGGAGACTAGAACTAGGGGGCACAGCCTCAAAATACGGGGGAGCCAATTTAAAACTGAGTTGAGAAGGAATTTCTTCTCCCAGAGGGTTGTGAATCTGTGGAATTCTCTGCCCAAGGAAGCAGTTGAGGCTAGCTCATTGAATGTATTCAAATCACAGATAGATAGATTTTTAACCAATAAGGGAATTAAGGGTTATGGGGAGCGGGCGGGTAAGTGGAGCTGAGTCCACGGCCAGATCATCCATGATCTTGTTGAATGGCGGAGCAGGCTCGAGGGGTTACTTGGCCTACTCCTGTTCCTAATTCTTATAAACTGTGGAGAACTATAAAGATTTGTGTAATAGCAAACAAACCTGTCAGATCTGTGTCTATACCGCCCACTTAAGATCCAGTAAGACCTGTTTTTTCAGGACGGTATTAAGGTCCGGTGGTGAACAGATCTGAATGATAAAACTTCCTTTTTGGGCGGTATTTGGGCAGTAATATATGGGCAGACAGTATCGAATATCGCCCGGCGGTAATGACTGGAATTTACCACTGGGCGGTCAATGTATTTTTTTCCGACAAAATTTGTATTTCTGGGCAGTAACTGGGTGGTAAATGGGCGATTTGAGAGGAAACTCTAGCCCATAGTATTTATTACTGAAATAAATTGAGTGATTCTTACCTTATGTCTTCCAGTCCTGAAGTCTAACGACATAAATCCACAAATTCAGTATGGAGTCAATCCCAAAACCGAAGTGACTTGCTGCCAACATCATCATAGGCAGTCCCTCGGAATCGAGGAAGACTCGCTTCCACTCTTAACTTGAGTTCTTAAGTGGCTGTACAGTCCAATACGAGAACCACAGTCTCTGTCACAGGTGGGACAGATAGTCGTTGAGGGAAGGGGTGGGTGGGACTGGTTTGCCGCATGCTCCTTCCGCTGCCTGCGCTTGATTTCTGCATGCTCTCGGCGACGAGACTCGAGGTGCTCAGCGCCCTCTCGGATGCACTTCCTGCTATTAGGGCGGTCTTTACTGGAGATGTTGCACTTTATCAGGGAGGCTTTGAGGGTGTCCTTGTAATGTTTCCTCTGCCCATGCAACAGACCTTTGGTTCGGTATTCACTAAGGAGGACACAAACAATCTTCCGGATATAAAAGGGGTCAGAGTGTCGAGTAAGAAGGAGGAACTGAGGGAAATCCTTATTAGTCGGGAAATTGTGTTGGAGAAATTGGTGGGATTGAAGGCCGATAAATCCCCAGGGCCTGATGGACTGCATCCCAGAGTACTTAAGGAGGTGGCCTTGGAAATAGCGGATGCATTGACAGTCATTTTCCAACATTCCTTAGACTCTGGATCAGTTCCTATCGAGTGGAGGGTAGCCAATGTAACCCCACTTTTTAAAAAAGGAGGTAGAGAGAAAACAGGGAATTATAGACTGGTCAGCCTGACATCGGTAGTGGGTAAAATGATGGAATCAATTATTAAGGATGTCATAGCAGCGCATTTGGAAAGAGGAGACATGATAGGTCCAAGTGAACATCGATTTGTGAAAGGGAAATCATGCTTGGCAAATCTTCTGGAATTTTTTGAGGATGTTTGCAGTAGAGTGGACAAGGGAGAACCAGTTGATGTGGTGTATTTGGACTTTCAGAAGGCTTTCGACAAGGTCCCACACAAGAGATTAATGTGCAAAGTTAAAGCACATGGGATTGGGGGTAATGTGCTGATGTGGATTGAGAACTGGTTGGCAGACAGGAAGCAAAGAGTAGGAGTAAATGGGTACTTTTCAGAATGGCAGGCAGTGATTAGTGGGGTACCGCAAGGTTCTGTGCTGGGGCCCCAGCTGTTTACATTGTACATTAATGATTTAGACGAGGGGATTAAATGTAGTATCTCCAAATTTGCGGATGACACTAAGTTGGGTGGCAGTGTGAGCTGCGAGGAGGATGCTATGAGACTGCAGAGTGACTTGGATAGGTTAGGTGAGTGGGCAAATGCATGGCAGATGAAGTATAATGTGGATAAATGTGAGGTTATCCACTTTGGTGGTAAAAACAGAGAGACAGACTATTATCTGAATGGTGACAGATTAGGAAAAAGGGAGCTGCAACGAGACCTGGGTGTCATGGTACATCAGTCATTGAAGGTTGGCATGCAGGTACAGCAGTTAAGAAAGCAAATGGCATGTTGGCTTTCATAGCGAGCGGATTTGAGTACAGGGGCAGGGAGGTGTTACTACAGTTGTACAGGGCCTTGGTGAGGCCACACCTGGAGTATTGTGTACAGTTTTTGTCTCCTAACTTGAGGAAGGACATTCTTGCTATTGAGGGAGTGCAGCGAAGGTTCACCAGACTAATTCCCGGGATGGCAGGACTGACATATGAAGAAAGACTGGATCAACTGGGCTTGTATTCACTGGAGTTCAGAAGAATGAGAGGGGATCTCATAGAAACGTTTAAAATTCTAACGGGTTTAGACAGGTTAGATGCAAGAAGAATGTTCCCAATGTTGGGGAAGTCCAGAACCAGGGGTCACAGTCTAAGGATAAGGGGTAAGCCATTTAGGACTGAGATGAGGAGAAACTTCTTCACCCAGAGAGTGGTGAACCTGTGGAATTCTCTACCACAGGAAGTTGTTGAGGCCAATTCACTAAATATATTCAAAAAGGAATTAGATGTAGTCCTTACTACTCGGGGGATCAAGGGGTATGGCGAGAAAGCAGGAATGGGGTACTGAAGTTGCATGTTCAGCCATGAACTCATTGAATGGCGGTGCAGGCTCGAATGGCCTACTCCTGCACCTATTTTCCACGTTTCTATGTTTCTATGACCTGTTATATATGACCTGTCACCTGACCCATGATACTTCGTTGTCGTGTCAGCACTGATGACTTTGACACTTCTCTGTGTACGGTATAATGGCAGTTGTCTCTGATCACGCTGTGAGGTGGTGTTGGCAATGCCGCGTTGGTGACATTGATGACCTGAGTCACCTGACAATTGTCATAACCTAATATCAAAGGGACGGCACAATTGACCCCCCCCCTGACCGTTGAGAGGGGCAAAGGGCGGAAACTTTGATCACAAAAAACCTGGGCAGGTGCAGGCAGTGACAGATCCAGGTAACCCAGCCGCCAACCCCAAGATTACTTACCTGGGGCTAAAACCTCAACTTTTTCTGCATGCTTAACGCCCACTTAACTCCCATTTTTACCACTGAAATGACGTAGAACGCCCGTATATCGCCCATTTTGGCACAAAATGGAAACTGGCGGCCATTTTTAGGAAACTTTATCGCCGAGCATTACTTTCCCCGTGTGCTTAACGCCGATAAAAAATATTACCGCCTGCCCAGTTTTTTGGGGCGGAATCAGCAGAATGGGCCAGGATAGTAATATTGGGTGCAAAGAGGCCTTGACATATACTGAGCATTTCAGTGCACGATGCATATCCAGTCTCCGGAGCATGGGTCGGGAGAAACTTGCACCAAGTCCCGTTCACCCATCATCCCAGTGCTCACTGATTTACATTGGCTCCCAGCTGTTGCTGAACCAGTTTTCAGTTCAATTAACCAATTTGCCATTAAAGAAATAAAATAAATACTTGCATTTCTATTGTGCCTTTCACCACCTTAAAGGACGTCCCAAAGTGCTTCACAGCTGATGAAGAACTTTTGAAGGGTGATCACTGTTGTAATGTAGAAAATGTGACAGCCAACTTGCGCACAGTAAGCTCCCACAAACAGCAATGTGATAATGACCAGGTAAACGTTTTTTTCACTGATGTTGGTTGAGGGATAAATATTTGCCCAGCACACTGGGAAAAACTTGCCTGCTTTTCTTCGAAATAGTGTCAGGGGATCATTTGCATCCACCGGAGAGAGCAGATTTGAATGTCTCATCTAAAAGATGGCACACCTCCGATAGTGTAGCACTCCCTCAATACTGCACTGGAGTGTCATCCTGGATTTTGTGCTCAAGTCTCTGGATTGGGGCTCAAACCCGCAATCTTCTGGCTCAGAATCGAGAGTGCTACCAACCGAGCCACAGCTGAGTAGAAAAATCATAGAAACATAGAAAATAGGTGCAGGAGTAGGCCATTCGGCCCTTCGAGCCTGCACCACCATTCAATATGATCATGACTGATCATTCACCTCAGTACCCCAAATCAACCCTAATGTTGTCATCACTCAATGGTGTTAAGAGGCCTGAAAGCAGTCTTGTTGTATACCTAGATATTCAAAAGACCTTCGATAAAGTGCCACATTGGATAAGATTAGGAGGCTGATATCGCTCCACTTAGCACCCTGGGTGTGCCTATTGCCCAGGTGCAGCACAAGGGAAGAATGGAGGGAGGTCCTTTATGCCTCAGCACATCTGTTGCTGAAACCCTCATCCATGCCTTTGTTACATCCAGACATGACTATTCCAATACACTCCTGAACGGCCTCCTATCTTCCACCCTCCATAAACTTGAGCTCATCTAAAACTCTGCTGCGTGTATCCTAACTCGCACCAAGTATCGTTCACTCATCACCTCTGTGCTCGTTGATCTACATTGGCTCCCGGTTAAGCAACAACTCGATTTTAAAATTCTCATCCATAATTTTCAAATCCCTTCATGGCCTCGTCCTTCTCTATCTGTAATCTCCTCCAGCCCCACAATCCTCCGAGATTTCTGCACTCCTCTAACTCTGGCCTCTTGTGCATCCCCGATTTTAAATCGCTGCACCATCGGTGGCCATACCTTCAACTGCCTAGGCCCTAAGCTCTGGAATTCCCTCCCTAAACCTCTCTCTCCTCCTTTAAGACGCTTCTTAAAACCTATCTTTTTAACCAAGTTTTTGTTCATCTGCCCCAACATCACCGTAAGTGGCTCGGTGTCAAATTGTGTTTAATAATGCTCCTGCTTAGCGCCTTGGAACGTTTTATTATGTTAAAGGCGCTATATAAATGCAAGTTTTGTTGTTGTTGCTGGGTCCCTGCTCTCTTTGCACTTTGCATGCTTTTCCCAGGTGTCCCCAGGGTGCAGATACAGAGCTTCTAGGTGTTACAGACATGTCAGTGAGAGGGAAGTGATGTTTGAGATGCCCCTGGCTTCCTCTTGTGGGTCTCTGCCTGGTCAGGCCCAAACGGTAGAACATCTGCTGAACGTGGGCCTCAGAGGTGGAGACCAACCCCCCTTCAGATCAGAAGATCTGATAAGGGGTTGCCAACAATCTCCTCACACCTTCCAACAAGTGAGTGTTTTTCTTCCAGGACTAGCAAGGAGAATCAGTAGAGATGGAGTAGGGTTGTCAACACTAGTTGGACATATTCCTGGAAGTTTCAACACATGGCCTCCTGCCTCCAAATGCTCCGCGCCTCCCCCCGCTCGCGCCATTGCTCGCCTGACATAGAAACATAGAAAATAGGTGCAGGAGTAGGCCATTCGGCCCTTCGAGCCTGCACCGCCATTCAATAAGATCATGGCTGATCATTCACCTCAGTACCCCTTTCCTGCTTTCTCTCCATACCCCTTTATCCCTTTAGCCGTAAGGACAATCTTGGAGCGTTGGCAACAAAGAGACTGTGGGACACACACATACACAGACTCAGACACACACAGACATACTGTGGGACACACACGCACACACAGATACAGACTGTGAGACACACACACAGACTGTGGGACACACTCACAGATACAGACTATGGGACACATACACACAGATACAGGCTGAGACACACAGACTCAGACACACACACACAGACTGTGAGACACTCAGACACACTAACACACAGACTCAGACACACACACACAGACTGTGGGACACACAGATACAGATTATGGGACACACACAGATACAGGCTGAGACACTGAGACACACACACAGATACAGACTGTGAGACACACACACACACACACACACAGACTGTGGGACACACAGATACAGATTATGGGACACACACACAGATACAGACTGAGACACACACACACAGACTCAGACACACACACAGACTGTGAGACACACACAGAAACTCAGACACACTAACACACAGACTCAGACACACACACAGACTGTGGGACACACAGAGACAGAGATGCACACACATTGACACACTTACAGAAATTGAGATATGGCACTGGCCGTGTACAAAAACACTGACGGAGATCTGAAGCCTGCTATTATTGTTGGCAATATGCTTAATATGTTTATAATGAGACTTATTTGACTGCTATTGTAGCAAAGTTATGACTCATTTAAAATAAGAGGATTAACAGACAGGTTAAAATAGGGGACAGGAATACCAATGCACTCATATTACCTGCTAGCATCAGCCGAAGTGAGTTGTAGGCTATGCAGACTGAGGCTATGCCGACACTGCCACATTCAGTGAAATTGTGATTGTCTGCCCTTCTGTGTTGGGATTGTGATGTGATGCATTTGGCAACCTACACACACTGATCCCAGATTGGTTACAGACTGTGACGGAAAATCTCACAGCTCGAGTCCGATTGCAGGAAAGAAGTTGGAGGTGGGGCCTGGTAGGAATTGGAAATGCAGAGAGGAATAAGTTAATGCAGATGCCAACAAGTTATCTTCAGCAGTTTTTAATTTAAGATTATCCCCACAGAGTACAAATGGTTACATCAGAATTGTGGAGGAAGCAGATCATTAACTCAAAAAGTGTATCCCGAGCCCCTTTCACCCGATTTGCAATTAGAAATTACACGTTCTTCATTTAATAGATGTACAAACAGACCCCAACAACACTAGTGGAAATCAGCAGATCAGACATATGGTTTAGAATCAGTCACAGTAAATGGGAAGTCCCACCTGGGGCTAGAGTTCCCTCCAGGGTTGTACTGGAGTCTCCAGGAATTAAAGATTAATCTCCTGGACAGCAACACCCAGGAGAAAAATCATGGAGGCAATCAAACAAAATAGTCACCTCTTTCATCTTCAAGCTTGTTCATTTATTAGTTATAAAAATAATGGATTGGGGTTGGGTAAAGGCTGTTTGCGGTTGGAGGTTGGAGTCATTTGATGAGACCTCCAGGAATACGGACATCCAGAGTTGGTAACCCTTACCTAGGGTGAGGAAACAGCGTCCATCGTCCGATGTGCTTCACCAGCAGAAATGGGCGTTGAGTGACTGATGCTCATTTAGAGCAAAGATGCAATGCAGTGTGCAGCCGACAGGCAAAGTGCAGGCATACTGAGAACAGAGCTCTGCTAATGCCCCACAAATGGATGATTGTTTGCAGATCCCGGAGAGAAACATTTCACTCACGTTGTGAAAAGGTTTTCTTATTGGGAAACCTTGCAGCTTCATTTCAAAACACTGTTGCTATAGTGCATCACTAAGGCCCCAAAGAAGGCCTTTGTGCCTCTGCATTCAATGGGTATTATTCATTGACTGCTCATTGTGCGGGGGGGGGGGGGGGGGGGGGGGGGAAGCATGACCGCAATCGGAAAGTATTTAAAATCAGTGCACGGAGGGGAATGGAGAGCGAGAGTAAGAACAGGCACCAGCAGGAGGTGAAGGAACTCAGCAAGCAAGTTAACATGCCTGATTTCCCTTGGTCAGCCCCAGCTTGTATAAAGAAATACACATTGCCGGGAAAAGTCCAAAGCATTTCTCTGCTCGTTACTCTGATAGAATTGCGTTCATAGGTAATTCTGACCCGTATTAACCCTTTAATTATTGGATATCCAGTCTGTAAACTATACAAAAGCAAAATACTGCAGATGCTGGAATCTGAAATAAAAACAAAATGCTGGAAATGCTGTAAACTGTATCGCTGCTTCGCAGTTCTGTATCAGCTATAATGACCAGAATTACAGGAACATGCAGAGCTACATTATACTCCAAACATATCTCAACAACAGCTTGTATTTATATACCCCAAGGCACTTCACAGGAGTGACATCAAACATACAAAAGCAAAATACTGCAGATGCAAGAAATCTATAATAAAAACAAAATGCTGGAAATATTCAGCAGGTCAGGCAGCATCTGACAAAAGATCATCGACATGAAACATTCACTCTGTTTCTCTCTCCACAGATGCTACCTGAGTATTACCAATATCAAACATAATTTGACACCGAGCCACATTAGGAGCTATTAAGACAGGTGATCAAAAGCTTGGTCAAAGAAGTAGGATTTAAGGAGCATCTTAAAGGAGGAGAGAGAGGTGGCGAGGTTTAGGGAGGAAATTCCAGCGCTTAAGCCTAGGCAGCTAAAGGCACGGACGCCAATGGTGGAGCAAAGGAAAATAGGGATGCACTATCTCCTGGTCATTTGCGGTACCTGCAGGGCAAGAGATCTTGTTACAAATCAATCATAGTTAAATCTACCCAAATCCTGGAAAGAAATCGTATTTAAACTTCTAATTAAATCCCAAATTAAATTACTCCCGTGAGCTTCACTTGTACAGGACAGCAAGTGACTCCATTCTTCTTGGGTCATTTTTTTCCGGGAGGTAACACGTTGTCCTTGAAGTAGCCGGGATTGGTAATGTTTCCTGCTGGATTGTAGGCTGCCACTACCATGAACATACCCTTTCCATCTGTCGCATACCCAACGCCCATCTCTCTCGATGCCTTCCACACCACCTGGGTGAAGTGCCCTAGAACCAGCACAAAAAGAACAAATTTATATTTATATCGTGCCTTTCATAATCTCAGGATAGCCCAAAGTGCATTATAGCCAATGAAGTACGTTTTGAAAATTAGTCACTTGTAATGTAGGAAATATGGCAGCCAATTTATGCATAGCAAAGTCCCACAAGCAGCTGCATGATAGTAATATGACCAGTAAATCTGTTTTAGTAATGCTGGTTGAGGGATAAATATTGGCTAGGACGCCGGGGAGAACTTCCCAGCTATTCTTCAAACAGTGCCATGGGATCTTTTACACCCACCTGAGGGCACACAGGGCCTCGGTTTAAGGTCTCATCTGAAACTACGTCACCTCCAACAGATGAACCTTGGTCTTTTCTCGTCCAGCAATTCCTATGTTCCTCTGCATTTCTCAACTACCATTCACATGCATCCTTTGTGGTGCTGCTACCTTATTTTGCACAATTAAAAACTCTTTGGACAAAGACCAAATAAAGTGTCACCGATTTGTTTCCTTACTTTGTGCTATGCAATGTTAATGTTTTTGCCGTGGTGCTTACATAGGAACAGGAGTAGGTCATTCAGCTTGTCGAACTTGTTGCGCCATTCAATCAGCTCATGGTTGATCAATTCCTCAACTCCATTTACCCACTTTGATCCACATCCCTTGATACACTTTCCTAACAAAAATTTGTAAATCTCAGTCTTGAAAGCTCCAATTGTCCCAGCATCCATAGTATAAAATGTTTCCTGCTTTCACTCCTGGATAGTCTAATTCTAATTTTAAGATTGTGCCCTCTTGTTCTTGATTCCTCCACCAGAGTAAATAGTTTCTCTGTTTTTACTCTATCGAATCTTTTTGTCATTTTAAACACTCCAACCATATATACTCAAGGGAGTACAAGCCAAGTTCATACTCCTCCTTAGTGACAGTGTATTTATTACCTGCGTCTTTTTTTTCTAAACCTGTGACTCCATAGTGGGAGGAGTAACTGTGATGGTCGGCCTCTGGGTCTCAGTGGGAGATACTTGGGATCGAAGGGGCAGATGTGCTGGTTGCTGAAATGGCCTTGCCACTACTGCGATGTTTGGCTGGTTCCACCCACATTTTAGCGCATTGACTTTCATTTGCTGGTGGTGGCTGCTGGATGGGTTGGAGCCGAGGTCACCTTGAGGTATTAGTCTTATCCATGCCTGCTCCGGCCAGAGCCCTTCTGCTAGGCATCTCCTGCGTGTCACCACAACTGCTCAAATAGGATTCATCAATCGTTCCAGAAAATCGGGCAGAAACCAGGAGCAGTTGACGAGGCCCTTCACTGGGACTGAGCCTGGGCCCTGCCAATAGCCAGGACCAGAAAATCGCATGGTCCTCTGTTATGATGGGTGCAGTGCTTTGTCGGGCACCCAGAAGAATATTAGCCAATACACCTCTGTCTCTTTTTTTCTGTTTCTTTATCTGATGTCTTGAGTATCTTACAGAATGTATTTTCTTACCTGTTCCTCTGTTTCTCCAGCTGTCATTCTCCCACATGACTTTGCCTCTCTCTCTCTAATGTAACTCTCTCACATGACTCTGCCTCTCTCTCTCTCTAATGTAATTGTCTCTGTTATGTATGTAAACATTACCAATGTGTAAAACTTGCCACCAGGGGGCGCACCTGTGGGAGACCCAAGGGTCACCTGCACACCTTGGGCAAGCAGCTATAAAAGGTAGTCTACCACGCTGCTTCCTCACTCTGGAGTTACAATAAAGAGACCAAGGTCACAACAGTTTGAGCTTAAGATATACAGTCTTGTGGAGTTATTCTGAACGTAACAATTGGCGACAAGTAACAGATCACGAACTTTCACGTGGTTATGGCTGCCATTGGTATTCTTGAGAGATTTGTTGAGGGTGATGATTGGGAAGCCTTCATTGAGCGTCTTGACCAGTACTTCATGGCCAACGAGCTGGAAAAGGAAGAAACCGCGGTCAAGCGCAAGGCGATTCTCCTCACCATTTGCGGGTCCACGATATATGGCCTCATCAAAAATCTGCTAGCACCGATGAAACCAACGGAGAAGACATATGAAGAGTTTGAGAACACCTCAAGCCAAAGGAGAGCATCTTGATGGCCAGGTATCGCTTTTATACACACCACTGCTCCGAAAGCCAGGACATGGTGAACTATGTCACCGATCTAAGACGCCTTGTGGGACCGGGTGTATTTGCTGCATTTTTGGGGGAAGTGTTGCGGGACGTTTTTGTGCTTGGAATCGGCCACAAGGTCATTTTTTTCTTCGCAAACTGCTGTCAGCCGACTCCCTAGATCTGAGCAAGGCCATCACGATAGCCCAGGCTTTTATGTCCATGAGCGATAACACTAAATAGATATCATTGCAGCATCGGAACTCACCGGCAAGTACTGTGCATAAAATAACACCTTCAGCAGGCAGAACTGTACATGGCAGGGCCTACACGCCTGCAGAGGCCAGGCCTAGGATGAATCAGAGTCCGCTGTAGGGTGTGAATGCGAATTTATTAGCACCATGTTGGCGCTGTGGGAGTAATCATCGAGCCCATCAATGTCAATTCAAGCACTACGTGTGCAAGGGCTGTGGAACAATGGGGCACCTCCAGCGAATGTGCAGACGTGCTGCGACTCACCACGTGGCAGAGTCGGCAGAAGATGACCGATCTGGCGCAGATCACACTGCATGAGTAAGAAAGGCAACTCAACCCAAGACTGAAGAGGAAGTGTATGGGGTACACACCTTCATCACCAAAAGCCCTCCGATAATGTTAAAATTCAAATTAAACAGCATTCCAGTTGCCATGGAATTGGACACGGGGGCAAGTCAGTCAATTATGAGCCAGAAGGTGCTTGAGAAACTGGGGCAACAAGGCACAAAGGCCAAAACTAAGCCCAATCCACACCAAACTGCGCACTTACACCAAAGAGCTCATACCAGTCATTGGCAATGTGGCAGTGAAGGTATCGTACGATGGAGTTGTGCATGATTTACCACTATGGATTGTACCAGGCGATGGCCCAACGCTGTTTGGCAAAAGCTGGCTAGGAAAGATCCGATGAAACTGGGACGACATCAAAGCACTGTCTTCGGAGGATGATGCCTCGTGCGCCCAAGTGCTACACAAATTCCCGTTGTTATTCGAGCCAGGCATCGGCAACTTCACAGGCGCCAAAGTGCAAATCCATCTAGTTCCTGATGCACGACCCATTCATCACAAGGCCCGAGCGATTTCATACATGATGCGAGAGAAAGTCAAGGTCGAGCTGGACAGACTTCAATGAGAGGGGGTCATATTGCCAGTCGAGTTCAATGAGTGAGCCAGTCCAATTGTTCCGGTGTTGAAAAGTGATGGGATGGTCAGAATCTGTGGGGACTACAAGGTAACGATCAACCGAGTCTCGTTACAGGACCAGTACCCAATACCCAAAGTGGATGACCTGTTTGCAACGCTAGCAGCGGGGAAGTCGTTCACCAAGCTGGATCTAACCTCTGCTTACATGACACAGGAGCTGGCTGAATCTTTGGAAAAAATGATGTGCATCAACACGCACAGAGGACTGTTCATATATTACAGATGCCCCTTTGGGATTCGCTCGGCTGTGGCCATCTTCCAGAGGAACATGGAGAGTCTGCTGAAATCACTGTTTCAAGACGACATCTTGATCACTGACCACAACACCACCGAACACTTGCACAACCTGGAAGAGGTTCTCAAGCGACTGGACAGAGTGGGACTCAGGCTGAAATGCTCAAAGTGTATTTTCCTGGCGCCAGAGGTCGAATTTCTGGGGAGAAAGATTGCAGCGGATGCCATCACACCCATGGACTCCAAAACAGAGGCCATCAAGAATGCACCCAGACCACAGAAGGTGAAAGAGCTGCGTTCATTCCTGGGACTCCTCAACTATTTTGGTAACTTTCTACCGGGGTTGAGCACTTTGCTGGAACCATTGCATTATTGCTACGCAAGGGTGATGACTGGGTTTGGGGTAAATCTCAAGAGACAACCTTTAACAAGGCCAGAAACCTGCTATGTTCTAACAAGTTACTTGTATTGTATGACCCATGTAAACGTTTAGTACTAGCTTGTGATGCATCTTTGTACGGGTTGGTTGTGTGTTACAGCAAGCCAATGGGTCAGGCAAATTGCAACCGATTGCATATGCATCCAGAAGTTTATCCAAGGTTGAAAGAGCCTACAGAATGGTTGAGAAAGAAGCATTAGCATGCGTATACGGGGTTAAGAAAATGCACCAATATCTATTCGGACTCCGGTTCGAGCTCAAAACCGACCACAAGTCGTTAATTTCATTGTTCTCAGAAAGCAAAGGTATTAACACCAATGCTTCGTCCCACATTCAAAGATGGGCACTAACGTTATCTGCGTATGATTATGTAATCCGTCACATACCAGGCATTGAGAACTGTGTAGATTGCCCACAGTCAGCTACCATTGCCCACCACCAGGGTGGAAATGGCACAACCCAGCAGACTTGCTTCTTGGTAATAGATTTTGAGAGCGAGGGGTCACCCGTCACGGCTCGCCAGATCAGGACCACGACTAGCCAGGACCCGGTGCTATCACTTGTAAAAAGTTGCGTCCTCAATGGGAGCTGGTTGGCGGTTCCAGGGGAAATACAAGATGAAATTAAGCCGTTCCACCGACGCAAAGATGAAATGTCCATCCATTCGGATTGTCTCCTTTGGGGGTATCATGTAATTTTGCCAAAAAAAGGCAGGGAAAAGTTTATGCGCAACCTTCACCCAGGCATAGTCATGATGAAGGCTATCGCCAGGTCACATGTTTGGTGGCCCGGCATTGACTCGGAATTGGAGTCATGCATACACCAATGTAACACTTGCTCACAGTTGAGCAATGCACCAAGGGAGGCCCCACTGAGTCTGTGGTCATGGCCCGCCAAACTGTGGTAGATTTCGCTGGCCCCTTTCTAGGAAAGATGTTCCTAGTAGCAATGGGCGCTTACTCCAAATGGATTGAATGTATAACAATGTCGTCATGTACGTCCACTGCCACCATTGAAAGTCTCTGGGCCATGTTCGTCACCCATGGTTTGTCCGACATCCTTGTTAGTGACAATGGACCATGTTTCACCAGCTCGGAATTCAATGAGTTCATGATCCGCAATGGCATCAAGCCTGTCAGGTCAGCGGCGTTGAAGCCCGCATCCAATCGTCAAGCAGAACGGGCAGTCCAAACCATCAAGGAGAGCTTGAAATGCGAGACAGATGGTTCCCTGCAGACCTGGTTATCTCAGATTCTGCTCAGCTACCACATTCGACCCCACTCGCTTACCGGGGTTCTCCCTGCAGAATAACTAAGGAAGAGAGCACTCAAAACCAGGCTCTCCTTAGTCCACCTGGATCTCAATGATCATGTAGAAACCTGGCGTCACCGGCATAACATGTACCACGATCACGCAGCTGTATCACGTGAAATTGAGGTTAATGTTTGTTCTTAATTACGGTCATGGTCCCAAGTGGGCGTCGTCGTGTACTGTAGCTCAACGACAGAGGTTGTGGTGGTCTTGGACCTGGCCTGGAGACGGCGGAGGTTGAACAGATTCCCACTGGTTCTGTAGTTCAGTTCGACTCCAGCGAGGAGCTTGTTGACTGTGAGATGGAGCATGGCGGCGAGGAAGATTGAGAAGAGGGTTGGGGTGATGACGCAGCCCTGTTTGACCAGGTCTGGACGTGGATTGGGTCTGTGGTGGATCCGTTGGTAAGGATCATGGCCTGCATGTCATCGTGGAGCTGTCTCACATGCCTCTGCCTCTCTCACTCTCTCTAATGTAACTCTCTCACATGATTCTGCCTCTCTCTCCCTCTCTCTAATGTAACTATCTCACATGACGTTGCCTCCCTCTCTCCCCTCTCTTTCTCTCTCTCTGTCTCTACCTCTCTTGTGTTCTCTCAAATGTCTTGTGTGTTTCACGGAATCTCTTTCTCTCACCTGTTCCACTGGAAAATCCTGGAGCATTGAAGTTGTATTTCTTGATTTCATTGTACCAGGATTCACTCACTTCGGTCCCTACAATAAAACAGAAAGATATTAGAAACATTATACACACTTCAAATGGCCTCTATCTGTTGAACTGAAGATCTAAAGGCATTTCTCCAATTTTTATATTTACCAAAATTAAATTCAAGAAGCTCAATATGCTCTTTCAAACCAAATTCTTCAACAACTCTTCACTCAAATCACATTCCTTCAGTTCCTGAAGAATCTGACTACTGTTTATTATATACCAGAAGAGACACACAAAACATTTGCGGTCAAATTAGTATCTTTATTACAACAGTACTTGTTTAGACTGTTATCATCATCTTTGTCTATAGAATCAACGCTGATGCCCTCCCTCTCTCTCTCCCCTTCTCTTTCTCTCTATCACCCGCTGCTCCCGCTCCTCTCCCCCCTCCCCTCCTCCCTCCCATCCATTCTCTCTCTCTTTCTCTCTCTCACCTGCCGCTCCCGCCAAGCACTCTTCTTGGCTCCGCAGTAACGCCTGGGGAGCCCCCGGCCCCCCGAGCCCATTGGCCCCGCCGCATCCACTGCCACCTCCTCATTGGAGCAGACCCATTGCTCCCTGCCTGATTGGTTGCGAGGCCGGGTGGGTCCTGATCACCCATTGGTCAGTGCAACTGTCACTCAGTCTGGAACATGTGCTCTCAGGTCCCAGCCCCACCCCAGGACAGAACAGGGTAGACAAAGAGGAACCAGTGGATGTGGTGTATTTGGACTTCCAGAAGGCATTTGACAAGGTGCCACACAAAAGGTTACTGCACAAGATAAAAGTTCACGGGGTTGGGGTAATATATTAGCATGGATAGAGGATTGGCTAACTAACAGAGAACAGAGAGTCGGGATAAATGGTTCATTCTCTGGTTGGCAATCAGTAACTAGTGGGGTGCCGCAGGGATCAGTGCTGGGACCCCAACTATTTACAATCTATATTAACGACTTGGAAGAAGGGACTGATGTAACATAGCCAAGTTTACTGATGGTACAAAGATGGGAGAAAAAGCAATGTGTGAGAAGGACACAAAAAATCTGCAAAAGGACATAGACAGGCTAAGTGAGTGGGCAAAAATTTGGCAGATGGAGTATAATGTTGGAAAGTGTGAGGTCATGCACTTTGGCAGAAAAAAAATCAAAGAACAAGTTATTATTTAAATGGAGAAAGATTGCAAAGTGCCGCAGTACAGCGGGACCTGGGGGTTCTGGTACATGAAATGCAAAAGGGTAGTATGCAGGTACAGCAAGTGATCAGGAAGGCCAATGGAATCTTGGCCTTTATTGCAAAGGGGATGGAGTATAAAAGCAGAGAAGTCTTGCTACAGTTATACAGGGTATTGGTGAGGTCACACCTGGAATACTGCGTGCAGTTTTGGTTTCCATATTTACGAAAGGATATACTTGCTTTGGAGGCAGTTCAGAGAAGGTTCACAAGGTTGATTCCGGGGATGAGGGGGTTGACTTATGAGGAAAGGTTGAGTAGGTTGGGTCTCTACTCATTAGAATTCAGAAGAATGAGAGGTGATCTTATCGAAACGTATAAGATTATGAGGGGGCTTGACAAGGTGGTTGCAGAGAGGATGTTTCCACTGATGGGGGAGACTAGAACTAGAGGGCATAATCTTAGAATAAGGGGCCGCCCATTTAAAACAGAGATGAGGACAAATTTCTTCTCTCAGAGGGTTGTAAATTTGTGGAATTCGCTGCCTCAGAGAACTGTGGAAGCTGGGACATTGAATAAATTTAAGACAGAAATAGACAGTTTCTTAAACGATAAGGGGATAAGAGGTTATGGGAAGCGGGCGGGGAAGTGGAGCTGAGTCCATGATCAGATCAGCCATGATCTTATTGAATGGCGGAGCAGGCTCGAGCGGCCGTATGGTCTACTCCTGTTCCTATTTTTTATGTTCTTATGTTCTAATGTAAAAACTGACTATTATTATAGATTGCTGGCCAGACTGCCTATTCCCACCTCCGTAATATCGCCCGTCTCTGCCCCTGCCTCAGCCCATCTACTGCTGAAACCCTCATCCATGCTTTTGTTACTCCCAGACTCAACATGTCCAATCTTCCTGGCGGGCCTCCCATCTTCCATCATCCATAAACCTGAGGTTGCCTGTGTCCTAACTTGCAGCAAATCCTGTTCATCCATCAGCCCCTGGGCTTGCTGACCTACATTGGCTCCCGATTCAGCAGACCTCTAGTTTATTATAATTTTTTTGTTCAAATCCCTCCTTATCTCTGTAACCCCCTCCAACACTCCTAAATCTCTGTGCTCCTCTAAAACTCTGCCTCTTGCACATCCCTAATTTCCATTGCTCCACCATTGGTGGCTGTGCTTTCAGCTGCTTCGGTCCTCAGTTCTGGAATTCCCTCCCTAAACCTCTCTGCCTCTCTAACTCTCTCTCCTCCTTTATGATGCTCCTTAAAACCTACCTCTTTCATCAAGCTTTTGGTCACCTGTCCTAATATTTCCTTATGTGGCTCGGTGTCAATTTTGTTTGACAACACTCCTGTGAAGTACCTTGGGACATTTTACTACGTTAAAGGCGCTATATAAATGCAAGTTGTTGTGGTACTGACAGCATAGCAAAGAGAAAGGAAAGGTATAGGGGTTGAATGGTAGTTCAAAGAGAAAGGGTAGGGATGGTGATGGTAAGAAGAGGAAGGAGTAGTGGGAAGTGGAAGGCATAGGAAAGGTCATGTGAGTGAAGGGGGTGGCAGAGGGTCACATCTTCTCTACAAACTCCACCTCCAATGCAGCCTGCAGCTGTTGGTGGCACCTTTCCTGCCATACCATGCACCATCTCCCACCGGAAAGACAATATTTTTACCAAATCAACTATTTAGTTAAAAAAACATATTATTCATTCAATCATCAAAAATAACTTGCGTCTTTCAGCTGAAGTGTCATTTTAAATCAAACGAAAGTGTCTTTCATTACCTCAAATGTCTCGATGTGGTTTACAGCCATTGATATGCCTTTGAAGTATAGTCACTGTTGCAATGTAGGAAACGCAGCTGCTAATTTATGCACAGCAATGTCAGATCTAAATGCCTATCTGTGCGAGCTCCTCAAGCCTCCAAGGTAACTGAGGGCATGTTAAATGCCACTGGTGATCAAGTGGTCAGTTGACATCCATCTTGGTTATACAAATATTGCCTAGGAGGTACCACTTTCACCCAGCGAGAGCCCATTTTGGCACCTTCCTGTGGCGGGCAGGGTTGAGGTGGGGTGGGGGAGGAAAGTCAATATTAAAGTTGGGTAGGAAATTTGCATTTTTCAATTCCTACACTGGGAAAGGCCAATTACAACCAGAGGACAGAGTGTCCGGGCAGTGTTATTTACACTCTCTCCCTCAATGCTCACATTCACTGCTTAGCAGTGCTCAGCTCTCATTGCTCACTCCACCCTTTGTAAATTTGGGAGGTCACTCTGAACCCTCAGCTCTCTACCGGAGAGGTCACTCAAACCCTCAGCTCACTACCTGTGAGAGGTCACTCTGACCCCTCTGCTCTCTACCTGTGAGAGGTCACTCAAACCCTCAGCTCACTACCTGTGAGAGGTAATTGACTCCTCTGCTCTGTACCTGTGAGAGGTCACTCAATCCCTCAGCTCTCTATTTGTGAGAGGTCATTGACCCCTTAGCTCTCTACTTGTGAGGGGGTCACTCAAACCCTCAGCTCTCTACTTGTGAGAGGTCATTGACCCCTCAGTTCTCGACCTGTGAGAGGTCACTCAATCCCTCAGCTCTCTACTTGTGAGAGGCCATTGACCCCTCAGTTCTCTACCTGTGAGAGGTCACTCAATCCCTCAGCTCTCTACTTGTGAGAGGTAATTGACCCCTCAGTTCTCTACCTGTGAGAGGTCACTCAATCCCTCAGCTCTCTACTTGTGAGAGGCCATTGACCCCTCAGTTCTCTACCTGTGAGAGGTCACTCAATCCCTCAGCTCTCTACTTGTGAGAGGTCATTGACCCCTCAGTTCTCTACCTGTGAGAAGTCACTCAATCCCTCAGCTCTCTACTTGTGAGAGGTCATTGACCCCTCTGCTCTCTACCTGTGAGAGGTCACTCAATCCCTCAGCTCTCTACTTGTGAGAGGTCATTGACCCCTCAGCTCTCTACCTGTGAGAGGTCACTCAATCCCTCAGCTCTCTACTTGTGAGGGGGTCACTCAAACCCTCAGCTCTCTACTTGTGAGGGGGTCACTCAAACCCTCAGCTCTCTACTTGTGAGAGGTCATTGACCCCTCAGCTCTCTACCTGTGAGAAGTCACTCAATCCCTCAGCTCTCTACTTGTGAGGGGGTCACTCAAACCCTCAGCTCTCTACTTGTGAGAGGTCATTGACCCCTCAGCTCTCTACCTGTGAGAAGTCACTCAATCCCTCAGCTCTCTACTTGTGAGGGGGTCACTCAAACCCTTAGCTCTCTACTTGTTAGAGGTCATTGACCCCTCAGCTCTCTACTTGTGAGGGGGTCACTCAAACCCTCAGCTCCCTACTTGTGAGGGGGTCACTCAAACCCTCAGCTCTCTACTTGTGAGGGGGTCACTCAAACCCTCAGCTCTCTACTTGTGAGGGGGGTCACTCAAACCCTCAGCTCTCTACTTGTGAGAGGTCACTCAAACCCTCAGCTCTCTACTTGTGAGGGGGTCACTCAAACCCTCAGCTCTCTACCTTAGAGCGGTCACTCTGACCCCTTAGCTCTCTACCCTGCAGAAGATCATGAAAAACTATTAGCTCTATACCTGTGGGAAGCTGAGCATTGCTGCTCCATTTGTACCACAGATTCTCTCCATACTTGGTGTCACTGTGCTGGAGTGTTTTAATATCGACGAGATGGTCTGCCCATTTCTGCGCTTGCACGGAGAGTTCAGACTTCAGTTGGAGTGGCTGTGACTTGTGTAGGGCCCGCAATCTGTTGTGTTCTTGAAGCAGTTCAGCAATAAAAGCTTTTTTTTCCATCTCTGCAAAACACCAGATGTCGATTAATATCTTCCATGGGGCAACACTGAGGCTGCAATGTGACATATTGTTCATATTGCTATGTCATCGATTGGCAGCTTACACCACCAAGAATGCTACTGAAACTCAAATGTGACATTTACATACGTCGAATGTACAGCACAGAAATAGGTCATCCGGCCCAACTGGTCTATGCCGGTGTTTATGCCTCACATGAGCCTCATCCCAACTTACTTCATCTCACCCTATCAGCAAATCCTTCAATTCATTTCTCCCTCATGTACTTATCCAGCTTCCTCTTAAATGCATCTATGCTATTCGCCTCAGTTACTCCCTGTGGTAGTGAATTCTGCATTCTAACCACTCTCTGGGTAAAGAAGTTTCTCCTGAATGTATCAAACAAAGGATCACGAGCTTCACCATCGAAGTGGAAAATCAAAGGTTGAGTCACCCAGCTTCCTCGTTCCCGTAATGAGTGGAATCAGTAGGATTTTGTCTGGCCAGTTGCTTGTCTCTATAATAGCGAGGCAGTGGAAAAGGTGATGTGGATAGGTCCCATGAGGCGATGGTAAAGGCCTCTTAGGGAAGGAAGAGGACCCTGTAGCGGTTTCCTCATCCCTCTCAAATTCTGCCTGGAAGGGTGTGCATCCTTAGCTCCATCTTAATGTCAGTAAAAATTACACTCTGATGAATATTCATTGGCCCTGATTTTAACTGCCCCACCTGGCCGAAACCAGGCTGGGGGGGGGGGGGGGGTACCGGGGGGAGGGAGCGGGGGGCGCAGTTAAAATAATGCGATTCAATTATTTCCACCAATCCCACTTCTTCCCGCTGTGTCCCCATTAGAACCTGCTCTTTTGAGCAGACGAGTAGGAAGCAGGCAGCAAGCGGAATCCTTCTTTAAATAGGCAGATCGGATCCGATCATGTGACCAGGACCTGATCTGCAATTTGAACCAGAGGTCTGGGTAGGATCGGGGGTTGGCGGGGCGGGGGAAGAAACAGTGTTGGCTCCCCCGTCAGGCAAAACCTGCTGGGAGCTGGGCCAGAAGAGGCCCAGCAGGTAAGTTTTTAATGTATTTTTCAGGTTTTCTCATGGGCCAGGATGGGCAAGAGTGGTAGGAGGGTCTGCAGGGGCAGGAGTGGTCCTCCGGGCCTCAAAAGGAAGCCTAGGGCCTACCTTGAACCGGGTACCCCCACTGCCCCCCCCCCCCCCCCCCACTCCCAACCGATTGCGGTCAGACCCTTACTAACTGCCGGGGATTGTTGCCACGGGTCCTCAGCTGCAGCCTCCTGCTGCAAATTATCACACCTGCCCGCCGGTCAGGCTGTCGATTTGTCCAGCTCTCGGGCGCGAGTCTTCAGACAATTGTTTCAATGAGGCCCAGCCATTTAGATCAGCAGGGCATCCACGTCCCCAGACTTGCCGGGTTTTCCCCGTGCTCACCCCGCACCCTTCCCGTATCAGTGGCGCTGTTTCTCTCTGCTGTTTTCTCACTATGTTTCTGTCAGTTCCGAGTGAAAGACTCTGTCGAAGCCTCAGTCAGTGGACTGATCTGAAGGAGCGTGTAAACCAGGCTCTCCTGGACACTGTTCAGAGTGATCAGGAACTACCCGGGCTCACCCTTGGGGTGGTTGGGTTGGGTCACTGTCCCATAGCAACCATTGTTTTCAGTTCTCTGACAGAAAGTGCGAGCGTTTTTTTTAAGAGGACAAACCCATACCTGGTATTGGTGCCACCTGGCTTGTTCCCGATCCCTGAGGTGCCTTGACTCTCTCTTCTTGTGTCGACCCATCCTCGCCCTCCTTCACCTTGCTGCCAACGGGCAGGACGTTTTTCGCAAAGTAGCCCGGGTTGGTGATGTTACCGGCTGGGTCGAACTGAGCCACCACGACAGTGAGACCTTTGCTGTCAGATGCCAGGCCAATCCCAATCTCCTTGGAATCTTTCCAAACCAGCTGTGTGAAATGACCTGCAGGGGAACAACAGACAGGTGATTTACAAAGAGCACGGGGCACAGGTCAGTGCGGTCCACACGTACGATCCACAGCTTCTGCTCTACTGGACGGACTCCCACCTTCCCTCCACTGTTAACTTCAGCTCATCCAAATCTCTGCTGCTCGCGTCCTAACTCGCACCAGGTCCCATTCACCCATCACCCCTGTGCTTGCTGACCTACATTGGCTCCCGGTCTGGTAAAGTCTCGATTTTAAAATTCTCATCCTTGTGTTTAAATCCCTCCATGGCTTCGCCCCACCCTATCACTGTAACCTCTTCCAGCCCTTCAACTCCAAGATCTCTGAGCTCCTCCAGTTCTGGCCTATGCAATTATTCCTCCAGTTCTGTATGTCCAACATTATGTAGGAGTTAACACTTACACCTATAGAGACCCTCAGTACATCTAATGGAAACATCCCAAGATCATCACACACAACGAATTGCCATGAAGTGCAGCGATTGTTATTAACTTAAGAAATAGGAGCAGGAGTAGGCCATTCGCCCTTCGAGACTGCTCCACCATTCAATAAGCATGGCTGATCTTCGACCTCAACTCCACTTTGCCTGCCTGATCCCCGTATGCCTTAATTCCCTAAATCTAATGGATCTCAGCCTTGAATATACTCAACGACTTAGCATCCACAGCCCTCTGGGGTAGAGAATTCCAAAGATTCACATCCCTCTGAGTGAAGATATTTCTCCTCATCTCAGTCCTAAATGACTGGCCCATTATCCTGAGACTGTGACCCCTAGATCTAGACTCTCCAAGCCAGGCAAAACTGCCTCTCAGCATCTACCCTGTCAAGCTCCCTCAGAATCTTATCCGTTTCAATGAGATCACCTGTCATTCTTCTAAATTCCAGAGAGTATAGACCCAATCTACTTAATCTCTCCCCATAGGACAACCTATGTCCTATATTATTTATATTATATATAAATATTATATATTTAGTACACCGAATGATCCCACAAAGATGAGTTAATTTGGTTCTGGCGCTAGTGTCTGAGCGAAAAATCTTCCCCAGACTACTGGCAGAACTCATTGCTCTTCTTTGAATCCTACCATGGGATCTTTAACATCCAATCAAGCCATTGGAACAGGCAGCTGGCACTCAGTTTAATGTCTCATCCAAAGAATGGTATCACCAATAATACACCAGCCCTCAATGCACCATTGGAGCATCAACCTAAATTGTGTGCTCGATTGGGAGGGCTGGGGGTGGCGGGGGTTGATGGAAAGAAGCCTGTGATCGGGAGGACTGGGGGCGGCGAGGTGGGTGGGGGGGGTGGCCCGCAATTAGGAGGGCTGGGAGAAGTATTCCTGCACCTCCTTGTCCATAAGGAGTGCTGAAACAGGCACTTACCTTGCGGAGTTGTCTGCAACATTCAAGATGCTTCTGTTACACAACAAGGAAAGGTAATAGAGCAGGGAGAGAGGGAAACGATCCGGTCTTTTTTCTTGGCTGCTGCCACTGCATTTCAAGTTTAACCATCTGGAAAGTATGTTCTTCTGCTACTGCTCTGCTATTGCTATCGGGAAAGATTGAATATGTTGGGGCTTTTTTCTTTAGAAAAGAGAAGACTTAAAGTGACCTAACAGAAATTTTGAATGGGCTGGACAGGGTAGATATGGAGAGAATGTTTCCCCTTGTCAGAGACTCCAAAACTAGGGGCCATAAATATTAATAAATCCAATAGGGAAATAGGAGAAATGTATTTTCTCAGCGTGTGTTTAGAATGTGGAACTCTCTGCCACAGGAAGTGGGTGAGGAAAATAGCTTGGGTGCTTTCAGAAGGAAACTAGATGGGTACGAGAGTTTAAAAGGAGCCCCGCAGCAACCCAGCCCAGCAGAGTAAAGCCCCGGGAACCGGAGCAATTTAAAAGGAGCCACGCAGCAGTGAAACAAACCCAGAGAAAAATCAAAAAAGTGACGTCATAATCGGCGACGGATCCGGAGGAAATTGAGCAAAGTATTTAATTTATCCATGCATACTCTTTTTTAAAAAACGTAACCAGAAATAATCCGCTAGTTAAATATTCAGAATAATTAATCACGACTTTAAAATTTAGTTTCAGAAGAACGGACCGTGACACTAACGCAAGGGAAAATCTGAAAACGTGACGTCACGGAGAGCACGAAGGAAGAGCTCCGAGTCTGAGTAAGTAATTTGCTTTTTAACAAAAGCTGTCTACCTAATTTTAATCTTAATTAAATAAATACACTCACTGTGCATAAGGTAGAGCACTCGAATAAAAAAATCACCAAATGAAGTCACAGGGCAGCAGGTACGTGATTGGTTGGTGAGTATTACAGCTTTTTATGCTCTAAGTTAGGTGAATGGATTAAATTAAGAGCTGGGAGAATAATAACTGCTATTACTTTATTAAATTAATAACTTAAACTAGTGGGGTGGTGCCCGGATAAGAGAGGTTCAACCTGTATTAGATTAAAAGAATGTTCCCAATGTTGGGGAAGTCCAGAACCAGGGATCACAGTCTAAGGATAAGGGGTAAGCCATTTAGGACCGAGATGAGGAGAAACTTCTTCACCCAGAGAGTGGTGAACCTGTGGAATTCTCTACCACAGAAAGTTGTTAAGGCCAATTCACTAAATATATTAAAAAAGGAGTTAGATGTAGTCCTTACTACTAGGGGGATCAAGGGGTATGACGAGAAAGCAGGAATGGGGTACTGAAGTTGCATGTTCAGCCATGAACTCATTGAATGGTGATGCAGGCTCGAAGGGCCGAATGGCCTATTCCTGCACCTGTTTTCTATGTCTATATCTAAAAAAGAGGCTTATAATGTTGCAAAGAATAGTAAGCCTGAGGATTGGGAGCACTTCAGAAACCAGCATAGGGTGACCAAAAATTGATAAAAAGAATATGAGAGTGAATTAACAACAGATTAACAGATCTGTTATAATAACAGATTATAAGAGCTTCGCCAAGTGTGTAAAAAGGAAGAGAGTAGCAAAAGTAAGTGTTGGCCCTTAGAAGCTGAGACAGGAGAAATTATAATGGGGAACAAGGAAATGGCAGAAACTGTAAACAAATATTTTGTATCGGGCTTCACAGCAGAACAACAACAACAACTTGTATTTATATAGCACCTTTAAAGTAGTAAAACATCCCAAGGTGTTTCACAGGAGTATTATGAGACAAACAATTTGACACTGAGCCACATAAGGAGAAATTAAGGCAGGTGATCAAAAGCTTGGTCAAGAAGGTAGGTATCTTAAAGGAGGAAAGAGAGGTAGAGAGGTGGAGAGGTTTAGGCAGGGAATTCCAGAGCTTAGGGCCTCGGCAACAGAAAGCATGGCCACTGTTATGTATGTAACCCTAGGCAACCTGTATCAGACTGCCACCAGAGGGCCTACCTGCTGGAGTCCCAAGAAATCCCAGCATCCCTTGGGAGCACTGTATATAAGCAGGCCTCCCATGCCATACCAGCACTCTGGAGTTTAAATAAAGGAGCTAAGGTCACACTTACTCACTGCCTACAGTATTCAGTTGCATTACTTTATTATGAGCATAACAATTGGCGACAAGATAACGAACAACCACGCGAAAATGCAAAGAACTGTTGGTATCCTGGAGAAATTCTCAGAAGGGGACGATTGGGAGGCCTTCGTGGAGAGACTCGACCAATACTTCGTGGCCAACGAGCTGGAAGGGGACGAGAACGCTGCCAAACGAAGGGCGATCCTCCTTACCGTCTGTGGGGCAACCGTCTATGGCCTCATGAAGAATCTTCTAGCTCCGGTGAAACTAACAACCAAATCCTATGAAGAACTGTGTACGCTGGTCCGGGAGCACCTAAATCCTAAGGAAAGCGTTTTGATGCAAGGTATCGATTCTACGCGTGTCAACGGTCTGAAGGCCAGGAAGTGGTGAGCTACGTCGCCGAACTGAGGCGCCTTGTAGGACATTGCGAATTCGATGGATTCCTGGAGCAAATGCTAAGAGACTTCTTTGTGCTTGGTATTGGCCATGAGGTTACCCTTCGCAAACTATTGACTGTTGAAACACCGAATCTGAGCAAAGCCATTCCAGGCATTTAAGTCCATCAGCGATAACACCAAACAAATTTCGCAGCATAAAGAGGTTTCGGCTAGTACTGTAAACAAAGTAACGTCGTTTTCAGGCAGGAATGCATATGGCAGACCGTAAACACTGGCAGCTGCACGACCTCAGATGACCCAGAATCCGCCATCAATCGTTAATGCAAGGCAGTTAACACCTTGTTGGCGCTGCGGAGGTGATCATCGAGCCCATCAATGCTGCTTCAAACACTATAGGGCCCAAGTTTCCACATGATTTGCGCCTGATTTTTAGGAGCAACTGGTGGAGAACGGACTATCTTAGAAATTGCAATTCTCCACATTTTTTTTTCTGCAGTTCTAGTAAGGTAGAACAGTTCTACTTTGGAACAGAATTTTTTCTTCAAAAGGGGGCCACTGACGCCTGATTTCAAAGTTTCCACAGTGAAAACGTACTCCAAACTAAGTTAGAATGGAGCAAGTGAAGATTTTTGTAGAACTGAAAAAACCTGTTCTACACATTAAAAAATCAGGCGCAGGTTACAAATTAGGCGTCCAGAACGAGGTGGGGGGGGGGGGGGGGGGAAGGGAAGTCATTAAATTCTACAATCAATCCTTATTTATACTTCTACAAATATTATACAAATAAATCCAACCTGAATAAACATTTATAAGCCAAGAAAAGATTAAATAAACCATCTTCCTACCTGTGTGAAAGTGCTTCAGCCATCGTTCGTTCCCGCGGGGGGTGGGGAAGGAAACCGCTGTTTGTTGCCGCGGAGGGGGAGGAGACAGCGGTTTGTTGCCGTGGAGGGGAGGGAGGGGAAGGAGACAGTGAGAAGGGTAGCCTCAGTGCTGATGTGCTGATGGCAATGTGCTTTTATTAAAAAATGTTCAAAAATTAAACAGATACAAAGAACTACAAAAATGGCCGAGTGCCAATGTTTCCTTCACACTGCGCGTGCGCGAACGCTTCAACACGCACGTGCAGCATTGCCGGCAGGAAAAAAACTAATTTAAATAGTACCCGCCCCCTCCCACTTACAAAATCAGCGCGAGTGTAGGCTCCGCCCCCCTGGGCGCCGCGCCAAACAGACAAGGAGCTGCAAAGCGCTCGAGAATAGCGCGTTTTTTTTCTGGCGCCGTTTTAGGTGCGAAAAACGGGCGCCCAGCTCGGAGGGGCGCCCGTTTTTTATCCTGTGGAAACTTGGGCCTGTCGTGTGCAAAGGCTGTGGACCAATGGGACACCTCCAGCGATTGTGCAGATGAGCTGCAAACCCTGCAAATCACCACGTTGCAGAGGAAGATCGATCCATGGTGAATCAGGCTGAACTAAAGACTCGAACCGCACAAACCTTCACCACAAAATGTCCACCGATCATGTTAAAAGTTGAACTGAACGGAATTCCAATATCCATGGAACTGGACATGGGTGCGAGTCAATCTATCATGAGCAAAAAGGCCTTCGACAGGCTGTGGTGCAACAAGGCACGCAGGCCCAAGCTTAGCCTCATTCATACTAAGCTAAGAAATTACACCAAAGAGCTGATTCCTATTATTGGCAGCGCAGAAGTAAAAGTCTCCTATGATGGAGCAGTGTATGAACTCCCACTATGGATTATACCAGGAGATGGCCCCACACTGTTCGGCAGAAGCTGGCTGGGAACAATCCGCTGGAACTGGGACGGCATCCGAGCGCTCTCGTCCATCGACGACGCCTCATGTGCCCAGGTTTTGAGCAAGTTCTCATCGTTGTTTGAGCTAGGCATTGGAAGTTTCTTGGGGGCGAAGGTGCAGATCCACTTGGTTCCTGGTACACGACCCATCCACCACAAGGCATGGGCGGTGCCACATATGATGCGCGAGAAAGTGGAAATTGAGCTGGACAGGCTGCAGTGAGAAGGCATCATCACGCCGGTGGAGTTCAAAAAGTGGGCCAGTCCAATTGTTCTGGTTCTCAAAGGCGACGGCACGGTCAGAATTTGTGGGGACTATAAAGTAACGATTAACCATTTTTTGCTACAGGACCAGTACCCTCTACCCAAGGCAGATGACCTATTTGCGACACTGGCTAGAGGAAAGACGTTCATCACGTTGGACCTTGTTGTGTATGGAGAAAGAATCAGACTGAATACTGTGAGCTCAAAGTAAAATGTGACCTTAGTCTTTTATTGCAGGTCTCCAGAGTGCCTCTCCAACCTGTGAAGCCTTCTTGAATACCTGTGCTCTCAAGGGATTATGGGAGGATTTCCTGGAGTGCATAAGGGATGGTTTTCTAGACCAATATGTCGAGGAACCAACTAGGGGGGAGGCCATCTTAGACTGGGTGTTGTGTAATGAGAGAGGATTAATTAGCAATCTCATTGTGCAAGGCCCCTTGGGGAAGAGTGACCATAATATGGTGGAATTCTACATTAGGATGGAGAATGAAACAGTTAATTCAGAGACCATGGTCCAGAACTTAAAGAAGGGTAACTTTGAAGGTATGAGGCGTGAATTGGCTAGGATAGATTGGCGAATGATACTTAAGGGGTTGACAGTGGATGGGCAATGGCAGACATTTAGAGACCACATGGATGAACTACAATAATTGTACATCCCTGTCTGGCGTAAAAATAAAAAAGGGAAGGTGGCTCAACCGTGGCTATCAAGGGAAATCAGGGATAGCATTAAAGCCAAGGAAGTGGCATAAAATTGGCCAGAAATAGCAGTGAACCCGGGGACTGGGAGAAATTTAGAACTCAGCAGAGGAGGACAAAGGGTTTGATTAGGGCAGGGAAAATAGAGTACGAGAGGAAGCTTGCAGGGAACATTAAGACGGACTGCAAAAGCTTCTATAGATATGTAAAGAGAAAAAGGTTAGTAAAGACAAACGTAGGTCCCCTGCAGTCAGAATCAGGGGAAGTCATAATGGGGAACAAAGAAATGGCAGACGAATTGAACAAGTACTTTGGTTCGGTATTCACTAAGGAGGATACAAACAACCTTCCGGATATAAGAGGGGTCAGAGGGTCTAGTAAGAAGGAGGAACTGAGGGAAATCCTTATTAGTTGGGAAATTGTGTTGGGGAAATTGATGGGATTGAAGGCCGATAAATCCCCAGGGCCTGATGGACTGCATCCCAGAGTACTTAAGGAGGTGGCCTTGGAAATAGCGGATGCATTGACAGTCATTTTCCAACATTCCATAGACTCTGGATCAGTTCCTATGGAGTGGAGGGTAGCCAATGTAACTCCACTTTTTAAAAAAGGAGGGAGAGAGAAAACAGGGAATTATAGACCGGTCAGCCTGACATCGGTAGTGGGTAAAATGATGGAATCAATTCTTAAGGATGTCATAGCAGCGCATTTGGAAAGAGGTGACATGATAGGTCCAAGTCAGCATGGATTTGTGAAAGGGAAATCATGCTTGACAAATCTTCTGGAATTTTTTGAGGATGTTTCCAGTAGAGTGGACAAGGGAGAACCAGTTGATGTGGTGTATTTGGACTTTCAGAAGGCTTTCGACAAGGTCCCACACAAGAGATTAATGTGCAAAGTTAAAGCACATGGGATTGGGGGTAGTGCGCTGACATGGATTGAGAACTGGTTGTCAGACAGGAAGCAAAGAGTAGGAGTAAATGGGTACTTTTCAGAATGGCAGGCGGTGACTAGTGGGGTACCGCAAGGTTCTGTGCTGGGGCCCCAGCTGTTTACATTGTACATTAATGATTTCGACGAGGGGATTAAATGTAGTATCTCCAAATTTGCGGATGACACTAAGTTGGGTGGCAGTGTGAGCTGCGAGGAGGATGCTATGAGGCTGCAGAGTGACTTGGATAGGTTAGGTGAGTGGGCAAATGCATGGCAGATGAAGTATAATGTGGATAAATGTGAGGTTATCCACTTTGGTGGTAAAAACAGAGAGACAGACTATTATCTGAATGGTGACAGATTAGGGGGAAAAGGGGAGGTGCAACGAGACCTAGGTGTCATGGTACATCAGTCATTGAAGGTTGGCATGCAGGTACAGCAGGCGGTTAAGAAAGCAAATGGCATATTGCCTTCATAGCGAGGGGATTTGAGTACAGGGGCAGGGAGGTGTTACTACAGTTGTACAGAGCCTTGGTGAGGCCACACCTGGAGTATTGTGTACAGATTTGGTCTCCTAACTTGAGGAAGGACATTCTTGCTATTGAGAGAGTGCAGCGAAGGTTCACCAGACTGATTCCAGGGATGGCGGGACTGACATATCAAGAAAGACTGGATCAACTGGGCTTATATTCACTGGAGTTCAGAAGAATGAGAGGGGATCTCATCGAAACGTTTAAAATTCTGACGGGTTTAGACAGGTTAGATGCAGGAAGAATGTTCCCAATGTTGGGGAAGTCCAGAACCAGGGGTCACAGTCTAAGGATAAGGGGTAAGCCATTTAGGACCGAGATGAGGAGAAACTTCTTTACCCAGAGAGTGGTGAACCTGTGGAATTCTCTACCACAGGAAATTGTTGAGGCCAATTCACTAACTATATTCAAAAAGGAGTTAGATGAAGTCCTTACTACTAGGGGGATCAAGGGGTATGGCGAGAAAGCAGGAATAGGGTACTGAAGTTGCATGTTCAGCCATGAACTCATTGAATGGCGGTGTAGACTCGAAGGGCCGAATGGCCTACTCCTGCACCTATTTTCTATGTTTCTCTGAGCCCTCTGGTGGCTGTACAGAGTAAATACAAGTCCACATATATAACAACATTCCCCACCCCCCCCCGCCCCAAAGTCTATTTACAATGTGAGTCGATCTGGGGCCCTTGCCCTGGTTCATCGTCTCGGTGTGAAAGCTGGTGTTGTTAAATCATTTGTTGGGACCTCGCTCGGCTGCTATGCAGCTGGCCTTGCTGGGCTGCCTGGTGTGTTGGGCCCTGCAGGGCTGCTGTGGATGATGGGTTCTGTTTCGTGGTCAACCGCGGTGTCGGTTGCCACTGGTGTGTATGTTGGGGGATCAAAAAAGGTAGGGTCCAAGGTGGGTTGCTCAGGGTAGTCCGTGAATCTGAGTTTGATTTGGTCCAAGTGTTTCCAGTGAATGAGTCCATTTGAAAGTTTGACCCGAAACACCCTGCTCCCCTCTTTGGCCACGACAGTGCCGGGAAGCCACTTGGGACCTTGTCCATAATTTAAAACAAATGCAGGATCATTGATTTCAATCTCGCGTGACACATTTGCGCTATCACGGTATGCACTTTGTTAAAGCCGCCTGCTCTCTACCTGTTCATGTAGATCAGGGTGAACTAACGAGATCCTTGTCTTAAGTGCTCTTTTCATGAGCAGTTCAGCAGGTGGGATCCCAGTGAGTGAGTGTGGTCTCGTGCGGTAGCTAAGCAGGACTCGGGATAGACGAGTCTGCAGTGAGCCTTCAGCTACCCTCTTCAAGCCCTGCTTGATGGTTTGCACTGCTCTCTCTGCCTGACCATTGGACACTGGTTTAAACGGGGCAGATGTGACATGTTTGATCCCGTTACGGGTCATGAATTCTTTGAACTCAGCACTGGTGAAACATGGCCCGTTGTCGTTTATCAGGACATCGGGTAAGCCGTGTGTGGCAAACATGGCCCGCAGGCTTTCAGTGGTGGCAGTGGGCGTGCTAGCCGACATTATCTCACATTCAATCCACTTGGAGTACGTGTCTACAACCACAAGGAACATTTTACCCAAGAACGGGCCTGCATAGCTGACGTGTACCCTAGACCACGGTTTGGAGGGCCAAGACCATAAACTTAGCGGCACCTCCCCAGGTACATTGCTTAACTGCGAGCATGTATTACATCTAAGTCCGCATTGATACTGGGCCACCACATGTGGAATCTGGCTATCGCTTTCATCATTACGATGCCTGGGTGGGTACTGTGGAGGTCATTGATGAAGGTGTCTCTGCCCTTCTTGGGGACCACTACTCGATTGCCCCACAGAAGACAGTCTGCCTGTATAGACATTTCATTTTTGCGCCGCTGGAACGGCTTTATCTCTTCCTGCATTTCCACTGGGACACTGGAACAGCTCCCATGAAGCACACAGCTTTTGACTAGAGATAATAAGGGGTCCTGGCTTGTCCAGGTTTTGATCTGCCGGGCAGTGACGGGTGATTGCTCACTCTCAAATGCTTTCATAACCATGGCTAGATCTGTGGGCTGCGCCATTTCCACCCCCTCTGGATGCGGGCCGATGTGTTGGTATTGATCCCTTTACTCTCGGAAAACAGGGATATAAGTGACTTATGGTCAGTTTCCAATTCGATTTTTAGCCCAAACAGGTATTGATGCATTTTCTTTACCCCATAGACACACGCTAACGCTTCTTTTTCAATCATGCTGTAGGCTCTCTCAGCCTTAGACAGACTCCTGGATGCATAAGCAACCGGTTGCAGTTTCCCGAAATCATTAGCTTGTTGCAATACACACCCGACACCATATGATGATGCATCACATGCTAGTACCAAACGCTTACATGGATCATACAACGCAAGCAATTTGTTTGAACATAACAAAATTTTCTCGCTTTTACAAAGGCATTTTCTTGGCTTTTGCTCCAAACCCATTCGCCCCCTTTTCGTAGTAAGACTTGTAATGGTTCTAGCAGGGTGCTGAGACCCAGTAAGAAGTTACCAAAGTAGTTCAAGAGTCCCAGAAATGACCGCAGCTCCATCACGTTCTGTGGCCTTGGTGTGTTCTCGATTGCCTCCGTCTTCGCGTTGCTGGGCCTGATGCTGTCCGCCGCAATCCTCCTTCCCAGGAACTCCACTTCAGGCACCAGGAAAACGCACTTCAAGCGTTTTAACCTGAGCCCCACACGGTTGAGTCGACTAAGAACTTCCTCCAAGTTCTGCAGGTGCTCAACCGTGTTCCAACCTGTGACCAAGATGTCATCCTGGAAGACCACGGTGTGCGGGACTGACTTCAGTAAACTTTCCATGTTTCTCTGGAATATCGCCGCTGCTGATTGGATTCCAAAAGGGCACCTGTTATAAACAAAAATACTTTTTTGCGTGCTGATGCAGGTGAAGGCCTTCGATGATTCCTCCAGTTCCTGCGTCATGTAGGCTGAAGTTAGATCCAGCTTCGTGAACGTCTTTCCTCCCGCCAGCGTTGCAAAGAGGTCATCGGCTTTTGGTAGTGGGTATTGGTCCTGCAGGGTGATTCGATTGATAGTTAGTTTGTAATCGCCACAGATTCTGACGGTGCTGTCTCCCTTGAGGACTGGGACAATAGGACTGGCTCACTTGCCGAACTCGATCGGTGAAATGATGCCCTCTCGTTGCAGCCGGTCTAGCTCGATCTCTAACCTTTCTCTCATCATGTACCATACTGCTCTCACTTTGTGATGGATGGGTCACACCCCCGGAATTAGGTGGATCTGCACTTTTGCTCCTTGAAATTTTCCGATGCCTGGTTCGAACAGCGAAGGAAATTTGTTTAAGACCTGGGCACACGAAGTGTCATCAGCGAGCGATAGCACTTGGACATCGTCCCAGTTCCAGTGTATCTTTCCCAGCCAGCTCCTGCCGACCAGTGTGGGACCATCGTTCTGTAGCACCCAGAGTGGTAGCTTGCGCACCCCTCCATTGTAGGAGACCTTTACGGTAGCACTGCCGATTACAGGAATCAGTTCTTTCGTGTAAGTTCTTAGTTTCGTGCGAATTGGAGTTACAACTGGCCTTGAGGCCTTGTTGCACCACAACCTTTCGAAAGTCTTTTTGCCCATGATGGACTGACTTGTGCCCATGTCCAGCTCCATTGACACCGGGAGTCCATTTGGTTCAACATTCAGCATTATTGGGGGACAATTCGTGGTGAATGTGTGTACCCCATGTCTCTCTGCCTCCTCTATCTGAGGCTCTGTTTCGTCGTGATCCTCCTCTGCAACATGGTGGTTTGCAGGTTTAACAGGCTTAGCAGCTCGCCTGCACACTCGTTGGAGGTGTCCCATTGTTCCACATCCCTTGCAAATGTATCCTTTGAATTGGCATGAATGGAAATGATGATCACCCCGGCAGCGCCAACAAGGTGTTAATGGCCTTGCATTCATCACCCTTGATGGTGGACTCTGAGACATCTGCGGACATGTAGCTGCAGGTATGTGTGACCTGCCCTGTACATTACGATTCGAAAACAACATCACTTTGTTCACAGTACTTGTAGCAGCACTTGTGTGATGAGAGATTTGCTTAGTATTGTCACTGGTGGCAATGAATGCCTGGGCTATCGCTATGGCCTTACTCAAGGTTGGGGTCTCTACAGTCAAAAGTTTGTGAAGTATGGTTTCATGGCCAATGCCAAGTAAGAAAAAGTCTCTGAGCATGTGCTCCAAATGTCCTTCAAATTTGCAATGTCCTGCAAGGCGTCTTAGCTCGGCGACATAACTCGCCACTTCCTGGCCTTCAGACCTTTTGTAGGTGTAGAACCGGTACCTTGCCATCAGAACGCTTTCCTTCGGGTTCAAATGCTCTCGGACCAGTGTGCACAAATCCTCGTACGATTTCTCCGTGGGTTTCGCTGGAGAGATCAGATTCTTCATGAGGCCATACGTTGGTGCCCCACAGATGGTGAGGAGGATCGCCCTTCATTTGGCAGCGCTCTCTTCCCCATTTAGCTCATTGGCCACGAAGTATTGGTCGAGTCACTCCACAAAATTTTCCCAATCATCTGCCTTTGAAAATTTCTCCAGGATGCCCACTGTTCTCTGCATCTTTGGGTTCGCTATCTGTATCTCGTCGCCAATTGTTGTGTATGGAGAAGTAGTCAGACTGAATACTGTGAGCTCAAAGTAATGTGTGACCTTAGTCTTTTATTGCAGGGCTCCAGAGTGCCTCTCCATCCTGTGAAGCCTCCTTAAATACCTGTGCTCCCAAGGGATTATGGGATTCCTTGGGACTCCAGGGAACGAGCCCTCTGGTGGCTGTACAGAGTAAATACAAGTCCACATATATAACAGACCTGATCTCGGCCGACATGATGCAGTCGCTGGAGGAATCTTCGAAAGGCCTCACCTGCAACAACACGCACAAAGATCTGTTCATCTACAATAGATGCCCGTTTGGGATTGGATCGGCTGTGGCAATTTTCCAAAGGAACATGGAGAGCTGGCTAAAGTCGGTTCCACGCACCGTAGTTTTCCAGGACGACATACTGGTCACAGGTCGGGACACCATCGAACACTTGCAGAACCTGGAAGAGGTTCTAAGTCGGCTAGATCGCGTGGGACTCAGGTTGAAACGCTCGAAGTGTGTTTTCCTGGTGCCAGAGGTTGAGTTCTTAGGGAGAAGAATCGCGGCAGACAGTATCAGACCACCGACGCCAAGACGGAGGCCATCAAGAATGCGCCGAGATCACAGAACGTGACGGAGCTGCTGTCGTTCCTGGAACTCCTCAACTATTTCGGTAATTTCCTACCCGGGTTAAGCACCTTGCTAGAACCCCTATATGTGCTGCTACGTAAGGGAGACGACTGGGTATGGGGGAAATCACAAGAGGCTGCTTTTGAGAAACATCTGTTATGTTCCAACAAACTGCTTGTTCTGTATAACCCATGTAAACGATTATTGCTAGCTTGCGATGCAGCTTCATATGGTGTCGGGTGTGTGTTACAACAAGCTAACAAACCGGGTACATTGCAATCGGTCACCTATGCGTCCAGGAGTTTGTCCAAGGCCGAAAGGGCTTACAGCATGATTGAAAAAGAAGCTCTGGCATGTGTTTACGGGGTGAAAAAAATGCACCAGTATTTGTTTTGTCTCATGTTTGAGCTAGAAACTGACCATAAGCCGCTCTTCTCGGAGATTAACACCAATGCCTCTGCACGCATCCAAAGATGGGCGTCTGCATACAACTATGTAATCCGCCACAGACCAGGCACAGAGAACTGCGCTGATGCTCTCAGTCGGCTACCATTGCCCACCACCGGGGTGGAAATGGCACAGCCTGCGGACTTGCTCTTGGCATTGGATGCATTCGAAAACAAAAAGTCACCTGTTACAGCCCACCCAGATCAGGACCTGGACCAGCCAGGATCCTTCCCTGGTAAAAAACTGTGTCCTTCATGGGAGCTGGTCCAGCATCCCAGAGGAGATGCATGAAGAGATCAAGCCGTTCCAGCGGCGCAAAGGTGAAATGTCCATACAGGTGGACTGTCCTTTGTGGGGTAATCGCGTGGTTTTGCCCAAGAAAGACAGGGAAACGTTCATATGCGACCTACACAGTACCCACCCAGGAATAGTAATGATGAAAGCTATAGCCAGATCCCATGTGTGGTGGCCTGGCATCGACTCAGATTTAGAGTCATGCGTGCGCCAATGCAACACTTGCTCTCAACTGAGCAATGCACCCAGAGAGGCACCGCTAAGTTTGTGGTCATGGCCCTCCAAATCGTGGTCTAGAATCCATGTTGACTTTGTGGGCCCATTTCTAGGCAAAATGTTTTTGGTTGTTGTGGATGCTTATTCAAAATGGATTAAATGTGTAATAATGTCTGTAAGCACGTCCACTGCCACCATCGAAAGCCTACGAGCCATGTTTGCCACGCACGGCCTACCTGATGTCCTTGTCAGCGACAATGGGCCGTGCTTCACCAGTGCTGAATTCAAGGAATTCATGACCCACAATGGGATCAAGCACGTCACATCTGCCCCATTCAAGCCCGCATCCAACTGCCAGGCAGAACGGGCAGTCCAAACCATCAAGCAAAGCTTGAAACGTGTGTCGGAAGGCTCCCTGCAGACCCGCCTGTCCCGAGTCCTGCTCAGCTACCGCACCAGACCCCACTCGCTCACCGGGGTTCCCCCAGCCGAGCTGCTCATGAAAAGGGCGCTCAAAACAAGGCTCTCTCTTGTCCACCCTGATCTCCATGATCATGTCAAGAGCAGGCGGCATCAACAAAGCATGTACCATGATCGTGCAAACTTGTCACGCGATATTGAAGTCAATGACCCTGTATTTGAACTCGACTATGGACATGGTCCCAAATGGCTTGCTGACACTATCATAGCCAAAGAAGGGAGTAGGGTGTTTCAGTACTAACTTGCAGAAAGCATTTGGACCAAACCAAACTGCGATTCACAAACAGCCACGAGCAACCCGAAGAGGACACCACCAACTTCGACCCTCCAGCACACACACAAGTGTCAACCGACATCACGGTTGAGCACAAAGCTGAACTCACTATCCCCAGCAGCCCAGCAAGGCCAGCTGCCCAGCAGCCCAGTGAAGAACCAACCAACTCACTCACACCTGCATTTGTACCGAGACAATTGACAAGGGAGCGAAAAGCCCTAGATCGTCTCACCTTGTAAATAAGTGTTCTATTGACTTTGGGAGGGAGTGATGTTAGGTATGTAACACGAGGCAATCTGTATCATACCGTCACCAGAGGGCCTACCTGTTGGAGTCCCAAGGGATCCCAGCATCCCTTGGGAGCACTGTATATAAGCAGGTCTCCGATGCTGTACCAGCACTCTGGAGTTTAAATAAAGGAGGTAAGGTCACACTTACTCATTGTCTACAGTACTCAGTTGCATTACTTTATTATGAGCATAACAGCCACCAATGATTGAGCGATTATAATCACGATGCTCAAGAGGGCAGAATTAGAGGAGCGCAGATATCTCGAGGGGGTCGTGGGACAGAAGATTACAGAGATAGGGTTAGGGTTAGTGGCGAGGCTATGGAAGGATTTGAAAACAAGGATGAGAATTTTGAAATCAAGGAGTTGCTTAACTGGGACCCAATGTAGGTCAGCGAGCGGGACTTGCTGCGAGTTAGGACACGGGCAGCCGAGTTTTGGATCACCTCAGGTTTACGTAGGGTAGAATGTGGGCGGCCAGCCAGCAGCTTGAAGACACAAAAAGCATACCAAAAATGACAGGGAATCAAGGTGCTATTGATAGTGAGGAACTTACAGTAATAAATATCAATAGAGAAAATGTATTGAGAAACTAGTGTGACTAAAAGCCGACAAATCACCTGGACCTGAAGGCCTACATCCAAGTTGTAATGTATGTATGCCTGGGTTTACCTGTCACCAGGGGGAGCGACCGTCAGAGGTCACTAGGTCACAGGCACACAATTGCAGCTCTTGTATATAAAGAAAGCCTCCATGTTTAATTCTCACTTTGAGAACTAATAAAGTAGAGTCAGGTCGCATCTGATTGAGTTCACTGTACTAAGCCTATTGAGTTATTGCATACGTAATATTTGGCGACAAGGCACAATACGAACTTTCACACACAACAAAAAATAAGCACCGTTGGAATCTTGGAGTGATTCGTGGAGGGAGAAGACTGGGAGGATTTTACAGATCGCCTCGACCAGTACTTCGTGGCCAACAAGATGGATGAAGATGCTGACGCAGTTAGGCGAAGGGCGGTTTTCCTCACGGTTTGTGGTCCAAAAATTATGGCCTCAAAGAATCTGCTCTCACCTGCACGGCCAACGGAAAAGACCTATGAGGAATTGTGTGCTCTGATTCGGGACCATCTCAAACCTAAAGAAGGCATCATTATCTCGAGATATCGCTTTTACAAGCAGCTTCGTTCTGAGGGCCAGGACATGGCGGAATTTGTTGCCGACCTGAGACGTCTCGCTGGGCCGTGTAAGTTTGGAATCGCGTTGGAAGACATGCTGCGCGACGACTTTGTAATAGGCATAAACCATGAGGTGATCCTGCGGAAGCTGCTGGCTGCGGAGACGCTGGATCTGAGCAGGGCCATCACGATCGCCCAGGCTTGCCTGACCACGGTCGATAGTACAAAGCAGATATCCTTGCAGAGCCGGGACTCCACAGCAAGTACTGTACACCAGATTGTGTCGTCGGTTGGCAGAGCTGCACCTGGCAGGGCCTACCCGACTCTGTTTGCAAAACCTGTAGCTGCTCGAAGTCCGCCATTGGGCACAAATCCGATTTCACCCTGTTGGCATTGTGGGGGCAATCAGCCACATCAGTGCCGTTTCAGACCGTATATTTGTAGAGGCTGTGCGAAAATGGGCACCTTCAGCAGATGTGTCCGCAGCTCAGCAAGCGTGCTGCGACACACCACGTGGATGATGATGGCCGATCCGGAGCGGATCCGGCAATGCAACCCAAGATATCCGAGGAGGAAGTGTATAGTGTACATTCATTCCTGACAAAGAGCCAACCGATAATGATTGAAGTAAAATTGAACGGCGTGCCGGTATCTATGGAATTAGATACGGGTGCGAGTCAGTCAATTGTGAGCCAGAGGACTTTCGAAAAGCTGTGGGACACCAAGACCGTGAAACCCAAGCTGAGTCCAGTAAATGCAAAATTGCGTACCAACACCAAAGAACTCATACCAGTGATTGGCAGTGCAGCAGTCAAGGTGTCGTACGATGGGGCGGTTCATGATCTATCGCTATGGATCATTCCAGGCAATGGTCCAACACTGTTCGGCAGGAGTTAGCTCGAAAAAATAAAGTGGAACTGGAAACGATATTAAAGCTTTGTCATCGGCGGATGACGCTTTGTGTGCTCAAGTGCTGAGCAAATTTCCCTCGCTGTTTGAAGTGGGCACCAGAGCTTCACGGGAGCCAAGGTGCAGATCCACCTTGGCTCGGATGCAAGACCCCTCCATCACAAAGCCTGGGCAGTCCCGTACATGATGAGGGAGAAGGTTGAAATCAAACTGGACAGACTCCAACAAGAAGGGGTCATTTCACCGGTCGAATTTAACGAATGGGCTAGTCCCATTGTTCCTGTGCTGAAGAGTGATGGCACTGTCAGGATTTGTGGAGACTACAAGGTTACGAGTTTCAAAATAGGATCAGTACCCATTACCAAAGGCTGATGACCTGTTTGCAACGCTAGCCGGGGGAAAGTCATTCACCAAATCGGATCTGACGTCGGCCTATATGACACAGGAGCTTGTCGAATTGTCGAAGAAACTTACGTGCACCAATTTGCATAAAGGGCTGTTCATTTACAACAGGTGTCCTTTTGGAATTCGCTCGGCTGCAGCCATATTTCAGAGAAACATGGAGAGTTTACTGAAGTCCGTCCCTAGAACCGTGGTGTTCCAAGTCGTCATTCTGGTCACAGGTCGTGACACTGCCGAACACCTGCACAACTTGGAAGAGGTTCTATGTTGTCTGGACAAAGTGGGGCTTCGGCTGAAAAGTTCAAAGTGCATCTTTATAGCCTTGGAAGTCGTATTCCTGGGAAGGAAGATTGCTGCAGATGGCATCAGGCCTACGGACTCGAAAACAGAGGCCATCAATAATGCACCCAGACCCCAGAATGTGACGGAGCTGCGTTCGTTCCTTGGTCTTCTCAACTACTTCGGTCATTTCTTACCTAAATTGAGCAATTATTAGAGCCACTGCACATGCTGCTCAGAAAAGGCGACAACTGGGTTTGGGGTATATCTCAAGAAGGGGCCTTCGAGAAAGCTAGAAATCGGCTTTGTTCCAACAAATTGCTGGTACATTATGACCCGTGCAAGCTTTTGGTATTGGCCTGTGACACTTCATCACATGGGGTTGGTTGCGTGCTCCAACAAGCTAATGAGTCGGGCAAACTACAACCCGTTGCGTACCCATCGAGAAGCATGTCTAAAGCGGAAAGAGCTTATGGCATGGTAGAGAAAGAAGCTTTAGCCTGCGTATATGGGGTTAAAAAGATGCACCAGTATCTGTTTGGGCTTCGTTTCGAGCTTGAAACCGATCACAAGCCGTTCATATCTTTGTTTTTAGCACATAGAGGTATCAATATAACGCGTCATCCCGCATCCAGAGGTGAGTGTTGACATTATCTGCCTATGGTTACATCATTCGCCATAGACCTGACACCGATAATTGTGCTGATACATTCAGCCGTTTACAGTTGCCCACGCCAGAGGTGGAAACGTCACAGCCCACAGACCTACTGTTGGTCATGGATGCCTTTGAGAGTGAAGGGGGGCCTGTCACTGCTCAATAAGTTAGGACCTGGACCAGCCAGGATCCGATCTTATCGGTTGTAAAACGTTGTGTCCTTAGTGGTGATTGGTCGGCCATTCCCAGGGAAGTGTGTGATGAGACCAAACTTTACAACCGTCGCAAAGATGAACTATCTATTCAATCTGATTGTTTGCTATGGGGTAATAATGTTGTTATGCCCAAGAAAGGCAGGGAGAGATTTGTACAGGACTTACATAGTGCCCATTCCGGTATTATGATGAAGGCCATTGCCAGGTCTCACGTTTGGTGGCCTGGCATTGACTCTGATTTTGAGTCATCAGTGCAACACTTGCATGCAGTTAAGCAATGCACCAGTGGAATCTCTGCTAAGTCTGTGGTTGTGGCCATCCAAACCATGGTCGAGGATCCACATCGATTATGTGGGTCCTTTCCTGGGCAAAATATTTTTGGTGGTGATGGATGTGTATTCCAAATGGATAGTATGTGTAATCATGTCATCCAGCATATCCACAATCAGCATTGAGAGCCTTTGTGCCATGTTCACCACTCATGGTCTGCCCGACATCATTGTGAGCGACAATGGATCATGCTTCACGAGTTTGGAGTTTCAAGAGTTTATGAGACTCAATGGTATCAAGCACGTTAGGTCAGTACCATTCAAACCTGTGTCCAATGGTCAAGCGGAGCGGGCCGTCCAAATCATCAAGCAGAGCCTGAAACGCATAACTCACGATTCTTTGCAGTCTCACTTATCACGCATACTGCTTAGTTACAGGACGAGACCCCACACGCTTACCGGGGCCCCCCCCTGCTGAACTGAAGATGAAGAGAGGTCACAAGACCAAGCTCTCGCTTGTCCACCCTGATCTTAACGATCATGTTGAAAACAGACGTCAACATCAGCAGTGGTATCATGATCACACTGCTCTGACATGCGACATCTCTATTAATGATCCTGTGTATGTGCTAAATTATGGTCAAGGCCCCAAGTGGGTCACTGGCACTGTTATGGCCAAGGAGGGTAACAGGGTGTTTATTGTCAGGCTCACTAATGGGCAAACATGCAGGAGGCACATTGATCAGACGAAATTGCGACACACAGACGAACTGGAATAGCTTGAAGAAGACACCATCAATGACCAACCAATTCATATTCAGCCATCAGAAGACCCTGCTGTTGTCAATGAATCTGGACTTTCAATCCCCGACATGGACTCTGCCACTCCCATTAGATCGGCTACCCAGCCTCAAGTCATGAATGACTTGGAGAGCTCACCCAGATCTGGAATTGAACTGTGACGATCAACTAGAGAGCGGAAAGCCCCGGACCGTCTCAATTTGTAAATAGGACTGATACCAAGATCTTGGGGGGGGGGGAATGATGTAATGTATGTATGCCTGGGTTTACCTGCCACCAGGGGAGCGACCGTCGGAGGTCATTGGGCCACAGACACACACGTGCAGCCCTTGTATATAAAGAAAGCCCCCATGTTTAATTCTCACTTTGAGAGCTAATAAAATAGAGTCAGGTCACACCTGATTGAGTTCATGGTACTAAGCCTATTGAGTTATTGCATACGCAACACTAGGGTTCTAAAATAGGTCGCTGCAGAGATAGTGGATGCATTGGTTGTGATCTTCCAAAATTTTAGAACTGTCCCAGTGGATTGGAAGGTAGCAAATGTAACCCCACTATTCAAGAAAGGAGGGAGAGAGGAAACAAGGAACCACAGGCCAGTTAGCCCAACATCAGTCGTAGGGAAAATGCTGGAATCCATTATATAGAAATGGTAACAGGGGACTTAGAAAATCATAATATGAAAGGGAAATCATGTTTCACAAATTAATAGAGTTTTTTGAGGATGTAACTAGCAGGGTAGATAAAGGAGAACCAGTGGATGCAGTTTATTTGGATGTTCAAAAGGCATTTGATAAGATACCACATAAAAGGTTGTTACGCAAGATAAGGGCTCATGGGGTTGGGGGTAATGTATTTTAGCATGGATAGAGGATTGGGTAATGGTCAGAAAACAGAGAGTAGGAATAAACGGGTCATTTTCAGATTGGCAGGCTGTACCTAGTGAGGTGCCACAAAGATCAATGCTTGGGCCTCAGCTAAGTGTAATGTATCCAAGTTTGTTGATGATACAAAGCTAGGTGGGAAAGTAAGCTGTGAGGAAGACACACAAGATCCTGCAAAGGGATAGCCTTTTAAGACTGAGATGAGGAGGAATTTCTTCATTCGGAGGGTTGTGAATCTTTGAAATTATCTGCCCCAAAGGACTGTGGATGCTGAGTTGTTGAGTATATTCAAGGCTGAGATCGATAAGATTTTTGGACTCTAGGGGAATCAAGGGATATGGATATCGGGCGGGAAAGTGGAGCTGAGGTCAAAGATCAGCCATGCTTATTGAATGGTGGCGCAGGCTCAAGGGGCAGCATGACCTATCCAGTTCCCAATTCTTATACGCACCCACACCTGTCTGGTGCCCTTCCTGGTCCTTCTACACCGAGAATATCTCAAACCCAATAGGCTAGCTCCTTGTCCTGAGACTATGCCCCTAGTTCTAGACTCTCCAGCCAGGGGAAACAGCCTCTCAGCATTTGTCCTGTCAATCCCCCTCAGAATCTTATATGTTTCATTGAGATGAGGAGAAACTTCTTCAGTCAGAGAATTGTGAACCTGTGAAATTCTCTACCACAGAAAGTTGTTGAGGCCAGTTCGTTAGATATATTCAAAAGGGAGTTAGATGTGGCCCTTACGGTTAAAGGGATCAAGAGGTATGGAGAGAAAGCAGGAATGGGGCACTGAAGTTGCATGTTCAGCCATGATCATATTGAATGGTGGTGCAGGCCCGAAGGGCCGAATGGCCTACTCCTGCACCTATTTTCTATGTTTTCTATGTTTCTATGAGATCACCGCTCATTCTACTAAACTCCAGAGAGTATAGGTCCGATCTACTCGGGATTGGCCGGGAAAGTGGAGTTGAGGTGGAAGATCAGCCATGATCTTATTAAATGGCGGAGCAGGGTCGAGGGGCTATACGAAGCACTTCTGCTCCGAATTCTTATGTTCTTATATGTTCTTAAAAGGGAATAGAAAGATATGCTGAAAGGCTGAGATGAGGTAGATGAAATGGGAGGAGACTTGTGTGGCACATAAACACCAGCACAGACTAGTTGAGCTGAATGGCCTGTTTCTGTGCTGTATATTCTGTGCAATTCTATGTAATCATTATGTACAACTGGGTCAATCAAAAACTTACCACAATTCTTCTGAAATCCGGGAGAGGCGAAGTCATAATTTTTAACTTCATTGTACCAGAGATCAACAGCTTCCTGTCCTGTAAACATTGAAACATTGACAGTGTAAAACCCATTGCCGTGTAAATAGAGCAGAGCCTGAGACAGGAGGAATGATGATCAGATATCACTGCAAGTAAACTACTTATGATAAACTCTTGTCATAAATTCCCGTTATAATAAACTAGTTCTAAGTGAATTCCTGTTATACTAAACTCCTGTCAGAATACACTTGAGTTACAATAAACTCCTGTCACGATAAATTCCTGTTATAATAAACCAATGTCGCAATAAAATACTGCTGTAATAAACTTCTGTCACAATAAAATACTGCCGCAATAAACGCTTGTTATAATAAACACCTGTTATAATAAACTACGATTATACGTATATTTGTTATACTAAATTGTTATTATTAAACTCTTCCCATAATAAACCCATTATAAGAAACACCCTTTCAGATTCCGATATAATAAACTTTTGTCACAATAAACTTCTGTTATAATTAAACTCTTAAATTTAAGCTCCTATTATAATAAATTCCTGTTATAATTCTAATTACAATTTCTCAGATGTATTCCTTTGCTGAAGTATCTGGATCATTGTGTACATTTGATTTGACTTTTGCTTCAATCAATAGATTCTCAGCTCAGAGACCTGGAAGACCTGGTGACCCCTAGCAGTCCCATGCAACCAGCCATGGAGAGGAAAGGGCTAAAGCGAAGACATAAGGACATAAGAAATAGGAGCAGGAGTAGGCCATACGGCCCCTCGAGCCTGCTCCGCCATTCAATAAGATCATGGCTGATCTGATGGACTCAGCTCCACTTCCCCACCTGCTCCCCATAACCCCTTATCCACTTATTGTTTAAGACAGCAAAGAAAAGGGCAAGGACAAGCAAGAAGGAGGCAAGTCAGAGTGTCCTTCTTATCTTGTAGCCCAAGGAGAGCATGTTGGTTAATGGCCAGGCATTTTCAAGACCAGTTACATGTTTTCCAGGGTCATGCCCACATGACACGCTCAAAATCCATGGACCACATGACACAATAGACAAGTTGATGAAAGGAGTGTGTCACGGAACTGTGGTTGCTTTACATGTAGGGACTAACAATATCAACAACTTGCATTTATATATCATCTTTAATGTAGGAAAACATCCCAAGGTGCTGTTCACAGGAGCATTATCAGATATCAAGCCACATAAGGAGATATTAGGACAGGTGATTTTAAAAAGCATCTTAAGCAAGGAGAGAGAGATAAAGAGTTTTAGAGAGGGAATTCCAAAGCTTAGGGCCTACGCAGCTGAAGCCAATGGTGGAGAGTTTGAAATTGAGGATGCACAAGACACCAGAATTGGACGAACAGAGTGATCTCGGAGGGTTGTCAGGCTGGAGGGGGTTACAGAGATAGAGAGGGGTGAGGCCATGGAGGGATTTGAGCACAGGGATGAGAATTTCAAATTTGAGCCATTTCTGGAAAGAGAACCAATGTAGGTCAGTGAGCACCGGAGTGATGGCTGAAAGGGACTTGGTGCAAGTTGCAATACTGGCAGAAGGGTTTTGGTTGAACTGAAGTTTGGGGGGGGTGGAAGATGGGAGGTCGGCCAGGAGAGTATTGGATAGAAAGAATGTTCTTTTACAGAAGAATCATAGAATCAGAGCAGTTTACAGCACAGCAGGTGGCCACTTGGCCCATCATGTCTGTGCCGGCCGAAAAAGATCTTCCTTCCTCACTATCAATCACACGGTCAAATTTTGTATCATCTGTGAATCTCTTAATCCTGCCCCTCCATTGAAGTCAAAATCATTGAGATATACCACGAAAAGCAAAGGACCTAGTAGTGAGCCCTGCGGAACCCCACTGGAAATAATCTTCCAGTCACTAAAACACCCGTCGACCAATGTTCCCTCTCAGCTGCTTGACCGTGTGGCTGTGCTAATAATAGGAACTCCCTCCCTAACAGCACTGTGGGAGCACCTTCACCACATGGACTGCAGCGGTTCAAGGCGACGGCTCATCATCACCTTCTCAAGGGCAACAGGGATGCGCAATAAATACTTGCCTTGCCAGTGAAGCTCACATCCCCACCACGAATTTTAAAACAATTATGGGGAGCTTCGATTATATAGATAAGTCTGAGACACGGTTAGACACAAATGATGGAGGAAAATTACAATTAAAAGAATGTAAGGGATTTATTGGGGCAGGGAAGAGGAGGATAGAAAGTTCAGCCATGATCTTATTGAATGGCGATGTAGGCTCGAAGGGCTGTATGGCCTGCTCTTACTCGTATTTCCAATGTTTTTATGTGCTGAGATGAGTGCACATGAGAAGGGAAGAATATACAGGGAGGTGAGTGGATGGGGAGGGCAGGGAAGGAAGCAAAAAGGGAAATATTAAAATGACCCTGTTCCTGATCTCTTCCCTTTTACCCATCCAACGCCTGATCCTTCACCTCCCTCTTCCCTTGCTTCCTCCATCAATATTCCCTTCTAAACCCACTTGATTCCTGACGTGCAAAGCCATAGGAATTCAACTATTTTTATAAACATCAAACAGATAAGAGAACGGGATGGATTAATAAGAACAATAGAAATGCAAGAAGCAGATGCATCCCAGGTGCTGACTTTTTTTTATCAAAGAAATGAGAGAGTAGGGGGAAGTATTTGTTAACTAGAACCTAATTGTGCTAGAGAGAGATATTGTTTTACAAGGGCCAGCTAAAGCTATCTGCTTCTCATTGATCAAGTAATTGGCCTAAAATTGATTTTTGGTACCTATTATAGGCCTTCAGGTCAAGGGATCCATCATGAGGAGGCACTCTGGGCACAAAATACAAGGCCAAAAGAACTGGGACAATTTTTGAGCAGGATCAGTACAGTGACATTGGGGTTTGTAAAATGACACCAGGCAAAATAAACAGGGAGAGGACAGCACTAAAACAAATCACCAAGTCAAATTAAAATTGTGTAATTAAATCAAGATGTCGTTCCAGAGTTATTTTCTTAAATTGGCTTCAGGTTTTTTCAGGCCTCTTCCGGGTGATTGCCTGACTGTGTGGTGGGGTGGGAGGGTGGGAATAATGTTGCGTAGACACCACACCATGCCAGGGTGAACAGACTCAATGGACCCTGTCACGTCCTTCTTTTCTATCTATATTACTAGGCTGGTATCAGCTGTGATATACCTCAGGAGCTGTGGTACGATCTGGTGGGACCATAACCTGGGCGATTGTGTCACCTGCCTCAGGTATAGGCAGACATCAGACATCCCTCTGATGAATCCTCTGGAAATCCTCCCTGTCCTCCAGCTCCCAAAGGGCAAAAGGAATTCAAAAAAATGCACTGTCCATCCAACCAGACCAGACAGGCAGAGGAGAAAAAAAGGATAAATGAAACTGAAATGCAAAAAAACGCTCAGCAAACCACTGGACACACAGATTAAGAAGATTAGGAGGTGGCATCTCCTGGCTGTGCATCTTCATTGCTGTGCCACTGTTTATTCAGGCACATGGCACTAATTCCATGTAATAGGCACGCTAGATCAAAAATCATGGGGTAGGGAGGTTCCTGCATAATCTGATTTGTCTTTGAGGCTTTAATAAGGCAGCAAGAGCCTCCTGCTCCCCCTGTGCTGCCCATTCGGAAGATACTGAGCAGCAAACCTCTGCTGTTCGGCATTGGCCTCTGATTTTCCACTTCCCTAGCTTACTGCTTACCTGTGCTGCCAATGTACGGGAGTGGAAAATATGTCCTATTGTGTGTAACTTTGGTCAAGGTATGGTGGTGTAGTGGTTGTGTTTGAGATCCAGAGTCCTAGACCAGCAATCCCATATGAACGAGAGTTCAAATCCCACCATGGCAGTTTGAGAATTTGAATTCAGTTCAACAAAAAAATCTGGAAATAACATGCGGGAGAAAGGAATAGAAGGATATGCTGATAGGGTTAGATATGAACATACATGAAGAAGGGTGGGATGGGAGGAGGCTTGTGTAATACAGACCGGTTTTGCTGAATGGCCTGTTTCTGTGCTGTAAATTCACGAATGTCCTTCAGGGAAGGAAACCCGGTTATCCTTACCCAATCTGGCCTATATGTGACCACAGTCCCACATTGATGTGGTTTCACTCTTAACTGCCCTCTGAAGTGGCTCAGTAGGCAACTGGGGATGGGTGATAAATGCCATCCTTGTCAGCATTCCAAGAATGAATAATAGAGGGTTTAGAGATGAGCAGAATGATGATTTAAAAAAAATAAGAATTCCTTATTAAATGGCGAAGCAGGCTTGAGGGGCCAAATGGCCTACACCTGCTCCTATTCCTTATGTTCTTATGCACAGAATATAGGAGATAAGCAGCCAATGTTCATCCAGACTTTGTCTCAAGTTCTTAAAAGCTTACTATTGGTGATGAATCTTATTTTTGTCAAAATCTTGCTGCAATTCCAACAGGAAAGCACTAACCTGGACAACGCCCCCCCCCCCTAAAAAGATCACCACAAGCATTAAACCGAGATAGTGACTTGACATTAGTGTACAAATCACCTGTTACCATTTAGAGACTGTAAATAGAATAGATTGGCAGGCTGTAGGCAGTAATGAACAGGCTGTTTTTCATAATCGTGTCAACTGCAATTGCTATACTGTATAAAACATGTAATGTGTACGGAGAAGGCTATTATGACGCATTTCTGATGACAATAGCACTTTGACATTGCCGTAAGATTTTAGTGAGAGGGGAAGTGTCTAGAAACACAATGCCACCAGAACCAAATGTATAAACAGCGATAAAAGGAATATTTCTTTAATGGAAAATTTCATTCTGTAGACATTCCCTCAGGACCTTCCACACATGGCTTAACTATCCCTTGTCCCAATGTACACTTTACAACAATTTAAGATTCATAGTATTGCTTATACAGTGTTTTTTTTATTCATTCATGGGACGTGGGTGTCACTGGCAAGGCCAGCATTAGTTGCCCATCTCTAATTGCCACCGTGAAGCCACCTTCTTGAACTGCTGCAATCCATGTGGTGAAGGTACTCCAACAGTGCTGTTTGGCAGGGAGTTCCAGGATTTTGACCTAGCGACGATGAAGGAACGGCGATATATTTCCAAGTCGGGATGGTGTGTGACTTGGAGGGGAACTTGCAGGTGTTCCCATGTGCCTGCTGCCCTTGTCCTACTAGTGGTAGAGGTCGCGGGTTTGGGAAGCACAATGATGAATATTTAATAGGATTCAACAGATATCCTAAAATAAACACAGATGAGAACTCAGCATTAAACACATCAGTGATCGTGCATAAGAACATAAGGAATAGGAGCAGGAGTAAGCCATTTGGCCCCTCAAGCCTGCTTCGCCATTTAATAAGATCATGGCTGATCTGATCATGGACTCAACATCACTTACCTGCCCGCTCCCCATAACCCCTGATCCCCTTAGTGGTTAAGAAACTGTCTATCTCTGTCTTAAATTTATTCAATGACCCAGCTTCCACAACTCTCTGGGGCAGAGAATTCCACAGATTTACAACCCTCAAAGAGAAGAAATTTCTCCTCATAGTTTTAAATGGACGGCCCCTTATTCTGAGACTATGCCCCCTAGTTCTAGTTTCCCCCATGAGTGGAAATTGTTATACTCATAATAAATGGTCAGACCGAGCACTGTGAGGAATGAGCAAGTGTGACCTTAGCTCCTTTATTGTAGTTCCAGAGTGCAGGGAACTCGTGGGTGGCCTGCTTATATACTGTGCTCCCAAGGGATGCTGGGATCCCTTGGGACTCCAACAGGTAGGCCCTCTGGTGGACAGGTGTGATGCAGGTTACAAGGGGTTAAATACAGAACAGAAATATCCTCTCTGCATCCACCTTGTCGAGACCCCTCATTATCTTATATGTTTCGATAAGATTATCTCTCATCCTTCTGAACTCCAATGAGTACAGGCCCAACCTATCTTCATAAGTAAACACCCTCATCTCCGGAATCAACCTAGTGAACCTTTTCTGAACTGCCTCCAATGCAAGTATATCTTTCTTTAAATACGGAGACCAAAACTGAACGCAGTACTCTAGATGTGGCCTATACCAATACCCTGTACAGTTGTACAGTTTAGTGACGATTGCACTAGAACAGGGATTGAAATGCCAGCCATGCCAGTGATTCCCACATCCTGAGAATGAACAATCAAACAAAACATTGCGCAACTGTCTAAATTCAAGGTGGTACTAGGATTGCAGGAAAATGTTCAGTGTGTGGCACTTTAACCTATTTTCTTACTCAGTTTTTAACCTCTGGGTTCTATTAGGCTTTTCTACATGAACATTCATTTATTTGCTTATTTCTTTTTTTTTATGCCTTTTAAGTAATTTCTCCTTTATATGCATGTTATTATTGGTGTTTTATTTTAATTCTCTTTCTCTCGCCTCTCCCATTATCTCACAAGTGGTAAGTAACATTCGGGCCACGCAAGTGCCAGGCAATGACCATCTCCAACAAGAGAGTCCAACCACCTGCCCTTGACATTCAATGACATTACCATCGCCGAATCTTGCCCTCCCCATCAACACTTCAGGGGTCACCAGTGACAAGGAATTCAACTGGATCAGCCACTTAAATGTCGTGGCTACTCGAGAAGGTCAGAAGATGAGTATTCTGCAGCGAGTGGCTCACTTCCTGACTCCCCAAAGTATGTGAAGAGTGCGATGGAACATTGTCTGGAAGGGTGCAGGTGCAATAACACTCAAGAAGCTTGACACCACCCAGGACAAAGCAGTCCACTTGATCAGCACATCATCCACTAGCCTAAACTCCCTCCACCACTGGCATACCATGGCTGCAGTGCGTAAGATCTACAGGATGCACTGCAGCAACTCACCATGGCTTCTTCACAGCACCTCCCAAACCTGTGACCACCTAGAAGGATAAGGGCAGCAGTTGCATGGCAACACCACCACTTTGAGACTTAAAGCTCTACAGTTAAAGAAAAAAACACGGAGAGTATCACAGTTTTTCATTGCAGGAAAGATGATTACAAAGGGACCTGATCGAGGTTCTAAAACCCTGAGATGGTTATTTACTGTCTACTGATTTTAGTGCAACATGGGCAGAAAATTCCTGGGAGCAGTTCCCACTCCCCAGGTGTCACTTTACCGTACATACAGTGGAGTGGGAGCAACTCCCAGGAATTTCCCAGCCATAGAATGAGCTCAGCAGTGGGTATGTGAAACAGTAGTTCATTCTATGTTAGTGCGTCAGAGGAATTGCACCAAGGATAACCACAGATAAGAATGATCAAATGACCCATATATGGATCATGGAGATTTGCTGGATTTACTTTAGGGAGGGGTGAAACTTTGCAGAATTAATCGGGTTGTATAGAGTCAAGAATTGAGCAAACTGCACGTGAACTGTGGAAGGAAGAGGCTGGATGGTCACCTTCTGATATCCAAACCCTGTGTATGCTCTCCAACTGATGTTGACCATGAAACAGTGTGTGAGTGTGTCAGGCAGTGATGTGACGTACCTGTGACCTGTCCACTGGCAGAGCCTTGCTGACACCAGATATTCTCACCATACGGTGTGTCACTGTGCTGCAATGTTCTGGAGGTGACCAGGTGCTTTGCCCACTTCTCAGCCTTTATGCCGATTAGTGGGTTCATGGTTAACGGTCTCGCTCCGTGCTTCATCCGATACTCATTCAGAGATTTCAGCAACTGCACGGCAAAACTTCCAGAACTTTCACCTGAAAGAAAGAGATCTCAGTGATGTACTGTGACTGGGACCGCAGGGCCCAGAGATGAGGGAGCTGAGCCCGAGGGAGCACAGTTTCTCTCTCTCTGGGGAATGTGACTGTATTCGGTGCTGTGTAGCAGTACCCTGAAGTAACAGTGTATTTGAGTGTTTCTCGGCCTCCCACCTTCCACCCTTTGTAAACTGAAGCTCATCCGAAATTCTGCTGCCCGTATCTTAACCTGCACCAAGGTTGTTCATGGATCACGCATGTGCTCGCTGACTTACTTTGGCTCTCAATGTGGCAATGCCTCAATTTTAAAATTCTCATCCTTGTGTTTAAATCCCTCCAGGGCCTCGTTTTTTTCCTTTCTCTGTTACTTCCTCCGGCCCTACAACTCTCCAAGATCTCTCCATTTTTCAATTCTGGCCTCTTGAGCATCCCTGATTGTAATCACACCACCATTGGCGGCCATGCCTGCGGGGTTATGTGACCGCACCCTGTGGGGCCATGTGACCGCACCCTGTGGGGCCATGTGACCGCACTCTGTGGTGTCATACAGTGATGCATTAGGGCTTGAACATTCGTGATCCTTCTGCTGTGGTACAGCCATAACGCAGGCCTGAGCCTGCCCGATTGGCCGGAATTCAGGCCAGGATCTGGATACGCTGGTTCTTGGCCTTACATCAAGGATTCCATGAAGCTTTATCCATGGTCGATTCTCTGCCTACCCCATAGAAGGCCATCGGCATTGGAAGACGGAATGCGGTTTCCCAATGCCAGGCGCTCACGTGTTCCTGGTCCCAAAGAGACCATTGGTGGAATGACCATTGAGACCACTTGTATTATACCAGGCTGCCAGACAGCACGTGTGGCTCCCACCCTGAGGGTGTTGGCTGGGATTGTACCCAGGACCCCTCCCAAAGGCAATGCTTTTATTTAAATACAACCGTTCTTCCTGGGGGGACTCGATGAACCCTTCACCCTGAACCACCAACTTGCGACACAGTATGTGGGCTCTGCAGTAAGGTAGTCTCTCAAAATACACCCCATGTGTTTAGGGTTGCCAACTCTGGCTGGACGTATTCCTGGAGGTTTCATCACATGACCAGGTGCCCCATCTTTCTGCCATTGGTCGCCCAACATGTCCGCCCTCATGGAGCAGCACCGTTCCATGCCAATTGTAGAGCAAGAAGACTCTATTACCTGATTGGATGATTCCCGACTGTCTCGCAAACAACCTTTTTTCTTCATCTTTAATATTTAGAAAAATGTGAAATGACAATGAAAAACCATCAGTATTTGTTATTGCCACGATGATTTTTCTCCATTGTTGCTCACAGCAGCATCCAGGAGATGAATCTTTAATTCCTGGAGACTGCAGGACAAAATGGAGGGGTGGTAACTCTACTTGCGGTGTGGGCATCTACCTAATTGAGGGGTTGCTCCCCCCGGTCCTTAAACCCCACAAGCTTTGGCGGAGCTATCAGCAGACGTGTCGAGCGGGATTCCCTCTGTGGATTTTCAGCCCTGGCGAGTCTCCTGGTACTAGTTTATATAAGTATTTGCGGATGTGGTGACTTGGTGGCCAGGGCTGTTTAGAGATGCTCAGGACAATCTACCTTCTCTTTGGGTGTGCTTCAGTCGAGTTGATTCCCATTAAACATTTCATGTCTTCTATGTAGGGGAGTTTTTTTAGAGAACAGAACCGCATACCTGGCACTGGTGCCACCCGGCTTGTTCCTGGCACGCTAGGTGCCTTGACTCTCTCTCCTTGGGCTGACCCACCCTCGCCCTCCTTCACCTTGCTGCCAACGGGCAGGACGTTTTTAGCAAAGTAGCCCGGGTTGGTGATGTTACCGGCCGGGTCGAATTGAGCCACCACGACAGTGAGACCTTTGCTGTCAGATGCCAGGCCAATCCCAATCTCCTTGCAGTCTTTCCAAACCAGCTGTGTGAAATGACCTGCAGGGGAACATAGTTGGATCATCCACAAAGAGCACAGGGCACAAGACAGAGCGGCCTGCACGTACGACCCACAGCTTCTACCGTCCGATAACGTGCATGAGTTGTATCCACCACAGTGATTAAAGTGGCTCCAGACTTTATGATGCTGGTTGGTTATCATCTCTGTCCCTATCGCCCAGTCAGAGACAGCACCCAACATGCAGCAATATTAAAATGTACTTGTGTACAGCATGAAGAGCATGACATCTAATCACTCACATTAACAGAGGATAGCCAAAACTAAAGAGAAAATAACTACATCACTGTTGGTTAATGAAACATACTTAAAAACAGATCCTTCACACCCCCATCCCAGCCTCATCCCCACCCCTACCCTCATCCCACCCCACCCCCACCTCCACCCCCATCTCACTGTGCCTGTAGCTCTGGGATTACCCTGCTAATCCTTCACAGAGGAGCACTCCATTATTGCAGCAATAGGACTCAGCTTGTCCTTTAAGACTTGTTGTTATTTCACCCATCGATGGTCCTGAAATTGATTATAAAGTGCGTTCATAAAAAGAAAATTACCAGTATTCTGCTGAAATCCGGGAGAGGTGAAGTCATAATTTTTAATTTCATTGTACCAGGAATCAACGGCTTGCTGCCCTGTAAACATTGAAACATTGACAGTTACAGAAAGGCAATTAGATTTCACAAAATGTAATTTCAGTAAAAGCAATTACAGAGAACGATCTGTGTGCAGCGGAAGCCCCCTCAGATATCACGGCACCCAATCCTGTTGAGGTCAATGGGAATTGTATGGTGACGGAGCACGGGAAAGCAAAAGGTGAAGGTACAGGTTGAGGCTTTGCCCTGGGGGAGACCACGTACCTTCAATCACTCCCCCTTATTCCTTCACCTATCATTATTCTTGGCCTCAGTATCTCCTCTGACTTTGGTCCCAAGACATGAAGACTGCTCCAGCAAGGCTTTACTAATACCTGTCTCAAACTCATGGACAGGATACGGGATATCCTGCCTGGTAAGTGTCATCTATCCTACATGGTCACTGCTTGTACTATTACAAGGTGTGCCACCAGAGGGCACCGCAGTGGGAGACTTGTAGGTTACCTGTACAGGTGTGCCTGGCCTAGTATAAAAGGCAGGCCACCAGGTGTGATCCTCACTCTGGAGTTATCAATAAAGGACTAAGGTCACTACAGTTCAAGTACAACACACTGCCTCCTGGAGTCATTATCAGAGCATCTAAAGACATAACAATTGGCGATGAGATTTCGGACCTTCACGTGAAAGTGGCTACCCTTGGTACGTTGCAGCAGTTTGCCGGTGGTGATGATTGGGATGCCTTTGTGGAGAGGCTCGACTATTTCTCCACAGCAAATGATCTGGTAGGCAAAAATCCGGCCACACTGGCTGAAAGAGGTTGCACAACCTGGAAGAGGTTCAAAAGCGACTGGACAGAGTGGGACTCAGGCTGAAACGCTCCAAGTGTGTTTTCCTGGCGCCAGAGGTCGAATTTCTGGAGAGAAAGATTGTGTCGGACGACATCAGACCCACGGACTCCAAGATGGAGGCCATCAAGAATGCACCCAGACCACAGAATGTGATGGAGCTGCGTTCGTTCCTGGGGCTCCTCAACTACTTTGGTAACTTTCTACCGAGGTTGAGCACTTTGCTGGGACCCTTGCATTTGTTATTACGCAAGGGTGACGACTGGGTTTGGGGTAAATCTCAAGAAACAGCCTTTAACAAGGCCAGAAACCTGCTATGGCAGACCAATTGAGCAAATACTTTGGTTCTGTCTTCACTAAGGAAGACACGAATAAACTCCCGAAAATACTAGGGGACCAAGGGTCTAGCGAGAAGGGGGAACTGAGAGAAGGATAGGTTAGATGCGGGAAGAATGTTCCCGATGTTGGGGAAGTCCAGAATCAGGGGACATAGTCTTAGGATAAGGGGTAGGCCATTTAGGACTGAGATGAGGAGAAACTTCTTCACCCAGAGAATTGTTAACCTATGGAATTCCCTGCCGCAGAGAGTTGTTGATGCCAGTTCATTGGATATATTCAAGAGGGAGCTAGATATGGCCCTTACGGCTAACGGGATCAAGGAGTATGGAGAGAAAGCAGGAAAGGGTTACTGAGGGAATGATCAGCAATGATCTTATTGAATGGTGGTGCAGGCTCGAAGGGCCGAATGGCCTACTCCTGCACATATTTTCTATGTTTCTATGTTTCTATGAAATCCTTATTAGTCAGGAAATTGTGTTAGGGAAATTGAAGGGACTGAAGGCCGATAAATCCCCAGGGCCTGATAGTCTGCATCCCAGAGTACTTAAGGAAGTGGCCCTAGAAATAGTAGATGCATTGGCGGTCATTTTCCAACATTCCATGGACTCTGGATCGGTTCCTATGGATTGGAGGGTAGCTAATGTAAGGGAAATCATGCTTGACAAATCTTCGAGAGTTTTTTGAGGATATAACTAGTAGAGTGGATGTGGTGTATTTGGACTTTCAAAAGGCTTTTGACAAGGTCCCACACAAGAGATTGGTGTGCAAAATTAAGGCACATGGTATTGGGGGTAATGTATTGACGTGGATAGAGAACTGGTTGGCAGACAGGAAGCAAAGAGTGGGAATAAACGGGTCCTTTTCAGAATGGCAGGCAGTGACTAGTGGGGTGCCGCAGGGTTCAGTGCTGGGACCCCAGCTATTTACAATATACATCAATGATTTAGACGAAGGAATTGAATGTAATATCTCCAAGTTTGCAGATGACACTAAGCTGGGTGGCAGTGCGAGCTGCGAGGAGGATGCTAAGAGGCTGCAGGGGGACTTGGATAGATTAGGTGAAAGGGCAAATGCATGGCAGATGCAGTATAATGTGGATAAATGTGAGGTTATCCACTTTGGTGGCAAAAACGCGAAGACAGAATATTATCTGAATGGCGGCAGATTCGGAAAAGGGGAGGTGCAACGAGACCTGGGTATCATGGTACATCAGTCATTGAAGGTAGGCATGCAGGTACAGCAGGCAGTAAAGAAAGCAAATGGCATGCTGGCCTTCATAGCGAGGGATTCGAGAATAGGAGCAGGGAGGTCTTACTGCAGTTGTACAGGGCCTTGATGAGACCACACCTTGAGCATTGTGTGCAGTTTTGGTCTCCTAATCTGAGGAAGGATGTTCTTGCTATTGAGAGAGTGCAGCGAAGGTTCACCAGACTGATTTCTGGGATGGCAGGACTGACATATGAGGAAAGACTGGATCGGCTCGGCTTATATTCACTGGAATTTAGAAGAATGAGAGGGGATCTCATAGAAACATATAAAATTCTGATGGGACTGGACAGGTTAGATGTAGGAAGAATGTTCCCGAAGTTGGGGAAGTCCAGAACCAGGGGACACAGTCTTAGGATAAGGGGTAAGCCATATAGGACCGAGATGAGGAGAAAATTTTTCACCCAGACAGTTGTGAGTCTGTGGAATTCTCTGCCACAGAAAGTTGTTGAGTCCAGTTCGTTGGACATAGGGAGTTAGATGTGGCCTTTATGGCTAAAGGGATCAGGGGGTATGGAGAGAAGGCTGCGGTGGGGTACTGAGGTTGAATGATCAGCCATGATCATATTGAATGGTGGTGCAGGCTCAAAGGGCCGAATGGCCTGTTCTTGCACCTATTTTATGTTTCTATGTTCTAACAAGTTACTTGTATTGTATGACCCATATAAACGTTTAGTACTAGCATGTGATGTGTCGTCGTACGGGATTGGTATTGTGTTGCAGCAAGCAAATGTGTCAGGCAAACTGCAACCGGTTGCATGTGCGTCCAGAAGTGTACCCAAGGCCGAACGAGCCTACAGTATGGTTGAGAAAGAAGTGTTGGCTTGTGTATACGGGGTTAAGAAAATGCAAAAATATCTATTTGGTCTCCGGTTTGAGGTTGAAACCGACCACAAAGCACTTACTTCACTGCTCTCAGAAAGCAAAGGCATCAACACGAATGCTTCGCCCCGCTTCCAAAGATGGGCACTAACATTGTCTGCATAGTGTCATGTATTCAACTGTCATTGTAACCCATGTATAAACTGACCTAAGTTGTACACCGTGAGAACACTGACCACGAGGTGGTGAACTTGTGGGAGACACTCTTAACCTGGACTTTCAGATATAAAAGGGGAAGCTCCACCCACCATCTTCACTTGAATGCTGGCTAATAAAGGTTACTGGTCACAGAGTGACCTTCTCTCCAGTATGGGCCTCGTGTGCATTTGTACTGTATAGTAAGGACATATCATTGGCGACGAGAAACTGGGATTTAAACCACGCGAGCATGGCCACTAGCAGCACAGACGAGAGGTACTGTGTTGGTGATGATTGAGACGATTTTATTGAGAGACTACAGCAGAGTTTCGTCACTAAGGAATGGCTGGGACAGGATTCGGCCGACAAACGCAGGGCTCATCTCCTGACGGTTTGTGGGTCCAGGACGTACTCCCAGATGAAGGACCTTCTCGAGCCAGAGAAGTCGGCGGACAAGACTTTTGAAGAGCTCAGTAAGTTGATCGGGGAACACTTTAAACCGGTGAGCAGCATGCACATGGCGAGACATCGGTTTTACACGCACCGGCGGCGAGAAGGGAAAAGCATTCCAGACTTCGTGGCAGACCTCCAGCGACTGGCGAACCGATGTAAGTTCCCAGATGCATGCAGAGCGGAGATGCTGCGAGACTTTTTTATTGAGGGCATCGGGCACGCTGGGGTTTTCAGGAAACTGATTGAGACCAAAGACTTGACCCTGGAAACGGCGGCTTTGATGGCCCAGACATTTATCTCAGGGGAGGAAGAGACCAGAATGATGTTTGACAAAAATCTTGGTTTAAATGCAGCAAATGGACAGGGAGTCAACATTGTTAACGCAGCACACAGTTCCCCAGGCAGACGGGGGCAATCGGACATGCCTGAGCATGTAGTCGAACCCAAAGGGGGAATTCAACAGAGACAATGGCTAGCTGAATGGCAATTCATGCCATCGCAAGGGACAATGCGACCAGTAATCGGGCCATCAACACCTGTCAATGGTGCGCTTAAGGACAGTTACAGAGACAGTCAGAGACGATCGACTGGTAATGGGCCTTTTGTTTCCAACAACGGCTCATGTTGGAGGTGTGGAGGCAAACACACAGCCAGAGCTTGCAGGTATCAGCAATATACCTGCATAAACTGTAACGTCAGCGGTCACTTGGCGCGTATGTGCAGGAAGCCTGCAGCCAGGTTGATGTACGAGGAGGACGGGCCCGATATAAGCCCTACGAGGCCAAATGGACACTGGGGGAAATCGCTGGAAGCTGAAATTCATCGAGTTCATGTGGAGCACATATACAGTTCATACACCAGGACACCACCGATAATGATGAAAGTGCTCCTCAACAGCATCCCAGTATCAATGGAGCTAGACATGGGGGCCAGACAGTCCCTGATGAGTATCAAACAGTTCGACAAGTTGTGGGCGTCCAAGGCCAGGAGGCCAAAAATTATTGCTGATTGTCGCACAGCTACAGACATATACAAAGGAGATCATTCTGGTGCTCGGCAGCGCCATGGTAGTCGTGACCCACAAAGAATCGGAGAACAGGTTGCCACTCTGGATTGTCCCAGGGGATGGTCCCGTGCTGCTGGGGAGGAGTTGGCTTGCTGTCATGAACTGGAAATGGGGCGATGTCGATGCAATTTCTTCTGTGAAGCGAATATCATGCTCACAGGTCCTGGACAAATTTGACTCACTATTTCAACCCGGCATTGGCACTTTCATGGTTGACCAAGGTAGTGATTCACATAAACCCAGACGCCAGGCCAGTACACCACAAGGCTAGATCATTGCCATACGTTATGCGGGAAAAGATAGAAGGCGAATTGGACCGCCTGTTGAGGGAAGGCCTCATCTCGCCAGTCGAATTCAGTGACTGGGCGAGCCCGATTGTGCCAGTGCTCAAGGCGGATGGGTTGGTCAGGATATGTGGTGATTACAAGGCCACCATCAATCGGGTGTCACTCCAAGACCAGTACCCGCGACCGAGAGCGGAGGACCTCTTTGCGACGCTATCCGGTGGCAAACTTTTTTCAAAATTGGACCTGACCTCAGCTTACATGACCCAGGAGCTGGCGAGTGAGTCGAAGAAGCTGACCACCATCATGACACACAAGGGGTTGTTTGAGTATAACAGATGTCCGTTCGGGATTCGCTCGGCCGCCGCGATCTTTCAACGAAACATGGAAAGCCGCCTCAAGTCGATTCCAAGGACGGTGGTTTTTCAAGACGACATCCTCATCACAGGTTGCGATACTGAAGAACACCTCCACAACCTGGAGGAGGTGCTACGCAGACTGGACCAGGTAGGTCTGTGACTGAAAAAGGTGAAGTGTGTCTTCCTAGCTCCAGAGGTAGAATTCCTGGGGATGAGGGTAGCAGCAGACGGGATTAGACCTCCTGCGTCCAAGATGGAAGCGATCCAGAGAGCACCCAGACCCCGTAACACGACGGAGCTGCGTTCGTTCCTGGGGCTCCTGAGCCATTTTGGTAACTTTCTTCCCAAATTGAGCACGCTGCTAGAGCCGCTACACGTGCTCCTACGCAAAGGTCGCGAATGGGTCTGGGGGGACAGCCAGGAAAGGGCTTTTGATAGAGCACGCAATTTGTTGTGCTCCAAAAATCTGTTAACGCTATATGACCCATGTAAGAAACTTGTTTTAACGTGCGATGCGTCGTCCTATGTGGTCGGGTGTGTGTTGCAGCATGTGAATGCCAAGGGTCAGTTACAGCCGGTAGCTTATGCCTCCAGAAGTCTGTCCCAGGCAGAAAGGGGCTACGGGATGGTAGAAAAGGAAGCGCTTGCATGTGTATATGCAGTAAAAAAATGCATCAGTACCTGTTTGGCAGGAAATTTGAGCTGGAGACAGATCACAAACCCCTAACGTCCCTTTTGGCCGACAACAAGGCCATAAATGCAAATGCGTCGGCCCGCATACAGAGGTGGGCACTCACGTTAGCCGCTTATGACTATACAATTCAGCACAGACCGGGCACTGAAAACTGCGCCGATGCACTCAGCAGGCTCCCACTAGCCACCACCGAGGGGGCAACTGAGCATGCTGCTGAGATGGTGATGGCTGTTGAAACTTTCAAAAGCGAAGGCTCACCCGTGACAGCCCGTCAGATCAAAGTCTGAACAAATAGAGACCCGTTACTATCTTTAGTCAAGAAATGTGTCCTGAATGGGGCTGGGCAGCCACTTACGGGGCATGCCCTGAGGAATTTAAACCATTTCACAGGCGCAAGGATGAACTCTCGATTCAGGCCAATTGCCTACTATGGGGAAACTGAGTAGTCATGCCCCAGATGGGCAGAGAGGTGTTCATCCGAGAACTCCACAATGAGCACCCGGGCATTGTCATGATGAAGGCAATTGCCAGGGCACACGTTTGGTGGCCAGGGATAGATGCAGATCTGGAACTTTGTGTTCGCAGGTGCAACACGTGTGCCCTACTGGGCAATGCGCTTAGGGAAGCCCCCCTTAGCCCCTGGTCCTGGCCCGCCAAGCCATGGTCATGCATCCATGTGGACTATACAAGTCCTTTCATGGGAAAAATGTTTTTGGTTGTAGTAGACGCCTACTCCAAATGAATCGAGTGTGACATTCTCAATTCAAGCACATCCTCTGCCACGGTAGAAAGTCTATGGGCAATATTCGCCGCCTATGGTCTACCGGACGTCTTGGTCAGCGACAATGGCCCGTGCTTTACAAGCATTGAATTCCAGGACTTCATGGCTGGAAATGGCATCAACCATGTCAGAACGGCACCGTTCAAGCCGGCCTCAAATGGCCAGGCGGAACAAGCAGTGCAGATAATCAAACAGGGGATGCTCAGAATCCAAGGGGGTTCCCTACAAAGCCGCTGATCACGCCTCCTGTTGGCCAATAGATCCCGACCACACTCGCCCACAGGGGTTCCACCCACAGAGCTGCTAATGAAAAGGACGCTCAAAACCCGGTTATCCCTTATACACCCCACCATGAAAGAAATTGTCGAGAGATGGCGCCGGTCACAATGTGACGACCATGACAGGAATGCGAGGGCGCGATGTATTGATGTCAATGACCCTGTCTTTGTCCTCAACTACGCTGCAGGGCCCAAGTGGCTCACAGGCACTGTGATTGCCAAAGAGGGGAATAGGATTCTGGTAGTTAAACTTACCAATGGACAAATCTGCCGCAAACACGTGGATTAAACAAAAAGGAGGTTCAGAAACCCCATAGAAGAAGCAGAGGAAGAACACGATGTAGAGTTCACTCCACCACAGGTGACCGAACACCGGAACCAAGTGGAGGAGAGCCCAGTCACTGTGGGCAGTCCGGACAGGCCTGAGGCATTGAAAACAGCAGACACTCAGACCAGCGCCCAACAACCAGAGCCCCAACTCAGGCGCTCTACAAGGGAGCGTAAACCACCAGAGAGACTTAACCTGTGATCCCAATAAAATTTTGGGGGAATGTGATGACATGTATTCAACTGTCATTGTAACCCATGTATAAACTGCCCTAAGTTGTACACCTTGAGAACACTGACCACTAGGCGGTGAACTTGTGGGAGAGACTCCTAACCTGGACTTTCAGATATGAAAGGGGAAGCTCCACCCACCTTCTTCACTTGAGTGCTGGCTAATAAAGGTTACTGTTCACTGGGTGACCTTCTCTCAAGTATGGGCCTCGTGTGCATTTGTACTGTATAGTAAGGACACATTACATATGACTATGTAATCCGCCACAGACCAGGCACTGAGAACTGCGCTGATGCCCTCAGTCAGTTGCCATTGCCCACCACCGGGTGGAAATGGCACAACCCACAGACTTGCTTCTGGTAATGGATGCTTTTGAGAGTGAGGGGTCACCCGTCACGGCTCGGCAGAACAGGACCTGGACCAACCAGGACCACCTGTTATCTCTAGTAAAAAGATGCATCCTCAATCGGAGCTGGTCGGGGGTTCCCGGGTCAATGCAAGATGAAATTAAGCCTTTTCACCGACACAAGGATGAACTGTCAGTCCAGTTGGATTGCCTCCTATGGGGGAATCGCGTGATTTTGCCCAAAAAGGGCAGGGAAATGTTTATACGCGATCTGCACAGTACCCACCCAGGCATAGTCATGATGAAGGCTATCACCAGGTCGCACATCTGGTGGCCCGGCATTGACTCCGAATTAGAGTCATGCGTACACCAATGCGACACTTGCTCATAGCTGAGCAACGTACCCAGGGAGGCCCCCCTGAGCCTGTGGTCATGGCCCTCCAAACTGTGATCCAGGGTCCACGTAGATTTCGCTAGCCCCTTTCTTGGGAAGATGTTTCTCATAGCAGTGGACGCTTACTCATAGAAACATAGAAAATAGGTGCAGGAGTAGGCCATTTGGCCCTTCAAGCCTGCACCACTATTCAATATGATCATGGCTGATCATGCAACTTCAGTACCCCATTCCTGCTTTCTCTCCATACTCTTTGATCCCTTTAGCCATAAAGGCCACATCTAACTCCCTTTTGAATATATCTAACGAAATGGCCTCAAAAACTTTCTGTGGTAGAGAATTCCACAGGTTAACAATTCTCTGAGTGAAGAAGTTTCTTCTCATCTCGGTCCTAAATGGCTTACCCCTTATCCTTAGACTATGACCCCTGGTTCTGGACTTCCCCAACATCGGGAACATTCTTCCTGCATCTAACCTGTCCAATCCCGTCAGAATTTTATGTTTCTATGAGATCCCCTCTCATTCTTCTAAATTCCAGTGAATATAAGCCTAGTCGATCCAGTCTTTCTTCATATGGATTGAATGTATGATAATGTCATCATGTACGTCCACTGCCACCATTGAAAGCCTCAGGGCCATGTTCGCCACTCTGGTTTGCCCGACGTCCTTGTCAGTGACAATGGACCATGTTTTACCAGCTCGGAATTCAACGAGTTCATGACCCGCAATGGCATTAAGCATGTCAGGTCTGCCCTATTTAAGCCTGCATCCAACAGCCAAGCAGAACGGGCAGTTCAAACCATCAAGCAAAGCTTGAGCTGCGTAACGGATGGCTCCTTGCAGACCCGGTTATCTAGGGTCCTGCTCAGCTACCGGACGCGCCCCCACTCACTCATCGGGGTTGCCCCTGCAGAATTGTTAATGAAGAGAGCACCCAAAACCAGGCTCTCCTTAGACCACCCGGATCTCAATGATCAATTAGAAACCCGGCGGTACCGGCATAACGTGTACCACGATCGCGCGGCGGCCTCGCGTGACATTGAGGTCAATGATCCGGTGTTTGTTCTAAATTATGGTCAGGGACCCAAGTGGATTGCTGGCACTGTCTTAGCCAAGGAGGGGAATAGAGTGTTTGTTGTGAAATTGTTGAATAGGCAAACATGCAGAAAGCACCTGGATCAGACCAAACTGCAATTCACAGACTACCAAGAACAGTTTGAAGAAGACCCTACCATCTATGATCCACCTAACCAGCAACTGACCTTGCTGTCAACCACGAGAATGAACCCACCATGCCCGACAGTCCGATCAGACCAGCTGAGCTGCCGTGCAGCAATGATCCGACCAACTCACCCATGCCAGGTTGTCAACTGACGACTACGTGTGCGGGAAGTGTATCCGCCTCCAGCTCCTGACAGACCACGTTGCGGAGTTGGAGCTGAGGGTGGATTTACACTGGAGCATCCACGATGCTGAGAATGACGTGAGTAGCACGTGTAGCGAGTTGGTCTTACCGCAGGTGAAGGGCCCATAGCAGCTAGGGAATGGAAGACCAGCAGGAAGAGCAGTGCAAAGAAGGTAGTGCAGGGGTCCCCTGCGGCCATCCCCCTGCAAAACAGATACACCGCTTTGGGTACTGTTGAGGAGGATGACTCATCAGGGGAGGGCAGCAGCAGCCAAGTTCATGGCACCGTGGCTGGCTCTGCTGCGCAGAAGGGTGGGAAAAAGAGTGGGAGAGCTATAGTGATAGGGGACTCTATTGTAAGGGGAATAGATAGGAGTTTCTGCGGCCGCAACCGAGACTCCAGGATGGTATGTTGCCTCCCTGGTGCAAGGATGTCTCGGAGCGGCTGCAGAGCATTCTGGAGAGGGAGGGTGAACAGCCAGTTGTCATGGTACATGTAGGTACCAACTATATAGGTAAGAGGTCCTACAAGCTGAATTTAGGGAGCTAGGTGTTAAATTAAAAAGTAGGACCTCAAAGTTAGTAATCTCTGGATTGCTACCAGTGCCACGTGCTAATCAGAGTAGAGGGAGCAGGATAGTTAGAATAAATACGTGGCTTGAGCAGTGGTGCAAGAGGGAGGGATTCAAATTCCTGGGACATTGGAACCAGTTCTGGGGGAAGTGGGACCTGTACAAAAGGGACGGTCTGCACTTGGGCAGGACTAGAACTGATGTCCTAGGGGTAACATTTGCTAATGCAGTTCGGGAGTGTTTAAACTAATATGGCAGGGGGATGGGAACCTATGCAGCGAGATAGGGTGAAGTAATATGGAGTCAGAAACAGATGGTAGAAAGGTAAAAAGCAATAGTGGAAGGCCGAGTAAACAAAGGCAAGAAACAAAAAGGGCCACACTACATCATAATTCTAAAAGGACAAAGGGTGTTAAAAAAACAAGTCTGAAGGCTTTGTGTCTTAATGCAAGGAGTATCCGTAATAAGGTGGACGAATTAACTGTGCAAATAGATGTTAATGGATATGATGTGATTGGGATTACGGAGACGTGGGAACTCAACATCCATGGGTATTCAACATTCAGGAAGGATAGAATAAAAGGAAAAGGAGGTGGGGTAGCATTGCTGGTTAAAGAGGAGATTAATGCAATAAGTTAGGAAGGACATTAGCTTGGATGATGTGGAATCTATATGGGTAGAGCTGCAGAACACCAAAGGGCAAAAAACGTTAGTGGGAGTTGTGTACAGACCTCCAAACAGTAGTAGTGATGTTGGGGAGGGCATCAAACAGGAAATCAGGAGTGCATGCAATAAAGGTGCAGCAGTTATCATGGGTGACTTTAATATGCATATAGATTGGGCTAACCAAACTGGAAGCAATACGGTGGAGGAGGATTTCATGGAGTGCATAAGGGATGGTTTTCTAGACCAATATGTCGAGGAACCAACTAGGGGGGAGGCCATCTTAGACTGGGTGTTGTGTAATGAGAGAGGATTAATTAGCAATCTCATTGTGCGAGGCCCCTTGGGGAAGAGTGACCATAATATGGTGGAATTCTACATTAGGATGGAAAATGAAACAGTTAATTCAGAGACCATGGTCCAGAACTTAAAGAAGGGTAACTTTGAAGGTATGAGGCGTCAATTGGCTAGGATAGATTGGCGAATGATATTTAAGGGGTTGACAGTGAATGGGCAATGGCAGACATTTAGAGACCACATGGATGAACTACAACAATTGTACCTCCCTGTCTGGTGTAAAAATAAAAAAGTGAAGGTGGCTCAACCGTGGCTATCAAGGGAAATCAGAGATAGTATTAAAGCCAAGGAAGTGGCATACAAATTGGCCAGAAATAGCAGCGAACCCGGGGACTGGGAGAAATTTAGAACTCAGCAGAGGAGGACAAAGGGTTTGATTAGGGCAGGGAAAATAGAGTACGAGAGGAAGCTTGCAGGGAACATTAAGACGGACTGCAAAAGCTTCTATCGATATGTAAAGAGAAAAAGGTTAGTAAAGACAAACGTAGGTCCCCTGCAGTCAGAATCAGAGGAAGTCATAATGGGGAACAAAGAAATGGCAGACCAATTGAACAAGTACTTTGGTTCGGTATTCACTAAGGAGGACATAAACAACTTCCGGATATAAAAGGGGTCAGAGGGTCTAGTAAGAAGGAGGAACTGAGGGAAATCCTTATTAGTCGGGAAATTGTGTTGGGGAAATTGATGGGATTGAAGGCCGATAAATCCCCAGGGCCTCTTGGACTGCATCCCAGAGTACTTAAGGAGGTGGCCTTGGAAATAGCGTATGCATTGACAGTCATTTTCCAACATTCCATAGACTTTGGATCAGTTCCTATCGAGTGGAGGGTAGCCAATGTAACCCCACTTTTTAAAAAAGGAGGGAGAGAGAAAACAGGGAATTATAGACCGGTCAGCCTGACATCAGTAGTGGGTAAAATGATGGAATCAATTATTAAGGATGTCATAGCAGCGCATTTGGAAAGAGGTGACATGATAGGTCCAAGTCAACATGGATTTGTGAAAGGGAAATCATGCTTGACAAATCTTCTGGAATTTTTTGAGGATGTTTCCAGTAGAGTAGACAAGGGAGAACCAGTTGATGTGGTATATTTTGACTTTCAGAAGGCTTTCGACAAGGTCCCACACAAGAGATTAATGTGCAAAGTTAAAGCACATGGGTTTGGGGGTAGTGTGCTGACATGGATTGAGAACTGGAAGCAAAGAGTAGGAGTAAATGGGTACTTTTCAGAATGGCAGGCAATGACTAGTGGGGTACCGCAAGGTTCTGTGCTGGGGCCCCAGCTGTTTACATTGAACATTAATGATTTGGACGAGGGGATTAAATGTAGTATCTCCAAATTTGCGGATGACACTAAGTTGGGTGGCAGTGTGAGCTGCGAGGAGGATGCTATGAGGCTGCAGAGTGACTTGGATAGGTTAGGTGAGTGGGCAAATGCATGGCAGATGAAGTATAATGTGGATAAATGTGAGGTTATCCACTTTGGTGGTAAAAACAGAGAGACAGACTATTATCTGAATGGTGACAGATTAGGAAAAGGGAAGGTGCAACGAGACCTGGGTGTCATGGTACATCAGTCATTGAAGGTTGGCATGCAGGTACAGCAGGTGGTTAAGAAAGCAAATGGCATGTTGGCCTTCATAGCGAGGGGATTTGAGTACAGGGGCAGGGAGGTGTTGCTACAGTTGTACAGGGCCTTGGTGAGGCCACACCTGGAGTATTGTGTACAGTTTTGGTCTCCTAACTTGAGGAAGGACATTCTTGCTATTGAGGGAGTGCAGCGAAGATTCACCAGACTGATTCCCGGGATGGCGGGACTGACATATCAAGAAAGACTGGATCAACTGAGCTTGTATTCACTGGAGTTCAGAAGAATGAGAGGGGATCTCATAGAAAAGTTTAAAATTCTGACGGGTTTAGACAGGTTAGATGCAGGAAGAATGTTCCCAATGTTGGGGAAGTCCAGAACCAGGGGTCACAGTCTAAGGATAAGGGGTAAGCCATTTAGGACCGAGATGAGGAGAAACTTCTTCACCCAGAGAGTGGTGAACCTGTGGAAAGTTGTTGAGGCCAATTCACTAAATATATTCAAAAAAGAGTTAGATGTAGTCCTTACTACTCGGGGGATCAAGGGGTATGGCGAGAAAGCAGGAATGGGGTTCTGAGGTTGCATGTTCAGCCATGAACTCATTGAATGGTGGTGCAGGCTAGAAGGGCCGAATGGCCTACTCCTGCACCTATTTTCTCTGTTTCTATGTTTCTATGTAACTCAGATGAACAACCAGGGAACGCAGACCGCCAGATTGCCTCAACCTGTAAATAACTTGTACTCAAGACTTTGGGGGGAAGTGATGTTATGTATGTGAACCTCACCTGTGTGTAAGACTTGCCACTAGGGGGCACATCTGCGGGCAACCTATGGATCACCTGTGTACCCTGGAGCAAGCAGGTATAAAAGGCAGTCCACCACGCTGCTGCCTCACTTTGGAGTTATATTAAAGAGACAATGGTTTGAGCTTACAACACAGTCTCGTGGAGCTATTCTGAACTTAACAGCACTATTTCGAAGAAGAGCAGGAGAGTTATCCCTGGTGACCTGGCCAATATTTATCCCTCAATCAACATAACAAAAAAAAACAGATAGGTGGAACATCCAAAATCCGGAAACCTCGGGATTGAGGCCGTTATGGATTCCGATACTTCCGGATTCCGGATCGTCTTTCTGATGCCCCGAATCCATAAATGCCCGAGCCGAGGTTCAGGTATTTCGGAACGTCTTTCCAGCAATCAAGGCTGGGGGTGCTGTGGTCGCCGTGTTCTGGCCGAGAGAAGATGCCCGGGGCGAGGGGGTGGACACGACCTGTGTTGCGGACCCAGGAGCAGCGGTGTCTGCGGGTGTGAAGACCTGCAAGAAGAGGTGGGTTGGAGTTTTTGTTTTTTGATTCTTGAGTGTTCTGTGAGTTTTTGTTTTTTGAATTTTCCCTAGGCCCGGCTCGCGGCGGTAATCGGTTTGGTAGGGTTTCCGGATTCCAGAACATTTTTCGGATTCCGGACGTCCCTGCCACAGATCGGCCCAGTGTCCGGATTCTGGAACATTCCAAATTTTGGAACTCCGGAATTCGGACGCTCAACCTGTATCTGGTCATTATCACATCACTGTTTCTGGAGCTTGCTTGTGCGCAAAGTGGCTGCCACGTTTCCTACATTGCAACAGTGACTACGCTCCAAAAGTACTTCATTGGCTGTAAAGCAGTTTGAGACTTGCGGTAGTCGTGAAAGGTACTATATAAATCCAAGTATTTCTTTCTTAAAATCCTTGAACATAGAAACATAGAAAATAGGTGCAGGAGCAGGCCATTCAGCCCTTCTAGCCTGCACCGCCATTCAATGAGTTCATGGCTGAACATGAAACTTCAGTACCCACTTCCTGCTTTCACGCCATACCCCTTGATCCCCCGAGTAGTAAGGACTTCATCTAACTCCCTTTTGAATATATTTAGTGAATTGGCCTCAACTACTTCCTGTGGTAGAGAATTCCACAGGTTCACCACTCTCTGGGTGAAGAAGTTTCTCCTTATCTCGGTCCTAAATGGCTTACCCCTTATCCTTAGACTGTGAGCCCTGGTTCAGGACTTCCCCAACATTGGGAACATTCTTCCTGCATCCAACCTGTCCAAACCCGTCAGAATTTTAAACGTTTCTATGAGGTCCCCTCTCACTCTTCTGAACTCCAGTGAATACAAGCCCAGTTGATCCAGTCTTTCTTGATAGGTCAGTCCCACCATCCCGGGAATCAGTCTGGTGAATCTTCGCTGCACTCCCTCAATAGCAAGAATGTCCTTCCTCAAGTTAGGAGACCAAAACTGTACACAATACTCCAGGTGTGGCCTCACCAAGGCCCTGTACAACTGTAGCAACACCTCCCTGCCCCTGTACTCAAATCCCCTCGCTATGAAGGCCAACATGCCATTTGCTTTCTTAACCGCCTGCTGTACCTGCATGCCAACCTTCAATGACTGATGTACCATGACACCCAGGTCTCGTTGCACCTTCCCTTTTCCTAATCTGTCACCATTCAGATAATAGTCTGTCTCTCTGTTTTTACCACCAAAGTGGATAACCTCACATTTATCCACATTATACTTCATCTGCCACGCATTTGCCCACTCACCTAATCTATCCAAGTCACTCTGTAGCCTCATAGCATCCTCCTCGCAGTTCACACTGCCACCCAACTTAGTGTCATCCGCAAATTTGGAGATACTACATTTAATCCCCTCGTCTAAATCATTAATGTACAATGTAAACAGCTGGGGCCCCAGCACAGAACCCTGCGGTACCCCACTAGTCACTGCCTGCCATTCCGAAAAGTACCCATTTACTCCTACTCTTTGCTTCCTGTCTGACAACCAGTTCTCAATCCACGTCAGCACACTACCCCCAATCCCATGTGCTTTAACTTTGCACATTAATCTCCTGTGTGGGACCTTGTCGAAAGCCTTCTGAAAGTCCAAATATACCACATCAACTGGTACTCCTTTGTCCACTTTATTGGAAACATCCTCAAAAAATTCCAGAAGATTTGTCAAGCATGATCTCCCTTTCACAAATCCATGCTGACTTGGACCTATCATGTCACCATTTTCCAAATGCGCTGCTATGACATCCTTAATAATTGATTCCATCATTTTACCCACTACTGAGGTCAGGCTGACCGGTCTATAATTCCCTGCTTTCTCTCTCCCTCCTTTTTTAAAAAGTGGGGTTACATTGGCTACCCTCCACTCGATAGGAACTGATCCAGAGTCAATGGAATGTTGGAAAATGACTGTCAATGCATCCGCTATTTCCAAGGCCACCTCCTTAAGTACTCTGGGATGCAGTCCATCAGGCCCTGGGGATTTATCGGCCTTCAATCCCATCAATTTCCCCAACACAATTTCCCGACTAATAAAGATTTCCCTCAGTTCCTCCTCCTTACTAGACCCTCTGACCACTTTTATATCCGGAAGGTTGTTTGTGTCCTCCTTAGTGAATACTGAACCAAAGTACTTGTTCAATTGGTCTGCCATTTCTTTGTTCCCCGTTATGACTTCCCAACATGTCGCCATCCCAATCTCTGGCCCACCTTTGCCGCAACTCCATATTTAAATTCCTACAATCAGTTTCTGCCCGTGCCGCAGTACCAAAATGACATGATGTGGTTGTGACCATGGTAAATGATCCCTCCTCGTCCTTCTCAACCTGACTGCAGCCTACATCATCATCAAAGGCAGTCCCTCGAAATCAAGGAAGACTTACTTCTACTCTAAAAATGAGTTCTCAGGTGGCTGTACAGTCCAATATGGGAATTACAGTCACTGTAGCAGGTGGGGCAGACAGTTTGTTGAAGGAAAGGGTGGGTGGGGAGCCTGGTTTGCTGCACGCTCCTTCTTCTGTGCTTGATTTCTGCATGCTCTCGGCGATGAGACTCGAGGTGCTCAGCGTCCTCCCGGACGCTCTTCCTCCACTTTGGGTGGTCTTAGGCCAGGGATTCCCAGGTACTGGCGGAGATGTGGCACTTTACCAAGGAGGCTTTGAGGGTGTCCTTGAAATGTTTCCTCTGCCCACCTGGGGCTCGTTTGCTGTGTAGGAATTCTGAGTAGAGCGCTTGGTTAGGGAGTCTCATGTCGGGCATGCGGATAATGTGGCCCGCCCAACGGAGCTGGTCGAGTGCAGTCAATGCTTCGATGCTGGGAATGTTGGCCTGGGCGAGAACACTGACATTGTTGCGTCTATCCTCCCAGTAGATTTGCAGGATCTTGCGGAGGCAACGCTGGTGGTACTTCTCCAGCGCTTTGAGATGTCTGCTGTATATAGTCCACGGCTGTGAGCCATATAGGGAATCACTACTGCCCTGTAGACCATAAGCTTGGTGCCAGATTTGCGGTCCTGGTCTTCAAACACTCTCTTCCTCAGGCGACTAAAGGCTGCGCTGGCACACTGGAGGCAGTGTTAGACCTCGTCATCAATGCCTGCCCTTGCTGATAATAGGCTCCCGGGGTATGGAAAATGGTTCACCTTGTCCAAGGCCACACCATGGATTTTGATGACCAGGGGGGAGTGCTGTGTGGCGGGGTCAGGTTGGTGGAGGACCTTTGTCTTGCCGATGTTTAATGTAAGGCCCATGCTTTCATACGCCTCGGTGAAGGTGTTGATGATCGCTTGGAGTTCGGCCGCTGATGTGCGCAGGCACAAGCGCCATCTGCATACTGTAGTTCAAGGATGGGATGACCTTGGATCTAGCCTGGTGGTGGCGAAGGTCGAACGGGTTCCAATTGCTTCTATATGTTATGCCTTTAAATGCTCTGACAATGACTCCATGAGGCAATGTATTGTACTTGAACTGTAGTGACCTTAGTCCATTTAATGTAACTCCAGAGTGAGGATACCACATGGTGGCCTGCCTTTTATACTAGGTCTGGCACACCTGTACAGGTAACCTACAAGTCTCCCACTGCAGTGCCCTCTGGTGGCAACCTTAGTGTCCAGACAGCTGGTGTACAAGTTTCCCATAGTAGTGCCCTCTGGTGGCACATCATATGTAATAGTATAAGCAGTACACATGTTTGGATACATGACACTATAGTTTAGTTCCACTCCAGCGGGGAACTTGTTGAGAGTGAGATGGAGCAATGCAGCAAAGAAGATCGAGAAGAGCGTTGATGCGATGACGCAGCCCTGCTTGACCTTGGTCCAGGCATGGATTGGGTCTGTGGTGGATCCATTAGTCAGGGTCATGGTTTGCATTTCATCGTGGAGCAGGCAGAGGATGGTAACAAACTTTTGGGGGCAGCCAAAACGGAGGAGGGCGCGCCGTAGTCCCTCACGGTTGACAGTATCAAAGGCCTTTGTGGGGTCAAAGAAGGCCATATACGAGGGTCGGTGCTGTTCCCTGCATTTTTTTTATAGTTGTCGTGTGGTAAAGATCATGTCCATTGTACCCCTTAGCGGACGGAATACGCACATTGTGACTCTGGGAGGAGGTCTTCAGCCACAGGGAGAAGACGATTGAGGAGGATTCTTGTGATGACTTTTCCAGTGGCTGACAGCAGGGAGATGGTGTGGTCAACACAGGAGACCACACCATCCTTCTTCAATGCCTCTCCATCGTCCAGCTGGGTAGGACTACTCTCTCCTGGTTCCATTCTTATCTATTCTGTCATAGCCAGAGGATCACCTGCAACGGCTTCTCTTCCTACTCCTGCACCATTACCTCTGGTGTCCTCCAAGGAACTATCCTGGGCCCCATGCTGGGCCCCCTCCTATTTCGCATCTACAGCCAGCCTCTCGACGACATAATTGGAAAACACAGCGTCAGGTTCCACATGCACGCTGACGATACCCAGCTCTATCTCATCACCACCTCTCTCGACCCCTCCACTGTCTCTGATTTGTCACGCTGCTTGTCCGATATCCAGTACCGGATGAGTAGAAATTTCTTCCAATTAAATATTGGGAAGATCGAAGTTATGGTCTTCGGTCCCTACCACAAACGCCACTCCCTAGCCACCAACTACATGCCTCTCCCTGGCTACTGTTTCAGGCTGAACCAGATCATTCAAAACCTCGGTATTGTATTTGACTCCGAGATGAGCTTTCGACCACATATCTGCTCCATCATCAAGATTGCGTACTTCCACCTAACATTGCCCGACTATGCCCCTGCCTCAGCTAATCTGCTGCTGAAACCCTCATCCCTGCCTTTGTTACCTCTAGACTTGACTATTCCAATGCTTTCCTGGCCCGCCTCCCATCTTCCATCCTCCATAAACATAAGCTCATCCAAATGACTGCTGTTCGTATCCTAACTCGCACCAAGTCCCATTCACCCATCACCCCTGTGCTCGCTACATTGGCTCCCAGTCTGGAAACACCTCGATTTTAAAATTCTCATCCTTCCATGGTCTCATCCCTCCCTATCTCTGTAACCTCTAGCAGCCTTACAACCCTTTGAGATCTCTGTGCACCTCCAATTCTGGCCTCTTGGGCATCAAATTTTAATCGCACCAGTAGAGGCCAAGACATCAACTGCCAAGGCCCGAAGCTCTGGAATTTCCTCCCCAGTCCTCTCGCCTCTCTACATCTCTTTCTTCCTTTCAGACGCTACTTAAAACCGACCTCTTTGAGCAAGCATTTGGTCACCTGCCCCAATATCTCCTTATAGAAACATAGAAACATAGAAAATAGGTGCAGGAGTAGGCCATTCGGCCCTTCGAGCCTGCACCACCATTCAATATGATCATGGCTGATCATGCACTTCAGTATCCTAGTCCTGCTTTCTCTCCATACCCCTTGATCCCTTTAGCCGTAAGGGCCACATCTAACTCCCTTTTGAATATATCTAATTAACTGGCCTCAACAGCTTTCTGTGGTAGAGAATTCCACAGGTTCACAACTCTCTGAGTGAAGAAGTTTCTCCTCATCTCGGTCCTAAATGGCTTACCCCTTATCCTTAGACTGTGACCCCTGGTTCTGGATTTCCCCAACATCGGGAACATTCTTCCTGTATCTAACCTGTCCAATCCCGTCAAAATTTTCTATGTTTCTATGAAATCCCCTCTCCTTCTTCTAAATTCCATTAAATATAAGCCTAGTCGATCCAGTCTTTCTTCATATGTCAGTCCTGTCATCCTGGGAATCAGTCTGGTGATCCTTCGCTGCACTCCCTCAATAGCAAGAATATCCTTCCTCAGATTAGGAGATTGTACACAATATTCAAGGTGTAGCCTCACCAAGGGCCTGTACAACTGTAGTAAGCCCTCCCTGCTCCTATACTCAAATCCTCTCTCTATAAAGGCCAACATGCCATTTGCCTTCTTCACCGCCTGCTGTACCTGCATGCCAACTTTCAACGACTGATGTACCATGGCACACAGGTCTCGTTGCACCTCCCCTTTTCCTAATCTGTCACCATTCAGATAATATTCTGCCTTCGTGTATTCACCACTAAAGTGGATAACCTCACAATTATCTACATTATACTGCATCTGCCATGTATTTGCCCGGCTCGATGTTAAATTTTGTCTGATAACACTCCTGTGAAGCACCTTGGGATGTTTTACTACGTTAAAGGCGCTATATAAATACAAGTTGTTGTTGTTGCTCCTCTCAGCTCCATATCCTATATGTTCTTCCGCCTCCCTACACTCTCAGTGTCTTCAAATCAAGATGCATAGCAGAGTTTCCTCTGTAACTCATTCATAATCTAACAGTGGCGACTGTGGCTCAGTGGTACCAAGCTCACCTCTGACTTAGAAGGTCATGGAGTCAAGTTGTGGTCCAGACACTTGAACACATAATCCAGGCTGACAATTCATTTCTAGTACTGAGGGAGTGCTGCACTGTCAGAGGTACTGTCTTTCGGATGCGAGGTTAATCCGAGGTCCCGTCTGGTGGATGTTAAAATCTTGTGGCAGGGGAGTTCACCCTGATGTCCTGGCCAATATTTATCCCTCAACCAACATCACTAAAAGAACAAATAATCTATTCTTTATCGCATAACTGTTTGTGGGATCTTGCTGTGTGCAAATGGGCTGCGCTATTCCCACATTACAACAGAGACTACACTTTAAAAAAGTATTTAATTGCCTGTTAAGCGCTTTGGGATGACCTGAGGTCATGAAAAGCTATATATAAATACTAATCTTTCTTTCTTTAAAATCCACATATTTGACTAAACTTTTGGCCATTCTTCTAATATTTCCTTTTTTGGCTTGGCGTCCTGTTTTTTGATTATGCCTCTGTGAACGATATTATAAACCTCGCCCGTTATACGCCCCGCCCATTTATACACGCCGCCCATTATATGCCACGCTTGTTATACGCCCTGTCTATTATACGCCCTGTCCATTATATGCCACGCCTGTTATACGCCCCGCCCATTATACACCCCGCCAGTTACACCCCCAACCTGGTATACAACTGCTCAGTTGACACCCCGCCCGTTATACACCCCGCCCGTTATACACCCGGCCGATTTCTTTTCCATTGATCCACTACTGCCTGTTTTTCGCACCTGCTGAAAGTGATAATTATCCCCAGTGACTTTAGAAACTCAAAAATTAAATCCATTACATAAAAACATCTAAAATGAGTCATAAATTTAATAATTTGTATAGAAAGCCCTCTGGTGGTGGAAGCAGATTCAACAGTAACATTGGATAAATACTTGAAGGGAAAATATTGGCAGGGCTACGGGAAAAGAGCAGGTGAGTGGGATTAAATGGATAGCTCTACCAAAGGTTCGGCAGAGGCAGGATGGGCCAAATGGCCTCCTTCTGTGCTGTATCATTCTATGATTCAATGATTCTGTGATGGGAAACTTTAATTTTCACGCTTGGCAAAACCAGCTCACTTCTTCATTACTGAAATAAAACAAAGTCAGGAGTTTGCATAGCCCAACTTCATTCATTTCAATAGCAGAGGTTCCATACACAGAGAGAATGATAGAATCAAACTGCGCAGCAGGAGGCCATTCGGCCCATCATGCCTATGCCAGCTCTTTGAAAGAGCTGTTCAATTTGTCCCGCTCTTGTCCAATAGCCCTGCAATTTCTTTCCTTTTTAAATATATATATTCAATTCCCATTTTGATATGTTATTAATGAATCTGCATCCGTCACCCTATCTGGCAGTTATGTACAAATAAATACACACATATAGCAGGATTCCTGTCCTGAATTTATTAATGTTTTTTCTGAAATCGTTGCTGGTGGGATAAATAAATGAAGTCAGCGCCCACAAACTCTTGACTTTATTTAATTTTTTCACCAACAGCGTGAGGTGACTTCTGCAAGGCATAAAAAAATGCCAGCCTGCTAAATCATGTGGAAACATTGGCCGCAAACTGAAGTTAAGCCTGCTCAGCAACCCAGACATGTTGCACGGTGGAAAGTGGTTAGAATGGCGAACTTGCTACCACAGGAACTGGTTGAGGCGCATAGATGCCTTTAAGGGGAAGCTAGATAAACAAATGGGGGAGGAAGGAATAGGAGATGCTGATAGGGTGAGATGAAGAAGGGTGGGAGGAGACTCGTATGGAGCATAAACACTGGCATAGACTGATTGGGCCGAATGGCCTGTTTCTGTGCTGTAAATTCTAGGTAATTCTAAGTGAGGGTGATGAATTTTGGTGAGGTGTCCCACATCGGATCTCCCCCGGAGATCTCCAAGTGTGCAGGGTGCCCGCCTGAAGCTGGTGTTAGACCCTTTGAATGTTACTAATCAGAGGTCTAACGCCTGCTTTAGGCACAAATTTGCCATGAACTGGCAACAGCCTGTGTTGCCCCGTTCCGCTCAGTTTTTCTGGGCCTACTGAGGCCACTGACGAAAGAGAGATAGAATTTTTTTTTTACTTACGTTAAAGTGGAGTACAGAACCAGGGGCATAACTTTAAAATTAGAGCTCGGCCATTTGGGGTGATGTTCACACAAAGGCTGGTGAAATCTGAAATTCTCCCTCACAAAGCTGTTGAGGCTGGGGGTCAATTCAAATTTTCAAAACTGAGCTTGATAGATTTTTGATAGGCAAGGATATTAAGGGTTATGGAACCAAGGCGGGTAGATGGAGTTAAGATACAGAACAGCTGTGATCTAATTGAATGGCAGAACAGGCTCGAGGAGCTGAATGGCCTCCTCCTGTTCCTATGGAGCCAGGAGGAGCAGGAGTGCTGATCCTACCCCCCCCCCACCCCCCCACAATAACTGCTGGCTTGGGCTCACCCACCTTGCTGTTTGTCTCCCCTCCGTTCCTTGCTTGCTGCCCATTTCGCACCGGTGTGCGGTGCTAGACCATTATGGTCTTAGAGCAGTGATTACGTTGGATAGTCTCCCGGTTAATGCAACAATTATGAACACATTCGATGAGCATGACTGAATACATGGTTAAGAGCTGGGCCGAGGGTTATAAGGATAGGGACTAGTAATGATGCTCAGATATTGTGTGAAACTTGATAGTTCATGAGTCCAATGGCCCAATGTAATGTCCTGCAACTAAAGATGAGAAAGGAAGGTTCAATCGATATCCTGGATTTACTTTGGGGCTGGGACAAACTTTGCAGGATTCTTCTGCAGGAGTTTCAGTGGGTTGTATAGAGTCCAGGATAGAGCAAGCCACGTGGGCTATGGAAGGAACAGGCTGGATGGGCTGGGAGTCACTTTCTGATAACCAAACCCAGTGTATGCTCTCTGACTGATGTTGACCATGAAACAGTGTGAGTGTGTCAGGCAGTGATGCGACGTACCTGTGACCTGTCCACTGGCAGAGCCTTGCTGACACCAGATATTCTCACCACACGGAGTGTCGCTGTGCTGCAATGTTCTGGAGGTGACCAGGTGCTTTGCCCACTTCTCAGCCTTTTTGCCGATTAGTGGGTTCATGGCTAACGGTCTCGCTCCGTGCTTCATCCGATACTCATTCAGAGATTTCAGCAACTGCACGGCAAAACCTTCAGAACTTTCACCTGAAAGAAAGAAATCTCAGTGATGTATAGTGAGGGAGCTGAGCCCGAGGGAACAGTGTCTCTCTCCAACAGTGAAGCATGTGATAACATTCTGTGTGATGTGCAGCTTGGTATGCAGCTTGAGGTCAGGGACAGCGACAGGTTGGGAATAATATTCCTGGCATTTAAATTGAATATTAATCTCACAGACTAATCTGCTGCAAGAGACCCGGGAGAAAAATCAGGCAGGGTAAGATTGGTATTTTTAAAATTTTCTTTGAACACTTTCGTTCATTAGTTATAAAAATTCGTTCATTAGTTATGAAGATTCTGTTTGCTTTCCAATTGGCTGTTGGAAGGCGGGGCGCCGTGAGGTTGGACTAGTCAGGTGACCAATGACAGGAGTGTGGGGGTGGGGCAGTTGGAGGCGGGTGGTCATGTGATGCTACCTTCAGGAATACGTCCAACCAGAGTTGGTGACACTAACACTCCATCTTAACACTTCACAGAACAATTCAATGTTTCTCTCTGCTGTTTTCTCACTGTGTCATTGTCAGTTCTGAGGGGGAAAGCGTCTGTAGAAGCCTCAGTCAGTGGACTGCTCTGAAGGACCATGTAAACTAAGCTCCCCTGGACTCTGTTCCGATCAGGAACTACCTTACCTCATCCTTGGCTCAGTTGACATGGGCCACTGACCCATATCAGCCATCTTTGACACTTGGGGGGTCGATTTTAACCCGGAGCAGGATTCGGACAGGGGCGGTAGAAGCAAGTGTGAAATGGCTAAATTACAGGCCCGGAGTACTTTAACACATAGGCCTCATTTAAATGCTGCCAGTTCACTTCCCGCCTGGAACGGGCATAAAGAATCAGAGTGGTTGCCGGCAGGCAAAGAGGATCAGGTGCTCATGGCCACCTGCTGGCTTCCAAGTGATTGGCGGAGACTTCAGGAGGGCCTCGTGGGAGGGAAGTGGGTGGAGTCCAGGGAACCATCCTGTTCTTCCTGGTCCCCTAAGGGAAAGTTTCAGACTTAACCTGACAGGGCCTGTTCTATCTTCACACCTGTTTCTACCTCTTGGGAAAGCCCTTTGCTCAGGCCCCCGAGTAAAATTGTATCGGGGTCCTATTGATGCAATAGAAACTGATTTGCAGAAATTTATGAGGCTCCGGTCTATTTTAGGTGAATGTCCCATCCGCGAGTAAAACCTTGCAGGTTAAAACCGGAAATGGTTGGGATGTGAGCGGGTATATAACCTGCTTGTATTTAACTGCCCAGCTCTCTGGTTTCCGTCGGGCGGGAAGAGTTAAACTCCAATCCTTGTTTTCATATCTCTGACAGAAAGCGAGAATTATTTTAGACAACGAAGTGCATACTGGTGCCACCCAGCTTGTTGCTGGTGCACCAGGTGTTTTGACCATCTCTCCTTGGGCCGACCCCCCCTCGCCCTCCTTCACCTTGCTGCCAACAGGCAGAATAGTTTTAGCAAAGTATCCCAGGTTGGTGATGTTACCGGCTGAGTCGATCTGAGCCATGATGGTGAGACCTTTGTCATCAGATGCCAGGCCAACCCTGATCTCCTTGAAGTCTTTCCAAACAGGCTGTGTGAAATGACCTGCAGGGAAACAACAGACGGGTAATTTACAAAGAGCACAGGGCACAATTGATGATGACAATCCCAGTACCAGCACCCTCTGGGTTCTGTCGGTTAACCAATTACGTACCCACTTCAAAATATTTCCACTGATTCCCGCTTTCTTTATTTTCAGTACCGGCCTTTCCAGAGTAATTGTATCAAAGGCCTTACTGAAATCCAAGTACACAATATTAAATACCACCCTCCCTCAGCTAATGAATCAGTACTCCTTCATGTTGAACACCACTTGGAAGAAGCACTGAGAGTAGCAAGGGTAGAGAATGTACTTTTGGTGGGGGACTTCAATGTCCATCAGTGGTTCGGTAGCACCACTATTGATCAAGCTGGCCGAGTTCTGAAGGACATAGCTGCCTGACTGGGCCTATGGCAGCTGGTGAGAACCAAAACGAGGGAAAAAGCTACTTGACCTTGTCCTCACCAATCTACCTGTTGCAGATCAATCTGTCCATGACAACATTGGTAGCAGTGACCATCGTCTAGTCATTGTGGAGTCAAAATCCCGTCTTCACATTGAAGGCACCCTCCATCGTGTAGTGTGGCATTACCACCGTGCAAAATGGGATAGATTCAGAACAGATCTAGCATTTCAAAACTGGGCATACATGAAGCGCTGTGGGCCATCAGCAGCAGCAGAATTGTATTCCACCACAATCTGTAATGTCATGGCCCAGCATATCCCTCACTCTGCCATTACCATCAAGCCAGGGGACCAACCCTGGTTCAATAAGGTGTGTAGAAGAACATGACAGGATTAGCACCAGGCATATCTAAAAATAAGGTGCCAACCTGGGGAAGCTGCAACACAGGGTTACATGCACGCTAAACAGCAGAAGCAGCATGCTCTAGACAGAGCTAAGCAATCCCACAACTAACGGATCAGATCAAAGCTCTGCAATCCTGCCACATCCAGTCATGAATGGTGGTGGACCATTAAATAACTCATGGAAGGCTCCATGAATATCCCCATCCTCAATGATGGCGGAGCCCAGCACGTGAGTGCAAAAGGCAAGGCTGAAGCATTTGCAATCATCTTCAGCCAGAAGTGCCGAGTGGATGATCCTCCTGAGGTCCCCACCATCACAGAAGCCAGTCTTCAGCCAATTGGATTCACTCCACATGATATCAAAAAACGGCTGAGTGCACTGGATACAGCAAAGGTTATGGCCCGGACAACATCCCGGCTGTCGTGCTGAAGACTTATGCTCCAGAACTGGCAGTGCCTCTAGCCAAGCAATTCTAGTGCAGCTACAGCACTGGCATCTATCTGACAATGTGGAAAACTGCCCAGGTAGGTCCTGTCCACAAAAAGCAGGATAAATTCAATCCAGCCAATTACCGCCCCATCAGCCTACTCTCAATCATCAGCAAGGGGTTGGAAGGTGTCGTCGACAGTGCTATCAAGCGGCACTTACTCACCAATATCCTGCTCACCGATGCTCAGTTTGGGTTCCGCCAGAACCACTCGGCTCCAGACCTCATTGCAGCCTTGGTCCAAACATGGACAAAGAGCTGAATTCCAGAGGTGAGGTGAGAGTGACTGCCCTTGACATCAAGGCTGCATTTGACAGAGTGTGGCATCAAGGAGCCCTAGTAAAATTGAAATCAATGGGATTTATATCTCTCCACTGGCTGGAGTCATACCTAGCACAAAGGAAGATGGTTGTGATGGTTGGAGGTCAATCATCACAGCCCCAGGACATCGCTGCAGGAGTTCCTCAGGGCAGTGTCCTAGGCCCAACCATCTTCAGCTACTTCATCAATGACCTTCCCTCCATCATAAGATCAGAAGTGGGGATGTTCACTGATGACTGCACAGTGTTCAGTGCCATTCCCAATTCCTCAGACAATGAAGCAGTCCATGTCTGCATGCCGCAAGACCCGGATGACATTCAGGCTTGGGCTGATAAGTAATATTTGCGCAGCACAAGTGGCAGGCAATGACCATCTCCAACAAGCGAGAATCTAACCACTGCCCCTTGACATTCAACGGCATTACCATTGCCGAATCCCCCACCATCAATATCCTGGGGGTCACCATTGACCAGAAACTTAACTTGACCAGCCACATAAATACAGCGGCTACAAGAGCAGGTCAGAGGCTGGGTATTCTGCGGCGAGTGTCTCACCTCCTGAATCCCCAAAGCCTTTCCACCATCTACCAGGCATAAGCCAGTAGTTTGATAGAATACTCTCCACTTGCCTGGATGAGTGCTGCTCCAACAACACTGAAGAAGCTCAACACCACCCAAAACAAAGCAGCCCACTTGATTGGCACCCCATCCACCACCTTCAACATTCACTCCCTCCTCCACCGGCGCACCGTGACTGCAGTGTGTACTATCTACAAGATGCACTGCAGCAACTCACCAAGGCTTCTTTGGCAGCACCTCACAAATCCGCGACTTCTTCCATCTAGAAGGGTAAGGGCAGCAGGCGCATGGGAACACCATCAACCTCAAATTCCCCTCCAAGATACACACCATCCTGATTTAGATGTATATCGCCGTTCCTTCATCGTTGCTGGGCCAAATTCCTGGAACTCTCTCCCTAACAGCACTGTGGGAGTACCTACACCACATGAACTGTAGCGGTTCAAGAAGGCAGCTCACCACCACCTTCTCATGGGCAATTAGGAATGGGCAATAAATGCTGGCGTTGCCAGCACCACCCAGATCCCATAAACAAATAAAAAAATATATACAAATCACGAAAAGTAGTGTCACAGGTTAATCATAGAATCATAGACAATTACGACACAGAAGGAGACCATTTGGTGCATCGTGTCTGTGCCGGTCGAAAAAGAGTTATCTAGCCTAATCCCACCTTCCAGCACTAGGTCCATAGCTGTAGGTTACGTTAAGTGCACATCCAAGTACCTTTTAAATGAGATGCGTGTTTCTGCCTTTACCACCCATTCAGGCAGTGAGCTCCAGACTCTCAGCACCCTCTGGGTGAAGAACTATTTCCTCATCTCCCCTCTAATCCTTCCACCAACTACTTTAAATCTATTCCCCCTGGTTATTGACCCCTTTGCTAAGGAAAATAGATCCTTCCTATCCACTCTATCTAGGCCCCTCATAATTTTATACACCTCAATTAGGTCTCCCCTCAGCCTCCTCTGTTCCAAGGAAAACAAACCCAGCCTATCCAATCTTTACTCATAGCTAAAGTTTTCCAGTCCTGGTAACAACCTTTCCAGTGCAATCACATCCTTCCTGTAATACGGTGACCAGAACTGCGCACAGTACTCAAGCTGTGACCTAAATAGTGTTGGTTACAGTTTTGGCATAATACCCCTGCTCTTATATTCTCTGCCTCGGCAAATAAAGGAAAGTATTCCGTATGCCTTTTTCACTACCTTATCGACCTGTGGACATATACTCCAAGATCCCTCTGTTCCTCTACACCTCTCAATATCCTCCCATTTATTGTGTCTTCCCTTGCCTTGTTACCCCTCCCGAAATGCATTACCTCATACTTTTCTGGATTGAATTATATTTGCCACTTTGCTGCCCAACTGACCAGTTCATCGATATCTTCCTGCATAGAAAAATAGAAACATAGAAAATAGGAGCAGTAGTAGGCCATTCGGCCCTTCGAGTCTGCACCGCCATTCAATATGATCATGGCTGATCCTCTATCTCAATACCATATTCCCGCTTTTTCCCCATACCCCTTGATGCCTTACGATTCTAGAAATCTATCTATTTCCCTCTTATATATATTCACTGATTTGGCCTCCACAGCTTTCTGTGGTAAAGAATTCCAAAGGTTCACCACCCTCTGAGTGAAAACATTTCTCCTCATCTCGGTCCTAAATTTCTACCCCGTATCCTGAGACTGTGTCCCTTTGTTCTAGACTTCCCAGCCAGAGAAAATATCCTGCCCACATCCAGTCTATGCAACCCAGTCAGAATTTTATACGTTTCAATGAGATCCCCTCTCATTCTTCTAAACTCTAGTGAATACAGGCCTAGTTGACCCAATCTCTCCTCATACAACAGTCCTGCCATCCCAGGAATCAGTCTGGTGAACCTTCGCTGCACTGTCTCTATGGCAAGTATATCCTTTCTTAGGTAAGGAGACCAAAACTGCACACAATACTCGAGGTGCGGTCTCACCAAGGCCCTGTATTAGTGTAGTAAGACATCCTTGCTGCTGTACTCAAAATCCTCTTGCAATGAAGGCCATTTGCCTTCCTAACTGCTTGCTGCACATGCATGTTTGTTTTCAATGACTGGTGTACAAGGACACCCAGGTCCTTCTGTACATCGACACTTCCCAGGCCATCACCATTTAAATAATACTTCACATTTATCCACATTATACTGCATCTGCCATGTGTTTGCCCACTCACTCAACCTATCTAAATCGCCTTGCAGCGTCTTTGCATCCTCCTCACAACTCACAATCCCACCTAGTTTTGTGTCGTCAGTAAACTTGGAAATATTACATTTGGTTCCCTCATCCAAATCATTTATATATATTGTGAATAGCTGGGGCCCAAGCACTGATCCCTGTGGTACCCCACTAGTCACTGCCCGCCACCCCGAAAAAGACTTGTTTATTCCTACTCTCTGTTTCCTGTCAGTTAACCAATTTTCAATCCATTCCAATATATTACCCCCAATCCTATGTGCTTTAATTTTGCACACTAACCTCTTATGTGGGACTTTATCAAAAACCTTCTGAAAATCCAAATACACTATATCCACTGGTTCTCCCATATCTATTCAATCAGTTACACCCTCAAAAAACTCCAGTAGGTTTGTCAAGCATGATTTTCCTTTCATAAATCCATGTTGACTTTGTCTAAACCCGTTGATATTATCCAAGTGTGCTGTTATCACATCCTTTCTAATAGACTCTAGCATTTTCCCTACCTGTTAGTTCTGCTAACCGGTCTGTAGTTCCCTGGTTTCTTTCTCCCTCCTTTTTTAAATAGTGGGGTTACATTTGCCTTCCTCCAATCTGCAGGAACTGTTCCATAATCTGTAGAATTTTGGACGATGACAACCAATGCATCTACTATTTCCATGGCTACCTCCTTTAGTACTCTGGGATGCAGATCATCAGACCCTCAGTCCCATTAGTTTCTCCAGCACTATTTTCTTACTAATAATCATTTCCTTTAATTGGGGCTAGACGTTCCACTTTCTGGCTAAGGCCGAAAAAAATGGGTCTTGTTCCAGCGATGCGGGACCTATCGCCCGTGCTGATCGCGGGCACAAGGCCCATTTTTTTCCCCGCAATTTTCCACTCGGCCTTAGCCCAGTGATGTCAAATGGCGATATGATTTCACGGCGATCTCCTGATCACCCAAAGAAAACGGAAGTAAATGAAAAAAAAAGCTTCCCTAGCAACGCATTACTGCGCATGTGCAAGTTGATTTTTTTTTCAGGTTGATGCTCCTTCCTGCGTTTTGGGAGGTCAGGGGTCATCACACATGCTCAGAAGCTCTGTGAAGGTCGGGGAGAGAGAGCGAGAGAGAGGAGAAAGCATTTTGTGGCCTGATTTATCTGGTATTAATTGACATGGAGGGATCATTTGAGAGGCATAGGGCCAAGCCCTTCAGCGAGGAGGCCAATGAGGCCCTCGTGAATGCTGTCAGCTCCAGGTGGGAGGATCTGACACGGGGTGGGCAGGGGAAACCTCCACCCTGTGCATATTGGAGGATTTGGTCTGACATTGCCGACGTGGTCACGTTGGCCTCTAATGAAACACGTAAACTGGACCAGTGCCGCAAATGGTGGAACAGCCTACTGGCAGCTGCGAGAGTAAGTTGAAATTTATTTTTATGTATTATTTAATGATCTAAATAGTAACTGGAATCTGCAATGTTATTTGGTTACATTTAAACATAACTAAATTATGAATAAATTTATGCAACCCAGCATAAAGTTAAATGTTGTAGTGTGAAATATGCAACGTAATGCTAATTTGTAATAGAACATTTAAATCTGTCAGTCTTAAATGTCTTCAATGTCTTAAATTGCCTGATCAATTTGCTTATGCCATGCAATGTTATTGTATCATTTACAGAAGAAGACCTCGATCAATAATCGTCAGCAACGCAGGACGGGCGGGGGCTCTGCCATGATGCACAGTTTAAGTGCTTACGAGGAGCTCGCGGTGGCCTTGGTGGGGCCAGAAAGCCGTTCGGTCACATCCCGTGGTGTGGCCGAATCCACCCTTGAGACATGTGAGTAATGAGAAATGTGCATTGTGCAATGTGTGAATCATTAGTAAATACTGAAAATATCGTAGTTATGCATGTAATGTTATGCAATTAAAATGTAATTTGATGTTATGCAATGTTATGCAATTACAATGTAATGTTGTGCAATTATAATATAATCTGATATATAATGGTGATGTACTATAGATGTTCGAATGAGGTCATGTTAGGTCATGTTAAAGCTTGTGATCACCTGTGCATATGGGGTAATGGAAAGCATTGCAATGTTTTGAGTTCGAGAAAAATTGTAATGCAATGATTTGAATAGTTAAACGTTGTTTATCAAATTAAAGGTCAAGTGGTCGTCGAGTCAGTGGAGTCCACTACCACTGAACCATCTCCAACATCGCAGGAGGCTGAAGAAGAGGAGCCACTGCAGACTGCTGGTGCTGTGCTTCAGCAGGAGGAGGAGGAGGAGGAGGAGGACGAGACGGAAGAAGAAGAGATTTTTTTTGTGGGGGGGGAATAACCTGCGGCCATCTTGGTTGGGATGGAAGAAGCACCGGGACCAAGCGGTGTGCAGGTGGCGACTCCAAGGCGCGTCATATTGCAAACACCGACCCCACGGAGGTCCGGTCAGCGTGGCAAGCAATCGCCTGCCTTGGAGGGCCAGACAGAGAGCTTGATTTCCCTGTGCAGGGAGACGGTCACGATTGGTCACGACCTTATCCACGGGTTCGAGGGATTCTCTGCAAACTGGAGCCAGTTTCCAGCATCCTGGAGTGAGTTCTGCCAGAACTTCTCCAACTGGTCTTCTGAGCAGTCACAGACTGCAAGGGAGACCTTGGAGGCTATTCGGCAGCAGACAGCCGCAACCATGCGTTGCTGGCTGGATACAGTGCTGCACCCCAAGGTGTCGTGTCTGCTTGCAGTGACACCCCGAGCACGCAAGCGAGTACGGAGGGCACAGTTCCTCCAGACTCGGAAGTAGAGCCTCAGGCTTCCACTTCCTCTCTGTCACCTCCACCACGGCAGGAAGTCCTGACATCCCACTCTGCACACGTCTTGGTGTCGGTCTACGGAGACCAAAACGGGCGAGTGGGGTGCGAACACGGGGTGGGACGTGATCTGGAGGGAAATGTGGCCGCAGGTAGGGAGTGGGGAGTCCTTCTCGATAGTTCACTTGTTTTAAAATGTTCACTTGTTATTATCAATTTATTATACTCTTGTTATTATTATTGTTATTGTTATTGTTACTAAATTGGCCAATTGTATTCAATAATTAAATGTTCACTTGTTCACTTGTTATCATTATTAACTGTTCACTTTCCATTCTTTCTGAAATGGTCACTTGTTATCATCACTGAAATGGTCACTTGTTATCATCACTGAAATGGTCACTTGTTATCATGACTGAAATGGTCACTTGTTATCATGACTGAAATGGTCACTTGTTGTCATGACTGAAATAGTCACTTGTTATCATGACTGAAATGGTCACTTGTTGTCATGACTGAAATGGTCACTTGTTATCATCACTGAAATGGTCACTTGTTATCATGACTGAAATAGTCACTTGTTATCATGACTGAAATGGTCACTTGTTATCATCACTGAAATGGTCACTTGTTATCATGACTGAAATAGTCACTTGTTAGCATCACTGAAATGGTCACTTGTTGGCATCACTGAAATGGTCACTTGTCACTTGTTGTCATGACTGAAATGGTCACTTGTTCTTTAAAATGTTCAATTTCTTCTTCTTGTAACATTTTGGGGATTTTGAGGGAAGATTGGGTTGGTGTGGGGGGTGGGGGTTTTGAGAGAGGGTGTTGTTAATTAGTTCTTTAAAAAAATTTTGTTTGTTCATAAAAAAAAATGTCTACAACTTTTGTACCTTCTCTCTTATTTACATAAGTTTTACAACGTACGATTCTTCTTGCAGATTTGTTTGTTTATTCTGTTTCCCCACGGAATATCATTAAATAACTTCACTATGTAAAAGCTATTTACTAAATAATTCCAATATATGAGATCTATTTAGCATAAATAAGGTGATAATACCTATTTATATTCCCTGTCCCAAATTTCTGAGTACAATTTGCTTCAATTTTACTCTCTAAATAATTCAGAACAATTCTCCACCCTTCCTCAGAAGCTAAAATTGGCATCCGTAGTGTCCCATTTCCCTGTCTAAGGCCCTGAAAAAGCAACTATTTTTGAGCACTCTTTTGGGCCTTGCATCGGTCCAGCGAAGTCCATGCTAAGTGCTGAAACTTGGGATGGGCCTTGTGTGGGCGATCATTTGGGCGATCGTCTCAGTGATCAAAGTGGAAACTTGGGGGTCTATTTTTCCGGCGATATTTTGAGCCTAGTTTCCACTTTTTGCTCAAAATGGGCGATAGAGGTCCGTTTTGGGCCATAGATGGGTCTTAGATGGGCGATGTGAAGTGGAAAGTCTAGCCCTTGATTCCCTAGCATTTCTGGGACGTTATTTGTGTCCACTTCCGTGAAGACAGAACTAAAGTATTTATTTAATTGTCCTTGTTCCCCATTACAAATTCTCCCATTTCTGTCTGTAAAGGACCTACATTTGTCTTCACTAATCTTTTTCTTTTTACGTACTTGTCGAAACTTTTGCGGTCGGTTTTTATGTTCCTAGCAAGTTTACTCTCATACTCTATTTTTCCCCTTGATATGTATATAAATTTTACCAATGTGTAAGACTTGCCACCAGAGGGTGCACCTGTGGGAGAACCAAGAGTCACCTGTACACCCTGGGCAAGCAGGTATAAAAGGCAGTCTACCATGCTGCCTCCTCACTCTGGAGTTACATTAAAGAGACCAAGGCGACAACAGTTTGAGCTTACAGCATACAGTCTTGTGGAGTTATTCTGAACATAACAATTGGCGACAAGTAATAGATCACGCACTTTCACACGATTATGGAAGCTGTTGGTATTCTCGAGAGATTTGTTGAGGGTGATGATTGGGAAGCCTTCGTTGAGCGTCTTGACCAGTACATCGTGGCCAACGAGCTGGATATGGGAGAGACCGCGGTTAAGCGCAGGGCGATTCTCTTCTCCGTTTGCGGGTCCACGTTATATGGCCTCATCAAAAATCTGCTAGCACCGGCGAAACCAACGGAGAAGACATATGAAGAGTTGTGCACGCTGGTTCGGGAACACATCAAGCCGAAGGAGAGCATCTTAATGGCCATGTATCGCTTTTATACGTACCATCGTTCTGAGGACCAGGACATGGCGAGCTATGTCGCCGACCTAAGACGCTTTGCGGGATCGTGCATATTTGCTGGATTTTTGGGGGAAATGTTGTGGGACTTTTTCGTGCTTGGAATCAGCCATGAGGTCATTCTTTGCAAACTGCTGTCTGCCGAATCCCTAGATCTGAGCAAGGCCATTGATAGAGAATTGAAACAGGCTGCAAAGTTGAGAAAACACAGACCCTTGCCGACGTGAGAGCGAGCACATTGCATTAAGACATCAATCAACTTGACATTTCAGGACTTTTGGCAGTGAGCCAATTATGGGCTAACAACATATCAATTGAACCAATAAGGTCAAAGGGGGTGAGGTCACGATTGTAAATTGATCCAGGATAAGCACAGCCATTTTTTGCCTTGTGTTTCAGAAGGACAAAGGACCTGGCATAAAGCCAGCAGTTTGTTGTAGCTGCCAGAATAAAGTTGTGTTAAACTATCACCAGAGTTCGCATCTCATTGAAAATTAAGAGATCTAACAATTTTGGCGTCACGAATAGGATCGCTGAGGAAAGAAACTGAATTTTGGACGTCGGACCACATACTGAGGTAAGGACTCCTCTTTATAAAAGCCCTCAGTCAATTGTCTAAATTCACCTCCCCTTCTACGCGATTTCTAAAGCCTCCGGTTTGCGAACCCTTCGGTTGGTAATCGGCTCGAGGTCCCATTGACGTCTAAACTTCGGCGGTGTGTTGGTTAATTCATCACCGACACACTGATCGGCTGGAAAGCTTACAACTCGAGCCACCAGTAAAGAAATTAGTACTATGGCAGCAGAAGATAAGAGCAAAGAATTGGCCATAACTGTTAAAGGCCGGCGGGCACCACATGAGGTTTCGATTGACAAAATCCTCGAACAGTTGAAAGAATACATAGAGCAACAATTCGACTTATCTAAAACCTGTATTAAGATTGAACTAAAATACGGTACCTCCAAAGGACAATGGTCCTTGGACGAGATCAAAAGGGTCTGGGGAAAAACGACCCGTATGAAAAATAAAGAGCGAACCAGATGGTCCTTAGTCATTATGGGACAGATCTGACAGCGGAATGAAATTATAATGCGCTCCCAACATGATAGGGTCCTGACCAGTACAAAGGACCAATTGCAAGCAGTTTGTGAACAAATGAGACAGAAAAGACTTGAACTTGAAAAGTTGGAAGCAGAAGTTAAAGATCTTAAAGGTGAAATTAAAGAATGGAAAAAAATCATTAGGTCAAGAGACAGTAATAGGAAAAGGAAAATGTATCGGTCAATTCCTAGGTGACCCACGTTTGGATAAATTAAAAGCGCAAACCCGAACACACGACCAAGGAATAGATACGGATTCTGAGTCCTCCGACGATACAGGGTCGGAGGATGAAGAATTAGGGGTGCATTTTGCCCCATTTAAAAAAAGACGAGTTGTAGTCAATGCAGAAGAGACTGTGGATGAGGGCGGAACCAAAAAAAAGAAGAAAAGGCCGTATGAAAAATACTTAGTTCATGATCCGACAGACCCAGAGAAAATTGCTAAATGGTCCAAGGAATTGCCCAATCCAAAGAAAGAGGGAGTGAAAACGTGGGACCAATTGGACCGCTTAAGAAATATATATCAACTTCATCCCTGGGATGGAGTGCAAATTTTGACCATAATGGTGCCAAAAACACAGGGAAGAAAATTGCACGACAAGGTAGAAGAAGCTTTAGGGCAGGATGAGCAAGAATTAAATGCAGGATGGGAGGCGATTAAACACTGGCTGCAAGTCTTCAGTCCAGCTAAGACAGACTGGGGAAAAATTACAGCCTGCCAACAGAAAGGAACAGAGGAGGTCCTGGAGTATGACGAGCGGTTTAGATGCACATGGCTAGAACATTCGTGTATGAATAATACGGATGAGGAAATGGATGAACAAGAGTTTGGACCCATGAAAGCAGCTTTCGTGGCAGGTCTAAAGCCAGAACAGTCCAAAATGCTTAAGGTAGTGTTACCGGACTAGGAAGGTAGAGGAACTACCTTTGCAGCGTTGGTGGATCGATGTAATCAATTAGACAGGGATATGGGTGCTAAAGTCCGAGCTGTGCAGGCTATGGGATGGAAATCCCAGGATTCCAAAGAATTACCTGGAAAATGTCATTATTGTGGGAAAGAAGGTCACTGGGCCAAGACGTGCAGGCAAAACAGAAAGGTCGTGGCCATGGAAGAGGACGCAGCCAGGGATACAGTTCAGCCAACAAACCGGGCTTGTCACAAGATAACGACCTCATAGAAGCATTTAAGCGACTGACAATACAACAACAGAAAGAGTTACTTGGGATAGCAAAAAATGATTAGAGCCCACCCTGGCCCCCCTCCTCGCACTAATACAACAGAGGGGAGATGGGCTATATATAACTGTGAGGGTGGGCGATAAGGATGTGGACTGTCTTTTAGACACAGGGGCAGAATTAGTATGACTACCCCTACAATATGGAGACTTTTTGCCGTTGGATGGTAGGGCACGTACAGCCTATGGAGTTGGGGGCCATAACATGGAAATTAAAAGGACAACACCGGTACTTATAGGGCTGGGTCCACATGAACTAACCACTCCGGTCTGGATAGGCCCAGTAGATCAACCCCTTTTGGGAATGGTCGTTCTAATCCAAGTAGATTCATCGTTGCATTTTGAGGATGGTCGGGTGACATGGTCAATTAGAACTTTGAAGAAAGAAGAATTGAAGGAACACCCGATATGGCTAAAGATAAGAACGATTGTGGCCTACTGCAGATGGAGCCTGCGTCATTTACCGGGACCAAGCCTCCATGCACTAAACAGTATCCCATCAGTCCAACTGCCATCACAGAAATCTTACCGGTTATTCAGCAATTGGAGAAACAAGGAGTGCTTATTAAAACACATAGCTCCTCCAATAGCCCCGTGTGGCCGGTACAGAAATCGAATGAGACTTGGCGTTTGACTGTCGATTATAGAAAAGCTAACCAGTGTATTGATCAAAAAGCTCCTTTGGTCGCAGATCACTCCACCATTTTTAATGCCCTCAAACCGGAACATAAATATTTCTCGGTTATAGATATGGCCAATGGATTTTGGTCGGTGCCTCTGGCACCGGAGGTTCGACAGTGGTTTGCTTTCACTGTCCAAGGACAACAGTATACTTGGACCCGGTTACCGCAAGGTTTCCACAACAGCCCTACAGTATTCCACATGGCTTTACAAAGCCATTTGAGGGAATTACCTCCCCTGTCATCCACAGTCATCCAATATGTAGACGATATCCTGCTAGCTTCAAACACGGAAGAACAGCATGAACAAGATTTACGAGCTCTGCTGGACCACCTTTGGCTGAAAGGACATAAAGCCAGTATCGACAAAGCACAAATATCCCAAGAAGAGGTTGTATACCTGGGACAAAAGATTTCACAAGGAAAGAGCGAACTTACCCAGGGTAGAACTGCAGCCATTCGGGCTGCTAAAAAACCCACCACTATTCAGGAACTAAGGTCTTTTTTGGGATCGTGTAACTTTAACAGAAATTGGATTGACTCCTTCACACAGCTTGCTCAGCTATTGAATGATATTTTAAAGGGGAAATGTGCCTCTAAAGAAGCCATCACCCCCACTAAGGAACAGCAAGAGGCCTTCCTGAGTTTAAAAAAGGCTTTGTGTTCGGCACCGGCTCTGGGAATCTCCGACAGTGGTGAGCCATTTACCCTGTTTGTCCATGAGAAAGACGGATACATGACAGCTATACTGACACAAGAACATGGGGATCGACAAAAACCTATTGGCTATTATTCGGCAAAACTGGATGCATCCTCGGATGGGGGCCATACACCTAAGGGCCATGGAAGCTACATGTCGAGCGATAATGATCACTGCGGGTCTAATCCTTGACCAAAAGCTGATGGTCAAGTGTCCCCACACCGTACATGCTTTGCTGTCTTTGAATAGAATGTCTCAGGTGATGGTAGCTAGATGGACCCGCTGGACAGCAGTCTTGGAAGCTCCTAATCTGCGTATCGTCCGGGCCAGCCCGGTTAATCCCGCAACTATGCTCCCGATGTCAGAATCGAGGGAGCAAGAGGGGGGAGAATGTGAAGAGCATGACTGCGTGGAGATTTTAAAAGAAACAGAAGACGCAGCCTTAGCAGCAGAGGAGCCTCTGCACAACCCAGACCTCATCCTGTTTACAGATGGTTCCTTCTTTGTTATGGTACCAGAAAAGCAGGATGGGCAGTTACAACCTTAGTGGCAAAAGGATGTTTACCCTCAGGAACGTCAGCACAACAGGCCGAGTTACAGGCCCTGTCAGAAGCATGTCGAATAGAATAGCAGAAGGACAGACAGCTAATGTCTACACAGATTTGCGTTATGCTTTTGGAGTCGCTCACGACTTTGGTCCGTTATGGCAGAAAAGAGGATTCCTCACTGCTGCTGGTACACCTATCCGAAATGGAAAAGAAATCCGAGATTTACTAGAGGCCATACAATTACCTCAGGAAGTGTCCATCCTGAAGTGCAAGGCCCATACCAAGGAAAATACCACGGAAGCACAGGGAAATGCCCTAGCCGACCAGGCAGCTAAAGATGCCGCCTCACAGGGCGTTCCTCCAGAAGAACCAACACAGATGTGCAGATTGAAAGCACTCAGGAATCTGACACGAGACCTTCAAACAATGCAAGGCAAGTGCTCCCGAGAGGAAAAATGGACATGGATTGAGGCAGGAATTAAGCTATGCGAAGATGGTGTCTGGAGACAAAGAGTTACCGACAAGCCAGTCGCGCCACAAGCGCTTCTGCCTTTTTTAGCCCAACAGATCCACTCGTGGGGACACTTGGCCTCACAACAGATGATGGCACGGTTCCAGAAAAGCTGGTGGGGTCGGGGATTTAAATAGCATGCCCAGCTGGTAGCAGACCACTGTGTGGTCTGCCAGAAAAATAATTCTGGACCCATCACAGTAATGCCCCAACTGAGGCCCCCTGCCCCTGTCGGACCATTCCAGCATCTGCAGGTTGATTATATATCTCTTCCTTCATGCCAAGGATACACTAACATTCTTGTCATGGTCGACAAATTCTCTAGATGGGTAGAAGCTGTCCCAATTAAAAGAGCCACAGCCAATCACACTGCAAAGGTCTTGTGTAAGGATTACATTCCCTGATGGGGAGTTTCGAGTAGCATTGACTCAGATCAGGGAACACACTTCACAGGTGCTGTCTGCCAAGAAATCTATAGGTTACTGAACATTATGTGGGATTTACACTGTCCTTATCACCCACAATCATCAGGACAAGTAGAACGAACAAATCGAAATCTGAAACAACGGCTTGCCAAATATCACCAAGAAGTTTAACACCATGGCCCCAGGCACTACCAATAGTGCTATGTAGCATTAGAGCAACCCCAAACAGAACTATAGGTCTAAGCCCATTTGAAATTATAACAGGAAGACCCATGTCGCTGCCAGGAACTATTGATTTACGGAAAGCTGATGTTCACTTAATGAGTGACACTTTGTTATCATACTGTCAGAACCTAACCAATGCTATTAGTTCTGTTTCCTGACAGGTATCGGCAGCTTGGGGTAATCCACCCGAAGGAGGACACGACATCATCCCGGGAGTCTGGGTATATGTGAAAAAGTTGCATAAAGAACCTTTGGGTGCCAAGTGCTAGGGACCTTATCAAGTGTTATTGACCACCCAGGCAGCTGTTAAAGTCCAAGGAAAGAAAGCCTGGATCCACGCCTCACACGTTAAACAAACACCCGTAACTGAAGCTGAAATCTGACAAGGGCAATTACTTTTTGCCAAAATGTATAAATTTACTGTACTACTGACTGTAGGTATTCTAGGCATTTGTCTACTTCTTACTAGCCAACCCTCTGCACCAAAGGGAAATAGTAGAGTACCCAGGGAGTTACATGTAAATACTTTTTTATATATGTCATACATTTATGCCAAACAAGGTAACATTTCTAGTTGTTGGGTGTGTGCGCATATTCCTATTCACTCAAAGGGAGGGATTCCCTTAAGGCCAGTTCCCTTGAATATCTTGGAAATGGCTGAGTGGACAAAACAGGCAATGCGTTTCAGGATATGGAAAACTGGGCATGTAAATGGAAGTCAGCAGGTTACAATCTGACTACCTTTGAAGGGGGATACCAACCGTGCTACAATAATTCCAAACGGCCCCCATTTTTTGTTATCACTAATACAACGGGGGTAGGAAGACCGGGGGAATTGGTCTGTCTGATTAGAAACATCAAAGGAGGCCAAAATATGGGGTATAGTAACTGCTCAGGAAATTATAATATAATCAAGCCACGGAACTGGGCCGATGTGGGAGTTCTTAACGTAACGGGGATCCTGAATAAAACAGATGGAAAAGCCTGGACAGGCCCCAGAGTATTGCTGACAAAGAAACAGCTAACATTCATTGCCTATAATGGCACCCTATTGGGTGTGTGGCCATAAGGCCTACCCTTGGCTGCCCCAGAATTGGATGGGATCCTGCTATACATTGTGCCATATATGTATCATATAAAGTCACTATCGGAACATCTACACCACCTTAAGAGAGCTATCACAGAAACAGAAAGGTTCTTTGCCATTCTGATCCCTGGGTATGGGACCGCCAAACTGGCAAGGGAATCCATTAATATGGCATCCGTTGTGGAACGGGTAGCCAATGATACTTCAGAGGTTCTAGTTGTCTGGCTGTCATGCTGAAGACTTATGCTCCAGAACTGGCAGTGCCTCTAGCCAAGCTATTCTAGTACAGCTACAGCACTGGCATCTATCTGACAATGTGGAAAACTGCCCAGGTAGGTCCTGTCCACAAAAAGCAGGATAAATTCAATCCAGCCAATTACCGCCCCATCAGCCTACTCTCAATCATCAGCAAGGGGTTGGAAGGTGTCGTCGACAGTGCTATCAAGCGGCACATACTCACCAATATCCTGCTCACCGATGCTCAGTTTGGGTTCCGCCAGGACCACTCGGCTCCAGACCTCATTGCAGCCTTGGTCCAAACATGGACAAAAGAGCTGAATTCCAGAGGTGAGGTGAGAGTGACTGCCCTTGACATCAAGGCTGCATTTGACAGAGTGTGGCATCAAGGAGCACTAGTAAAATTGAAATCAATGGGATTTATATCTCTTCACTGGCTGGAGTCATACCTAGCACAAAGGAAGATGGTTGTGATGGTTGGAGGTCAATCATCACAGCCCCAGGACATCGCTGCAGGAGTTCCTCAGGGCAGTGTCCTAGGCCCAACCATCTTCAACTACTTCATCAATGACTTTCTCTCCATCATAAGATCAGAAGAGGGGATGTTTGCTGATGACTGCACAGTGTTCAGTGCCATTCCCAATTCCTCAGACAATGAAGCAGTCCATGTCTGCATGCCGCAAGACCCGGATGACATTCAGGCTTGGGCTGATAAGTAATATTTGCGCAGCACAAGTGGCAGGCAATGACTATCTCCAACAAGCGAGAATCTAACCACTGCCCCTTGACATTCAACAGCATTACCATTGCCGAATCCCCCACCATCAATATCCTGGGGGTCACCATTGACCAGAAACTTAACTTGACCAGCCACATAAAAACTGTGGCTACAAGAGCGGGTCAGAGGCTGGGTATTCTGCGGCGAGTGTCTCACCTCCTGAATCCCCAAAGCCTTTCCACCATCTACCAAGCACAAGTCAGTAGTTTGATAGAATACTCTCCACTTGCCTGGATGAGTGCTGCTCCAACAACACTCAAGAAGCTCAACACCATCCAGAACAAAGCAGCCCACTTGATTGGCACCCCATCCACCACCTCAACATTCACTCCCTCCTCCACCGGCGCACCGTGGCTGCAGTGTGTACCATCTACAAGATGCACTGCAGCAACTCACCAAGGCTTCTTTGGCAGCACCTCACAAATCGGCGACTTCTTCCATCTAGAAGGATAAGCGCAGCGGGCACATGGGAACACCATCAACTGCAAATTCCCTTCCAAGATACATACCATCCTGATTTAGATGTATATTGCCGTTCCTTCATCGTTGCTGGGCCAAATTCCTGGAACTCTCTCCCTAACAGCACTGTGGGAGTACCTACACCACATGAACTGTAGCGGTTCAAGAAGGCAGCTCACCACCACCTTCTCATGGGCAATTAGGAATGGGCAATAAATGCTGGCCTTGCCAGCGCCACCCAGATCCCATAAACAAATAAAAAAATATATACAAATCACGAAAAGTAGTGTCACAGGTTAATCATAGAATCATAGACAATTACGACACAGAAGGAGACCATTTGGTGCATCGTGTCTGTGCCGGTCGAAAAAGAGTTATCTAGCCTAATCCCACCTTCCAGCACTAGGTCCATAGCTGTAGGTTACGTTAAGTGCACATCCAAGTACCTTTTAAATGAGATGCGTGTTTCTGCCTTTACCACCCATTCAGGCAGTGAGCTCCAGACTCTCAGCACCCTCTGGGTGAAGAACTATTTCCTCATCTCCCCTCTAATCCTTCCACCAACTACTTTAAATCTATTCCCCCTGGTTATTGACCCCTTTGCTAAGGAAAATAGATCCTTCCTATCCACTCTATCTAGGCCCCTCATAATTTTATACACCTCAATTAGGTCTCCCCTCAGCCTCCTCTGTTCCAGGGAAAGCAAACCCAGCCTATCCAATCTTTCCTCATAGCTAAAGTTTTCCAGTCCTGGTAACAACCTTTCCAGTGCAATCACATCCTTCCTGTAATACGGTGACCAGAACTGCGCACAGTACTCAAGCTGTGGCCTAAATAGTGTTGGTTACAGTTCAGGCATAATACCCCTGCTCTTGTATTCTCTGCCTCGGCAAATAAAGGAAAGTATTCCGTATGCCTTTTTCACTACCTTATCGATCTGTGGACATATACTCCAAGATCCCTCTGTTCCTCTACACCTCTCAATATCCTCCCATTTATTGTGTCTTCCCTTGCCTTGTTACCCCTCCCGAAATGCATTACCTCATACTTTTCTGGATTGAATTATATTTGCCACTTTGCTGCCCAACTGATCAGTTCATCGATATCTTCCTGCATAGAAAAATAGAAACATAGAAAATAGGAGCAGTAGTAGGCCATTCGGCCCTTCGAGTCTGCACCGCCATTCAATATGATCATGGCTGATCCTCTATCTCAATACCATATTCCCGCTTTTTCCCCATACCCCTTGATGCCTTACGATTCTAGAATTCTATCTATCTCCCTCTTATATATATTCACTGATTTGGTCTCCACAGCCTTCTGTGGTAAAGAATTCCAAAGGTTCACCACCCTCTGAGTGAAAAAATTTCTCCTCATCTCGGTCTTAAATTTCCTACCCTGTATCCTGAGACTGTGACCCTTTGTTCTAGACTTCCCAGCCAGAGGAAATATCCTGCCCACATCCAGTCTATGCAACCCAGTCAGAATTTTATACGTTTCAATGAGATCCCCTCTCATTCTTCTAAACTCTAGTGAATACAGGCCTAGTTGACCCAATCTCTCCTCATACAACAGTCCTGCCATCCCAGGAATCAGTCTGGTGAACCTTCGCTGCACTCTCTCTATGGCAAGTATATCCTTTCTTAGGTAAGGAGACCAAAACTGCACACAATACTCGAGGTGCGGTCTCACCAAGGCCCTGTATTAGTGTAGTAAGACATCCTTGCTGCTGTACTCAAAATCCTCTTGCAATGAAGGCCATTTGCCTTCCTAACTGCTTGCTGCACCTGCATGTTTGTTTTCAATGACTGGTGTACAAGGACACCCAGGTCCTTCTGTACATCGACACTTCCCAGGCCATCACCATTTAAATAATACTTCACATTTATCCATGTTGTACTGCATCTGCCATGTGTTTGCCCACTCACTCAACCTATCTAAATCGCCTTGCAGCGTCTTTGCATCCTCCTCACAACTCACAATCCCACCTAGTTTTGTGTCGTCAGTAAACTTGGAAATATTACATTTGGTTCCCTCATCCAAATCATTTATATATATTGTGAATAGCTGGGGCCCAAGCACTGATCCCTGTGGTACCCCACGAGTTACTGCCCGCCACCCCGAAAAAGACTCGTTTATTCCTACTCTCTGTTTCCTGTCAGTTAACCAATTTTCAATCCATTCCAATATATTACCCCCAATCCTATGTGCTTTAATTTTGCACACTAACCTCTTATGTGGGACTTTATCAAAGACATTCTGAAAATCCAAATACACTATATCCACTGGTTCTCCCATATCTATTCTATCAGTTACACCCTCAAAAAACTCCAGTAGGTTTGTCAAACATGATTTTCCTTTCATAAATCCATGTTGACTTTGTCTAAACCCGTTGATATTATCCAAGTGTGCTTTCTAATAGACTCTAGCATTTTCCCTACCTGTTAGTTAGGCTAACCAGTCTGTAGTACCCCGTTTTCTTTCTCCCTCCTTTCTTAAATATTAAAGTTACAGTTGCCTCCCTCCAATCTTCAGGAACTGTTCCATAATCTGTAGAATTTTGGAAGACTACAACCAATGCATCTACTATTTCCATGGCTACCTCCTTTAGTATTCTGGGATGCAGATCATCAGGCCCTGGGGATTTATCGGCCTTCAGTCCCATTATTTCTCCAGCACTATTTTCTTACTAATAATCATTTCCTTTAATTCTTCTTGCTCACTAGACCCTCGGGGCTAGACGTTCCACTTTCTGGCTAAGGCTGAAAAAAATGGGCCCTGTTCCAGCGATGCGGGACCTATCGCCCGTGCTGATCGCCGGCTCAAGGCTCATTTTTTTCTCCGCGATTTTCCACTCGGCCTCAGCCCAGCGATTGTCAAATGGGCGATGTCATTTCACGGTGATCTCCTGATCGCCCAAAGAAAACGGAAGTAAATGAAAAAAAAGCTTCCCTAGCAACGCATTACTGCGCATGTGCAGGTTGATTTTTTTTTCAGGTTGATGCTCCTTCCCCGTTTTGGGAGGTCAGGGGTCATCACACATGCTCAGAAGCTCTGTGAGGGTTGGGGAGAGAGAGAGAGAGAGGAGAAAGCATTTTGTGGTCTGATTTATGTGATATTAATTGACATGGAGGGATCATTTGAGAGGCATAGGGCCAAGCCCTTCAGCGAGGAGGCCAATGAGGCCCTCGTGAATGCTGTCAGCTCCAGGTGGGAGGATCTGACACGGGGTGGGCATGGGAACTTCCACCCTGTGCATATCGGAGGATTTGGTCTGACATTGTCGACGTGGTCACGTTGACCTCTAATGAAACACGTACACTGGACCAGTGCCGCAAATGGTGGAACAGCCTACTGGCAGCTGCGAGAGTAAGTTGAAATTTATATTTATGTATTATTTAATGATCTAAATAGTAACTAGAATCTGCATTGTTATTTGGTTACATTTAAACATAACTAAATTATGAATAAATTTATGCAACCCAGCATAAAGTTAAATGTTGTAGTGTGAAATATGCAACGTAATGCTAATTTGTAATAGAACATTTAAATCTGTCAGTCTTAAATGTCTTCAATGTCTTAAATTGCCTGATCAATTTGCTTATGCCGTGCAATGTTATCGTATCATTTACAGAAGAAGATCTCGATCAATAATCGTCAGCAACGCAGGACGGGCGGGGGCTCTGCCATGATGCACAGTTTAAGTGCTTACGAGGAGCTCGCGGTGGCCTTGGTGGGGCCAGAAAGCCGTTCGGTCACATCCCGTGGTGTGGCCGAATCCACCCTTGAGACATGTGAGTAATGAGAAATGTGCATTGTGCAATGTGTGAATCATTAGTAAATACTGAAAATATCGTAGTTATGCATGTAATGTTATGCAATTAAAATGTAATTTGATGTTATGCAATGTTATGCAATTACAATGTAATGTTATGTAATTATAATATAATCTGATATATAATGGTGATGTACTATAGATGTTCGAATGAGGTCATGTTAGGTCATGTTAAAGCTTGTGATCACCTGTGCATATGGGGTAATGGAAAGCATTGCAATGTTTTGAGTTCGAGAAAAATTGTAATGCAATGATTTGAATAGTTAAACGTTGTTTATCAAATTAAAGGTCAAGTGGTCGTCGAGTCAGTGGAGTCCACTACCACTGAACCATCTCCAACATCGCAGGAGGCTGAAGAAGAGGAGCCACTGCAGACTGCTGGTGCTGTGCTTCAGCAGGAGGAGGAGGAGGAGGAGGAGGACGAGACGGAAGAAGAAGAGATTTTTTTTGTGGGGGGGGAATAACCTGCGGCCATCTTGGTTGGGATGGAAGAAGCACCGGGACCAAGCGGTGTGCAGGTGGCGACTCCAAGGCGCGTCATATTGCAAACACCGACCCCACGGAGGTCCGGTCAGCGTGGTGAGCAATCGCCTGCCTTGGAGGGCCAGACAGAGAGCTTGATTTCCCTGTGCAGGGAGATGGTCACGATTGGTCACGACCTTATCCACGGGTTCGAGGGATTCTCTGCAAACTGGAGCCAGTTTCCAGCATCCTGGAGTGAGTTCTGCCAGAACTTCTCCAACTGGTCTTCTGAGCAGTCACAGACTGCAAGGGAGACCTTGGAGGCTATTCGGCAGCAGACAGCCGCAACCATGCGTTGCTGGCTGGACACAGTGCTGCACCCCAAGGTGTCGTGTCTGCTCGCAGTGACACCCCGAGCACGCAAGCGAGTACGGAGGGCACAGTTCCTCCAGACTCGGAAGTAGAGCCTCAGGCTTCCGCTTCCTCTCTGTCACCTCCACCACGGCAGGAAGTCCTGACATCCCACTCTGCACACGTCTTGGTGTCGGTCTACGGAGACCAAAACGGGCGAGTGGGGTGCGAACACGGGGTGGGACGTGATCTGGAGGGAAACGTGGCCGCAGGTAGGGAGTGGGGAGTCCTTCTCGATAGTTCACTTGTTTTAAAATGTTCACTTGTTATTATCAATTTATTATACTCTTGTTATTATTGTTGTAAATGTTATTGTTACTAAATTGGCCAATTGTATTCAATAATTAAATGTTCACTTGTTCACTTGTTATCATTACTTAACTGTTCACTTTCCATTCTTTCTGAAATGGTCACTTGTTATCATGACTGAAATGGTCACTTGTTATCATGACTGAAATGGTCACTTGTTATCATCACTGAACTGGTCACTTGTTGTCATCACTGAAATGGTCACTTGTTATCATCACTGAAATGGTCACTTGTTCTTTAAAATGTTCAATTTCTTCTTCTTGTAACGTTTTGGGGATTTTGAGGGAAGGGTGGGTTGGTGTGGGGGGTGGGGGGTGGGGGGTTGGAGAGAGGGTGTTGTTAATTAGTTCTTTAAAAAAATGTGTTTGTTCATTAAAAAAAAAATTTCTACAACTTTTGTACCTTCTCTCTTATTTACATAAGTTTTACAACGTACGGTTCTTCATGCAGATTTGTTTGTTTATTCTGTTTCCCCATGGAATATCATTAAATAACTTCACTATGTAAAAGTTATTTACTAAATAATTCCAATATATGAGATCTATTTAGCATAAATAAGGTGATAATACCTATTTATATTCCCTGTCCCAAATTTCTGAGTACAATTTGCTTCAATTTTACTCTCTAAATAACTCAGAACAATTCTCCACCCTTCCTCAGAGGCTAAAAATGGCATCCGTAATGCCCCATTTCCCTATCTCAGGCCCTGAAAAAGCAACTATTTTTGAGCACTCTTTTGGGCCTTGCATTGGCCCAGCAAAGTCCATGCTAAGTGCTGAAACTTGGGATGGGCCTTGTGTGGGCGATCATTTGGGCGATCGTCTCAGCGATCAAAGTGGAAACTTGGGGGCCTATTTTTCCGGCGATATTTTGGGCCTAGTTTCCACTTTTTGCTCAAAATGGGCAATAGAGGTCTGTTTTGGGCCATAGATGGGTCTTAGATGGGCGATGTGAAGTGGAAAGTCTAGCCCTTGATTCCCTAGCATTTCTGGGACGTTATTTGTGTCCACTTCCGTGAAGACAGAACCAAAGTATTTATTTAATTCTTCTGCCATTTCCTTGTCCCCCATTACAAATGCTCCCATTTCTGTCTGTAAAGGACCTACATTTGTCTTCACTAATCTTTTTCTTTTTACGTACTTGTAGAAACTTTTGCGGTCGGTTTTTAGGTTCCTAGCAAGTTTACTCTCATACTCTATTTTTCCCCTTGTTATGTATGTAAACTTTACCAATGTGTAAGACTTGCCACCAGAGGGTGCACCTGTGGGAGAACCAAGAGTCACCTGTACACCCTGGGCAAGCAGGTATAAAAGGCAGTCTACCATGATGCCTCCTCACTCTGGAGTTACATTAAAGAGACCAAGGCGACAACAGTTTGAGCTTACAGCATACAGTCTTGTGGAGTTATTCTGAACATAACAATTGGCGACAAGTAATAGATCACGCACTTTCACACGATTATGGCTGCTGTTGGTATTCTCGAGAGATTTGTTGAGGGTGATGATTGGGAAGCCTTCGTTGAGCGTCTTGACCAGTACATCGTGGCCAACGAGCTGGATATGGGAGAGACCGCGGTTAAGCGCAGGGCGATTCTCTTCTCCGTTTGCGGGTCCACGTTATATGGCCTCATCAAAAATCTGCTAGCACCGGCGAAACCAACGGAGAAGACATATGAAGAGTTGTGCACGCTGGTTCGGGAACACCTCAAGCCGAAGGAGAGCATCTTAATGGCCACGTATCGCTTTTATACGTACCATCGTTCTGAGGGCCAGGACATGGCGAGCTATGTCGCCGACATAAGAACATAAGAACATAAGAATTAGGAACAGGAGGAGGCCATCTAGCCCCTCGAGCCTGCTCCGCCATTCAAAAAGATCATGGCTGATCTGGCCGTGGACTCAGCTCCACTTACCCGCCCGCTCCCCATAACCCTTAATTCCCTTATTGGTTAAAAATCTATTTATCTGTGACTTGAATACATTCAATGAACTAGCCTCAACTGCTTCCTTGGGCAGAGAATTCCACAGATTCACAACCCTCTGGGAGAAGAAATTCCTTCTCAACTCGGTTTTAAATTGGCTCCCCCGTATTTTGAGGCTGTGCCCCCTAGTTCTAGTCTCCCCAACCAGTGGAAACAACCTCTCTGCCTCTATCTTGTCTATCCCTTTCATTATTTTAAATGTTTCTATAAGATCACCCCTCATCCTTCTGAACTCCAACGAGTAAAGTCCCAGTCTACTCAATCTATCATCACAAGGTAATCCCCTCATCTCCGGAATCAGCCTAGTGAATCGTCTCTGTACCCCCTCCAAAGCCAGTATATCCTTCCTTAAGTAAGGTGACCAAAACTGCACGCAGACCTAAGACGCTTTGCGGGATCGTGCGTATTTGCTGGATTTTTGGGAGAAATGTTGCGGGACTTTTTCGTGCTTGGAATCGGCCATGAGGTCATTCGTTGCAAACTGCTTTCTGCCGAATCCCTAGATTTGAGCAAGGCCATTGATAGGGAATTCAAACAGGCTGCAAAGTTGAGAAAACACAGACCCTTGCCTACGTGAGAGCGAGCACATTGCTTTAAGACATCAATCAACTTGACATTTCAGGACTTTTGGCAGTGAGCCAATTATGGGTAACAACATATCAATTGAGCCAATAAGGTCAAAAGGGGTGAGGTCACGATTGTAAATTGATCCAGGATAAATACAGCCATTTTTTGTCATGTGTTTCAGAAGGACAAAGGACCTGGCATAAAGCCAGCAGTTTGTTGTAGCTGCCAGAATAAAGTTGTGTTAAACTATCACCAGAGTTCGCATCGCATTGAAAATTAAGAGATCTAACAATTTTGGCGTCACGAATAGGATCGCTGAGGGAAGAAACTGAATTTTGGACATCGGACCACATACTGAGGTAAGGACTCCTCTTTACAAAAGTCCTCGGTCAGTTGTCTAAATTCACCTCCCCTTCTACGCGATTCCGAAAGCCTCCGGTTTGCGAACCCTCCGGTTGGTAATCGGCTTGAGGTCCCATAGACGTCTAAACTTCGGCGGTGTGTTGGTTAATTCATCACCGACACACTGATCGGCTGGAAAGCTTACAACTCGAGACACCAGTAAAGAAATTAGTACTATGGCAGCAGAAGATAAGAGCAAAGAATTGCCTACAACTGTTAAAGGCCGGCGGGCATCACCTGAGGTTTCGATTGACAAAATCCTCGAACAGTTGAAAGAATACATAGAGCAACAATTCGACTTATCTAAAACCTGTATTAAGATTGAACTAAAATACGGTACCTCCAAAGGACAATGGTCCTTGGACGAGATCAAAAGGGTCTGGGGAAAAACGACCCGTATGAAAAACAAAGCGCGAACCAGATGGTCCTTAGTCGTTATGGGACAGATCCGACAGCGGAATGAAATTATAACGCGTTCCCAACATTATAGGGTCCTGACCAGTACAAAGGACCAATTGAAAGCAGTTTGTGAACAAATGAGACAGAAAAAACTTGAACTTGAAAAGTTGGGAGCAGAAGTTAAAGATCTTAAAGGTGAAATTAAAGAATGGAAAAAAATCATTAGGTCAAGAGACAGTAATAGGAAAAGGAAAATGTATTGGTCAATTCCCAGGTGACCCATGTTTGGATAAATTAAAAGCGCAAACCCGAAGACACGACCGAGGAATAGATACGGATTCTGAGTCCTCCGACGATACAGGGTCGGAGGATGACGAATTAGGGGTGCGTTTTTCCCCGTTTAAAAAAAGACGAGTTGTAGTCAAATCAGAAGAACTGTGGATGAGGGCGGAACCAAAAAAAAGAAGAAAAGGCCGTATGAAAAATACTTAGTTCATGATCCGGCAGACCCAGAGAAAATTGCTAAATGGTCCAAGGAGTTGCCCAATCCAAAGAAAGGGGGAGTGAAAACGTGGGACAAATTGGACCGCTTAAGAAATATATATCAACTTCATCCCTGGGACGGAGTGCAAATTTTGACCATAATGGTGCCAAAACCACAAGGAAGAAAATTGTACGACAAGGTAAAAGGAGCTTTGGGGCAGGACGAGCAAGAATTAGACGCAGGGTGGGATGCGATTAAACACTGGCTGCAAGCCTTCAGTCCAGCTAAGACAGACTGGAGAAAAATTGCAGCCTGCCAACAGAAAGGAACAGAAGAGGTCCTGGAGTATGACGAGCGGTTTAGATGCACATGGCTAGAATATTCGTGTATGAATAATACGGATGAGGAAATGGATGAACAAGAGTTTGGACACCTGAAAGCAGCTTTCGTGGCAGGTCTAAAGCCAGAACTGTCCAAAATGCTTAAGGTAGTGTTACCGGACTGGGAAGGTAGAGGAACTACCTTTGCAGCGTTGGTGGATCGATGTAACCAATTAGATCGGGATATGGGAGCTAAAGTCCGAGCTGTGCAGGCTGTGGGATGGAAATCCCAGGATTCCGATAAACAGTCATTAGAAAAATTACCTGGAAAATGTCATTATTGTGGGAAAGAAGGTCACTGGGCCAAGACGTGCAGGGCAAAACAGAAAGGTCGTGGCTGGGGAAGAGGACGCAGCCAGGGATACAATTCAGCCAACAAACCAGGCTTGTCACAAGATAACGACCTCATAGAAGCATTTAAGTGACTGACAATACAACAACTGAAAGAATTACTTGGGATAGCAAAAAATGATTAGAGCCCACCCTGGCCCCCCTCCTCGCACTAATACAACAGAGGGGAGATGGGCTATATATAACTGTGAGGGTGGGCGATAAGGATGTGGACTGTCTTTTAGACACAGGGGCGGAATTAATATGACTACCCCTACAATATGGAGACTTTTTGCCGTTGGATGGTAGGGCACGTACAGCCTATGGAGTTGAGGGCCATAAAATGGAAATTAAAAGGACAACACCGGTATTTATAGGGCTGGATCCAAATGAAGTAACCACGCTGGTCTGGATAGGCCCAAGAGATCAACCCCTTTTGGGAATGGACGATCCAATCCAAGTAGATTCATCGTTGCATTTTGAGGATGGTCGGGTGACATGGTCAATTAGAACTTTGAAGAAAGAAGAATTGAAGGAACACCCGATATGGCTAAAGATAAGAACAATTGTGGCCTACTCCAGATGGAGCCTGCCTCATTTACCGGGACCAAGCCTCCATGCACTAAACAGTATCCCATCAGTCCAACTGCCATCATAGAAATCTTACCGGTTATTCAGCAATTGGAGAAACAAGGGGTGCTTATTAAAACACATAGCTCCTCCAATAGCCCCGTGTGGCCGGTACAGAAATCTAATGAGACTTGGCGTTCGACCGTCGATTATAGGAACATCTAGAACTAGGGGGCACAGCCTCAAAATACGGGGGAGCCAATTTAAAACCGAGTTGAGAAGGAATTTCTTCTCCCAGAGGATTGTGAATCTGTGAAATTCTCTGCCCAAGGAAGCAGTTGAGGCTAGCTCATTGAATGTATTCAAGTCACAGATAGATAGATTTTTAACCAATAAGGGAATTAAGGGTTACGGGGAGCGGGCGGGTAAGTGTAGCTGAGTCCACGGCCAGATCAGCCATGATCTTTTTGAATGGCGGAGCAGGCTCGAGGGGCTAGATGGCCTACTCCTGTTCCTAATTCTTATGTTCTTATAACTTTCTACCGGGGTTGAGCTCTTTGCTGGAACCTTTCCATTTATTGCTACGCAAGGGTGACGACTGGGTTTGGGGTAAATCTCAAGAGACAGCCTTTATCAAGGCCAGAAACCTGCTATGTTCTAACAAGTTACTTGTATTGTATGACCCGTGTAAATGTTTAGTACTAGCTTGTGATGCATTTTCGTACGGGGTCGGTTGTGTGTTACAACAAGCCAATGAGTCAGACAAACTGCAACCGGTTGCATATGCATCCAGAAGTTTATCTAAGGCCGAAAGAGCCGACAGTATGGTTGAGAAAGAAGCATTAGCATGCGTATACGGGGTTAAGGAAATACACCAATACCTGTTTGGACTCCGATTCGAGCTTGAAACTGACCACAAGCCGCTCATTTCGCTGTTTTCAGAAAGCAAAGGTATTAACACCAATGCTCCGTCCCTCATCCAAAGATAGGCACTAATGTTATCTGTGTATGACTATACAATCCGCCACAGACCAGGCATTGAGAACTGTGCGGATGCCCTCAGTCGGCTGCCATTGCCCACCACCGGGGTGGAAATGGCGCAACCCGCAGACTTGCTTCTTGTAATGGATGCTTTTGAGAGCAAGGGGTCACCTGTCATGGCTCGCCAAATCAGGACCTGGACTAGCCAGGACCCGGTGCGATCACTAGTAAAAAGCTGCGTCCTCAATGGGAGCTGGTCGGTGCTTCCCGGGAAAATGCAAGACAAAATTAAGGCACTGACGCAAGGATGAAATGTCCATCCATTCGGATTGTCTCCTATGGGGTAATCATGTAGTTTTGCCAAAAAAAGGTAGGGAAACATTTATATGCGATCTTCACAGTACCCACCCAGGCATGTTCATGATGAAGGCTATCACCAGGTCGCACGTTTGGTCGGCCGGCATTAACTCAGAATTGGAATCATGCGTACACCAATGTAACACTTGCTCACAGTTGAACAATGCAACAAGGGAGGCCCCATTGCGTCTATGGTCATGGCCCTCCAAACCATGGTCTAGGGTCCATGTAGATTTCGCTGGCCCCTTTCTAGGAAAGATGTTCCTAGTAGCAGTGGGCGCTTACTCTAAATGGATTGAATGTATAATAATGTCGTCATGTATGTCCACTACCACCACTGAAAGCCTCCGGGCCTTGGTTTGCCCGACGTCCTTGTTAGTGGCAATGGACCATGTTTCACCAGCTCGGAATTCAATGAGTTCATGACCCGCAATGGCATCAAGCATGTCAGGTCTGCCCTGTTTAAGCCCGCATCCAATGGTCAAGTGGAACGGGCAATCCAAACGATCAAGCAGAGCTTGAAACGCGAGACGGAGAGTTCCCTGCAGACCCAGTTATCTCGGATTCTGCTCAGCTACCGGACACGACCCCACTCGCTTACTGGGGTTCCCTCTGCAGAATTGTTGATGAAGAGAGCACACAAAACCAGGCTCTCCTTAGTCCACCCGGATCTCAATGATCATGTAGAAACCCGGCGTCACCGGCATAACATGTACCATGATCGCGCGGCTGTATTGCATGACATTGCGGTTAATGACCCTGTGTTTGTTCTTAATTATGGTCATGGTCCCAAGTGGGTTGTTGGCACTGTTTTCGCCAAGGAGGTGAATAGAGTGTTTGTTGTCAAACTTTTGAATGGACAAACGTGCAGAAAGCACTTGGATCAGATCAAACTGCGATTCACTGACAACCAAGAACAGTTTGAAGAGGACATTACCATCATTGATCCACCAACACACACCCAACCAGCAATCGACCTCGTGGTCAACCACGAGGATGAACCCACCATGCCCGACAATCCAATCAGGCCAGCCACGCCGCAGTGCAGCAATGATCCGACTGACTCACCCATGTCAGGACTTCAACTCAGGCGATCGACCTGGGCACGCAGAGCCCCGGATCACCTCAACTTGTAAATAACTTGTATCTAAGACTTTGGGGGGGGGGGAGTGATGTTATGTATGTAAACTTTGGGGTGAAGGAGTGGCAAGAGTTCATAGAGGGATGTGATTGGGGCCCAGGAGAGGTGTAGGTTTGGGGCCCAGAAGAGGTGAGGGCCCAGGGGCAGCATGGGCCAGCCCACACTGCAATATGTGTGCATACTAGGTCTGTGCAGCAGAGCTGGTCTCCAGTCGTCTTGGTTAACCCTTGCCACTGGACCTAGACCTAGCTCTGTCAAGCCCGTGTGGTGGCTGGTGTGCAACGGCCACCACACGTTAAAAAACTCCACGCACAGGCATCTTCCACCCTTCAACATGTAGTTTAGGATCTGGAATATTAAGTCCTTGATTGAAACACCTGTGAACTCATCCCTTTTTGGCATGGGAGCAAGTTATCCTTGTTTCGAGGGACTGCCTATGATGATGATGATGCTGAAACTTTACCAATGTGTAAGACTTGCCACCAGGGGCGCACTTGTGGGAGACCCAAGAGTCACCTGCACATCCTGGGCAAGCAGGTATAAAAGGCAGTCTACCATGCTGCCTCTTCACTCTGGAGTTACATTAAAGAGACCAAGGTCACAACAGTTTGAGCTTACAGCATACAATCTTGTGGAGTTATTCTGAACATAACACCCCTCTTAATCAATCTCTTGGTCCTTTTTTGTTGAATTCTAAACTGCTCCCAATCCTCAGGTTTGCTACTTTTTCTGGCAACTTTGTATAACTCCTCTTTGGACCTAATACTATCCGTAATTTCTTTTGTTAACCATGGTTGGGCCACTTTTCCTTGGTGCTCCTTAGCTCCACCCAGACTGATTCTACATCTTGATTTTCTGAGCCAATATCCTTTCTCACTATTGCTCTGATTCCATCCTCTACTAACAACGCCACACCACCCCCTCTTCCTTTTTGCCTGTCCTGCCTAAATATCGAATATCCTTGGATATTCAGTTCCCAACCCTGGTCACCCTGCAACCGTGTCTCCGTAATTGCAACTGTATCGTATCCGTTTACATCTATTTGTGCTGTTAATTCGTCTACCTTATTACAGATGCTTCATGCATTCAGATACAATGCTTCTAAATTTGTCTTTTTAAAATTATTAGACATCTTAACATTATTTTGTACTGTAGCCCTATTTGTCTTATCGCTATTTTTTATTACCTGGACATTATTTGTTAGTGCATTCTTTTGTTGTATGCTCTGCCCCTTCCAGACATAATCTGGTTATCCTTACCACAATCACTTTCCTGCATGGCTTCCTTTTCTTTTCTCTTTAGCATTCTAGATTGCTCTCTACCGCAACCGTCGCTGCTCCCCCCCCCCCCCCCCCCCCCACTCTTATTTAGTTCAAAGCTCTGTCTACCTCCCTAGTTATTCAGTTCGCTAGAACTCTAGTCCCAACATAGTTCAGGTGTAGTCTGTCCCCGTGGAACAGCTCTCTCTTTCCCGAGTATTGGTGCCAGTGCCCTACGAATCGAAACCCACTTCTCCCACACCAACCTCTGAGCCACGCATTCATCTCCCTGAATCTATTGACCTTATGCCAATTTTCTCGTGACTCAGGTAATAATGCAGTGATTACTACCTTTATGGTTCTGCTTTTCAATTTAGTTCCTAGCTGTTCAAACTCTCTCAGCAGAACCTCTTTCTTAGTCCTACCTATGTCACTGGTACCTACGTGTACCACGCCAATTGGATCCTCCCCTTCCCACGCCAAGTCCTTCTCCAGGAGGAGATGTCCTTTACCCTGGCACCGGATAGGCAACACAGCCTTCGGGACGCACGCTCTCAGCTGCAGAGAACCCTATCTATCCCCCTAACTATACTGTCCCCTCTACAACCACCTGCCTCTTTACTCCCCCCACTTGAATGGCTTTCTGCACCACGGTGCCTTGGTCAGTCTGCTCATCCACCCCACAGTCTGCACACTTGTCTCAAGGGTTGCAAGAACCTCAAATCTATTGGACAAGTGCAGGGACTGAGGCTGCTGCAATACTACCTCCTGGATCCCCTTACCTGCTTCACTCGCAGTCACACCCTCCTGTCCCTGACCACGTGTCAATTCTAAAGTATTTAATCTAGAGGGTGTGGCTGCCTCCTGGAGCAAAAGGTCCAGGCAACTTTCTCCGTCCCTGCAATGTCTCGCAATGTCTGCAGCTCGGACTCCAGCTCCTCAACTTAGAGCCGAAGTTCATCAAGCCGCAGACACTTACCACAGATGTAGTCGCCCTGGACCAAAACGTCCAAAAGCTCCCACATATTGCAGCAGCAACACATCTCCTGTTTTCCCATTATTTTATTGAACTAATTAGTAGAGCGTTAATCAAGTATTTACCCAATATAGTTTATTAAATTAGTTAAACAAATAAAGGTTGGTTTTGAGTATTTAGTTATATGCTATATGTTAATTTAAAAGAAAAACTTAACCCACAAACACTACCAATCACTTACCTGCCTTACCTGTGATGTCACACAGCAGAGTTCTCCTCACCCAGAGCCGTGCGATCTCCTGGGAGAGGCAAAAAACCATAAAAACCCAGGCCAATTGGGGAAAAAATCTGGGAAAATTCCTCTCTGTCCCAACAAGGCGATCAAAACTAGTCCAGAAGATCACACTGGCCATATGCTGTGATCTGCAGTGGCTTGTATCCGTACTCTCGGTCTGCTCCCGCTCAGTCTACAGCTTTCCTGCTCATGGCCAACCACACGTCCAATTTTTGTATCATCTACAAATTTCTTTATCATGTCCCCTATATTTAAGTCTAAATCATTAATATATACAGGTTGAACCTCCCTTATCCGGGACTCCCTTATCCGGCAGCACACCTCATCTGGCACCATTCCCGGCCGCCAGGTGGATCATGCGCAGAACTCCGACATGAACAAATTGAAGTCCTTCCTCACTGCCGACTCCCGCAATCGCTGGCCTGACCTTGTGATTCACTGCCTGTCCCCCCCCCACCGCTCCCCCACCCCACCCTCACGATCTCTCTGCTGTACTCCCATCCCCAAGCCAGCCAGCCCCAATATCCCCTCGCTCAGTACCTGTACCATCAAATTTAATGTGACCACCCCTCGTCTGGCAAAATCCCTTATGCAGAACAGGCCAGGTCCCGAGGGTTCCGGATAAGAGAGGTTCAACCTGTACTACAAAAATTACGGGACTGAGTACTGAGCACTGTGGAACCCCACTGGAAACAGCCTTCCAGTCACAAAAGCAACCCTCAACCATTACCCTTTGCTTCCTGCCACTGAGCCAATTTTGGATCCAATTTGCCACTTTCCCTTGGATCCCATGGGCTTTTACTTTTTTGATCAGCCTACCATGTGCGACCTCGTCAAAAGCCTTACTAAAATCTATGTAAACTACATCAAACGCACTGCCCTCATCGGCCCTCCTTATTACCTCCTCAAAGAACACAATCAAGTTAGTCAGACACGACCTTCCCTTAACAAATCGATGCTGACTGACCTTGATTAACCAGTGTCTTTCTAAATGAAGGTTTATACTAAACCTCAGAATTAATTCCAGTAATTTGCCCATCACCAAGGTTAAACTAACTGGCCTATAATTGCCTGAAGGCTTTGTGTCTTAATGCAAGGAGTATCCGTAATAAGGTGGATGAATTAACTGTGCAAATAGATGTTAACAAATATGATGTGATTGGGATTACGGAGACGTGGCTCCAGGATGATCAGGGCTGGGAACTCAACATCCAGGGGTATTCAATATTCAGGAAGGATAGAATAAAAGGAAAAGGAGGTGGGGTAGCATTGCTGATTAAAGAAGAGATTAATGCAATAGTTAGAATGGACATTAGCTTGGATGATGTGGAATCTATATGGATAGAACTGCAGAACACCAAAGGGCAAAAAACATTATTGGGAGTTGTGTACAGACCTCCAAACAGTAGTAGTAATATTGGGGAGGGCATCAAACAGGAAATTAGGGGTGCATGCAATAAGGGTGCAGCAGTTATAATGGGTGACTTTAATATGCACATAGATTGGGCTAACCAAACTGAAAGCAATACGGTGGAGGAGGATTTCCTGGAGTGCATAAGGGATGGTTTTCTAGACCAATATGTCGAGGAACCAACTAGAGGGGAGGCCATCTTGGACTGGGTGTTGTGTAATGAGAGAGGATTAATTAGCAATACCATTGTGTGAGGCCCCTTGGGGAAGAGTGACCATAATATGGTGGAATTCTGCATTAGGATGGAGAATGAAACAGTTAATTCAGAGACCATGGTCCAGAACTTAAAGAAGTGGTAACTTTGAAGGTATGAAGCATGAATTGGCTAGGATTGATTGGCGAATGATACTTAAGGGGTTGACTGTGGATGGGCAATGGCAGACATTTAGAGACTGCATGGATGAACTACAACAATTGTACATTCCTGTCTGTCGTAAAAATAAAAAAGGGAAGGTGGATCAACCGTGGCTATCAAGGGAAATCAGGGATAGTATTAAAGCCAAGGAAGTGGCATACAAATTGGCCAGAAATAGCAGTGAACCCGGAGACTGGGAGAAATTTAGAACTCAGCAGAGGAGGACAAAGGGTTTGATTAGGGCAGGGAAAATGGAGTACGAGAAGAAGCTTGCAGGGAACATTAAGACGGATTGCAAAAGTTTCTATAGATATGTAAAGAGAAAAAGGTTAGTAAAGACAAACGTAGGTCCCCTGCAATCAGAATCAGGGGAAGTCATAACGGGGAACAAAGAAATGGCGGACCAATTGAACAAGTACTTTGGTTCGGTATTCACTAAGGAGGACATTAACAACCTTCCGGATATAAGAGGGGTCAGAGGGTCTAGTAAGGAGGAGGAACTGAGGGAAATCCTTATTAGTCGGGAAATTGTGTTGGGAAATTAATGGGATTGAAGGCCGATAAATCCCCAGGGCCTGATGGACTGCATCCCAGAGTACTTAAGGAGGTGGCCTTGGAAATAGCGGATGCATTGACAGTCATTTTCCAACATTCCATTGACTCTGGATCAGTTCCTATCGAGTGGAGGGTAGCCAATGTAACCCCACTTTTTAAAAAAGGAGGGAGAGAGAAAACAGGGAATTATAGACCGGTAAGCCTGACATCGGTAGTGGGTAAGATGATGGAATCAATTATTAAGGATGTCACAGCAGCGCATTTGGAAAGAGGTGACATGATAGGTCCAAGTCAACATGGATTTGTGAAAGGGAAATCATGCTTGACAAATCTTCTGGAATTTTTTGAGGATGTTTCCAGTAGAGTGGACAAGGGAGAACCAGTTGATGTGGTATATTTGGACTTTCAGAAGGCTTTCGACAAGGTCCCACACAAAAGATTAATGTGCAAAGTTAAAGCACATGGGATTGGGGGTAGTGTGCTGACATGGATTGAGAAATGGTTGTCAGACAGGAAGCAAAGAGTAGGAGTAAATGGGTACTTTTCAGAATGGCAGGCGGTGACTAGTGGGGTACCGCAAGGTTCTGTGCTGGGGCCCCAGCTGTTTACATTGTACATTAATGATTTAGACGAGGGGATTAAATGTAATATCTCCAAATTTGCGGATGACACTAAGTTAGGTGGCAGTGTGAGCTGCAAGGAAGATGCTATGAGGCTGCAGAGCGACTTGGATAGATTAGGTGAGTGGGCAAATGCATGGCAGATGAAGTATAATGTGGATAAATGTGAGGTTATCCACTTTAGTGGTAAAAACAGAGAGACAGACTATTATCTGAATGGTGACAGATTAGGAAAAGGGGAGGTGCAACGAGACCTGGGTGTCATGGTACATCAGTCATTGAAGGTTGGCATGCAGGTACAGCAGGCGGTTAAGAAAGCAAATGGCATGTTGGCCTTCATAGCGAGGGGATTTGAGTACAGGGGCAGGGAGGTGTTGCTACAATTGTACAGGGCATTGATGAGGCCACACCTGGAGTTTTGTGTACAGTTTTGGTCTCCTAACCTGAGGAAGGACATTCTTGCTATTGAGGGAGTGCAGCGAAGGTTCACCAGACTGATTCCCGGGATGGCGGGACTGACCTATCAAGAAAGACTGGATCAACTGGGCTTGTATTCACTGGAGTTCAGAAGAATGAGTGGGGACCTCATAGAAACGTTTAAAATTCTGATGGGTTTAGACAGGTTAGATACAGGAAGAATGTTCCCAATGTTGGGGAAGTCCAGAACCAGGGGTCACAGTCTAAGGATAAGGGGTAAGCCATTTATGACCGAATTGAGGAGGAACCTCTTCGCCCAGAGAGTGGTGAACCTGTGGAATTCTCTACCACAGAAAGTTGTTGAGGCCAATTCACTAAATATATTCAAAAAAGAGTTAGATGTAGTCCTTACTACTAGGGGGATCAAGGGGTATGGTGAGAAAGCAGGAATGGGTTACTGAAGTTGCATGTTCAGCCATGAACTCATTGAATGGCGGTGCAGGCTAGAAGGGCCGAATGGCCTACTCCTGCACCTATTTTCTATGTTTTCTATGCTCGGTATATCCCTTCCTCCCTTTTTAAACAATGGAACAATATTAGCTGTTCTCCAATTCTCTGGCACCACTCCTGTAACCAGGGAGGATTGAAAAGTAATGGTCAGAGCCTCCACAATTTCCTCCCTTTTAATAGCCTCGGACATATTTCTTCCGCTGCTGGCAATTTATCAACTTTCAACGATGCTGGACCCCTTAAAACTTTCTCTCTTACTATGTTTATCCTGTCCAATATTTCACTATCTTCCTCCTGAACTTCAACGTTGGCATCGTCCCCCTCTTTTGTGAAGACAGCTGCAAAATATTCATAAAGTACCTTCCCGCATCCTCCGCCTCCACACAGAGATCACTATTTTGGTCCCTAATAGGCCCTATTCTTTCATTCGTTATCTGCTTGCTCTTTATGTCATTGTAAAATATCTTTGGGTTTTCTTTGATTCTACTTGCCAGTATTTTTCCATGCCCTCTTTTTGCTTTCCTAATTACCTTCTTAATTTAATCCCTGTACTTTCTATACTCTTCTCGGCTTTCTGCAGTATTGAGTTTACGATATCTGATATAGGCTTCCCTTTTTTGCCTTATCTTACCCTGCATGCATCGTGTCATCCAGGGGGCTCTAACTTTGGCAGTTCTACTCTTTTTCTCTGTGGGAACTCCATGTACCTGCTCCTTGAATACCTCCCACTGCTCTGGCACTGATTTACCTTCAAGTAGCTGTTTCCAATACACATTTGCTAAATCACTTCTCAGCCTAGTAAAATTGGCCTTCCCCCAATTTAGAACCTTTACTCCTCCTGTTTTTTTTCTTTGTCCTTATCCAGAATTATGCTAAAACTAACTAAATTATGATCACTACCACAAAAATGCCCACCCACTGCTACTCCTACCATTTGCCCAGCTTCATTCTCTGACACTAAATCCAGAACTGCCCCACCTCTTGTTGGGCTTGCAACGTATTGGCTAAAAAGGTTCTCCTGAATGCAATTTAGGAATTCGGTGCCCTCTGTACCTTTTACTCTGATTGTTTCCCAGTTAATATTAGTGCAATTGAAATCCCCCACTATTACTGCCCTATTGTTTTTGCACTTGTCAGTAATTTGGCTACAAATTTACTCTGCTATCTCCCTTGGAATGTTTGGGTGTCTATAGCACACTCCCAGCAGCGTGATTGCCCCTTTTTTGTTCTTTAGTTCCACCCATGGCCTCATTTGATGATCCTTCTCACATAACATCCCTCCTCACTGTAATCGTTTCATAAATCAATACTGTGACCCCCCCCACCCCGCCGGCTTCCTTTTTTATCTCGCCTGAAAACCCTGTAACCAGGAATGTTGAAACATAGAAACATAAAAAATAGGTGCAGGAGATGGCCATTCGGCCCTTCGAGCCTGCATCACCATTCAATATGATCATGGCTGATCATGCAACTTCAGTACCCCATTCTTGCTTTCTCTTCATACCCCTTGATCCCTTTAGCCGTAAGGGCCACATCTAACTCCCTTTTGAATATATCTAATGAACTGGCCTCAACAACTTTCTGTGGTAGAGAATTCCACAGGTTCACCATTCTCTGGGTGAAGAATTTTCTCCTCATATCAGTCCTAAATGGCTCACCCCTTATCCTTAGACTATGACCCCTGGTTCTGGACTTCCCCAACATTGGGAACATTCTTCCTGCATCTAACCTGTCCAATCCCGTCATCATTTTATATGCTTCTATGAGATCCCCTCTCAATCTTCTAAATTCCAATGAATATAAGCCTAGTTGATCCAGTCTTTCTTCATATGTCAATCCTGCCATCCCGGGAATCAGTCTGGTGAACCTTCGCTGCACTCCCTCAATAGCAAGAATATCCTTCCTCAGATTAGGAGACCAAAACTGTACACAATATTCCAGGTGAGGCCTCACCAACCCCTGTACAACTGCAGTAAGACCTCCCTGCTCCTATACTCAAATCCCCTCGCTATGAAGGCCAACATGCCATTTGCCTTCTTCACCGCCTGCTGTACCTGCATGCCAACTTTCAATGACTGATGTACCATGACACCCAGGTCTCATTGCACCTCCCCTTTTCCTAATCTGTCACCATTCAGATAATATTCTGCCTTCCTGTTTTTGTCCACTTTTTAAAAAGTGGGGTTACATTAGCTACCTTCCAATCCATAGGAACTGATCCAGAGTCTATAGAATTTTGTAAAACGACCACCAATGCATCCACTATTTCTAGGGCCACTTCCTTAAGTACTCTGGGATGCAGCCTATACAGGCCCCAGGGATTTATCGGCCTTCAATCCATCAATTTCCCTAACACAATTTCCTGACTAATAAGGATTTCCTTCAGTTCCTCCTTTTCGCTCGATCCTTGGTCCCCTAATATTTCCGGAAGTTTATTTGTGTCTTCCTTAGTGAAGACAGAACCAAAGTATTTGTTCAATTGGTCTGCCATTTCTTTGTTCCCCATTATAAATTCACCTGATTCTGACTGAAAGGGACCTACATTTGTCTTCACTAATCCTTTTCTCTTCATATATCTATAGAAGCTTTTGCAGTCAGTTTTTATGTTCCCTGCAAGCTTACTCTCATACTCTATTTTCCCTCTCCTAATTAAACCCTTTGTCCTCCTCTGCTGAATTCTAAATTTCTCCCAGTCCTCAGGTTTGCTACTTTTTCTGCCCAATTTATATGCCTCTTCTTTGGATTTAACACTATCCCTAATTTCCCTTGTTAGCCACGGTTGAGCCACCTTCCCCGTTTTATTTTTACTCCAGACAGGGATGTACAATTGTTGAAGTTCATCCATGTGATCTTTAAATGTCTGCCATTGCCTATCCACCGTCAACCCTTTAAGTATCATTCGCCAGTTTATCCTAACCAATTCACTTCTCATATCATCTAAGTTACCTTTCTTTAAGTTCAGGACTCTAATCTCTGAATTAACTGTGTCACTCTCCATCTTAATGAAGAATTCTACCATATTATAGTCACTCTTCCCCAAGGGGCCTCGCACAACAAGATTGCTAATTAATCCTCTCTCATTACACAAGGAACCAGACATGTAGAAAGACAGTGCTGCGGTGACCTTGACCTCGACTGATACTGATGTCCTGATGGCAGGCTGCATATGTGGCCTGATGAGCTCACATATTTCATTGATCACCACCTTGTGGAAGTGCAGTCTCCGAAGGCAGGTGTATTCGGAGACATCGAGGTAAGACCTCTTTTCCCTGTACGCGCAGGGTGTGTATGGTCTGGCCCTCCTCCTCATTCTTGCACGACTTAAATTGGGGACATAATGATGTGCATCACACATTGAGCCATCTGCACTCTGCAGCATCTGCGTATTAATCCACGCAGGCTGAGAAATGGCTGGCCCCATTGCAATGAAAGTATAATAGCGATTGATCAGAAGCAATAATTTCCTCACTAAAATACACTTAGAGTAAACCCGCAATAGTCCAGAGTCTGAAAATTTGTCTGTTGTGATGGTCACTTCACTGGAGAAGAACTCCAGAGTCAATGCAAAGTTGAAGCAACCTTTTGAATGAAGCGAACTGCGATTTTAAACATAGAAACATAGAAACATAGAAAATAGGTGCAGGAGTAGGCCATTCGGCCCTTCAAGCCTGCACCACCATTCAATAAGATCATGGCTGATCATTCACCTCAGTACCCCTTTCCTGCTTTCTCTCCATACCCCTTGATCCCTTTAGCCGTAAGGGCCATATCTAACTCCCTCTTGAATATATCTAATGAACTGGCATCAACAACTCTCTGCGGTAGAGAATTTCACAGGTTAACAACTCACTGAGTGAAGAAGTTTCTCCTCATCTCGGTCCTAAATGGCCTACCCCTTATCCTAAAAATGGCAGGCACACCACTGGCTTTAGTTCAGAACAGTTGCACTTTTTCTGGATGGTTTTTTGGGCGAGCGATATTGTGGGCAATATGTGTGCGAGGTGGTGAAAGTGACGATGGGCGATCACCTGGGCGTTAGTTTCATCAAATGTGCTCTTTACGACAAAAAAAACGGGCGGGCGGTATTATTGAATCTCGCCGTTAATTCCGTGCGGAAAGTAATGTTGGGCGATATTATGGGCGTTGATTTCGCCCATTCTGATGATTCCGCCCCAAAAAAGTGGGCGGGGGGGCGGTATTATTTTTTCCTGGCGTTACGCACACGGGGAAAGTTAAGCTCGGCAATAAGTTTCCGAAAAATGCCCGCCAGTTTCCATTTTGTGGCTAAATGGGCAATATATGGGTGTTATATGTCATTTCAGCGGTAAAATGGTCATTAAGTGGGCGTTAAGCAGCAAACAACGTGGAAAATCTAGCCCATAGAGTTACTGAAGAAGGCGACATTTTTTTTTTCCAAGGATGAGACCAGAACTGAGAGATTATATCTGTCAGGAAAGGCTGAGCAGACTGGGGCTCTTTTCTCTAGAAAAGAGAAGACTGAGAGGTGACCTGATAGAGGTCTTTAAGTTATGAAAGGGTTTGATAGAGAATATGTTTCCACTTGTGAGGGAGTCCAAAACTAGGGGCCATAAATATAACAGTCAAATAAATCCAATAAGGAATTCAGGAGAAACTTATTTACCCAGAGAGTGGTTAGAATGTGGAACTCACTACCACACGAAGTAGTTGAGGCGAATAGCATAGATGCATTCAAGGGGAGGCTAGATAAACACATGAGTGAGAAAGGAATAGAAGGATTTGCTGATAGGGTGAGATGAAGTAGGGTGGGAGGAGGGAGCAGAAACATCGGCACAGACAAGTTAGGCTGAAGGGCCTGTTCCTGTGCTGTAAGTTCTCGGTAATTCTATGTAACCATATCCACTGCCTTACTCGATCAAACTCCTGTGTTACACCCTAAATGAAAACCAGCAAGTTAAATTGGCAAGACCGTCCCTTTTTGAACCGATATTGGCTATGATACTATTTCTATCCAGATGCCCCGTGATTTTTTTCTTTAATACCTTTTGCCTGCTTGGTAAAAACTGAGGCAATAAGCCTATTTTGTACTTTAGCAGTTTGTCCTGCTTTCACCCAATCTCGCCGTCAGTGGCCCCAATCCATCCCTCATTTTTTTCTTTTTGCCAAATATAACTAGAAACCATTTTGTGATTATCCTTCTCTCCTCTTGCCATATTCAATATGGGCCACGAGAGAGACCTCCGCAGGTCGGGGATTCAAAAAGAGCTGGAGCGCTGGGCCCTAGGACATCATGGGTCACCTCGACCTATGTAAGAACATCTCCGCGGGTCTGGGCTATAAATAGAACTGGAGTGGCGGGCGCTTCACCATCATGGGCCACCCCGACCTGCGAGACAACACCTCTGCAAGTCGGGGCTTCAAAAAGAGCTGGAGCAAGCCACTGCAGCTTCCAGCACGAGCTGACACAAATGTGCAACGGCTTCGAGGTGGGCGAAGGGTGATGTCATCAGGTCCCAGGTCGCCGTTTGGAGAGTGGGCAGGAAAATCGGCGGGGCCCTGGTACAGGAGTGGGAAGGTCGTGGTGAACTTGTGACGCGTGATCGGGGTGGAGGAGCGATGAGGGATCGTGGCTGAGATTTGGTGGGTGATCATGGCGGAGGTTCGGCGAATGTTTGGCGAGGAGGTGCGGCGGGAGATCATGGTGGAGGTGTGGCGAGTGTTTTCGTGGCGGGGGAGCGGTGAGGGATTGTGGCGGAGGTGCGGCGAATGTTTGTGGCAGAGGACTGGCAAGAGACCGTGGCGGAGGTGCGGCGAATGAGGGTACGGGGCCCAGAAGAGCTGAGGGCCCAGGGTCAGAGCAGGTCTCCAGTCGTCCTGGTTAACCCTTGCCACTAGATAAAGGCCGAGCTCTGTCAAGCCCGTGTGGTGGCTGATGTGCAACGGTCACCACACGTTAAAAAAATCCACGTCAGGGCTTTAATTTTAGTATTTGAAGCCTCACCCATCTTTGTCTTGCCGATTATATTGAGATTTCTCGTAATTAAGTTCGAGGTGTTGGCTCTTTTACAAAATTAGTCATAAAAGTCTACAATTAACTCGACAGGAGATAATATTGACCTAGTCAATTTCTAATAAGGTACATTCTCCAACTATTATAGTTGGTCCTTTGCCAATCGTCTTCCTTACCTCATCCCACAGTTCCACATAAAGGCTTTCACCCTGTCTGTAGCAAACTCTCAGTAAGTGTTACCAGCTCTACCCAAAATGATTCTCTGTCTTCCCTCTGCTTTGTTATACCCTCTCTCACTTGTGTCTCAATATTGGAGTTTATATTTACTGCCACACCACCTCCAGTCTCTTCTAAACAATTTTTATTCTTCCAGATATGTATCCCATTGATCGGAATCATTCCACCAACTCTCTGTGACACTAATGATGTCCAATCTATCAACCCCAGAAAACCTTCCAAATGACACATCTTATTCATCAGACTTCTTGCATTAATACAAGCACAGCTCCAATGCTCTTTGCCTTTTCCTTTTACTTTGTCAACATTTTTACTCCGCTTTCTTCCCCTGTTAGAATTAGGCATATTAAATTTTGATTTGTGTTTCCTGGTACACCTTAAGGTTTGATCCAATCGGTGTGGGTGATCTTTAACATCTACTGCAACCGCCCCCGCATCTAGTTTAAACACTCACACCATTCTATCTATCTTGCTTGCCAACACCCTTTTGTTTAGGTGCAATTGTATCGAATATTCCAATACCACAACTTATCTGCTCCTCTTTTTCCTTTTCCCTTCTTCCTGGACAGGCTGCCCCAGTGCATGGCTCGAGACGGTTGGATTGCCCCAGTGCATGGTTTGAGGTGGCTGGATTGCCACCGTGTAGAGTCCAAGGCTGCTGGATTGTCACAGTGCACGGTCTGAGGAGGCTGGATTGCCCCAGTGCATGTTCCGAGGTGGCTGGATTGCCCCAGTGCATGTTCCGAGGTGGCTGGATTGCCCCAGTGCATGTTCCGAGGTGGCTGGATTGCCCCAGTGCATGTTCCGAGGTGGCTGGATTGCCCCAGTGCATGTTCCGAGGTGGCTGGATTGCCCCAGTGCATGTTCCGAGGTGGCTGGATTGCCCCAGTGCATGTTCCGAGGTGGCTGGCTTGCTCCAGTGCATGTTCCGAGGTGGCTGGATTACCCCAGTGCATGGTTTAAGGTGGCTGGATTGCCCCAGTGCATGGCCTGAGGTGGCTGGATTACCATAGTACATGGCCCGAGGCTGGATTGCCCCCGTACATGGCCCAAGGTTGCTGGATTGCCCCAGTGCATAGCACATCCTCACCTGTCGCAGCCACCTCCTGCCTCTCCACATCAGTTCAGTCAAGGAGGAGAGTAGCTCACGGAGAACACTGGGAATGACTGCTCCTGGCCCACCTATCCGACCGACTTCTGGCCCCTTTCTAGCAGAGACCCACCGCCTCCTCTAGGAACCGTTGTCTCCTCTCCTATTCCGACACCCAGTGTTCTCGTCTCTAACACCTCACCTATAAAGTTTTCTCCCCCTCTGGTAGCTTGAGGCGTGACCAGCTGCTCACTGAGGCCGAACACTTCAGCCTCGAGTACACCGGCCAGCTTGCAGTTGTTGCCTGTGGCAGTCAGCACCTTGGAATCTTTTATTACTTTAAAGGCGCTGTATAAATAGAGGTTGGTGTTTTTGTTGTCAGGGTGAACGATTTGCAAGTTGATTAAATGAATCATATACGAATTCAATTGAACTGGTTCTGCAAGTCTTAATCGAGGAACGAAGCGTATTAGTATCACTGGATATTCCAATGTAAATCCAACTTTCGCCATAAACTTAAGCACAAATAAACCCTCTGCTGTCCATGTCCTAACTTGTACCAAGTTCCGTTCACTCATCCTGCCTATGTTCACTGACCTACATTGGCTCCCGATTCGGTAAGGCTTCAAATTTAAAATTCTCATCCTTGTTTTCAAATCCCTCCATGGCCTCACCCCTCCCTATCTCTGTAACCTCCTCCAACCCTACAACCCTTCAAGATTTCTGCGCTCCTCAAATTCTGGATCTTGCGCCCCCCCCGATTTTAATTGCTCCACCATGGCAGCAGGAGTGGGGGTGTGGGGGTTCACGGCAAGGCCCGTGGGAGTTTTGACAGTATGGCATGTGACAATGAAAGCAGCTGCCCTGCAGCAGGAACAGAGGCACCAGCAACATCCCTGAAGGCAGAACATACAAAAATGACGGGCAAGAAAAGACCAGATGATCCATCAAGCCTGGCCCACACCCATGATGGCTGGAGCATCATGACCAGATACTTCCTCCCCCACCCCCCCCCCCCTGCAACCCGTTCTCCCCCACCCCCCCCCCCCTCCCCCTCGGCAGCCATGTAATCTCTTGGGAGAGACAAGAAAACGGAAACAAACCCAGGACCAATATGGGGGATGAAAATCAGGAAAAATCCTCTTCGGCCCTCTCAGGAGAGGACATGGACCAAGTGGTATCTATAACGACACTTACCTTCTATACAATGCGATCTCAGCCCCAGTCAGTAACCAGGCCAGCCACCTCTTGAAGGCAGACAGAGAGTCAGCACCCACCACACACAGCTGGCAATATATTCCAGAGGCTCACTACTCTCTGGGAAAAGAAGGACCTGTGTCTGAAAAGACAGACGACAGCCTGAAAATTCGTTGTCACAGGAGACAAAAAGAAAGATTTTCTCCACAATAAAGGAAAATTGAAGTCTCTGCGATCGACATAATCCTTCTGTGTGGTTTAAACCCAAGTTCCCTGATCCTTCCCAATCAGTCAAGTTGAAATAATTTGTCCCTGGCCACTTAATCCAGCCCTTTCTTTATATTATGTACCTCTATCAAGTTTCTTCTAGGAACTTAAATAAACAGATCCTGCTCCTTAAGTCTATCTGAGTAACTAAACTAGGAATCATTCTCGTAGCTCTCCTCTGAATCCTTTACCATGTGTGGACAATATACTCCAGAGGCGGTTTAACCAACGACCTGCATAATGGTTCTATTAATACATCCCAATACCCCAAACAGGTAGATTGACTTAAAATTTAAAAAACACAGGATAAAGTACAAGTTACTTGTGGCTTACCTGTGCTAACATAGGGCTCAGGGCTTGCAGTGCGTGTTTCTGTCAGTCTGACGCTGAGGAGTTGCATGCAAGAGCACAGAACTGCTCAGACCTGAATAACTGGCACATGCTCACAAAGTACATTTTATGAATCCTGCAGATTTGAAAGGGGGAAATGAAACGGATAAAAAATCAATTGAAGAGGAGGATCTATAAAAGACCGGTTGAGGCAAGAACTGCAACAACAGAATTTCTCAATACTCTTTAACCACTGAAAATTAAACGCTGGTTGGCTGAAGACCAGCTGCAGGGGCTGTTTGCTTACCCAATCAAACAGCAGTAGTGTCTGAAGAAGGTATAGCTGTGTTATTGATGCAATCAGACATCCTCTGAGCAGCTTCACGCAGGAAGCAGTACCACAGGATGCTAGCAACACAAAGCAGCCAGCCCCATCGAGCCGGGCTGCTGTGACTCCCCAATGCATATGTGGATTAAAGCATGGACCTACCATCCTACGGGCCTGAGGGACTATAGGCCTATGAGACTACTGGTGCACGGGTCCATGCCTAAAAGTAACGGCCAGATAGGGAACCTCCGATAAAACTCACCGTGACACATAAAAACACATACAAGTGCTCGATCGGCCTGCTTGAAGCAAAGTAATTAAGCTGTCAGCTGTGGCTCAGTGGCCGCACTCTCGTCTCTGAGTCAGAATGTTGTGGGTTCAAGTCCGACTCCAGAGACTTGAGCACACAATCTAGGCTGCCACTTCAGTGCAGTACACCAATACCATGCTGTTCTCTTTCCTATTAATGCTGTTGCAAAGGCGTGTTGAGTCATGCATGAGAAAAATTCGAGAAGCTTCAAACTAATGTACCACAATTCCTCTGAAATCCAAAAGAGAAGTCATCGTTTTTAATTTCAGTGTAACAGGAATCAGTGACTTCCTGTTCCGTCAACAGTGAAATATTGACAGTCACTAAAAGGCAATTTAATTTTCACAAAACATCATTTTCAGCGAAACTCATTACAGTTGTCAGTAGAGCAGGTCTGAGAGAAAAGTAACTCTCCAATAAAAGACTTGCATTTATATAGCGCCATTCACAACTTCAAGACACCCCAAAGCGCTTTACAGCCAATGAAGTACTTTTGAAGTATTGTAATGTAGGAAATGCGGCAGCCAATTTGAGCACAGCAAGATCCCAGAAATAGCACTATGATAATAACCAGACAATCTGTTATAATGATGTTGGTTTACATTACAACAGTAACTAAACTTCACAAAATACTTCATTGGTTGTAAAGCGCTTTGGGATGTCCGGTAGTTGTGAAAGGCACTATATAAACGCCAGTCTTTCTTTCTGATTGAGCGATGAATATTGGCCAGGGCACGGGGAAGAACTCCTCTGCTCTTCGAAATAGTTTTTTAAAAATGTATCCGTTCACGGGATGTGGGTGCACTGAAAAGGCCAGTATTTATTACCCACCCCTAATTGCCCTTGGGAAGGTGGTGATAACCACTTTCTTCAACCGCTATTCTTTGGTACAATTGAGTGGCTTGCAAAGCCATTTCAGAGTGCAGTTAAGAGTCAACCACATTGCTGTGGGCCTGGATTCACAAAAAGGCCAGACCAGGTCAGGACAGCAGATTTCTCTCCATAAAGGCCATTAGTGAACTAGATGGGTTTTTATGACAATCTGATAGTTTCATGGTCACCATTACTGATACTACATGCCGTGGTGGGATTTGAATTCATGTCTCTGGACGATTAGTTTGGGCATCTGGATTACTAGTTCAATAACATACCCACTATGTTGTGGAATCGTTTACATCCACCTGAGAGGGCAGACATGGTTTAGAAACTTAGAAATAGAAACATAGAAACTTACAATGGAGAAGGAGGCCATTTCGGCCCATCGTGTCCGTGCCGGCTGACAAAGAACCGTATGGCACTCGATCAACAGCCCTGAAGGTTACATATAAACTTTTGAACAATGAACAATGGCGGAAAGGTAAAGACCACCCAGCCCAATCAGTCTGCCCCACACAACTGCGACAATTTGGGAAAAAAAATCTGGAAAAATTTCTCTCCGCCCCATTAAGGCGATCGAAACTAGTCCAGGAGATCACCCTGGCCGTATTCGATTCCCTGCAGAACTTACCATCATATTTGCGCCGGCCAACAAAAGGTCATCCAGTCTAATCCCAATTACCAGCTCTAGGTCCATAACCCTGCAGGTTACGGCACTTTAAGTGCCCATCCAACCATCTCTTAAAAGTGGTGAGGGTTTCTGCATCCACCACTCTTCCAGGCAGTGAGTTCCAGACCCCACAACCCTCTGCATGAAGAAGCCCCCCCTCAAATCCCCTCTGAACCTTCCACCAATTACCTTGTGTATACCCTTTCCTTATTAGCCCTCCCAATACCCCCTCGTAATAAACCCCTCCACAAAGGGAAATAGGCCCTTGCTATCCACTATATCCAGGCCCCTCAATATTTTGTACATCTCAATGAGGTCTCCTCTCAACCTCCTCTGTTCCAATGAGAACAAACCCAACCTATCCAATCTATCCTCATAACTAAGATTCTCCATTCCAGTGGAGAATCACATTCACTGTGCAATCACGTCCTTCCTATAATACAGCGACCAGAACTGCACGCAGTACTCTAGCTGTAACCTAACCAAAGTATTATACAATTTAAGCATAACCTCCCTGCTGTTATATTCTGTACCTTGGCCAATAAAGGCAAGCATTCCGTATGCCTTCTTAACTATCTTATCCACTTGGCCTGCTACTTTCAGGAATCTGTGGACAAGCACTCCAAGATCCCGTTGTTCATTTTTCATGCTCTCTCTTAGCATTTCTAATATCCTTTTTCATTTTGCCTCTTAACTTTCTATATTCCTCCAAAGATTCTATAGTATTTAGCCATTGGTATATGACATAAGCTTCCCTTTTTTTCTTTATCCTCCGTTGTAAGTCCCGAGACATCCAGGGGGCTCTAAAATTGTTATTCCCACTCTTTTGCTTCAAGGGCACGTTTGGCCTGAGCCTTCCAGATCTCCTCCTTGAATGCTTCCCACTGTTCCGACACTGATTTACCCACAAGTAGCTATTTCCAATCCACTGTGGCCAAAGCACTCCTCAACTTAACAAAATTAGCTTTTCCCCAATTTGGGACTTTCATTCCAGGCCGATTCTTGTCCTTATCCAAACTAACTTGAATCTGACTGAATTATGTCACTGGCACCCAAGTGCTCTCCCATTAATATCCCTTCAATCTGCCCAGTTTCATTCCCCAAAACAAAATCCAAACCCGCCCCCTCTCATGTTGGGCTTACTACATACTGATTAAAAAAGTTCTCTTGAATGCATTTTAAGAATTCCGCACCCTCTATACCCTTCACACTATATTTGTCCCAATCAATGTTTGAATAGTAAAAATCCCTTACTATTACTACCCTATGGTTTTTGAACTTCACAGCAATTTGCCAACATGTTTGCTCCTCTATCTCCCTCCCACTCTTTGGAGGTAAATAATACATGCCGAGCAGTGTGATTGCCCCTTTTTTATTTTTCAATTCGACCCATATGGCCTCATTTGATGATCCCTCTACATATTGTTGTATATCTGTAAAGCATGCACTCCCATGTTCCGCCACCAGGGAGCTCATCCCCTGAAGTCCCAAGGGATCCCAGCATCCCTTGGGAGCACTGTATATAAGCCGGCCCATAAGGCCTGTTCCTCACTCTGGAGTGTCTTATTAAAGACTGAGGTCACTGCTACTTTAACCTCCCTGTGTGCAACCTCATCTATGTTAGGAACACAATAACTGGCGACGAGAATACGAATCCAATGCAAAGATGCAGCAAACTGTGGGCATCCTGGAGAAGTTCTCGGAGGGTTAGGACTGGGAAGCCTATGTCGAACGGCTAGACCAGTACTTTGTAGCCAACGAGCTGGACGGAGAAGGAAGCGCTGCAAAAAGGAGAGCGGTCCTCCTCACGGTCTGCGGGGCACCGACCTACAGCCTCATGAAGAATCTTCTGGCTCTGGTGAAATCCACGGGTAAGTTGTATGAGGAGCTGTGTACACTGGTTCGGGAGCATCTTAACCCGAGGAAGAGCGTGCTGATGGCGAGGTATCGATTCTACACGTGCCAGCGATCTGAAGGTCAGGAAGTGGCGAGCTACGTCGCCGAGCTAAGACGACTTGCAGGACAATGTGAGTTTGATGGCTACCTGGAGCAAATGCTCAGAGACTTTTTGGTACTGGGCATTGGACATGAGACCATCCTATGAAAACGTTTGACTGTAGAGACACCGACCCTCAGTAAGGCCACTGCGATAGCACAGACGTTTATGTCCACCAGTGATAACACCAAACAAATCTCTCAGCACACAAGTGCTAGCAATGTTCATAAATCAAATGGAACTGTGTTTGCGAGCAGAAATGAACAGGGCAGAACACTGCCAGCAGGCCTCAGGTGACCCAGATGACTCAGAGTCCCCAACAAAGGATGAATGCAAGGCAATTCACACCTTGTTGGTGTTGTGGAGGCTTCCATTCAGCCTATTCATGCCACTTCAAAGGGTATGTTTGCAAGAGCTGTGGAACAATGGGGCACTTCCAACGAGCTTGCAAACGAGTTGCAAGCTCTGCAAAACCTGCTAACCACCACGTGGCAGAGGAAGATCGGTCCATGGTGGATCAAAGCAATTTTGAGCCTCAGAGAGTGGAGGCAGATGCTGAAGTACATGGGGTGCACGCATTTTCAACGAAATGTCCACCTATAATGCTAAACGTAAAATTAAATGGCTTAACCGTAGCCATGGAACTGAACACTGGTGCTAACCAATCCATCATGAGTAAAAAGATGTTTGAGAGACTGTGGTGCAACAAGGCATTCAGACCAGCCCTGAGCCCCATACACACGAAACTGAGAACGTACACCAAAGAGCTTATCACTGTCCTGGGCAGCGCCATGGTCAAGGTCACCTATGAGGGCATGGTGCACAAACTGCCACTCTGGATTGTCCCGGGCGATGGCCCCACACTGCTTGGAAGGAGTTGGCTGAGTAAAATCCGCTGGAACTGGGATGACATTCGAGCGCTATCACATGTCGATGAGGCCTCATGTACCCAGGTTCTTAACAAATTTCCTTCCCTTTTTGAGCCAGGCATTGGAAACTTTTCCGGGGCGAAGGTATGGATCCACTTGGTCCCAGAGGCACGACCCATTCACTACAAGGCGCGAGCGGTACCTCACATGATAAGGAAGAGAGTGGAAATCGAGCTGGACAGGCTGTAACGCGAGGGCATCACTCCCCAGTGGAATTCAGCAAGTGGGCCAGCCCGATTGTTCCAGTACTCAAAAGTGATGGCACGGTCAGGATTTGCGGTGATTATAAAGTAACTATTAATCGTTTCTCGCTACAGGACCAATACCCACTACCTAAGGCAGATGACCTATTTGCGACGTTGGCAGGAGGCAAGACATTCACCAAGCTCGACCTGACTTCGGCCTACATGACGCAGGAGCTGGAAGAGTCTTCGAATGGCCTCACCTGCATCAACACGCACAAGGGACTGTTCATCTACAACAGATGCCCGTTTGGAATTCGGTCGGCTGCAGCGATCTTGCAGAGAAACATGGAGAGCCTACTCAAGTCGGTACCACGCACGGTGGTCATTCAGGACGACATATTGGTCACGGGTCGGGACACCGCCGAGCACCTACAAAACCTGGAGGAGGTCGTCCAGCGACTGGATTGCGTAGGGCTGCGGCTGAAGAGGTCAAAATGCGTCTTCATGGCAACAGAAGTGGAGTTTTTGGGGAGAAAGATCACGGTGGACAGCATTCGGCCCACAGACGCCAAGACAGAGGCTATCAGGAACGCGCCCAGGCCACAGAATATTACGGAGCTGCGGTCGTTCCTGGGACTACTCAACTATTTTGTTAACTTCCTACCAGGGTTAAGCACTCTGAAAGACAGAGTCCCTACATGTGTTATTGCGCAAAGGTGAGAACTGGGTATGGGGAAAAAAACAAGTAATTGCTTTTGAGAAAGTCAGAAACATTTCATGCTGCAACAAACTGCTTGTATTGTATAACCCGTGTAAAAGACCTGTGCTAGCATGTGACGCGTCGTCGTACGGAGTCGGGTGTGTATTACAACAAGCTAATGTTGCGGGGAAGTTGCAACCTGTCGCCTATGTCTCCAGGAGCTTGTCTAAGGCCGAGAGGGCCTACAGCATGATTTGGAAAGAGGCATTAGCGTATGTGTTCGGGGTAAAAAAAATGCATCAGTACCTGTTTGGCCTCAAATTTGAGCTGGAAACCGATCACAAGCCCCTTACATCACTGTTCGCTGAAAACAAGGGGATAAATACTAATGCCTCAGCCCACATACAAAGGTAGGCACTCGCACTATCAGTGTATAACTATACCATCCGCCACAGGCCAGGCACTGAGAACTGTGCGGATGCTCTCAGTTGGCTACCATTGCCCACCACGGGGGTGGAAATGGCGCAGCCTGCAAACTTGTTGATGTTGGCGCAGCCCGCAGACTTGTTGGTCATGGAAGTGTTTGAAAATGATAAATCACCTGTCACAGCCCGCCAGATTAGGACTTGGATCAGCCTAGATCCTCTGCTGTCCCTAGTAAAAAACTGTGTACTGCATGGGAGCTGGGCCAGCATCCCCATTGAAATGCAAGAGCTAATCAAGCCGTTCCAGCTGCGAAAGGACACACTCCATTCAGGCAGACTGCCTGTTGTGTGGTAATCGCGTAGTGCTACCATAACAGGGCAGGGAGACGTTCATCTTGGATCTCCACAGCACACACCCGGGTATAGTAATGATGAAAGTGATAGCTAGATCCACGTGCGGTGGCCCGGTATCGACTCTGACTTAGAGTCCTGTGTACGGCAATGCAGCGTATGTGCTCAGTTGAGCAACGCGCCCAGAGAGGCACCACTAAGTTTGTGGTCCTGGCCCTCCAGACCATGGTCAAGGATGCATGTTGACTATGCGGATCCGTTTCTCGATAAAATGTTCCTGGTGGTGGTGAATGCTTTTCCAAAATGGATTGAATGTGAAATAATGTCGGGAAGCACCGCCACCACCACCATTGAAAGCCTGAAGACCATGTTTGCCACCCACGGCCTGCCTGACATACTAGTCAGTGACAACGGGCCATGTTTCACTAGTGCCGAATTTTTAAAATTCATGACCCGCAATGGGATCAAACATGTCACCTCGGCCCCGTTTAAACCAGCCTCCAATGGGCAGGCAGAACAAGCAGTACAAACCATCAAACAGAGCCTTAAACGAGTCAGAGAAGGTTCACTCCAAACCCGCCTGTCCCAAGTACTGCTCAGCTACCGCACGAGACCCCACTCGCTCACAGGGGTGCCCCCGGCTGAGCTACTCATGAAAAGGACACTTAAAACCAGATTCTCGCTGGTTCACCCCAACCTGCATGATCAGGTAAGAGCAGGCAGCAGCAACAAAATGTAAACGATGGTCGTTCCACTGTGTCACGGGAAATTGATCTGAATGACCCTGTGTTTGTGCTAAACTATGGACATGGTCCCAAGTGGATCGTGGGCACGGTGATAGCTAAAGAAGGGAATAGGGTGTTTGTAGTCAAACTAGACAATGGACAAATTTGCAGAAAGCACCTGGACCAAACGAGGCAGCGGTTCACAGACTGCCCTGAACAACCCACAGCAGACACCACCTTTTTCGAGCCCACAACACACACCCAAAGGATCAATGATACCACGCCAGACTAGGAAATCGAACCCATCACGCCCAACAGCCCAGCAAGGCCAGGCTCACCTAGCAGCCCTGCAGGGCCAACAACACGCCAGCCCAGCGAGGGCACAGCCAACACACCAGAACAGACATTTGTACCGAGGTGGTCCAGCAGGGGAAGAAAGGCTCCCGACCGCCTCACCTTGTAAATAGTTCTCACTTTGACTTTGGCGGCGGAGTGATGTTGTGTATCTGTAAAGCATGCACTCCCATGTTCCGTCACCAGGGAGCGCATCCCCTGAAGTCCCAAGGGATCCCAGCATCCCTTGGGAGCACTGTATATAAGCCGGCTCCTAAGGCCTGTTCCTCACTCTGGAGTGTCTTAATAAAGACTGAGGTCACTGTTACTTTAACCTCCCTGTGTGCAGCCTCATCTGTGTTAGGAACACAATACATATCATCCTTCCTCACCGCTGTAATAGTTTCTTTAATCAATACCGTGACCATTCCCCCCTTTTTTACCCCCCTCTCTGTCTTGTCTAAAAATCCTGTAACCAGGAATATTGATCTGCCAAACCTGCCCCTCTTTCAAACATGTTTCTATGATGGCTATAATGTCATACTCCCAAGTATCTACCTGTGCTCTTAGCTATTCGTCTTATTCGCTCTACTCCTTGCATTAAAGTATATACCATGTAGCACAGGAAGACCTCCTTGATTACGACTTACTAACCCTTGTTTCCTCTGTCTTCCAGATGTGCTTTCTAAATTCTTGCTACCCAATTTCTGCTTTACTTCCTTCCCTATTGAATTTGTTCTCAGGTTCCCATCCCCCTGCCAAGCTAGTTTAAACTCTCCTCAACAGCACTAGCAAAACTACCCGCGAGGATATTGATCCCGGCGCTGTTGAGGTGCAACCCGTCCTGTTTGTACAAGTCCCATTTCCCCCAGAAGCGGTCCCAGTGCCTCAAGAATTTAAAGCCCTCCCTCCTGCACCAACTCTCCAGCCACGTGTTCATCCTCTCTATCCTTCTATTCTTGTATTAGCACGTGGCACCGGTAGTAACCCGTAAATTACTACCTTTGAGGTCCTAACCTTTAATTTTCTTCCTAGCTCCCTGAATTCTGCCTGTAGGACCTATAGGGTTAAGGTCTCATCTGAAAGAAGACACCTCTGACAGTGCAGCACTTCCTCAGTACTGCACTGGAGTGTCAGCCTGGATTTTGTGCTCAAGTCTCTAGAGTGGGACTTGAACCCATGGCCTTCCGACTCAGAGACGAGAATGCTACCAACTGAGCCACAAGTGACCCTAAACTAATTATAATAAACTACAGTTAGAATGAAACACCTGTCATAATTAAACTCTTGTTATAACTAAACCTGGTGAATATATTGAAATCCTGTTATAATAAACATCATCATAATAAATTTCGGTTATCATAAACAGATGTTACAATTAACCCCCCGTTATAATAAAATCCTGATATAATAAACCATCATGATAAACTTTGTTGTATTTAATGGTACTTTACCATGCCACTTTTCTAATATAATGACACCGTTGTATTTGAAATTGCTCTTATAGTTAACCCTGTTTACCACAAAGTTCACATACAACGAAATTCCATTATAAGTGCAATTCTAACATTGAGAACTGCTCAGGCCATATTTTGTGCCCAGGAACACCCAGTTTGTTGGGTCTCTGCCCCTTTAATGCTGCCCAAGGTTTCCAGCCTCTCCTGAAATTCCCTTTTTAAAGTTACTATTGAATCTGCTTTTACTGCCCTTTCAGGAAGTGCATTCCAGCATAACCTGTGTCTTGTTATTTAAGAGGTTGCAGCAGGATCTTTTAAATTATTCGTTCCAGGATCTGGACGTTGCTGGCAAGGCCAGCATTTATTGCCCATCCCTAATTGCCCTTGAGAAGGTGGTGGTGAGCTGCCTTCTTGAACCGCTGCAGTCCGTGTGGTGAAAGTATTCCCACAGTGCTGTTAGGGAGGGAATTCCAAGATTTTGACTTAGCAATGTTGAAGGTACGGCGATATGCTGCCACGTCAGGATAGTGTGTGACTTGGAGGGGAACATGGAGGTGGCAGTGTCCACATGCGCCTGCTGCCCTGTCCTTTGCGGATATGGGAGGTGCTGTCAAAGAAGCCTTGGCGAGTTGATGCAGTGCATCATGTAGATGGTACACACTGCAGACATGGTGCGCCGGTGATGGAGGGAGTGAATGTTTAAGGTGGTGGATGGGGTGCCAATCAAGCGGGCAGTTTTGTCCTGGATAATGTTGATCTTCTTGTATTGTTGGAGCTGTGCTCATCCAGGCAAGTGGAGAGTATTCCATCACACTCCTGACTTGTTCCTTATTGATAGTGGACAGGCTTTGGGGAGTCAGGAGTTTAGGCACTCATTGCAGAATACCCAGCCTCTGACCTGCTCTTTATGTGGCTGGTCCAGTTGAGTTTCTGGTCAATGGTGACTCCCAGAATGTTGATGGTGGGGAAATTGATGATGGCAATGCTGTTAAGTGTCAAGGGGAAGTGGTTAGATTTTCTTTTATAGGAGATAGGTGTGGCTGGCATTTGTGTGGCATGAATGTTTCTTGCCACTTATCAGCCCAAGCCTGAATATTGTTCAGGTCTTGCTGCAGGTGGGCATGGACTGCTTCATTATCTGAGGAGTTGCGATTGGAACTGAACACTGCAATCATCAGCGAACATCCCCACTTCTGACATTACATAACATAAGGACATAAGAACATAAGAAATAGGAGCAGGAGAAGGCCATATGGCCCCTCGAGCCTGCTTCACCATTTAATACGATCATGGCTGATCCGATCATGGACTCAGGTCCACTTCCCTGCCCGCTCCTCATAACCCCTTATTCTCTTATCAGTTAAGAAACTGTCTATCTCTGTTTTAAATTTATTCAATGACCCAGCTTCCACAGCTCTCCGAGGCAGTGAATTCCACAGATTTACAACCCTCTGAGAGAAGAAATTCCTCCTCATCTCAGTTTTAAATGGACGGCCCCTTATTCTAAGATTATGCCCTCTAGTTCTAGTCTCCCCCATCAGTGGAAACATCCTCTCTGCATCCACCTTGTCAAGCCTCCTCATAATCTTATACGTTTCGATAAGATCACCTCTCATTCTTCTGAATTCCAATGAGTAGAGGCCCAACCTACTCAACCTTTCCTCATAAGTCAACCTCCTCATCTCCAGAATCAATCTAGTGAACCTTCTCTGAACTGCCTCCAAAGCAAGTATATCCTTTTTTAAATATGGAAACCAAAACTCTACGCAGTATTCCAGGTGTGGCCTCACCAATACCCTATATAACTGTAGCAAGACTTCCCTGCTTTTATACTCCATCCCCTTTGCAATAAAGGCCAAGATTCCATTGGCCTTCCTGATCACTTGCTGTACCTGCATACTAACCTTTTGTGTTTCATGCACAAGTACCCCCAGGTCCCGCTGTACTGCAGCACTTTGCAATTTTTCTCCATTTAAGTAATAACTTGCTCTTCGATTTTTTTCTGCCAATGTGCATGACCTCACACTTTCCAACATTATACTCCATCTGCCAAATTTTTGCCCACTCACTTAGCCTGTCTATGTTCTTTTGCAAGTTTTTTGTGTCCTCCTAACACATTGCTTTTCCTCCCATCTTTTTATTGTCAGCAAACTTAGCTACGTTACACTCGGTCCCTTCATCCAAGTTGTTAATATAGATTGTAAATAGTTGGGATCCCAGCACTGATCCCTGCGGCCCCCACTGGTTACTGATTGCCAATCCGAGAATGAACCATTTATTCCGACTCTCTGTTTTCTGTTTGTTAGCCAATCCTCTATCCATGCTAATATATGACCCCCAACCCCGTGAACTTTTATCTTGTGCAGGGAATGTCATTGCTGAAGCAGCTGAAGATGGTTATGCCTAAGATACTGTTCTGAGGAACTCCTGCAGCGATGTCCTAGGCCTCTAACAACCACAACTATCTTCCTTTGTGCTAGGTATGACTCCAGTCAGTGGAGAGTTTTTTCCCTTATTCCCATTGACTTCAATTTTACCAGGGCTCCTTGATTGAGAGTAGACTGAAGGGGCGTTAATTGGCTGGATTGGATTTGTCTTGCTATTTGTGGACAGGATATACTTGGGCAGTTATCCACTTTGTCAGGTAGATGCCAGTGTTGTAGCTGTACTGGAACAGCTTGGCTAGAGGCACGGCTAATTCTGGAGCACAAGTCTTCAGCACTACATCCGGGATGTTGCTGTATCAAGTGCATCAGCCATTTCTTGATATCATGTAGAGTGAATCGAATTGGCTGAAGACTGGCTTCACTGATGGTGGAAACTTCAGGAGGACTCCTATATGGATCATCCACTTGGCACTTCTACCTGAAGATGGTTTCGAAACCTTCAGCCTTGTCTTTTGCACGCACATGCTGGGCTCTGCCACTGCTGAGGATGGGGATGTTCATGGAGACTTCTCCTCCCGTTACTAGTTTAATTGTCCACCACCATTTACGACTGGATGTGGCCGGACTCCATTGGCGTAGTGGGTCAGTGACTGGCGTTTTCCCTTTGGGGTCTTGCTTTGTAATCCTGCCCACGAGTGGATAGAAGTTTCTTCCATCTGCGACTGTGGCCAGTGTAGACACCTCGGCCTAGAAATTCTATCGTGCTGCATCAGTTTTATAGGAGCAAGAAGTGCGCCTGTGGGACCAACACGACGTTCATGTGCTGGAACTATGCCACTTTGGATCGAGTGTCTCAGCAGACAAATCTGTTTAGGGGTGCAATCGGATTTCTAAGGCCCTCAACTCAGGAATCACAACCCCAAAATAATCCCCTAATTCAGCACCAATGATCAATCTCAGTCAGAGAGGCCACAGGAGGCACTCAGTGGTAGTAAATGATTTGGGCAAATTGGAGGCAGCTTTACTCGATGACCTGAGTGAAAATCCCCGAATTCCTTTGCCCCACCATTGGTGGCCGTGCCTTTAGCTGCCTAGGCACTAAGCTCTGGAATATCCTTCCTAAACCTCTCTACATCTCTCTAAGATACTCCTTAAAACCTACCTCTTTGACTAAGCTTTTGGTCACCTGTCCTAATGTCTCCTTATGTGACTTGGTGTCAAATTTGGTTTGCTAACACTCCTGTGAAGCACCATGGGACGTTTTACTATGTTATAAACGCATTATATATATACAAATGGTCGTTCAGTGTGCTGGTAGTGGGTGTGTGAAATTCCTGGCAATACCATACCTCACTTCTAAGAACACATAATCCACATTTTTCAACAAAATAATTACATTTATTGGAATGTGTAGATGTCAGTACCAGAAAATAACAGTGGCCTTGAAACCCCGGCCTTGCCGAGTCCGTACGGGATACGTATGAACCCGGCGAGGCCTCGCAGAAGCCGGTTTTCGGGGCGCAATGCGCATATGCCGAAAATCAGCTTTTCCGATCTGTCAAGGTGTCTCTTAACAGACCTTCCGCATCCCCAGGAGAAGGACATCCGCGTGGGCGAGATTGGGCTATTTACCCAACTCTTGCCCAGCGAATGTCCTTCAAACTCTTCCGCCTGGTGAAAGCAGGCACATAGCCTGCTTTTATCAGCGTAAGAGTTTTAAAACATATAAAAATTAAATTTAAATACACATTTTTATAGTAAAAACTCTGTCCACTAAGATAAGTTTATTTTAAACCCTATTAAAACACATTAAAAAAAATCCCCCAAAAATATATTTTTTTCTAAAACATTTAATTAACTTTAATTTCAATTAATTTTAAATATGCGAGGTGTTTTTTTTATTTATTATGTTGTGTTTGGGTGTTTTAGGGGGTTATTCTCATTGATAGTAATGGGAGCTCATAAAATCAGAGTTCCCATTACTAGCAATGAGAAAACTGTACCGTGATTGGTTGTCCAGGCTCACGTGACTCCAGCTTCTCCATCCGTATCTCTAAGACATGGATGCGCGGTGAAGCGCACGGAAAGAAGGCCTCCGACCGGAATCCAAGGCACCTCTGGGACCACCAGGTACTTTCTTAGAGAAATTTCAGGTCGGATGCGTTCGTCCGAAGGAAATCTCCGACTGGAATTTCAGGGCCAGTATGTACTGCTGTGTTAAGTTACACTGTTGTCGCTGAACAAGTATCGGCTATAACATTCAGAAGGAGGATATCGTGGTTGTGGCACGTCAAAGACAGACTGGATTGAGCTGGGTCTTCTGGAGAGAGAGAGAGAGAGAGAACATGACAGCAAAGAGCGAGCAGAGACAAAAGCTGAGCAGAAAGAGCCCATGGCGTGTCAGGAAAGGACAACTGTTTGTGGGATTGACGTGGGAGGGACAGAGCAGTTTGAGTTGCCAACCCTCCAGGATTGCCCTGGAGTCTCCAGTAATTAAAGGCCCTGGACACTGCTGTGAGCAAACACTGGAGACAAATCACTGTGGCATTAACAATAAATTGTGTGTTTTTTTTCATCTTCATTGAGCACTTTTGTTTATTAGTCATAAAAATATTGGCGATGGGGTAAAGAGACTGTTTGGCCGGGTGAGATGGTTGGAGCTCAGAGGTCATGTGATGAAACATACGGCCAATCAGAGCTGGCCAACCCGAAGAGTGATGCATATCTCACGCTGGGCTCTGCCACCACCATTTCCAGGAACCACTTCAGTAAAACAAACACAGAAAATGCTGGAGACTATCAGCAGGTCACACAGCATTTATGGCAAGAACAGACCGGTTCACGTTTTAGCTGCAGACCTTTTATCAGGAACCAAAAACGTTAACTCCCCTGTTCTTGCTCCATAGATACTTCTTTTGCTTTTACATCAAGTATCATTTACCAACTTCCCCTTTTGCTCACAAGCTATCAAGGCCCCTAACCACACATCCGCTTCTGCTTCTCTGCACAATAAGGATCAAGTGGTGCAAAGACACTTGCTGTTGAAATGTGCAGACATCTGCGCGAGAGATCTTGAAATTTGATCACGCCCCAAAAAACGGACAAGCAATTGGACAGGACCTGCACTGCTTGCAGCTGGTAGTGTTGTCCCAGGTAGCATGTCATGTTCGTGCTGCCTGCTCATTATCAACACTCTGGTGGGCAGCCAGCACTATCAGTTGGTGACTCACCGGGCACAAGTGCGCAGGAGCTGGGGAACATAAGAATATAAGAGCAGGCCTTTCGGCCCTTCGAGCCTGCTCCGCCATTCAATAAGATCATGGCTGATCTTCTACCTGAACTTCACCTTCATCGCACTATCCCCATATCCTGTGATTCCCTTAGAATCCAAAAATCTGTCGATCTCTGTCTTCAATATATTCGACTGAGCCTCCACAGCCCTCTAAGAAGAGGGATTGGATGCCATTGGTGCCAGCTCTACAGAGGATGAGATCGCAGACATGCTCTGCTGCAGAGGACTCAGATGCTGGCTTTGAGGGCCCAGCCTACTGTAAGGGGGGTGGGCGGGGGGGTGGTCTCTATGAGGGGGTCAGGTTCCCTTCTGACCAACTTAAGCGGTTTCGAATTGCTCCCACTCCCTTGGGTTCTGTACTCTGGAATAATTTGGGAGGTGTGACAAAAGTGCAGAGGACACTGGTTTGATGCAAAGAAATTTGGTTTTATTGCAGTCAGGGTAATACAGGCTTATTACTCTGGTAAGAAAATACACGGCCAAACTTACAATCACTCCAATAAAGGACAGTACAAGGAAAGGTACAAGGTCAAACTTAAAATCACAAATCATTCTAATGAAGAACCATGCACTACACATTCAAAGGGGGTCACAGTAAATTATACCTCCCACCTCCCAGTACCTAATTCTAGCTAGGTTAGACTTCAGGGCATGCAGGGTCTATGCTTACCAACCCTTTTGATAGTTAATGGTAGATCGTGGTTGTTTTTCCCTTGATACCACGTTGACTGTGGTTGGTCGCTGCTGCGATGGTGATGTTCTTCCTTCCTTCAGGACTTCGAGGCTGGAGAAGTTAGTTTACAACTGTCGCGTTGGTTTCTCTCCTTGTCTTGTTGACATACTCGCAGTATAGCACCTGGTGTAGTATGGCATCTGAGGTAGTCGCAGCCTTGTTGGTAAATGATACCTAGCAACCTCTGTTGAAAACAGTGACCAGTTATACGATTTCAGTGTTTCTAATCTTGCCGCCAAATCTGTTCAAAATCCTTTGTATAATTTTGGCGGGCTTGGTTCTTCTTTGTAATATTTTGTCGAGCTCGTTAAAAGTTGATATGTCTTGGGTGGGTTGATCTTCGAAAACTGTTTCCTGATGGAAATATTAGTTTGGTAATTGCAATGTCCTTTTGTGCTTAGTCTTTTGCATACAGGCTGGATTGGGCCTCTTTGTGATGTATATGCTGAAATGGTTGTCTAGACCCATGTTGATGGGTAGCTACCTCTGGGTGATTTTGTGATGTTAATGTCCATTGTGGAGAAGGATTTTCAAATACTCATTCTTCCAGACAGGTTAACTTAGTTCTCACACCCAGGTAGCTTTACTTAATTAGGCTGTCTTTTGCTAATTCCGTAGGTCCGCCCGCAGCCTTGAGTTTGTCTTTTAAAATCCAAAATTCTTTTAAAGTTCGTAGTTTCTTCCATAAGCACTTTAGAGTTTCAAACTTTTCGGTAGATAGTCCCAAATTAAATTTCCTTTCGAATGAGCCCAAACACAGGGGAGGTTTCTTGTGAATTTTGCATTCCTTCATTTCCCCTTGTTGACACTCCACACTCTTGAGTGTCAATCAAGGTTAGCAAAATTCCTGCTCCTGAGAGTCAACCTACCCTGCATTTATACTAGCTAAACATTACCCTGCATCCCCCGTTGAAAAGCAAATGCAATTTACAGGTGAATACAGTCGTTAAAATAATGGTATGTAGTCAAACACAACTTTAAGTAAAGTAAAACACATCCTTAAGTAACATAAAGGTCCATAGTCAAACACATTTTAAGTTCAGTACATAGTCAAAACATTTTAAGTAACACTCTGACAACACTCGATATTCTGCGGTTTACAGCAAGTAAAATCAAACACAAATTAAACATGGTAGTATGGTGTCACCCCTCCCTGCGCGATTCCCAAGTTCGGCCAAGGAGCATATAGCACCCTTTGGTGCCTGACCTGACGGCCTCTGCGTTTCACTCGGCAAGTGAGACACCATAAGTAAAGTATAATCGCGAGATGACAAATAACTAAAGTGTGGGAAGCGATTCGGATCCAGACTGGGACCTCTATATTTCTGAAAAGGTCCCACCAAGGCGGAATGGTGATCTCAAGAATCGTTTTCCCTATCTCTATGGTTTTCTGTTCTAGAGTATAGAAATGTTTTTGTGAGATAATTACAGCTTTTAGCAGAGCAGTAAGATATTCGGGTAGAGGAGGAATTGCATAGCCAAAATGTACAACATAATCCTGCAGGTTTGTAATGTTTTCCTTCACAGTGAGGTGGACAGTGGAGGGTTCAGGAATGGGGACAATCCGTTCCTGAGCCACTTGAACTGATGCCTCAGGTTAGAAGCAAAAACTGTTGTCACTTAACAGACACCAGAAGTGTCCATGTTGTAGTGGGGTGCACTGGTGGTGACACAATATGTCCCAGCCCCTATGTATGCTACCTGTGGAGGGGCATAGTCTTGTGTCATTACTTCCATGGTGCAGTTAATAGGCTGTGCACCAGCAGCTTTAAATCCACACTATGACTTTGAATGGGCACTCAAGTACTGGGGACACAATATTATGTGTGCACCCCAGCTCCGGCACCCGGAGAGGTCAGTACCCGTTACAGCGTGCTCCCACTTTATGACATAGGGTGAGACCGCTGCGAAACGAATGTCTGCACCTTCCTGAATAACTCCAATGTTCTCCACCCGGTATACCAGTGCGGGAGGGATTCAAATTCCTGGGATATTGGAACCGGGACATTGGACATTGGGGGAGGTGGGACCAGTACAAACCGGACGGTCTGCACCTGGGCAGGACCAGAACCAATATCCTAGGGGGAGTGTTTGCTAGTGCTGTTGGGGAGGAGTTAAACTAATGTGGCAGAGGGATGGAACTTATGCAGGGAGACAGAGGGAAATAAAAGGGAGTCAGAAGCAAAAGATAGACAGGAGAATAGTAAAAGTGGAGGGCAGAGAAACCTAAGGCAAGAAACAAAAAGGGCAACATTACAGCAAAATTCTAAAGGGGCAAAGTGTGTTAAAAAGACAACACTGAAGGCTCTGTGCCTCAATGCGAGGAGTATTCGGAATAAGGTTGATGAATTAACTGCGCAGATAGCAGTTAACGGGTATGATATAATTGGCATCATGGAGACATGGCTCCAGGGTGACCAAGGCTGGGAACTCAACATCCAAGGGTATTCAGCATTTAAGAAGGATAGACAGAAAGGAAAAGGAGGTGGGGTGGCATTACTGGTTAAAGAGGAAATTAATGCAATAGTAAGGAAGGACATTAGTCTGGATGATGTGGAATCGGTATGGGTGGAGCTGCGGAATTCCAAAGGGCAGAAAACGCTAGTGGGAGTTGTGTACAGACACCAAACAGTAGTAGTGAGGTTGGGGACAGCATCAAACAAGAAATAAGGGATGTGTGCAATAAAGGTACATCAGTTATCATGGGCGACTTTAATCTACATATTGATTGGGCTAACCAAACTGGTAACAATGCGGTGGAGGAGGATTTCCTGGAGTGTATTAGGGATGGTTTTCTCGACCAATATGTCGAGGAACCAACTAGAGAGCTGGCCATCCTAGACTGGGTGATGTGTAATGAGAGAGGACTAATTAGCAATCTTGTTGTGCGAGGCCTCTTGGGGAAGAGTGACCAGAATATGGTAGAATTCTTTATTAAGATGGAGAGTGACACAGTTAATTCGGAAACTAGGGTCCTGAAAAGGAAAGATAACTCTAATGGTATGAGGCGTGAATTGGCTAGAATAGACTGGCAAAGGATACTTAAAGGGTTGACGGTGGATAAGCAATGGCAAACGTTTAAAGATCACATGGATGAACTTCAGCAATTGTACATCCCTGTCTGGAGTAAAAATAAAACGGGGAAGGTGGCTCAACCGTGGCTAATAAGGGAAATCAAGGATAGTGTTAAAGCCAAGGAAGAGGCATATAATTTGGCTGGAAAAAGCAACAAACCTGAGGACTGGGAGAAATTTAGAATTCAACAGAGGAAGAGTAAGGGTTTTATTAGGAGGGGGAAAATAGAGTATGAGAGGAAGTTTGCAGGGAACATAAAAGCTGACTGCAAAAGCTTCTATAAATATGTGAAGAGAAAAAGATTAGTGAAGGCAAACGTAGGTCCCTTGCTGTCGGATTCAGGTGAATTTATAATGGGGAACAAAGAAATGGCAGACCAATTGAACAAATACTTTGGTTCTGTCTTCACGAAGGAAGACACAAATAACCTACCAAATGTACTAGGGGTCCAAAGGTCTAGTGAGAAGGAGGAACTGAAGGATATCCTTATCAGGCGGGAAATTGTGTTAGGGAAATAGATGGGATTGAAGGCCGATAAATCCCTGGGGCCTAATAGTCTGCATCCCAGAGTACTTAAGGAAGTGGCCCTAGAAATAGTGGATGCATTGTGCATTGGTGATCATTTTCCAACAGTGTATTGACTCTGGCTCAGTTCCTATGGACTGGAGGATAGCTAATGTAACACCACTTTTTAAAAAAGGAGGGAGAGAGAAACCGGGTAATTATAGACTGGTTAGCCTGGCATCAGTAGTGGGGAAAATGTTGGAATCAATCATTAAGGATGAAATAGCAGCGCATTTGGACAGCAGTGACAGGATTGGACCAAGTCAGCATGGATTTATGAAAGGGAAATCATGCTTGACGAATCTTCTGGAATTTTTTGAGGATGTAACTAGCAGAGTGGACAAGGGAGAACCAGCGGATGTGGTGTATTTGGACTTTCAAAAGGCTTTTGACAAGGTCCTGCACAAGAGATTGGTGTGCAAAATCAAAGCGCATGGTATTGGGGGTAATGTACTGAAGTGGATAGAGAACTGGTTGGCAGACAGGAAGCAGAGAATCGGGATTAACGGGTCCTTTTCAGAATGGCAGGCAGTGACTAGTGGAGTGCCGCAGGGCTCAGTGCTGGGACCTCAGCTCTTTACAATATACATTAACGATTTAAATGAAGGAATTGAGTGTAATATCTCCAAGTTTGCGGATGACACTAAACTAGGTGGCGGTGTGAGGAGGATGCTAAGAGGCTGCAGGATGACTTGGACAGGTTAGGTGAATGGGCAAATGCATGGCAGATGCAGTATAATGTGGATAAATGTGAGGTTATCCATTTTGGGGGCAAAAACATGAAGGCAGAATATTATCTGGATGGTGACAGATTAGGAAAAGGGGAGGTGCAACGAGACCTGGGTGTCATGCATCATCAGTCACTGAAAGTGGGCATGCAGGTACAGCAGGCGGTGAAGAAGGCAAATGGTATGTTGGCTTTCATAGCTAGGGGATTTGAGTATAGGAGTAGAGAGGTCTTACTGCAGTTGTACAGGGCCTTAGTGAGGCCTCACCCGGAATATTGTGTTCAGGTTTGGTCTCCTAATCTGAGGAAGGACGTTCTTGCTATTGAGGGAGTGCAGCGAAGGTTCACAAGACTGATTCCAGGGATGACTGGGTTGTCATATGGGGAGAGACTGGATCAACTGGGCCTTTATTCACTGAAGTTTAGAAGGATGATAGGGGATTTCATAGAAACGTATAAGATTCTGACAGGGCTGGACAGGTTAGATGCGGGAAGAATGTTCCCGATGTTGGGGAAATCCAGAACCAGGGGACATAGTCTTAGGATAAGTGGTAGGCCATTTAGGATTGAGATGAGGAGAAACTTCTTCACTCAGAGAATGGAATTCCCTGCCGCAGAGAGTTGTTGATGCTAGTTCATTGGATATATTCAAGAGGGAGTTAGATATGGCCCTTATGGCTAAGGGGATCGAGGGGTATGGAGAGAAAGCAGGAAAGGGGTACTGAGGGAATGATCAGCCATGATCTTATTGAATGGCGGTGCAGGCTCGAAGGGCCTACTCCTGCACCTATTTTCTATGTTTCTATGTAACCGGCATCCTTAATACTATCCCCATAATAGTGTGATTAGATTTCCCACAGTCTACTGGGACAGGGTAGGCTTCAAAGGCTATGCGGAGCTGACACGGGCTTAATGAATTGCTGTACGAGTGGAGGGCTGCGAGGTGCTTGTTCATGATCCAAGGTTGTTTTAAATCCTCCAGGTTGTTGCGGCCCTTGCCCAACAACCATGCCCCATACAGCACGCACACCTCGTTCTGTGCAGCCTGGTCAGAAGCGTTTCTATCCTTCTGTATAAGTGCATTCCATGTCTGTGCATGTTTTTCCAGCTCAGCCACTATTTCTTTTAAATGGACAGTCATAGCCTGGTCCTCATGTAGTTCTGATCCTGCTACTGTGTTCTCCTGTTTCAGGATTTTTCTCAATTGGGTCTTTAAACTGTTTATCTGTGTTTGCAGTTCTTTGTCATCGAGGCTGTTTATTATAGAGGAGGCTGTACTGTTGGCAGTGAAAACATCGTTTATGATTCCCCTTCTAGGTCTCCCTGAGCCCATGGTGTCCCCAGCGTTTAGGGTGTATAGGTCTGCTTTGTCTACATTTTCAAAGTCTAACTCAAAACATTTCCTGAACATGTCTTTAAGTAGGGCCTGGTGTAGCAGCTCTGATTCCTTCGGACACCATGTAGGTAGGTGTACCTCGGTAAGGTTTAATGTTACTGAAGCTACTGCATAATGATATAACACCTTTTCAGTCGGTACCAATACTAATCCGTTCCCAGGTCCCTTGGTGGTGGTAGGACATCTTTCTATTATTGTGCGTATTGGCGGGGTTGTGGGCAGGGGTTTCTTAGTTCGGTGGCGTTAATTGGGAGTGGGGAGTGTGGGACTGTGCACCCGTGTAGGCTAGAATCCCACCCCATCCCTTCCCCTTCATCTTGCCATTGCCTGGCGAAGGCGATCGATATGCCTGCGGGACAAATACTCTCTGATCCCCACATGCAAACATAAATTCCTTGTTCGGATTCCCACCATTTGTCCCAACACACTTTTACTCCTCCCTGTATCCCCGTGGTGGTGCGGTACGTATCATTACTGAGTCTTTCCCAGTCCGATTCCTGGTCCCGTGCGTCCTTGCTGAGTTTTCTGAGCCACCACCATCTTCCCAGGGGAATGTTCCCTTTGCAAGTCAAACATACACGTTTTCCCTCTATAACAATGACTCGGGCAGCGATGATCCGTATCCGGGGGCATGGAACTGAGGCCTCCCCGTAGGTAAAGCCTTCCTGGCTGGAATAGCGGGTAGAGTTAGATCCCAGCCACCCTGGCCATCTTCCCTTTTGTGGGTGCTCTTCTGTCCCTCTGCCGTTTCTGTAAGCTAGGGTCAGCTGCCTAAGCACTCCCTGTTCTGTGGCTTGGGGATCCCTGGGGTCGAACCAGGCCTCAGCCTTGGTTCTTATTCTGGGTAAACTGTTAGCTACTAGGCTTCGGAGCCAGTGTGCTAATTCGTCCGGGTTTAAGTGATCTCTGTCTATGTCCCCACTACAGGCGCTTTTGTTAACCGGCCACAGTCGGTCTGCGAAAGTGAGCTGCACCGTTTTCTCTACTTTAGAGAAGGGACTCCCGTCATTGCAGCCCATAGCTTCTAAAATGTCTTTCTGGACAGCAGCAAGTGTTTTCTGTCCTCTTTTGCTCTCAGTAGAGAGGGATTGGTACAGTTTACTGTCTAGGGATAGGAGAAGCATCTTTGCCATTTTTGCATCATCGCACCCATTAATATCCCCTGCCTGTTCCACTTCCACAAAGTGAACCGAGGGGTCTCCCTTTGGAGTTAGCTTTCCCAGGTGGCTTATCATAGGCCTAAGCTGGTGGGGAGTGTGGGGGACCACAAACTGACCTTCCAGGGGCCCTGGACCCCCGTTAAGGGTGGGCGGGCCAAACTTCTGTTGCCGGACCGGGCACATTGGCCCTGGTTCTGGCTCTCCCTGTTCTGGCTCACCTCCCTCTCTTCCCTGCGGCCAAGCCGAGCTGAAACTCGGTGCCACAGGTGGTGGTGGTTCACTATCCCTGTCCGCCTCGCAACTCGTTCGCCCCTCCTGCTGCTGAACCGGTGTAGTCACCGGTGCCACAGGTAGTGGCCAGGTAGTTTCTTCCTTCTCTTCCAGGTTTACCTGGGGCGTACCCGGGCTTATTAGGCATACCATGCCTTTTGCCTTAGATAGAGCAAGGTTTAAACTTTTAATTTGTTGCTGGCAGGGACCGTGGTCTCCCGATTCAAACCCATTAGTGCGAGCTACTTTATACACTGCTTGCACATCTTTTAATCTTTCCTGGAGCTCTTTTACTTGTCGGGTGAGACGAGTGCTTTCCTCCCTCAGTGACTTTTCATTACTTTTGGCCTCGGTAACCTGACATTGAAAATAGTCCTGACTATTTTTAAACCAGCACACATCCAATCATAAGTTGATCCTTGTGTCATTCACAAAGACAAACCTACCATCCCCGACAGTCCTGTCAGACCGACTGCTCCGCAATGCAGCAATGGTCCTACTAACTCACCCAAGCTTGGGTTAGAACTGAGAAGATCAACCAGGGAGCGGAAGGCCCCGGACCGTCTCAACTTGTAAATACAACCTGTACCAAGGACTTTGGGGGGAATGATGTTATGTATGTTGACTGGGTTTTACCTGCCACCGGAGGGTGTGACTGTCAGAGTCCTAATGGTCACTGGCAGACACGTGCAAGCCGTGTATATAATATTGGCAGCCATGTTGAATCCTCACTTTGAGAATAAATAAACTGGAGTGAGGTCATGCCTGAACTATCTCACCGTACTTAGCCTCGTGGAGTTATTCGATACTTAACAATTGGCGACGAGTTAAAAATACGAACTTTCACGCAACCATGTCTGTTGGAATTTTGGAGAGATTGGTGGAAGGGGAAGACTGGGAGGATTTCACTGATCGCCTCGACCAGTACTTCGTAGCCAATGGATTGGAAGGAACCGATAACGCAATTAAGCGGAGGGCGGTTCTCCTCACCGTTTGTGGGTCAAACATTTATGGCCTTATCAAGAATCTCCTCTCACCGACTCGACCAACAGATAAGACTTACCTGTAGTGGGGGGGAGTCATTCACCAAATTGGACGTGACCTCCGCTTACATGACACAGGAGCTGGTTGAATCTTCGAAAACACTGACGTGCATCAACAGCACAAAGGTCTGTTTATAGACCACAGATGCCCTTTCGGAATTCGCTCGGCGACAGTCATATTTCAGAGAAACATGGAAGAGTTTGCTGAAGTCCTTCCCGAGAACCGTCGTGTTCCAAGATGACATCCTGATCACTGGTCGCGACGCCACCGAAACCTGGAAGAGATTCTACGTCGTCTGGACAGAGTGGGACTCGGGCTAAAATGCTCCAAGTGCATTTTCACGGCACCAGAAGTCGAATTCCAGGGGAGAAAGATTGCAGCAGACGGCATCAGGCCTACGGACTCGAAGACAGAGGCCATCAAGAATGCACCCAGACCCCAGAGTGTGACGGAGCTGCGTTCGTTCCTGGGTCTTCTCAACTATTTTGGTTACTTTCTACCTAGTTTGAGCACATTGCTAGAGCCCTTGCACATGTTGCTGAGAAAGGGTAACTACTGGGTTTGGGGCAAATCTCAAGACAAAGCTTTTGAGAAGTCCAGAAACCTGCTATGTTCCAATAAATTACTTGTACACTATGACCCATGTAAACGGTTAGTGCTGGCCTGCGACACCTCATCATATGGGGTCGGTTGTGTGCTCCAGCAAGTCAATGTATCAGGCAAACTCCAATCAGTTGCATACGCATCCAGAAGTCTGTCTAAGGCTGAAAGAGCCTATAATATGGTAGCGAAAGCGGCTTTAGCATGCGTATATGGGGTTAGGAAAATGCACCAATACCTGGTTGGGCTTCGGTTTGGGCTTGAAACAGACCACAAGCCGCTCATTTCATTGTTTTCTGAGAGCAAAGGTATAAACACCAATCCTCATCCCGCATCCAAAGATGGGCACTGACATTATCCGCTTATGATTATGTCATCCGCCACAGACCAGGCACTGAAAACTGTGCTGACGCACTTAGCCGGCTACCATTGCCCACAATCGGGGTGGAAATGCTGCAGCCCACAGACTTGCTGCTGGTCATGGACGCCTTCGAGAGCAAGGGGTCACCCATCGCTGCTCGCCAAATTAGGACCTGGACCAGCCAGGATCCTGTACTGCCAAGCGTAAAAAGATGTATCCTAAATGGAAACTGGTCTGCCATTCCCAGGAAATTGCAGGATGAAATTAAGCCTTATAGCTGCTGCAAAGATGAATGATCTATTCAGTCTGATTGTCTGTTATGGGGTAATCGTATTATTATGCCAAAAAAAGGAAGGGAAACTTTTGTGCGAGATTTACACAGTACCCACCCAGGCATTGTCATGATGAAGGCCATTGCCAGGTCTCACGTTTGGTGGCCCGGGCGTTGACTCGGACTTGGAGTCATGCGTGCATCAGTGCAACACTTGCATGCAACTGAGTAACGCACCTGTGGAGGCTCCGCTGAGCCTGTGGTCATGGCCATCCAAACCGTGGTCAAGGATCCACATAGACTTTGCTGGCTCCTTTCTCGGCAAAATGTTTTTAGTGGTAGTGGACGCTTACTCTAAATGGATTGAATGCGTAATCATGTCATCCAGCATGTCCACAGCCACTATTGAAAGCCTCTGGGCCATGTTCGCCACCCATGGCCTGCCTGACGTCCTTGTCAGCGACAACGGACCGTGTTTCACCAGTTCAGAGTTTCACGAGTTTATGACCCGTAATGGCATCAAGCATCTCAGGTCTGCCCCTTTCAAACCCGCGTCTAATGGTCAAGGAGAGCGGGATGCCCAAACCATTAAGCAGAGCCTAAAACGCGTAACTCCCGGCTCCCTACAGACCCGCTTGTCCCGCATTCTGCTCAGTTACCGGACGAGACCCCGCTCACTCACCGGGGTCCCTCCTACCAAGCTGTTAATGAAGAGAGGCCTCAAAACCAGGCTCTCCCTTGTACACCCGGATCTCAATGATCATGTTGAAACCAGAAGGCAACGACAGCAATGGTACCACGATCGCGCGGCTGTATCACGTGACATTGCTGTTCATGACCCTGTGTTTGTCCTGAATTATGGTCATGGTCCAAAGTGGGTTGCTGGCACGGTTATGGCCAAGGAGGGGAACAGGGTGTTTGTAGTCAAACTGTTAAATGGCCAAATGTGCAAGAGGCACATCGACCAAACCAAACTGTGATTCATAGACAACCCAGAACATCGTCATCGACCAACCAACACACATCCAATCATCAGTTGACTCTTGTGTCATTCACAAAGACGAACCTACCATTAGACCGACTGCTCCGCAATGAAGCAAAGGTCCTACTAACTCACCCAAGCTTGGGTTCAAACTGAGAAGATCAACCAAGGAGCGGAAGGCCCCGGACCGTCTCAACTTGTAAATACAACCTGTACCAAGGACTTTGAGGGGGAATGATGTTATGTATGTTAACTGGGTTTTACCTGCCACCAGAGGGCGAGACTGTCGGAGTCCTAATGGTCACTGGCAGACACGTGCAAGCCGTGTATATAATGTTGGCAGCCATGTTGAATCCCCACTTTGAGAATAAATAAACTGGAGTAAGGTCATGCCTGAACTAACTCACCATACTTAGCCTCGTGGAGTTATTCGATACTTAACACAGATATTCTCCCCGCGCGGTGTGTCGCTGTGCTGCAATGTTCTGGAGGTTATCAGACGCTCTGCCCAATTCTTAGCCTTCTCGCTGAGTAGCGGGTTCAGGGTTAACGGTCTCGCTCAGTGCTTCGTCCGATATTCATTCGGAGATTTCAGCAACTGCGCGGCAAAAGCTCCAGAACCTTCACCTGAAAGAAAGAGATCCCAGTGATGTACCGTGACTGGGAAATGCAGGACCCATACAGTGAGGGAGCTGAGCCAGGAAAAGTGGCCATATCTGGAGTTCTATCTGTACAGTGCAGTCCTTCAGCCACCTAAAAAAGCTCTGGAATTCCCTCCCTAACCCTCTCTGCCTCTTTACCTCTCTCTTCTCCTTAAAACCTACCTCTTTGAGCAAGCGTTTGGTCACCTGTCCTGATATCTCTTTACGTGGCTCGGTATCAAATTTTGTTTGAGAACACACCTGTGAAGCGATTTGGGATGCTTTACTCCTTTAAAGACGCTATATTAATACAAGTTGTTGCCCCTCACTTTCCATCAGCTTAGCATCGCACTTACCAAGTTCTGTGAATGTTTCACGCCCCAAAGATCCAGTCTGAGTGAGATATTGTACGCTGACACTCAGTGATAGGGCCATGAAGCAGCTGCATGCGTCACATGTTCACTGTTATCTACCAGCCAGCTACAGGCTGCTGATCGACTGTCCTGCGACAAAGCCTTCCTTCTGCTGCTGGTATTTGAAGTGCGTGCTGCCATGGCAGGTTTTCACATTGCACAACCCTTAACAAAATGTCCTCAGATCTTCCCTGATGTGCTGGCTTCCCTTCCTCAAATCGTCGTTTTGAGTTATTTCCAGATTGTTTTCAGGAATCCGTCTTTCAGATGAGATGTTAAACTGAGTCTGCTCTCCCAGGTGGACATAAAAGATCTGACAGTACAGCAACAGTTAGAAGTTTGAGGGTATTGGCAGAAAAGCAAATCTGGGTATAATTGATATATGCATGGAAGTAAACCCCATGCTTACAGTTAATGTCGCTGGCAATCAGCGTTTGAGGAATAGGAAGGGGTCAAGGAAGGAACCTTGGAGGGACACAGTGTTTCAGGTTGTTCTGTGTTGTATGATTATTGAGTTACCATATGTCTGTAATATATATTTTAGAGATATATACACCAATAGATCGCCTGTGCCATTGGTCATGGTGAGTCGAAGGATACGCTATTTTATAACAAATCAGTGATCGGATGGATTGCAGGAGCTGTGCTGGCTTATACTGAGACAGGTAGAACAAGAACCTTGAGTGGGTGGACCAAAGGGAAGAGGTGATGGAGGAGGATGGAGTGCACAAATAGGGATAAGGCACCAGGGTGGTAGTCACACAGGATATTGTTTCTCATTGGGGCAGTTTCAGTACAATGGACTGGGCAAATGTCAGGTTAAGGGAATTTGAACAGGGAGCACTTGGATGGCAGGAGGCTGAGATAGCAGAGCAATGGTCTGTAGTGCCTGGAAATAACATGGGGCCATAGGATGTAGACTCCAGTACTCTGCCACTTCTGTTTTGTGAATAGTTTAAAAGTGATGCCTAGTGGAAGGGCAGTTAAAATAAGATTTTTATTTTCAATGAGCGCTTTATCAAATAATTACCTGATAATATAAACCATTTTGTTACCAGGTTTTATCAAAAAATTACTTTGGAACTCTTCCAATAAATATTTTTTCTGAGGTCCTTTATAGAATTGTTTTTGATTGATAGCAAGGCAAGCCATTCACAGAGGGTGCAGGTGTCAACCTTGGCTCAGTGGTAGCACCCTTGCCTCCGAGCCAGAAGGTTGTGGGTTCAAGTTGCAGTCAAGAGAGCTGAGTATATAATCCAGACTGACACTTCAGAGCAGTATTGAGGGAGTGCTGCACCGTTGGAGGTACTGTCCTTCAGATGAGACATTAAATTGAGGCCTCGTCTGTCCTTTCGAGTGGATGTAAATGATCCCATGTCACTATTTGAAGAAGAGCAGGGGAGTTCTCCCCGGTGTCCTGGCCAATATTTATCCCTTAACCAACATCACTGATCACTAAAACAGATTATCTGGTCATTTATCTCATTGCTGTTTGTTGGATCTTGCTGTGGACAAATTGACTGTCACATTTCCTACACATCCAACTCTTTGAAAGTATTTCATTGGCTTTGGGACGTTCTGAGGTCATGAAAGGTGCTAAATAAATGTAAGTTCTTTCTTTAAAAGCTTTCTCCCCTCCCATCCATTCTCCATGCGTGGGGAAAAAAAGGCAGAGCACAATTTGACCTGATTATGGTAAATGACCAGATAGCATAAATTGAGTCAGGATACCCTTGAGCAAAGAATGTTCAAGTTCAGCTTGAACCGGGGTTCAGAAATACCGAGAACCAGGCGTCAGGTATATAACTTTCAAAAACGAACTCCCAAAAAGTGAAGGAACAGTTTTAGCAAGTTGATTTGGGGTTGTGGGGTGGGGGTTGGGGAGAGTTGTTCAATGACACTTCAGTAGAAGATAAGTGGAAGATAAGTGGACCTTATGATTCAGGATAATTACCTGCCATGGATTAACAATCATTTCCTTAAATTATAAATTAATCAGAAGGGAAATAGAAGAACCTCTACAAATCCTACAGGGAGAAAAATGAAGACCTTCTCTGTACAGAAACACTACAAGAGCAAAGGTGTCCTGGAAAAAATAAATAGCTGTACACACAAAACGTTATAGCAAGAAGTTCTTGCAGTTATTCAACAGGAAGACAGCAGTAAATATGAGAATTACAAGACAGTGCAACCCCGGCTGAAACAGAAGATAAACATGAGAAAGTCAGTGTTCTGAATGATTGATTCCTTCGGTCTTTCACACACACTATCGTGTGCTCCCTAAGTATCGATAATCTAAGTGGAATTAATGATTTCAATATAAATGACTAGAAAAGTTAAAATGGCTCAAAACAAATAAGTCCCAGGGAAAGATGGTACTTATCTGAGTGCTAAGAGAGGGGTGAAGTTTTATGAGGCATTGACACCCAATATAAAGGATTGTTGAATACTGGGGAGACACCATTAGATTGGAAACAGGCTAACATGGTGCATATTTTTAAGAAGGGCAACAAAGCAGATGTAGGCAATGATATTCATGGATGCTGAGGCTGCAGGTTAGGTGAGTGGGAAAATGCATGGTAGATGCAGTATAATGTGGATAAATGTGAGGTTATCCACTTTGGTGGCAAGAACAGGAAGACAGAATATTATCTGAATGGTGACAGATTAGGAAAAGGGGAGGTGCAACGAGACCTGGGTGTCATGGTACATCAGTCATTGAAGGTTGGCATTCAGGTACAGCAGGCGGTGAAGAAGGCAAATGGCATGTTGGCCTTCATAGCTAGAGGATTTGAATATAGGAGCAGGGAGGTCTTACTGCAGTTGTACAGAGCCTTGGTGAGGCCACACCTTGAATATTGTGTTCAGTTTTGGTCTCCTAATCTGAGGAAGGACATTCTTGCTATTGAGGGAGTACAGCGAAGGTTCACCAGATTGATTCCTGGGATGGCAGGACTGACATATGAGGAGAGACTGGATCAACTGGGCTTGTATCCACTGGCGTTTAGAAGAATGAGAGGGGATCTCATAGAAACATATAAAATTCTGGCAGGATTGGACAGGTTAGATGCAGGAAGAATGTTCCCGTTGCTGGGGAGTTCCAGAAACAGGGGTCACAATCTAAGAATAAGGGGTAAGCCATTTAGGACCGAGATGAGGAGAAACTTCTTCACTCAGAGAGTGGTTAACCTGTGGAATTCTCAGCCGCAGAAAGTTGTTGAGGCCAGTTCGTTAGATATATTCAAAAGGGAGTTACGGCCAAAGGGATGAAGGGGTATGGAGAGAAAGCAGGAAAGGGGTACTGAAGTTGAATGATCAGCCATGATCATATTGAATGGTGGTGCAGGCTCGAAGGGCTGAATGGCCTGCTCCTGCACCAAATTTTTATGTTTTTTATGTTTATGTTATCCTACGGCCAGTATTTTGAATGAAGAGCAGAGGAGGTCAACTCCGTTGTCCTGGCCAAAATTCATCCTCCAATCAACATCGCTTAAAGCAAAACTGATAATCTGGTCATTTATTTAATTGCTGTTTGCTATGCACAAATTGGCTGCCACCTTTCCCTGTGTTACAACAGCGACTACACTTCAAAAGTACTTCATTGACTGTAAAGCACTTCCTTCAAAATAGTGCTATGGGATCTTTTATGTCCAACTGAGAGAGCAGACTATGTTAATCATCATAGTCAGTCCCTCGAAATCGAGGAAGACTTGCTTCCACTCTAAAAGTGAGTTCTCAGGTGACCGTACAGTCCAATAAGGGAATTACAGTCTCTGTCACAGTGGTGACAAACAGTGATTGAAGGAAAGGGTGGGTGGGGAATCTGGTTTGCTGCACGCTCCTTCCGCTGCCTACGCTTGATTTCTGCATGCTCTCGGCGATGAGACTCGAGGTGCTCAACGCCCTCCCGGATGCTCTTCCTCCACTTAGGGCAGTCTTGGGCCAGGGATTCCCAGGTGCCAGTGGGGGTGTTGCACTTTATCAAGGAGGCTTTGAGGGTGCCCTTGAAACGTTTCCGCTGTCCACCTGGGGCTCGCTTGCTGTGTAGGAATCCAAGTAGAGTGCTTGCTTTGGGAGTCTCGTGTTGGGCATGTGGATGATGTGGCCCGCCCAACGGAGCTGGTCGAGTGTGGTCAGTGCTTCGATGCTGGGGATGTTGGCCTGATCGAGAACACTGACGGTGCGTCTATTGGTCGCCTGAGGAAGAGAGTGTTTGAAGACCAGGGCCTCAAATCTGGCACCAAGCTTATGGTCTACAGGACTGTAGTGGTACCCGCCCTCCTATATGGGTCAGAGACGTGGACCATATACAGTAGACACCTCAAAGCGCTGGAAAAATACCACCAACGTTGTCTCCGCAAGATCCTGCAAATCCCCTGGGAGGATAGATGCACTATGTTAAAGGCACTGTATAAATGCCAATTGTTGTTGCTTCAGGCCCATTGTGACCTATAGGCCAATTTAGGAAAATGTGAGTTAGAATCTCCCCACAATGGAGCAAGACGAAAGATGGCGTATAAGATTACTAACTAGGATAAGGTCAACGTGGTGAACAAAAATAAATGAACCACTTACGATTGGTGAAGAACACGAATCTGTAATAACAATAACTTGAATTTATATAGCACCTTTAACGTGTTAAAACATCCCAAGACAGTTCACAGGAGCATTATCAGACAAAATTTGGCACCGAGCCACATAAGGAGATATTAGGACAGGTGACCAAAAACTTGGTCAAAGTATTAGGTTTTAAGGAGTGTGTTAAAGGATGAGGAAGAGTCTGGGGTTTGTAAAGCGGTTTAGGGAGGGAATTCTAGAGCTTAGGGCATAGGCAGCTGAAGGCACGGCCACCAATGGTGAGGCGATGAAGATCGGAGCTGTACAAAAAGCCAGAATTGGAAGAGCACAGAGATCTCCGTGGGTTGTAGGGCTGGAGGAGTTTACAGAGATAGGGATGGGTGAGGCCATGGAGGGATTTGAACGTAAGGATGAGAATTTTAAATTGGAGCCGTTGCTGGACTGGGAGTCAATTGAAGTCAGCGAGCACAGGGGTGATTGGTGAACGGGACTGGGTGCGAGTTAGGATATGGGCAGCAGAGGTTTGGATGAGCTGAAGTTTACAGAGGGTGGAAGAGGGGAGGCCAGCCAGGAGACATTAGAATAGTCAAACAGCCAAAGTGTGGTACAGGGTATAGCCTCAGGATGTGATGAGATACCCATAGAAATGTACAGACCTAATGGGGACTTTAACACATAATACCAACCGCAAAACATCAAGGCCTGACTGGATACCATCCTGCGAGCTTTAAGGACTTGAAGGAGGAAATTAAGTAGGCTCTAGAAATTATGGGCTGAATTTTTACTTTGAAGAGTGTGTGGGTTTGTGTGTGGGTGGGCAGTTCAAAGCACTTAAATTACAGCACGTCGAGAAGCCGGCTTCAACCCATCGGCTTCTGCCTTTAACTCGGATGCATTAGTCAGCATGCCAGAGACTCCTTTGGGAGAGGGGGTGACCTAATTAAAGCATTTCAGAGCTCGCTAAAAGGCTATTAACAACCTTTTTTTTTACCTGATGTTGCAGCTTTGACTGGTTGGCTATGGGATTCCCTGGCTTCCTGAATCTCGCCTGTGAAAACAAGGTGAGAGCGCAGCGGCCATTGTTGAGTTGAACAAATAACATTTTTAAAAAGTCACATAAGGACTGATGCCTCACACCTGCTCCCTTCCCAAAGGGAAAGGCTCTTGCTAATACCATTTGTGCTGAGAGTTTGCTTTCAGGAGTTTGCAGGTGATTTCTGCAACTTTGGAAGTCACTCTCACAAGATTGGAGAAGTGTGTCTCTGATCGCCAATTCAACTGGCATATATCAAATCATTCGCTTATGTTGTTTCACCTTAAACTTCAGATGACCTCAGCACCAACATGAGCAAGAGCAGCAGCCTTTTCCTCACTTGCTCCACAGGAGAGACGATGAGCACAGGGGTGCACCTTGCAGGAGACGATATCCCCCGACACAGGGTAGAGAGGCAGAGATCAGCTTCCTGGGCATGACCAGTGCTTCAGGAGGCTCGGACTATCACGTCAGGTTATGGTGGCCATTTGTGACCAGCTGGAAGAAGACCTGCTGCCAAGTGGACCTGGTGGACACACATTACCAGCGGCTGTCAGTGATCACCGCCCTAAAGTTTTTCACCAGGGATCTGCAGGAGGCACTTGCAAGATCTCACAGTCGGCCACCCACAAATGCATCACCCAGGTGACTGATGTTTAACAAGGCAGGCACTTTGCCACTGATGAAGCCAGTCAGTCGGGCGCTTGGCTTTGCAGCTCTGGCTGGCTTCCCACAAGTGCAGGGTGTCATCGACTGAACACTTGTGACCATCAAGGCACACCTAGATCAGCCAGGATTGTTTGTGAACCTTCGACTCCCTCAAAGTACAGCTCATCTGCAACCACAAAAAGATCATTATGCATGTGCGTGCCAGATTCCCGGGGAAATGTCATGATTCATTCATCCTGCACCAGTCCACCCTCCCTGAGCTCTTAGCACCTCCGACCAGGCTTACTGGCTGGCTGCTTCGAGACAAGGGGTATCCACTGAAGATGTGACTAAGGATAGCCTTGAGGAGGCCAAGCAATAAGGCTAAAGAGCGCTACAATCAAAGCCAGACAATGATGAGATGGGTAATAGAGCAAGCAATTGGAATGCTGAAGATGTGCTTCAGATGCCTGAACAGATCTGGAGGAGCCCTTCAATATGTACCATCCAGGGTCTCCAGAATGATCATGGCAGGCTGCGCTCTGCACAACATAGCACAGCAGCAAGATTGGAGCTGCAGGAGGAGCAAGGCCCGGAGTACAGGGCCTCTTCGGAGTAGGAGCAGGAGGAATCTGAAGGGGACATGGCACCAGCAGCGGTGCACATTGCTTTGTGCAGACTCTCTGCTTCCATGTCCTCTCTCACCATCATCCCTCTCATAGCCCACCCACACTTCTCTGATAGCAAGGAGCTGGAGTGTATGTTGCTGCACAGCAGTAGGGCGATGGCAGCCAAGTCTAGGTTTCTATCCATCCTGGATATAGCTGCAATTAGAGGCCCAGAATTTGCGGTCATTGGCTTCCTGCGGGCAGATGTTTCTATGAAAGTACCTGGTAGTCCCGGAGGTTCGGAGACTTGTGGTCCTGGGCCTCTATACAAAGGCTTTCATAGGGGTACACGTATCCCAGGAGCATCTGGGTTTCGAATGCATCACTAGGATCACGTGGGCTGGCCCAACCTATCAGAGTAGGGGGATCCTCATTCATACTTATGTAAGTTCTGTATGCACAGAACCAGCATAAGTGAAAATGGGAATGCCGCCAGAAACACTGAAAATAACTTTTTTTTAAATCACATATTTCAAATGAATAATAATGGATTTAATTAATTATTTTAAACAAAAATGTTTTTTTTGAAAAATAAAGTTACCTATTTTAAAGGGTCTAAAAATAAACTTACCTAATTTAACAGGATTTTAAATGTTTAAATTATTGAAAAATATATATTTTTCTGTACTTTAAAAGTCTTACACTGATGAAAACAAACCTTATGCCTGCTTTTATCAGTCGTAAGAATTTGAAGGACATTCGCTGGACATGAGTTTGGCAAATAGCCCAACTCTCTGCCTGCGGAGGCCTTTTAGTTTCGGATGCAGTGGATGTGTCAAGAGGATTCATGATAAATTGCAAGTTCCGGGTTTCGGCGCATGTGCTTTGCATACCTAAACCTGTAACAGGGATCCCATGGGTACATACGCACCTTGTACGCGCCCGTGGGGAGCGCGAATTCAGGTCCAGAGTCTGCAAGCTGTTGTTCACAGCAACCATGCACTCGTTGACTGGCGCAATGATGCTCCATGCAGCTGGCCATCCTTTCCATGGACGAACACATCATAGCCATCGCCTGCGACATCATGCTGCTCATGTTGGAGATGGACACCTCCATTCTCCCGACAATAAAGCACATGATGGCTGGGAGTGCTGCCAGAGACTCCCGCATTTTCTGTTGTTCCTCAAGAATCATACGCTTTGATGACGGCCCCCGAGGCTCAGCCTCTTTGTCTAGCTGAGCACTGCTTGGAGCCTCCAGCCCCTCCGACAAGGACTCTCCACTGCTGTCCCTGCTCTTGCTCACGTGATCTGTGAGACACCAGGTTTCAACACTACTTGCTCACTTACTGGACCCACAGACATGTGCATACCTGTGCTGATATTGGGTGTGCACGGGTCGTGTGACAGTGCACCTTCAAAGTCTGCAACCTCCTCTGAGGAGTGGTCCTCCTCCACTGGCTGGACAGTGGGGTGGGGGTGGGGGGGCACTTGATGGGCCCATGGGAGTGTAAAGACATGAATTAGAGCTGTTCTGTGTTTTAAGTTACTGGCATTTCACTGGTTGCTGACATCAAGTCAACATGAGTGACTATTGTATGCCATGTGGTTGTATGATATTTAATTCTGTCACCGGGAAACTGGGAGGATCTCCCTCTCTACATCTCTCACTGCCAGTGGCTCCGCAATTCGGCTCAGCTCCAGGGCCTCCTCCTCTGCTGAATAGTCATGATTGGAGGGCAACCACCGGTTCGCTGATTCTCTCGGGTGTTCTGTGCTCTCTTCTCCTGCAAGGAGGGAAATAAGAGACCTTTGAGTGATAGTCATGGAATGGGTGGAAAGGAGAGATGTTGAGAGTGATATGAGGGAGAGGCGTTACATTGCATGAAGGTGAGGGTTAGTGTCAGTGGTGGATGGTCAGATGGGGATGTGAGTAAGTGCATAGACAGTGAGGGTTGGGTGCACCTGCAAGGTAGGTTGGTATGATGTGAAAGAATAATCTTGGGAAGACAGAGTGAGGGGGTTGGGGATGACACACACATCAGAACGTAGGGCAATTGTACTCACCTTTTTGTACATATAAAGTGTTTCCAGCACTGGATCCAAGTCCTGCCAACAACACTTCTTGCGGCTCACTTCGTCAGCAATCTCCAGCCATGCATTTTTCTTCTGAGCTGCTGGCCTCTTCCTGCAATCGGCAGGGAAGAGGATATCCCTGTGGGCCCTGACTCCTTGAAGTAATATCTCTATGGCTGCTTTCTGCCTTTGAGCTGGCATAATTAAGGATTGAGTTTTATCAAAGTGTTAGTGCACAACCAACTCACTTCTCTCACATCCTGGCTTCCACCTCCAATAGCCTTTAAGTGACGTCTGTGGATTGCTCCTTTAAATAGATCAGATGAAATAGTCATCCGTGACGTCATCGGACCCGCTCCAGTTAATTGGAATTCTGATTCAATTGCAGTGGCTTTATTAAAAAGCCATTGTAATACGGGCCTCTCCAACTTCTGGTTCCAGACATGATCCACAATAATTTATAATCAAGGAGTATTGGGAGGGGGGGAACTTAAAACAATCACTATCACTAGAGAAAAAGTACTTGGAAAACAAATGATACTAAAGGTGAACAAGTCCCTGGACCTGATGGCCTGCATCCTAGGGTCTTAAAAGAAGTGGCTGCTGAGATAGTGGATGCATTGGTTGTAATCTACCAAAATTCCCTGGATTCTGGAGAGGTCCCAGCAAACTGGAAAACCGCAAATGCAGCGCCCCTATTTAAGAAAGGAGGGAGACAGAAAGCAGGAAACTATAGACCAGTTAGTCTAACATCTTTCATTTGAAAAATGCTGGAGTCCATTATTCTTCTTCTTAGGCAGTCCCTTGGAGTCGAGGATAACTTGCTTGCACATTAAAAATGAGTTCTCAGGTGACTGAAGAGTCCAATGCAGGACCTCCAGTCTCTATCACATGTGGGGCAGACGGTGGTTGAAGGAACGGGTGGGTGGGGTGCCTGTGTTGCCGCGCGCTCCTTCCGCTGTCTACGCTTGGCTTCAGCTTGCTCCTGGCGAAGAGACTCGAGGTGTTTGCCGCCTTCCTAATACTTTTCCTCCACTTTGGGCGGTCTTGGGCCAGGGATTCCTAGGTGTTGGTGGGAATGTTGCAATTTTTCAAGGAGGCTTTGAGGGTGTCCTTGAAGCAATTTCTCTGCCTAACTGGGGCTCACTTGTGTGTTGAAGCCCCAAGTAGAGCGCTTGTTTTGGGACTCTCGTGTCAGGCATGCGGGCGATGTGGCTCGTCCAACGGGGCTGATTGAGCGTGGTCAATGCTTCGATGCTGGGGATGTTGGCCTGAGCGAGAACACTGACGCAGGTGCGCCTATCCTCCCAGTGGATTTGCAGGATCTTACGGAGGCAGCGTTAGTGGTACTTCTCCAGTGATTTGAGGTGCCTGCTGTACATAGTCCATGGCTCTGAACCATATAGGAGGGCGGATAGCACTACTACTCTGCAGACCATGAACTTGGTGCCAGTTTGAGGTCCTGGTCTTCAAACACTCTCTTCCTCAGGTGACCGAAGGCTGCACTGGCACACTGAAGGTGGTGTTGGACCTCATTGTCGATGTCCACCCTTGTTGACAGAAGGCTCCCGAAGTATGGAAAATGGTCCACATTGTCCAAGTCCTTATTGTGGATTTTGATAACTAGGGGGCAGTGCTGTGTTGCGGGGGCAGGTTCATAGAGGACCTTGATCTTACGGATGTTTAGTGTAAGGCCCATGCTTTCATAGCTTCGGTGAAGGTGTTGATAATGGCTTGGTGTTCAGTCTCCGAGTGTGTGCAGACGCAAGCGTCGTCTGCGTACTGTAATTCAGTGACAGAGGATGGGACGACCTTGGATCTGGCCTGGCGGCGGTGGAGGTTAAACAGATTCCCGTTTGTTCTGTAATTTAGCTCCACTCCAGCAGGGAGCTTGCTGAGGGTGAGATGGAGCATTGCAGCAAGGAAGATCGAGAAGAGCATTGGTGCGATGACACAGAAGGCTGTTACCACATGGGGACGTGGTAACAGCGCTTCTGGAAAATCATAATATGGAGCCGTCTGGCAGAGTCAACACGGATTTATGAAAGGGAAATCATGTTTGACAAATCTGTTCGAGTTTGTTGAGATTGTAACTATCAGGATGGATAAGGAGGAACCAGTGGATGTAGTGTATTTGGATTTTCAAAAGTCATTTGCTAAGATACAACATAAGAGGTTATTACACAAATTTAGGGCTCATGAGGTTGGGGATAATATATTAGCATGGATTGAGGATTGGTTAATGGACAGAAAACAGGGAGTAGGGATAAATGGGTCATTTTTGGGTTGGTAGGATGTAACTAGTGGGGTACCGTAAGGATCTATATTAACGACTTAGATGAGATGATAGAACACAATGTATCCAAGTTTACTAACTATACAAAGCTCGATAGGAATATAAGTTGTGAGGAGGATGCAAAGAGCCTGAAAAAGGCTATGGACAGGTTAAGTTAGTGGCCAAGAATGTGGCAGATGGAATATAATGTAGGGAAATGGGATGTAATGCACTTTGGTGGGAAAAATAGAAAAGCAGAATATTTTTTAAAAGGTGAAAGACTGGGAAATGTTGGTATTTAGAGGGACCTGGGTGTCTTTGTACATGAATGACAGAAAGTTAATATGCAGCTACAGCAAGCAATTAGGAAAGCAAATGGTATGTAAGGGATTGGAGAATAAGAATAAAACAGTTTTACTGCAATTATATAGGGCCTGGGTGAGACCACACATCTGTAGCCTGAAATTCATCGACATACTGCCCACGTACAGCCCACAAATGCAAGTTTGATCAAAAAACAGGTACATACCCCCAACATACCGCTCGGCGGAAGATTCATCATTAACATACTGCCGAGCGGTATGCACACCGTCCGCCATGGAGAACTGCTCGCATACCGTCCAAAAAGTGCAAGTTTCATGACATACCACCGACATACCACCGGAGCTGCATACCGTCCTGGAGAAGGTGGTTTTACTCGATCTTAAGTGGGCGGGAATGGCCGGTGGTACTCGGTGTCACCAATTTCAAAGCGGGAACAGTCAGTAAAAGCAGCACCTCAGTACTTCTGAGGTGAACAGTGACTTTACAATGCGATTTACAGTGGGAAAGGTATTTTTATTGGTACTGAGTACATTATTAAGATAGAAGGCATTTGAGTTAATGGCCCTAAAGTTCCAGTCGGAGGCTTCCCGCGGGTAATTGCCTCCGACCTGAAACATTTCTACGAATTTGCCTGGTGGTTCGGGAGAAGCCTGCGATTCTGTTGGGGAGGCCATCTCTTCCTGCGCTGCGAACCACACTCCCATCCTCCAGGTTCCCACGCAGAGGGTGCAGTCACGAGTGACTGCTCAGCCAATCGGGTACTGTATTCACAGCTTTCTCATTAATAGCAATGAGAACTCCGTATCTACGAGTTCTCATTGCTATTAATGAGAAAAAACAAACAAAAACACTAAGCACATGTAATGAAAAATAAAAAACACACCTCACATAATTAAAATTAATTGAAATTAAAGTTAATAAATATCGGGGAGACATTTTTTTTCCAAGTTTTTAAAAAGTTTTTTAAATTATGGTTAAAAATAAATGTAACGTAGTGGCAGGGTTTTTAAAAATAATATGCTTTTTTAATTTAATTTAATTATATTTTTGTATATTTTTAAACTCATACACCTGTAAAAGTAGTCTATGTGCCTGTCAGGCGCCAGAGTTTTGAGGACATTTGCTGGGTAAGATATGGGTAAATACTGCAACCTTGCCCTTGCAAATGTCCTCGCTCCCGATGTTAAGTCCTTACACACTACAGCAAATCAACACGAGGCACATACTGGAGACAAGGTCACTCTGTGACCTGTACCTTTATTCACAGGACCAAGAAGTGATGACCCTGTGTGGGACCTCCCTTTATATACCTGGATGACCAGGTGAGGAGTGTCTCCCATAAGTTCACCCCCTGTGGTCAAGGTGTGCATTTCTCAGGTTTATACAGTGTTGTTACACAAGGTTACAGTTATGTGAGGTTACAAACATGACATCACCTCCCCCTGACATCTTTGGGTCAAAGATTGAGTCTTTCAGGTGGTCGACGCTCTTTCGTGGAGCGCCGTAGTTGGGGCTCTGGTTGTTGAGCCTTGGCATGCATCTTTGTCACCTTTGGTGATTCTGGCTTGTCTGGGCTGACCGCAGGGACTGTGCATGCTGCTGACGGTTCTTGTTGCTCGTTCACTGGCGGTGGTGTGGGCAGCATCTCATAATTTTCCTCAGGTTCCTCAGTGTCTATGCTGAACCTTTTTTTTACTTGGTCCAGATACTTGCGGCATATCTGCCCATTGTTGAGTCTGACCACTATGACCCTATTCCCCTCTTTACCAATTACAGTACCCTCGAGCCACTTGGGCCCCACAGCGTGATTAAGAACAAATACAGGGTCATCGATTTCTATCCATCTCCCCTTTGAGTTACGGTCGTGGCACTCATTTTGGGACTGGCGCTTGCCCTCAACAATGTCTGACGAGACTGGATGAATGAGGGACAGCTGAGTTTTTAGTGTACGTTTCATGAGTAGTTCCGCTGGTGGGACTCTCGTGAGTGAGTGCGGTCGGGACCTGTAGGCCAGCAGGAGGCGCGATAGACGGTATTGAAGGGAGGGTCCTTGAATCCGGAGCATGCCTTGCTTTGCGATTTAGACCGCACGTTCTGCCTGGCCATTGGAAGCCGGCTTGAACGGCGCTGTCCTGATTTGTTTGATGCCATTACCCAACATGAACTCCCAGAATTCATAGCTAGTGAAACACGGGCCGTTGTCGCTAACTAGGATGTCCGGCAAGCCATGGGTCGCAAAGACATAGACACATAGAAAATAGGTGCAGGAGTAGGCCATTTGGCCCTTCGAGCCTGCACCGCCATTCAATGAGTTCATGGCTGAACATGCAACTTCAGTACCCCATTACTGCTTTCTCGCCATGCCCCTTGATCCCCCTAGTATTAAGGACTACATTTAACTCCTTTTTAAATATATTTAGTGAAATGGCCTCAAGAACTTTCTGTGGTAGAGAATTCCACAGGTTCACCACTCTCTGGGTGAAGAAGTTTCTCCTCATCTTGGTCCTAAATGGCTCACCCCTTATCCTTAGACTGTGACCCCTGGTTCTGGACTTCCCCAACATTGGGAACATTCTTCCTGCATCTAACCTGTCTAAACCCGTCAGAATTTTAAACGTTTCTATGAGATCCCCTCTCATTCTTCTGAACTCCAGTGAATACAAGCCCAGTTGATCCAGTCTTTCTTAATATGTCAGTCCCGCCATCCCAGGAATCAGTCTGGTGAACCTTCGCTGCACTCCCTCAATAGCAAGAATGTCCTTCCTCAAGTTAGGAGACCAAAACTGTACACAATACTCCAGGTGTGGCCTCACCAAGGCCCTGTACAATTGTAGTAACACCTCCCTGCCCCTGTACTCAAATCCCCTCGCTATAAAGGCCAACATGCCATTTGCTTTCTTAACTGCCTGCTGTACCTGCATGCCAACCTTTAATGACTGATGTACCATGACACCCAGGTCTCATTGCACCTCCCCTTTTCCTAATCTGTCACCATTCAGATAATAGTCTGTCTCTCTGTTTTTACCACCAAAGTGGATAACCTCACATTTATCCACATTATACCTCATCTGCCATGCATTTGCCCACTCACCTAACCTATCCAAGTCACTCTGCAGCTTCATAGCATCCTCCTCGCAACTCACACTGCCACCCAACTTAGTGTCATCCGCAAATTTGGAGATACTACATTTAATCCCCTCATCTAAATCATTAATGTACAATGTAAACAGCTGGGGACCCAGCACAGAACCTTGCACGCAGACTCTCCACTGTGGTGGATGTTGTGCACGAATTCAATATGATGCCCTCGATCCATTTCGAGTACGCATGAACAACAATGAGGAACATTTTTCCCATGAACGGGCCCGTGTAGTCTATGTGAATACGTGACCATGGCTTGGTGGGCCAGGGCCACAAGCTGAGTGGGGCCTCCCTGGGGGCATTGCCCAGCTGGGCACACGTCGTGCACCTGCGAACACAATGTTCCAGCTCTGCATCAATTCCCAGCCACCATACATGTGACTGGGCAATGGCCTTCATAAGCACGATGCCTGGGTACTCGCTGTGGAGTTCCCTGATGAATGCTTCCCTACCCCTCTGGGGCATGACTACCCGGCTGCCCCATAGTAGGCAGTCGGCTTGGATGGAGAGTTCATCCATCCGTCTGTGAAACGGTCTGACCTATTCAGGGCATGCTCCGTGTGCGGGCGTCCAATCCCCAGTCAGGACACATTTCTTAATCAGAGATAGGAGGGGATCTCTGTTTGTCCAGATTTTAATCTGGTGGGCTATGATGGGGGAGCCTGCGCTGTCAAAGGCATCGACAGCCATGACCATCTCCGCGCTTTGCTCCGTTGCCCCCTAGTGGTGGCTAGTGGAAGCCTGCTGAGTGCGTCAGCGCAATTTTTGGTGCCTGGCCGGTGACGTATGGTGTTGTCATATGCAGCCAGCGTGAGGGCCCATTGCTGTCGGACAACAGGGAAGTTAACGGCTTGTGGTCCGTTTCTAACTCGAACCTTCTGCCAAAAAGGTACTGGTGCATCTTTTCCACCCCGTAGACACATGCGGGTGCTTCCTTTTCAACCATCCCATACCCGCTTTCTGCTTGGGAGAGCGACCTGGAGGCTTTAGCCACAAGTTGGAGATGGCCCTCATCATTACTCTGCTGCAACTCGCAACCAACCCCATAGGATGATGCATTGCATGTCAAAACCAATTTCTTACAGGGGTCGTGCAGGGTCAATAACTGATTGGAACAAAGCAGGTTCCGCGCCTGATTGAAAGCCTGTTCCTGACAGTCCCCCCAAAACCAATCACAACCTTACGCAGGAGCACGTGTAGCGGCTCCAGCAATATACTTAAGTTCGGTAGAAAGTTCCCGAAATAGTTCAATAATCCCAGAAATGAACGCAACTCCGATGTGTTGCCGGGCCTGGGCGCGCGAAGGATCGGCTCTGTTTTGGATTCGGTGGGCTGGATCCTGTCTGCAGCAACCCTCCTGCCCAAAAACTCGACCTCTGGGGCCAAAAACACACACTTGGACTTCTTTAGTTGCAGGCCTACCCGGTTGTGGAGGTGTTCCTTGGTGTCTCGGCCCGTGATAAGGATATCGTCCTGAAATACGATTGTTCCGGGGATGGATTTGAGCAGGCTTTCCATGTTCCTCTGAAAGATAGCGGCTGCTGAACAAATGCAAAATGGACACCTGTTGTAGACAAACAGCCCCTTGTGCGTGGTGATGGTGGTCAGTAGCTTGGATTCTTCGGCCAATTCCTGGGTCATGTAGGCTGAAGTGAGGTCCAACTTGGTGAACAGCTTGCCGCCTGCCAGTGTGGCAAAAAGATCCTCCGCTCTTGGAAGCGGGTATTGGTCCTGAAGGGACACTCGGTTGATGGTGGCCTTGTAGTCGCCACAGATCCTGACCGAGCCATCCGTTTTTAGGACAGGGACGATGGGGCTTGCCCAGTCGCTGAATTCAACGGGCGAAATTATGCCCTCTCTTAGCAACCTGTCCAACTCACTCTCAATTTTCTCCCGCATCACATACGGCACAGCTCTGGCTTTGTGGTGCACTGGTGTGGCGTCCGGGTGATGCGTATCCTTACTTTGGTGCCTTTGAAAGTCCCGACGTCAGGTTGAAATAATGACTCGAACTTTAGTAGGACCTGTGAGCATGAACTTCACTCCACAGATGAGATGGCGTGCACATCCTCCCATTTCCACTTCATCTCGGCTAGCCAGCTCCTCCCCAAAAGCGTGGGACCATTTCCCGGGACAATCCAGAGTGGCAGGCGGTTCTGAGATCCATCATGTGTGATCACTAACATTGCACTGCCTAGCACTGGGATGATCTCTTTGGTGTACGTCCGTAATTGCGTGTCAATGTGTTCTAGTTTTGGTCTGCTAGCTCTGAGTGGTTACAGTTTCTCAAATTGTTGGACACACATAAGTGACTGGCTGGCTCCTGTGTCCAGCTCCATGCGTACCAGGATGCCATTTAACAGTACTCTCATCATCATAGGTGGCGATTTTGTCTATGAGCTGTGGATGTTTGCCACCTGAACCCGCTGAACTTCAGCATCCATTTCTGTGTCCCAGGCATACCCCTGCCTTGCAGACCCCTCTTGTGGTTCATCCACTTTGTAAACCTGCCTCGCTGCGGGCTTCCTGCACATTCTGGCTAAATGTCCACTCAAGTTACAATTTCTGCAGATGAATTGTTGAAACCGGCAGGTCTTCGCAGCATGTTTGCCCCCGCACCTCCAGCATAAGCTGAGATTGTTGTGAAGAAAAGAGCTGTTACCAGGCATTCCTCTCTGATTGTCTCTTTGATTACTCTTGAGCACTCTGTTTGTGGGTGTCAATGGTTTCATCCCAGGACAAATTGTCCCTTGTGATGGTGTAAATATCCGTTCAAACTGCCATTGTCTCTGTTGCGGGCCTACCCTAGAGTCTGTTACTGCCTGGTTGGTGTTGAATTGCCCTTGCCTGCCTGCAGGGTTCTGAGTCGCATTTACAATGTTAACTCCCTGCTCCATCATCACATTGGGAGCAGAGTTGCACGCGTATATATGATCTTGGTTTCCTCCTCCCCCGCCATGAAGGTTTGAGCCACCAACGCCGCTGCTTCCAAGGTCAAGTCCTTGGCCTCAATTAGCTTCCTAAAAATTCCGGCATGACCAATGCCCTCAATGAAGAAATCCCATAACATCTCCTCCCTGCACACGTCTGTGAACTTAAAGAGGCTGGCCAAGCGCCGAAGGTCCGCAACAAAGTCCGGTATGCTCTGCCCTTCCCGACGTCGGTGCGTATAGAATCGGTGTCGGGCCATGTGTGTACTACTCGCCGGTTTGAGGTGCTCACCGATCAGTTTGCTGAGCTCCTCGAAGGTCTTGTCCGCAGGCTTCTCGGGTGCGAGCAGGTCTTTCATCAGCGCGTACGTCTTAGGTCCACAGCTGGTCAGTAGATGCGCCTTTGCTTGTCAGCTGCTGCCGCACCCAGCCAGTCCTTCGTGACAAGGCTCTGCTGGAGCCTCTCAACGAAATCGTCCCAGTCCTCACCAACACAGTACCGTACCTCCTTGCTACCGGTGGCCATTCTCTTGAGTCGTTGATTCCCGTTTCTCGTCACCAAATGTTATGTCCTTACACACTACAGCAAATCAACACGAGGCACATACTGGAAACAAGGTCACTCTGTGAGCTGTACCTTTATTCACAGGACCAAGAAGTGATGACCCTGCGTGGGACCTCCCTTTATATACCGGGATGACCAGGTGAGGAGTGTCTCCCACAAGTTCACCCACTGTGGTCAAGGTGTGCATTTCTCAGGTGTATACAGTGTACAGTGTTGTTACATGCAGGTTACAGTTATGTGAGGTTACAAACATGACATCCGATATGCATGAGATCCAGCTTGACATCGGAAAAGCCGGTTTTCAGCGCATGCTCATTGTGCACTGAAAACCGACTTTTCCGATGCCTTCCCGGGTCCATAGAAACATAGGAATTTCAAGGCCAATATTTTTTTCATTGAAAAATCATTTGAGTTTATCTCAGGATATTTGAGGAGTTTCTGGAGATTTAAAAAGAATGGGGCCTATACTATCTCAGCCTGTATTGCTGCCTACCTGTCTAATGCAGGATCCAGATGGGAGAAGGTATATTGAGCAGAGTTATCAAGGTAATGGAGAAGATCGCAGACTGATGAGGAGGAGGAGGCCTTACCCCCAAAGGATTTTCAGGGAGAAGCGCTCATACTTGGACCTGACCGATCGACAGTGCGTTCGAAGGCTACGCTTCCAAAAAGAGGTGATGAATGAGATTTGCCAGCTTATTAAGGCAGACCTGCATCCCAGTACCACCAACATTACTGCGCTCTCTGTCGAGATGAAGATGACTGCGGCACTTTCCTTTTATGCATGTGGCTATTTTCAGGCATCAGCTGGGGACACGCTACTCATTGCTGCATTTGAGAGGCAACCAAAGCACTGTATGCACGCCGGATGGTATTTATAAACTTCCCAATGACCAGGGAGGCACAGAGTGAGAGGGCTTTGGGTTTTGCATGTAATCCCAGCTTCCCAAGGTGCAGGATGCTGATGACTGTACCCATATTGCCCTGCGAGCACAATTATAGGAGGCTGAGGTGTACCAAAACCGTAAGGGATTCAACTCCCTCAACGTGCAGCTCGTCTGCGACAATACACAGCACATAATGGCAGTGAATGCCTACTTTCCAGGGAGCATCCATGATGCGCACATCTTGCGTGAGAGCACGTGTCTGACCTGTTGAAGTCTGAGCCACAAGGTAAATGCTGGATGCTGGGGGACAAAGGGTACGGCTTCACCACCTGCCTCTTGACCCCGCTGCGGAACCCTCAGACAGAAGCCAAGCAACGATATATTAAGAGCCATATAGCCACACGTAATATTATCGAAAAGACAATTGGAGAGTTTAAGTAGCGCTTTCGATGCTTGGACCACTCGGGAGGCAGGCTGCAATCCCACCCTCAGCAGGTTGCTCAGTTCACTGTGGTGTGCTGCATGTTGCATAATTTAGCAATCATGTGGGGACAGGAATTTCCACAGGGGACTGTGGGACCACCTGAGGAGAGAGTGCAGGAGACAGAGGAGGAAGAAGAGGAAAATGAAGGGGAAGAGGTTGAGGAGGAGCTTCCAGATGAACCCATGGCACCACCCCTCCCAACATCACAGCGGAGGGCATGCGGAGCTTATGCCACTGCAAAATTGTTACATCAGCAGCTTATAAATGAACGCTTTGCTTGAATGTGGAGAGCTGTGTTTTGGACCTGATGACTGTTACCCTGAAAGTTTGACACTGTACAAGAGTGCTTAAATTCAATTGAAACGTCTATGTAAAAATGTAAAAAATAAACAACAATTGTAAAACTTTGTAAAACTTATAACTATAACTTTGAACAACTGTAACAACTTTAACAACTTGAAATAAACTTTTAAAAGTCAAACTTCAACTATTTTAAATGAACAATGAACACTTGACTACAACAAAGCACCCTTTATTGTTCGCGACCACATACTCCACCAACCATCGGACTCACCCCCCCCCTTTCTTATTCCCGCCCTTCCCTTTCCCACTGCCTCTGAGCCCGGACCTCCCTGTGGTGGTACCAAGCCGGCGTGCAGCAGTGGACCCCAAGTGCTGTTGTTGTCGTTGGGGGCTGAGACATTGCAGGCGCAATGAATGGGGCCTCAGGAGAAGCTCGTGATCCGGAAGGCACGGCTTCAGGGCTAGAAGCTGCTGTCGACCCGGCTACCATGGCACGGGGGGATTCCGCACCATGTCCCGATCCAGTCGATTGCCGCATAGCATCAACGGAGTCAGCGGTTTGCTCCATCACGGTGATCAGGTGTGACATATCTTCTGACTGTCGTTCTGATAGCGCCACGATGTTTGCGGCTATCATAGCCATGGCCTTGAGCAGCTCTTGACCTATGTCGACGCTGGCCTGTGACTGACGCACCATGTCCTGGTACACGCCTATCTGTCTTGCAGCAACGGACCTTTTGTGCACCAACTTCTGTCGCTGCGGCAAAGGCGCTGCAACGCTGGGGGTGCGTTGCTGTGCACCACTTGGTCCAGCAGAATCAGAGGAGGTATGGGGGAATCCCATGAATATAGAGTCGGTGGTGGAGGATGTTCCAGCTGACCCACATGGAACTGTTATATCCTCCTCCGTCTCACTCCCACCTCTACCTCTACTAGCTCTAGGGTCAGCTGCTCTTCCTCTTCCTCTTCCTCATCTCTGGCAGGGGTGAAGTCAGGAGTGTGCTGGGTGATGCCAAAGGTGGAGGCAGTAGGTGTGTCGTCTGGTGTATCTGCGGAGTTCTGGTCTGAATCCTCTGAGTCTGGAAGTACAAAACTACATTTAAAAGTACTTGGCACCAGGGGAGGGGTCAGGGTTACATGAGTACATGAGTACAGTGACGTAGCACAATCTTACTTAACTGTCCACCACTGCTGCATTACTGCATTACAATCTCTGTAACATCGCCCATCTCTGCCTCTGCCTCAGCTCATCTGCTGCTGAAACCCTCATCCATGCCTTTGTTACCTGTAGACTTGACGACGCCAACGCACTCCTGGCTGGCCTCCCACATTCTATCCCACGTAAACGTGAGGTCATCCAAAACTCGGCAGCCCGTATCCTAACTCGCAGCAAGCCCTGCTCACCCATCACCCCTGTGCTCGCTGACCTACATTGGATCCCGGTTAAGCAACTCCTCGATTTTAAAATCCTCATCCTTGTTTACAAATCCCTCCATGGCCTCGCCCCTCCCTATCTTTGTAATCTCCTTCAGCCTCACAACACCCACCCCCCGCTGCCCCCCCCCCCCAGCCCCGAGATGTCCATGCTCCTCAAATTCTGCCCTCTTGAGCATCCCTAATTATACCTTCTCAACCATTGGTGGCTGTGCTTTCAGCTGCCTAGGCCCCAAGCTCTGGAATTCCCTCCCTAAACCTCTCGGCCTCTCTACCTCACTTTCCTCCTTTAAGACACTCCTTACAACCTACCTCTTTGACCACGCTTTTATTCGTCTGCCGTAATTTCTTCTTATGTGGCTCGGTGTCAAATTTATTTATTTTGTCTTATAAGCCTCCTGTGAAGTGCCTTGACCTAGCTCTGTCAAGCCCGTGTGGTGGCTGATGTGCAACGGCAACTGCACGTTAAAAAAAATCCACACACAGGCATCTTCCACCTTTCAACATGCAGTTTGGGACCTGGAGTGTCAAATCCTTCATTTAAACTACTTGTGAACTCATCCCTTTTTAGTATGGAAGCAAGTCATTCTCGATACGCGGGACCGCCTAAGAAGAAGAAGCACCTTGGGATGTTTTACTACGTTAAATGCGCTATATAAATACAAGTTGCTGCTGTTGTAATTTGTTGCAGTCCTCCTCAGTATTGACTATCACCCTCAATTTGGTGTTATCGTAAATTTAGTATCGTGTTCTTGATTTCAAAGTCGAAATCGTTAATATAAATTGTGAACAACAGTGGTCCCTACACTGATCCTTGTGGAACAGCACGACCCACCTTCTGCCACTTTCACCCTTACTCTCTTTTTGTCTTGAAGCCAGCTAGCTATCTATCCATTCTGCAACTTGTCCCCTGACTCAGTATTCTCTGACCTTGTTCATCGGTCGATTATGGGACATCTTATCGAAGGCCTTTTGAAAATCTAGATAAATTACATCTACTGCATTCCCATTGTCTACTCTCTCGATTACCTCTTCAAAAATTCAATGAGGTTGGTCAAGCTAGACTTTCCCTTTTGAAATCCATATTGTTGTATTTTTGGTTTCTTGTGTTCTTCTATTTTCTTGTTCAGTAGGATTCCATTATTTTTCCTATCACTGATGTTAAGTTGACTGAACTATAATTTCCTGGACATGTTCTGTCCCCCTTCTTAAATATAGGTATTATATTAGCTATCTGCCAGTCCCTTGGCACTACACCTTTTTCAAACGAATTATTAAATATGTGTAGCAATGCCTCTGCTAGCTCTTCCTTAGATGTTTTTAAAATGTGTGGATGCAATCCATCTGGATCGGAGGTTTTATCCTCTTTGAGTTTGATTAGTTTATTTATTATATCCCCTCTTTTTATTTTACATGTACTTATCTCATTACTAATCTCATCATCCAATGTCATGTCCAACTGTTCTATCTCCCTGGTAAATACTGAAGCAAAATAATTATTTAATATTTCTGCCATCTCTCTATCGTTACCTGTGGTATTATCCTGTCTATCCCTTAATGGCCCTCTTCCCATCTCAACCGTTCTGTTTTATTGATATGCCTGTAAAATATTTTACTATTTTGTTTTATGTTCCATGATCATTTAAAGTCACTGTTCCTCTTTGCCTTCCAAATTGTTTTTTTGACTTCTCTCCTAATCTTTTCATATTCTCCCTTATCATGCACTCTGCTGCTGTCTATGTACCAATATATACCTCGTTTTTTACATTCAATTGTTCCCTTATGTCTTTATTTATCCATGGAGTCTCAATAGTGTTTCACTTGTTCTTTCCTTTTAGCAGAGTATATTGTCCCTGCACTCTGTTGAACACCATTTTAAATGTTTCCTATTGCTGTTCTATGTTGTTTTTTGCCAATATTTTTGCACATTTTATTTTTCCAAGTTCTATTCTCAGCCCCTCAAAATCAACTTTTCTCCGATCTATTACCCTGGCTTTTCTCCAATCTATTCCCGAGACTTTTAAGAAGAATTAGAGGTGATCTCATTGAAACCTATAAAATTCTTAAGGGGCTTGACAGGGTAGATACTGGGAGGAAGTATCTAGATACTGGGAGGAAGTATCTAGGTACTGGGAGGAAATATCTTGATTCTGGGAGGAAGTATCTGGATACTGGGAGGAAGTATCTAGATACTGGGAGGAAGTATCTGGACTGGGAAGTCTAGAACTCGGGGTGACGGTCTCAGGATAAGGGGTTGGCCATTTCGGACTGAGATGAGGAGAGATGAGGATGAAAGTGTCGTGTATCTGTAAAGCATGCACTCCGCCACCAGAGAGTGCATCCCCTGTAGTCCCAAGGGATCCCAGCATCTCTTGAGAGCACTGTATATAAGCCGGCCGTTAAGGCCTGTTACTCACTCTGGAGTGTCTTAATAAAGACTGAGGTCACTGTTACTTTAACCTCCCTGTGTGCAGTCTCATCTGTGTTAGGAACACAATAACTGGCGACGAGAATACGAATCCAACGCAAAGATGCACCAAACTGTGGGCATCCTGGAGAAGTTCTCAGAGGGTGAGGACTGGGAAGCCTATGTCGAACGGCTAGACCAGTACTTTGTAGCCAACAAGCTGGATGGAGAAGGAAGCGCTGCAAAAAGGAGAGTGGTCCTCCTCACGGTCTGCGGGGCACCGACCTACAGCCTCATGAAGAATCTTCTGGCTCCGGTGAAACCCACAGATAAGTCATATGAGGAGCTGTATACACTGGTTTGTGAATATCTTAACCCGAGGGAGAGTGTGCTGATGGCGAGGTATCGGTTCTACACGTGCCAGCGATCTGAAGGTCACGAAGTGGTGAGCTACGTCGCCGAGCTAAGGCGACTTGCAGGACAATGTGAGTTTGATGGCTACCTGGAGCAAATGCTCAGAGACTTTTTTGTACTGGGCATTGGTCACGAGACCATCCTACGAAAACGTTTGACTGTAGGGCCATTGCGATAGCACAGGCGTTTATGTCCACCAGTGATAACACCAAACAAATCTCTCAGCACACAAGTGCTAGCAATGTTCATAAATTAACTGGAACTGTGTTTGCGAGCAGAAATGTACAGGGCAGAAACCACGAGTCTGCAACTGCCAGCAGGCCTCAGATGACCCAGATGACTCAGAGTCCGCAACAAAGGATGAATGCAAGGCAATTCGCACCTTGTTGGTGTTGTGGAGGCTTCCATTCAGCCTATCCATGCCGCTTCAAAGGGTATGGTTACAAGAGCTGTGGAACAATGGAGCACCTCCAACGAGCTTGCAGTTGAGCTGCAAGCTCCGCAAAACCTGCTAACCACCACGTAGCAGAGGAAGATCGGTCCATGGTTGGTCAAAGCAATTTCGAGCCTCAGAGAGAGGAGGCAGATGCTGAAATACACGGGGTGCACATATTTTTGATGAAATGTCCACCTATAATGCTAAATGTAAAATTGAATGGCTTACCCATAGCCATGGAACTGGACACTGACGCCAGCCAATCCATCATGAGTAAAAAGATGTTTGAGAGACTGTGGTGCAACAAGGCATTCAGACCAGCCCTGAGCCCTATCCACATAAAACTGAGAACGTACACCAAAGAGCTCATCACTGTCCTGGGAAGCGTCATGGTCAAGGTCACCTACGAGGGCACGGTGCATGAACTGCCACTCTGGATTGTCCCGGGCAATGGCCCCACACTGCTTGGAAGGAGCTGGCTGGGCAAAATCCGCTGGAACTGGGATGGCATCGAGCGTTATCACATATCAATGAGGCCTCATGTACCCAGATTCTCAACAAATTTTCTTCCCTTTTTGAGCCAGGCATTGGAAACTTTTCCGGGGCGAAGGTGCGGATCCACTTGGTCCCAGAGGCACGACCCATTCACCACAAGGCGCGAGCGGTACCTCACATGATGAGGGAGAGAGTGGAAATTGAGCTGGACAGGCTGCAACGCGAGGGCATCATCTCCCCAGTGGAATTCAGCAAGTGGGCCATCCCGATTGTTCCAGTACTCAAAAGTGATGGCACGGTCAGGATTTGCGGCGATTATAAAGTAACTATTAATCGTTTCTTGCGACAGGACCAATATCCGCAACCTAAGGCAGACGACCTATTTGCGACGCTGGCAGGAGACAAGATGTTCACCAAGCTCAACCTGACTTCGGCCTACATGACGCAGGAGCTGGAGGAGTCCTCGAAGGGCCTCACCTGCATCAACACGCACAAGGGACTGTTCATCTACAACAGATGCCCGTTTGGAATTCGGTCAGCTGCAGTGATCTTCCAGAGAAACATAGAGAGCCTACTCAAGTCGGTACCAGGCACGGTGGTTTTTCAGGACGACATATTGGTCACGGGTCGGGACACCGTCGAGCACCTACAAAACCTGGAGGAGGTCCTCCAGTGACTGGATCACGTAGGGCTGCGGCTGAAGAGGTCGAAATGCGTCTTCATGGCAACAGAAGTGGAGTTTTTGGGGAGAAAGATCGCGGCGAACGGCATTCGGCCCACAGACGCCAAGTCAGAGGCTATCAGGAACGCGCCCAGGCCACAGAACGTCATGGAGCTGCGGTCGTTCCTAGGACTCCTGAACTGTTTTGGTAACTTCCTACTGGGGTTAAGCACCCTCTAAGAGTTCCTACATGTGTTATTGCGTAAAGGTGAGAACTGGGTCTGGGGAAAAAAAACCAAGTAATTAGCCAGAAACATTTTATGCTCCAACAAGCTGCTTGTATTGTATTGTTGTAGAGAGTAGAAATATATATATAGACTTAGGCATTAGGCACCTGCTGGATATTTAAAACTCACATAAGCTTAAATGGACACACACATAAAATGGCTGCCCAGGCATTATGGGAAATCAGGTAGTCAAACTGTGAACTGTTGAACGTTCACTGACCGAGCAATAACCCTGTGAGGCCCACTGTAGGAATGCCTGGGAAGACAGAGATAAGAAGGAAACCATCTCCTGTGAACAAGGCCATGAAACCAATTATTTCAGGAAGAAAGATAAGAGGGAAACCATTTGCTGTAAACAAGGCTATATACCAATTATTTCTCCCAGATGAAAGAACTAGGGAGAGAACCTATAAAGCCATCGATCAGCCCAAGCTGACAATAACCGAACATATGGTTCCCTGGATAGTAGGAGAATTCTATTGGGTTAAAGAACCTATATGTAATCTATAATCGTTGTGATTGGCTTGTGTCCAGCCGTGATGGGCTGTGTAACTGTAGTAAACTGTTTTGTAACTGTTGTGAAACATATAAAGGTACATGTAACTCTTTGTTCTGTGAAGAGAAACCTGGATACGGTCCTGAGTTTTTCCTTCCCGCTGAGCGTAATAAAAGCTGCTTCAGCATTGGAACCGACCCTGAGTGTTGAGTGATTCTTCTAAGAAAACACTAACGCTAACAGTATAACCCGTGTAAAAGACCTGTGCTAGCATGTGACGCGTCGTCGTATGGAGTCGGGTGTGTATTACAACAAGCTAACGTTGCGGGGAAGTTGCAACCTGTCGCCTATGCTTCCAGGAGCTTGTCTAAGGCTGAGAGGGCCTACAGCATGATTGAGAAAGAGGCATTAGCGTGTGTGTTCGGGGTAAAGAAAATGCTTCAGTACCTGTTTGGCCTCAAATTTGAGCTGAAAACCGATCACAAGCCCCTCATATCCCTGTTCGCTGAAAACAAGGGGATAAATACTAATGCCTCAGCCCGCATACAAAGGTGGGCACTCGTGCTATCAGCATATAACTATACTATCCGCCACAGGCCAGGCACCGAGAACTGTGCTGATGCTCTCAGTCGGCTACCATTGCCCACCACGGGGGTGGAAATGGCGCAGCCTGCAAACTTGTTGATGGTGGCGCAGCCCGCAGACTTGTTGATGGTCGTGGAAGCGTTTGAAAATGTTAAATCACCTGTCACAGCCCGCCAGATTAGGACTTGGACCAGTTAAGATCCTCTGCTGTCCCTAGTAAAAAACTACGTACTGCATGGGAGCTGGGCCAGCATCCCCGTTGAAATGCAAGAGCTAATTAAGCCGTTCCAGCAGCGAAAAGATGAGCTGTCCATTCAGGCAGACTGCCTGTTGTAGGGTAACCGCGTAGTGCTACCCAAAAAGGTCAGGGAGACGTTCACCTCGGATCTCCACAGCACACACCCGGGTATAATAATGATGAAAGCAATAGCCAGATCCCACGTATGGTGGTCCAGTATCGACTCTGACTTGGAGTCTTGTGTACGGCAATGCAGTGTGTGTGCTCAGTTGAGCTACGTACCCAGAGAGGCACCACTAAGTTTGTGGTCCTGGCCCTCCAGACCATGGTCGAGGATCCATGTCGACTATGCGGGCCCGTTTCTCGATAAAATGTTCCTGGTGGTGGTGGATGCTTTTTGAAAATGGATTGAATATGAAATAATGTCGGGAAGCACCGCCAGCGCCACCATTGAAAGCCTGAGGGTCATGTTTGCCACCCACGGCCTGCCTGACATACTGGTCAGTGACAACGGACCATGTTTCACCAGTGCCGAATTTAAAGAATTCATGACCCGCAATGGGATCAAACATGTCACCTTGGCCCCATTTAAACCAGCCTCCAATGGGCAGGCAGAGCGGGCAGTACAAACAATCAAACAGAACCTTAAACGAGTCTCAGAAGGCTCACTCCAAACCCGCCTGTCCCAAGTACTGCTCAGCTACCGCACGAGACCCCACTCGCTCACAGGGGTGCCCCCGGCTGAGCTACTCATGAAAAGGACACTTAAAACCAGACTCTCGCTGGTTCACCCCAACCTGCATGATCAGGTAGAGAGCAGGCAGCAGCAACAAAATGTAAACGATGGTCGAGCCACTGTGTCACGGGAAATTGATCTGAATGACCCTGTGTATGTGCTAAACTATGGACATGGTCCCAAGTGGATCGCGGGCACGGTGATAGCTAAAGAAGGGAATAGGGTGTTTGTAGTCCAACTAGACAATGGACAAATTTGCAGAAAGCACCTTGATCAAACGAGGCTGCGGTTCACAGACTGCCCTGAACAAACCACAGCAGATACTACCTTTTTTGAGCCTACAACACACACCCAAAGGATCAACGACACCACGCCGGACCAGGAAATCGAACCCATCATGTCCAACAGCCCAGCAAGGCCAGGTTCACCCAACAGCCCTGCAGGGCCAACAACACACCAGCCCAGCGAGGGCACAGCCAACACACCAGAACAGACATTTGTACCACCAGGGAAAGAAAGGCTCCCGAACGCCTCACCTTGTAAATAGTTTTAACTTTGACTTTTGGGGGGGCGGGGGGAAGTGATGTTGTGTAACTGTAAAGCATGCACTCCCATTTTCCGCCACCATGGAGCGCATCCACTGTAGTCCCAAGGGATCCCAGCATCCTTTGGGAGCACTGTATATAAGCTGGCTCCTAAGGCCTGTTCCTCACTCTGGGGTGTCTTATTAAAGACTGAGGTCACTGTTACTTTAACCTCCCTGTGTGCAGTCTCATCTGTGTTAGGAACACAATACAAAGGATTGTAAATCTTTTGAATTCTCTACTCCAGAGGGCTGTGGATGCTCAGTCATTGAGTATATTCAAGACAGAGATCGATATATTTTTGGATATTAAGAAATAAAGGGCTGGATTTTTGTCATTTTTTCGATCATTTACCACCCACTTACCACCGAAAATACCATTGGTGGTAAATTCATCGCAGGTTACCACCAAAATAGCTCCGATTTCACAATTTAGCACCGAAATATCACCGGTGTTAAATTTATCAGTGATTTACCACCAGTGATACAAAATACCACCAATCTTATTTTTTTGCTGTTTTTATGATGTAATTATGACATTTTTATGACATGTTATGCAACACCGAAATACCACTGAAAATTCATCAATACCACCATTTTTACCACTGACCTAAATTACCACCGAGAGAAGTGCAGTCTTATCTGATCTTATCTAATTGAATCCAGTGTCATGGACACCACTTGAAAAAACGGAGCTGCAGTCCATTCCACATGAGGCAAGGCTGAGTTTAACACAGACATCTTTATGTGAGTTCAGAGTTAGATTTTAAGGTTATTTGAGGCTTTTAGTGGATTATTTGATAAAATTGGAGGACATTTTAAGGGTATTTAAGAACATTGGAGGAGATCTGAGGACATTTTGAAAATATTTGAGGATATTTGAGAACATCAGCAGCTCATAAATCAATGCTTTGCTTGAACAGTGAGTTACGTTTCACCTTTACCACCCAGTCTATCGTTGAGTTTTGCCCTTCATTTTCTAAAAGTCAGACACAGTACAAGAATGGTTAGGTTTATCAAGATTTTATAAAATGTTGTAAACTTTGAAAAATTTTAAAGTCAATAAATAAATAATTTTTTAACTTCAACGATTAAAAATTTTTTGCAACAAGAATATAACAATAACACAACAAGAACAACTACAACATCAACAGTAAGAACAAAAACAGCAATAAAGCATCAGCCCTCACCCTGCACTTCTTTTACCTGCGGCCAAGACTCCAACACCGAAATACCACCGAAAATTACGACCAGAGGTAACTTCATCAATACCACCATTTTTATCACCTGCAAAAACACTACCCATTTTACTTTGAGTGTTGCACGATCAAAAATAAGAACGAAATACAGTTAGCCCTATCACCGGTCATATTTGCTGAAAATAGCAGCCTTGAGTGAAAGTGGTATATCGGTGCTTAAAAAAATGCCAATTTTTAAATAGCACTGAAATAGTACCAGAAAACCATGGTAGGGCTAAATGATGAAAATCTAGCCCAAAGGGATATGGGGATCGGAGGGAAGGTGGGGCTGAGGTGGATCAACCATGTTCTTATTGAATGGCGGAGCAAGCTCGATGGGCCGAATGGCCTACTTTTGCTGCTATTTCATATGTTTTTATGTTCTGTGATTTCCTTCCTCCACTGTACCTCCTCCACCAGGACCTCCAGTGCAGTATCTGAACCTTTGAGCCCTCTCCCTCAGTCCCTGAGCCATCCTGATACATGCTATTGTCTGTCAGCTAGTGCACGCCACACCTTCAGTGGACATATGTGTGTGGATGTTACATCTACTGCTCCGGGACTATTGCTCCATATCCATGCTTGAGTGCTAAACATGCAGGTCTCCAGTTTAGCATCTCCAGGCACATTTAATTCTTGTTGATCAGCAATCAACCCCAAAATTGCGGGCTAAGCCAGTCTTTTAAATCATCAGCATCATAGGTGGTTCCTCGAATGAGGATGACTTGCTTCCACACCAAAAGGGATGAGTTCACAGATGTTTCAATTAAGGACATGATATTACAGTCCTAAACTCCAATTGAAGGGTGGAAGGTGCCTGTGCGTGGATTTTTTTAATGCGTGGTGACCGTTGCATACCAGCCAACACATGGACTTGACAGAGCTAGGCCTTTATCCAGTGGCAAGGGTTAACCAGGACAACTGGAGACCTGCTCTGCTGCACGGACCTAGTGCGCACACATATCTCAATGTGGGCTGGTCCGTGCTGCCCCTGGGCCCTCGGCTCTTCTGAGCCCTGTATGCTCATTCACCGCACCTCCGCCACGATCACTCACCGCTCCTTCACCACAAACATTCACCGCACCTCCGCCATGATCACTTGCCGAATCTCTGCCATAAACATTCGCCGCACCTCCGCCACGATCTCTCACCGAATTTCAGCCACGATCTCTCATCGCTGCTCCGCCTCAATCACTCGCCACACCTCCGCCACGATCACTCACCGCTCATTTGCCCCGACCTCCGCGCTCCTCTGCTGTACCCGGGCCCCGCCAATGTTGCTGCCCACGCTCCAAATGGTGACCTGGGTTTTGATATCAGCCCCAGTTGCGCACCTCGAAATCGTCACACACTTGGAATGGCTCGCGCTGGAATTTGTAGTGGTATGCTGCTCCAGCTTTTTCATAGCCCGAGCTGCAGAGATGCTCTCTCGCAGGTCGGGGGGCCACGGATGTTCCAGAGCCTGCCCGCTCCAGCTCTTTTGTGGGAGAACAGCTCCGCAGGTCGGGCTATAAAAGAGCTGGAGCGGCAGGCCCTGGAACATTGTGGTTCGCCCGACCTGCGAGAGAACACTTTTAAATAGGCGCGTCTTATTAGGACAACACCCACTTAGCGCCTGTTTTCACCCAATAAGAGCGATCGATTCTTCCCCAGGCCTCTACTATTCACAGCATTCACAGTTGCATTGTTGCATTTGTTTCCGGGCCTCATGCAGGCTGATCACGTTGTGGAATTAGTGCCTGTTAGTGATAACATGAAGCCTGTTTACCCAGCAAGTGCCGCGCAAAGCCAGACTGACAGACATTCATTTTGTTTGAAGTGTGAGTCCTCCGTAGTGAATGTCAGTCAAAAAAGAAACATGGGCCGATGTATCTCAATGGAACCACAATCAGCCCCACAGTGTGATTGCGCTTTCTGTCTGTGGACGCCCAGGGTTTTGTATCATAAATATTCATGTGAGGTCAGTAACTTCAGTAAGTGTTTGCTCAGAAGTAGTTGGGATTATCTTACATTCACTAAAGACAAATAAAGATCTATGTGGTTCAATGAAGCTTTATTGCCGAAATGCCTCAATGCAATACATCTGTCCCTTGATTTGTAGTAGCAGGGAGATGCTTATCCTTCTACCTTCATGGCTTTGAATTCTACCACTACTCGCATGGGCTTCGTTCGGCCTTCTTCAGTTTTGGGTCCTTCTTTTTGGGGCAATGACGATGTGTTTTTTTCTTCTCTTCCTTCGCAGGAGGTGGCACTGCTGGCAGTATAACAAACCCGTCAGTATCTGACTAAGAAACCTATCGATAACTCAACAAACCCGTCAGTATCTGACAAATAAATCTATCAATAACTTAGTTATATACCAGTCAGTATCTGTTCAATAAAAGGTTCAATAACTTGGTAACAAGTCAGACATACTCCCTGGTCATTATCGGTTTATATTATTCCCAGAAAATCACTGCTGTGTATTACGCCCCGAGCGCCTGAGGACAATTTACCAAGTTAAAGACATCATACGAATGCAAGTTGTTCTTGTTCTCAGCATTGGCGTGTCCTAGCGCGTATCGGTGTGTATTACCGAGTCAGCATCTATGTTTATTTCCCAGTCAGTATCAGCATGTATTACCCAGTCAGTATCGGGGTGTATTACTTAGTCAGTATCTGTATGTAATACACAGTCAGTTTCGGTGTGTATTCCCTATAAGCATCTGTGTATATTACCCAGTCAGTTTCAGTGTGTATTACCCTGTCACTTTATGTGTCGAAACCCCAGTCAGTTTTGTGTGTGTATTCCCCAGTCAGTATCTGTGTGTAGTCCCCAGTCAGTATCTACGTGTATTACCCAGTCAGTATATGTGTGTATTACTTAGTTAGTATTGATTTGTATTCCCAGTCAATATAAGTGTGCATTACTCAGTCAGTATCTGTGTGCATTGCCCACTCAGTATCAATGTATATTCCCCACTCAGTATCAATGTATATTCCCCACTCAGTATCAATGTGCATTCCCCACTCAGTATCAATGTGTATTCCCCATTCAGCATCAATGTGTATTCCCCACTCTGTATCAATGTGTATTTCCCACTCTGTATCAATGTGTATTCCCCACTCTGTATCAATGTGTATTCCCCACTCTGTATCAATGTGTATTCCCCACTCAGTATCAATGTGTATTCCCCACTCAGTATCAATGTGCATTCCCCACTCAGTATCAATGTGTATTCCCCATTCAGCATCAATGTGTATTCCCCACTCTGTATCAATGTGTATTTCCCACTCTGTATCAATGTGTATTCCCCACTCTGTATCAATGTGTATTCCCCACTCAGTATCAATGTGTATTCCCCACTCAGTATCAATGTGTATTCCCCACTCAGTATCAGTGTATAGTACTCACTGAGTATCAGTGTATATTCCCCACTCAGTATCAATGTATATTCCCCACTCTGTATCAATGTATATTCCCCACTCAGGATCAATGTGTATTACCCCATCAGTATCAATGTGTATTCCCCACTCAGTATCAATGTGTATTCCCCACTCTGTATCAATGTGTATTCCCCATCAGTATCAATGTGTATTCCCCAGTCAGGATCAATGTGTATTCCCCACTCAGTATCAATGTATATTCCCCACTCAGTATCAATGTGTATTCCCCACTCAGTATCAATGTGTATTCCCCACTCTGTATCAATGTGTATTCCCCATCAGTATCAATGTATATTCCCCATCAGTATCAATGTGTATTCCCCATCAGTATCAATGTGTATTCCCCACTCTGTATCAATGTGTATTCCCCATCAGTATCAATGTGTATTCCACACTCAGTATCAATGTGTATTCCACACTTAGTATCAATGTGTATTCCACACTCAGTATCAATGTGTATTATCCACTCAGTATCAATGTATATTCCCCACTCAGTATCAATGTGTATTACCCACTCAGTATCAATGTATATTCCGCACTCAGTATCAATGTATATTCCGCACTCAGTATCAATGTATATTCCCCACTCAGTATCAATGTATATTCCCCACTCAGTATCAATGTATATTCCCCATCAGTTTCAGTGTATATTCTCCACTCAGTTTCAATGGCCCCGGTTTTCATGAGCTGCAAGGCCCACCCATTTGCCACCCAAAGGACTTTCGATGGCCGCCGAGAGACCGGGCGGTAATTAGCCTGAAAGATTCCTCTAAAAGAGGTGGCAGTACCGCACAGCGGCAAAATAACGGCTTACGTCGTCAATCTGGACGGCAATGTGCGAAAGCTCACAACCTCAGTGGCAAAGGAGCTTGCCGCCCAAGGGCTGCCCAGAGTGGAGTCGGGCCCATGGAGGGCGTAGGACCTGAAAAGAAAAAACATCACAACAAAACAAAAAATCACTGGAACACCTTCAGGGGACCCCATCCAGGTCAGACGTTGTAAAAAATTTTTTTAAAAGATGTTCACTCACCTTCTTTTGCAGGTCTTCATACCCACCGTTGGTGTAAGAACAGCCTCCATGCAGCAGTCCTTCCCACTGCTGGCGCTGACTCCCGCCCGCACCAATCTGACATCTCGGCGGGCGGGAGGACACTTACGTGACTTGGCCACCAGAGGACGTCAGCGGGCGATTCCAGGCAGTATTCCCCTCCCACCCACTGCAGCCCAAGAGGAAAATGTTGAGGAGTGGAAACCGGCAGGAAAACGCGGAAAAGCCACCAATATCGGGGCCAATGTGTATTACCCAGACAGTATCTGTGTGTATTACCCAGTCAGTGTCTGTGTGTATTACCCAGTCAGTGTCTGTGTGTATTACCCAGTCAGTATCTGTGTGTATTACCCAGTCAGTGTCTGTGTGTATTACCCAGTCAGTGTCTGTGTGTATTACCCAGTCAGTGTCTGTGTGTATTACCCAGTCAGTGTCTGTGTGTATTACCCAGTCAGTGTCTGTGTGTATTACCCAGTCAGTGTCTGTGTGTATTACCCAGTCAGTGTCTGTGTGTATTACCCAGTCAGTATCTGTGTGTATTACCCAGTCAGTATCTGTGTGTATTATCCAGTCAGTATCTGTGTGTATTACCCAGTCAGTATCTGTGTGCATTACCTAGTCAGTATCTTTGTGTATTACCCAGTCAGTATCAATGTGTATTACACAGTCAGCATTAGTGTGTATTACCCAGTCAGTATCTGTGTGTATTACCCAGTCAGTATCTGTGTGTATTATCCAGTCAGTATCTGTGTGTATTACCCAGTCAGTATCTGTGTGTATTATCCAGTCAGTATCTGTGTGCATTACCCAGTCAGTATCTGTGTGCATTACCCAGTCAGTATCTGTGTGTATTACCCAGCCAGTATCTGTGTGTATTACCCAGTCAGTATCTGTGTGTATTACCCAGTCAGTATCTGTGTGTATTACCCAGTCAGTACCTGTGTGTATTACCCAGTCAGTATCTGTGTGCATTACCCAGTCAGTATCTTTGTGTATTACCCAGTCAGTATCAATGTGTATTACACAGTCAGCATTAGTGTGTATTACCCAGTCAATATCTGTGTGTATTACCCAGTCAGTATCTGTGTGTATTACACAGTCAGCATTAGTGTGTATTACCCAGTCAGTATCTGTGTGTATTACCCAGTTAGTATCAATGTGTATTACACAGTCAGCATTAGTGTGCATTACCCAGTCAGTATCTGTGTGTATTACCCAGTCAGTATCTGTGTGCATTACCCAGTCAGTATCTGTGTGTATTACCCAGCCAGTATCTGTGTGTATTACCCAGCCAGTTTCTTTGTATTACCCAGTCAGTATCAATGTGTATTCCACAGTCAGCATTAGTGTATATTACCCAGCCAGTATCTGTGTGTATTACCCAGCCAGTATCTGTGTGTATTACCCAGTCAGTATCTGTGTGCATTACCCAGTCGGCATCTGTGTGTATTACCCAGTCGGTATCTGTGTGTATTACCCAGCCGGTATCTGTGTGTATTACACAGTCAGTATCTGTGTGTATTACCCAGTCAGTATCTGTGTGCATTACCCAGTCAATATCTGTGTGTATTATCCAGTCAGTATCTGTGTGTATTACCCAGTCAGTATCTGTGTGCATTACCCAGTCAGTATCTTTGTGTATTACCCAGTCAGTATCAATGTGTATTGCACAGTCAGCATTAGTGTGTATTACCCAGTCAGTATCTGTGTGTATTACCCAGTCAGTATCTGTGTGCATTACCCAGTCAGTATCTTTGTGTATTACCCAGTCAGTATCAATGTGTATTACACAGTCAATATTAGTGTGTATTACCCAGTCAGTATCTGTGTGTATTACACAGTCAGTATCTGTGTGTATTACCCAGTCAGTATCTGTGTGTATTACCCAGTCAGTATCTGTGTGTATTACACAGTCAGTATCTGTGTGTATTACCCAGTCAGTATCTGTGTGCATTACCCATTCAGTATCTGTGTGTATTATCCAGTCAGTATCTGTGTGTATTACCTAGCCAGTATCTGTGTGCATTACCCAGTCAGTATCTGTGTGCATTACCCAGTCAGTATCTGTGTGCATTACCCAGTTAGTATCTGTGTGTATTACCCAGCCAGTATCTGTGTGTATTACCCAGTCAGTATCTGTGTGTATTACCCAGTCAGTACCTGTGTGTATTACCCAGTCAGTATCTGTGTGCATTACCCAGTCAGTATCTTTGTGTATTACCCAGTCAGTATCAATGTGTATTACCCAGTCAGTATCTGTGTGTATTACCCAGTCAGTATCTGTGTGTATTACCCAGTCAGTATCTGTGTGCATTACCCAGCCAGTATCTGTGTGCATTACCCAGTCAGTATCTGTGTGCATTACCCAGTCAGTATCTGTGTGCATTACCCAGTCAGTATCTGTGTGCATTACCCAGTCAGTATCTGTGTGCATTACCCAGTCAGTATCTGTGTGTATTACGCAGCCAATATCTGTGTGTATTACCCAGTCAGTATCTGTGTGTATTACCCAGTCAGTACCTGTGTGTATTACCCAGTCAGTATCTGTGTGCATTACCCAGTCAGTATCTTTGTGTATTACCCAGTCAGTATCAATGTGTATTACACAGTCAGCATTTGTGTGTATTACCCAGTCAGTATCTGTGTGTATTACCCAGTCAGTATCTGTGTGTATTACACAGTCAGCATTAGTGTGTATTACCCAGTCAGTATCTGTGTGTATTACCCAGTCAGTATCAATGTGTATTACACAGTCAGCATTAGTGTGTATTACCCAGTCAGTATCTGTGTGTATTACCCAGTCAGTATCTGTGTGCATTACCCAGTCAGTATCTGTGTGTATTACCCAGCCAGTATCTGTGTGTATTACCCAGCCAGTATCTGTGTATTACCCAGTCAGTATCAATGTGTATTCCACAGTCAGCATTAGTGTGTATTACCCAGCCAGTATCTGTGTGTATTATCCAGCCAGTATCTGTGTCTATTACCCAGTCAGTATCTGTGTGCATTACCCAGTCGGTATCTGTGTGTATTACCCAGTCGGTATCTGTGTGTATTACCCAGCCGGTATCTGTGTGTATTACACAGTCAGTATCTGTGTGCATTACCCAGTCAGTATCTGAGTGCATTACCCAGTCAGTATCTGTGCGTATTATCCAGTCAGTATCTGTGTGTATTACCCAGTCAGTATCTGTGCGTATTATCCAGTCAGTATCTGTGTGTATTACCCAGTCAGTATCTGTGTGTATTATCCAGTCAGTATCTGTGTGTATTACCCAGTCAGTATCTGTGTGTATTATCCAGTCAGTATCGGTGTGTATTATCCAGTCAGTATCTGTGTGTATTACCCAGTCAGTATCGGTGTGTATTATCCAGTCAGTATCTGTGTGTATTACCCAGCCAGTATCTGTGTGCATTACCCAGTCAGTATCTGTGTGCATTACCCAGTCAGTATCTGTGTGCATTACCCAGTCAGTATCAGTGTGTATTACCCAGCCAGTATCTGTGTGTATTACCCAGTCAGTATCTGTGTGCATTACCCAGTCAGTATCAGTGTGTATTACCCAGCCAGTATCTGTGTGCATTACCCAGTCAGTATCTGTGTGCATTACCCAGTCAGTATCTTTGTGTATTACCCAGTCAGTATCAATGTGTATTACACAGTCAGCATTAGTGTGTATTACCCAGTCAGTATCTGTGTGTATTACCCAGTCAGTATCTGTGTGTATTATCCAGTCAGTATCTGTGTGTATTACCCAGTCAGTATCTGTGTGTATTATTCCGGCCGGTATCTGTGTGCATTACCCAGTCAGTATCTGTGTGCATTACCCAGCCAGTATCTGTGTGTATTACCCAGTCAGTATCTGTGTGTATTACCCAGTCAGTACCTGTGTGTATTACCCAGTCAGTATCTGTGTGCATTACCCAGTCAGTATCTTTGTGTATTACCCAGTCAGTATCAATGTGTATTACACAGTCAGCATTAGTGTGTATTACCCAGTCAATATTTGTGTGTATTACCCAGTCAGTATCTGTGTGTATTACACAGTCAGCATTAGTGTGTATTACCCAGTCAGTATCTGTGTGTATTACCCAGTTAGTATCAATGTGTATTACACAGTCAGCATTAGTGTGTATTACCCAGTCAGTATCTGTGTGTATTACCCAGTCAGTATCTGTGTGCATTACCCAGTCAGTATCTGTGTGTATTACCCAGCCAGTATCTGTGTGTATTACCCAGCCAGTTTCTTTGTATTACCCAGTCAGTATCAATGTGTATTCCACAGTCAGCATTAGTGTGTATTACCCAGCCAGTATCTGTGTGTATTACCCAGCCAGTATCTGTGTGTATTACCCAGTCAGTATCTGTGTGCATTACCCAGTCGGCATCTGTGTGTATTACCCAGTCGGTATCTGTGTGTATTACCCAGCCGGTATCTGTGTGTATTACACAGTCAGTATCTGTGTGTATTACCCACAGTATCTGTGTGCATTACCCAGTCAATATCTGTGTGTATTATCCAGTCAGTATCTGTGTGTATTACCCAGTCAGTATCTGTGTGCATTACCCAGTCAGTATCTTTGTGTATTACCCAGTCAGTATCAATGTGTATTGCACAGTCAGCATTAGTGTGTATTACCCAGTCAGTATCTGTGTGTATTACCCAGTCAGTATCTGTGTGCATTACCCAGTCAGTATCTTTGTGTATTACCCAGTCAGTATCAATGTGTATTACACAGTCAATATTAGTGTGTATTACCCAGTCAGTATCTGTGTGTATTACCCAGTTAGTATCTGTGTGTATTACACAGTCAGTATCTGTGTGTATTACCCAGTCAGTATCTGTGTGCATTACCCATTCAGTATCTGTGTGTATTATCCAGTCAGTATCTGTGTGTATTACCTAGCCAGTATCTGCGTGCATTACCCAGTCAGTATCTGTGTGCATTACCCAGTCAGTATCTGTGTGCATTACCCAGCCAGTATCTGTGTGTATTACCCAGTCAGTATCTGTGTGTATTACCCAGTCAGTACCTGTGTGTATTACCCAGTCAGTATCTGTGTGCATTACCCAGTCAGTATCTTTGTGTATTACCCAGTCAGTATCAATGTGTATTACCCAGTCAGTATCTGTGTGTATTACCCAGTCAGTATCTGTGTGTATTACCCAGTCAGTATCTGTGTGCATTACCCAGCCAGTATCTGTGTGCATTACCCAGTCAGTATCTGTGTGCATTACCCAGTCAGTATCTGTGTGCATTACCCAGTCAGTATCTGTGTGCATTACCCAGTCAGTATCTGTGTGCATTACCCAGTCAGTATCTGTGTGTATTACGCAGCCAATATCTGTGTGTATTACCCAGTCAGTATCTGTGTGTATTACCCAGTCAGTACCTGTGTGTATTACCCAGTCAGTATCTGTGTGCATTACCCAGTCAGTATCTTTGTGTATTACCCAGTCAGTATCAATGTGTATTACACAGTCAGCATTTGTGTGTATTACCCAGTCAGTATCTGTGTGTATTACCCAGTCAGTATCTGTGTGTATTACACAGTCAGCATTAGTGTGTATTACCCAGTCAGTATCTGTGTGTATTACCCAGTCAGTATCAATGTGTATTACACAGTCAGCATTAGTGTGTATTACCCAGTCAGTATCTGTGTGTATTACCCAGTCAGTATCTGTGTGCATTACCCAGTCAGTATCTGTGTGTATTACCCAGCCAGTATCTGTGTGTATTACCCAGCCAGTATCTGTGTATTACCCAGTCAGTATCAATGTGTATTTCACAGTCAGCATTAGTGTGTATTACCCAGCCAGTATCTGTGTGTATTACCCAGCCAGTATCTGTGTCTGTTACCCAGTCAGTATCTGTGTGCATTACCCAGTCGGTATCTGTGTGTATTACCCAGTCGGTATCTGTGTGTATTACCCAGCCGGTATCTGTGTGTATTACACAGTCAGTATCTGTGTGCATTACCCAGTCAGTATCTGTGTGCATTACCCAGTCAGTATCTGTGCGTATTATCCAGTCAGTATCTGTGTGTATTACCCAGTCAGTATCTGTGTGCATTACCCAGTCAGTATCTGTGCGTATTATCCAGTCAGTATCTGTGTGTATTACCCAGCCAGTATCTGTGTGCATTACCCAGTCAGTATCTGTGTGCATTACCCAGTCAGTATCTGTGTGCATTACCCAGTCAGTATCTGTGTGTATTACCCAGTCAGTATCTGTGTGTATTACCCAGTCAGTACCTGTGTGTATTACCTAGTCAGTATCTATGTGCATTACCCAGTCAGTATCTTTGTGTATTACCCAGTCAGTATCAATGTGTATTACCCAGTCAGTATCTGTGTGTATTACCCAGTCAGTATCTGTGTGTATTACCCAGTCGGTATCTGTGTGTATTACCCAGTCGGTATCTGTGTGTATTACCCAGCCGGTATCTGTGTGTATTACACAGTCAGTATCTGTGTGCATTACCCAGTCAGTATCTGTGTGCATTACCCAGTCAGTATCTGTGCGTATTATCCAGTCAGTATCTGTGTGTATTACCCAGTCAGTATCTGTGCGTATTATCCAGTCAGTATCTGTGTGTATTACCCAGTCAGTATCTGTGTGTATTATCCAGTCAGTATCTGTGTGTATTACCCAGTCAGTATCTGTGTGTATTATCCAGTCAGTATCGGTGTGTATTATCCAGTCAGTATCTGTGTGTATTACCCAGTCAGTATCGGTGTGTATTATCCAGTCAGTATCTGTGTGTATTACCCAGCCAGTATCTGTGTGCATTACCCAGTCAGTATCTGTGTGCATTACCCAGTCAGTATCTGTGTGCATTACCCAGTCAGTATCAGTGTGTATTACCCAGCCAGTATCTGTGTGTATTACCCAGTCAGTATCTGTGTGCATTACCCAGTCAGTATCAGTGTGTATTACCCAGCCAGTATCTGTGTGCATTACCCAGTCAGTATCTGTGTGCATTACCCAGTCAGTATCTTTGTGTATTACCCAGTCAGTATCAATGTGTATTACACAGTCAGCATTAGTGTGTATTACCCAGTCAGTATCTGTGTGTATTACCCAGTCAGTATCTGTGTGTATTATCCAGTCAGTATCTGTGTGTATTACCCAGTCAGTATCTGTGTGTATTATTCCGGCCGGTATCTGTGTGCATTACCCAGTCAGTATCTGTGTGCATTACCCAGTCAGTATCTGTGTGTATTACCCAGCCAGTATCTGTGTGTATTACCCAGTCAGTATCTGTGTGTATTACCCAGTCAGTATCTGTGTGTATTACCCAGTCAGTACCTGTGTGTATTACCCAGTCAGTATCTGTGTGCATTACCCAGTCAGTATCTTTGTGTATTACCCAGTCAGTATCAATGTGTATTACACAGTCAGCATTAGTGTGTATTACCCAGTCAATATCTGTGTGTATTACCCAGTCAGTATCTGTGTGTATTACACAGTCAGCATTAGTGTGTATTACCCAGTCAGTATCTGTGTGTATTACCCAGTTAGTATCAATGTGTATTACACAGTCAGCATTAGTGTGTATTACCCAGTCAGTATCTGTGTGTATTACCCAGTCAGTATCTGTGTGCATTACCCAGTCAGTATCTGTGTGTATTACCCAGCCAGTATCTGTGTGTATTACCCAGCCAGTTTCTTTGTATTACCCAGTCAGTATCAATGTGTATTCCACAGTCAGCATTAGTGTGTATTACCCAGCCAGTATCTGTGTGTATTACCCAGCCAGTATCTGTGTGTATTACCCAGTCAGTATCTGTGTGCATTACCCAGTCGGCATCTGTGTGTATTACCCAGTCGGTATCTGTGTGTATTACCCAGCCGGTATCTGTGTGTATTACACAGTCAGTATCTGTGTGTATTACCCAGTCAGTATCTGTGTGCATTACCCAGTCAATATCTGTGTGTATTATCCAGTCAGTATCTGTGTGTATTACCCAGTCAGTATCTGTGTGCATTACCCAGTCAGTATCTTTGTGTATAACCCAGTCAGTATCAATGTGTATTGCACAGTCAGCATTAGTGTGAATTACCCAGTCAGTATCTGTGTGTATTACCCAGTCAGTATCTGTGTGCATTACCCAGTCAGTATCTTTGTGTATTACCCAGTCAGTATCAATGTGTATTACACAGTCAATATTAGTGTGTATTACCCAGTCAGTATCTGTGTGTATTACCCAGTCAGTATCTGTGTGTATTACACAGTCAGTATCTGTGTGTATTACCCAGTCAGTATCTGTGTGCATTACCCATTCAGTATCTGTGTGTATTATCCAGTCAGTATCTGTGTGTATTACCTAGCCAGTATCTGTGTGCATTACCCAGTCAGTATCTGTGTGCATTACCCAGTCAGTATCTGTGTGCATTACCCAGCCAGTATCTGTGTGTATTACCCAGTCAGTATCTGTGTGTATTACCCAGTCAGTACCTGTGTGTATTACCCAGTCAGTATCTGTGTGCATTACCCAGTCAGTACCTTTTTGTGTATTACCCAGTCAGTATCAATGTGTATTACCCAGTCAGTATCTGTGTGTATTACCCAGTCAGTATCTGTGTGTATTACCCAGTCAGTATCTGTGTGCATTACCCAGCCAGTATCTGTGTGCATTACCCAGTCAGTATCTGTGTGCATTACCCAGTCAGTATCTGTGTGCATTACCCAGTCAGTATCTGTGTGCATTACCCAGTCAGTATCTGTGTGCATTACCCAGTCAGTATCTGTGTGTATTACGCAGCCAATATCTGTGTGTATTACCCAGTCAGTATCTGTGTGTATTACCCAGTCAGTACCTGTGTGTATTACCCAGTCAGTATCTGTGTGCATTACCCAGTCAGTATCTTTGTGTATTACCCAGTCAGTATCAATGTGTATTACACAGTCAGCATTAGTGTGTATTACCCAGTCAGTATCTGTGTGTATTACCCAGTCAGTATCTGTGTGTATTACACAGTCAGCATTAGTGTGTATTACCCAGTCAGTATCTGTGTGTATTACCCAGTCAGTATCAATGTGTATTACACAGTCAGCATTAGTGTGTATTACCCAGTCAGTATCTGTGTGTATTACCCAGTCAGTATCTGTGTGCATTACCCAGTCAGTATCTGTGTGTATTACCCAGCCAGTATCTGTGTGTATTACCCAGCCAGTATCTGTGTATTAACCAGTCAGTATCAATGTGTATTCCACAGTCAGCATTAGTGTGTATTACCCAGCCAGTATCTGTGTGTATTACCCAGCCAGTATCTGTGTCTATTACCCAGTCAGTATCTGTGTGCATTACCCAGTCGGTATCTGTGTGTATTACCCAGTCGGTATCTGTGTGTATTACCCAGCCGGTATCTGTGTGTATTACACAGTCAGTATCTGTGTGCATTACCCAGTCAGTATCTGTGTGCATTACCCAGTCAGTATCTGTGCGTATTATCCAGTCAGTATCTGTGTGTATTACCCAGTCAGTATCTGTGTGCATTACCCAGTCAGTATCTGTGCGTATTATCCAGTCAGTATCTGTGTGTATTACCCAGCCAGTATCTGTGTGCATTACCCAGTCAGTATCTGTGTGCATTACCCAGTCAGTATCTGTGTGCATTACCCAGTCAGTATCTGTGTGTATTACCCAGTCAGTATCTGTGTGTATTACCCAGTCAGTACCTGTGTGTATTACCTAGTCAGTATCTATGTGCATTACCCAGTCAGTATCTTTGTGTATTACCCAGTCAGTATCAATGTGTATTACACAGTCAGCATTAGTGTGTATTACCCAGTCAGTATCTGTGTGTATTACCCAGTCAGTATCTGTGTGTATTACCCAGCCAGTATCTGTGTGTATTACCCAGTCAGTACCTGTGTGTATTACCTAGTCAGTATCTATGTGCATTACCCAGTCAGTATCTTTGTGTATTACCCAGTCAGTATCAATGTGTATTACACAGTCAGCATTAGTGTGTATTACCCAGTCAGTATCTGTGTGTATTACCCAGTCAGTATCTGTGTGTATTACCCAGTCAGTATCTGTGTGTATTACCCAGTCAGTACCTGTGTGTATTACCTAGTCAGTATCTATGTGCATTATCCAGTCAGTATCTTTGTGTATTACCCAGTCAGTATCAATGTGTATTACACAGTCAGCATTAGTGTGCATTACCCAGTCCGTATCTGTGTGCATTACCCAGTTAGTATATGTGTGTATTACCCAGCCAGTATCTGTGTGTATTACCCAGTCAGTATCTGTGTGTATTACCCAGTCAGTACCTGTGTGTATTACCCAGTCAGTATCTGTGTGCATTACCCAGTCAGTATCTTTGTGTATTACCCAGTCAGTATCAATGTGTATTACCCAGTCAGTATCTGTGTGTATTACCCAGTCAGTATCTGTGTGTATTACCCAGTCAGTATCTGTGTGCATTACCCAGCCAGTATCTGTGTGCATTACCCAGTCAGTATCTGTGTGCATTACCCAGTCAGTATCTGTGTGCATTACCCAGTCAGTATCTGTGTGTATTACCCAGCCAGTATCTGTGTGTATTACCCAGTCAGTATCTGTGTGTATTACCCAGTCAGTATCTGTGTGCATTACCCAGTCAGTATCTGTGTGCATTACCCAGTCAGTATCTGTGTGCATTACCCAGTCAGTATCTGTGTGCATTACCCAGTCAGTATCTGTGTGTATTACGCAGCCAATATCTGTGTGTATTACCCAGTCAGTATCTGTGTGTATTACCCAGTCAGTACCTGTGTGTATTACCCAGTCAGTATCTGTGTGCATTACCCAGTCAGTATCTTTGTGTATTACCCAGTCAGTATCAATGTGTATTACACAGTCAGCATTAGTGTGTATTACCCAGTCAGTATCTGTGTGTATTACCCAGTCAGTATCTGTGTGCATTACCCAGTCAGTATCTGTGTGCATTACCCAGTCAGTATCTGTGTGCATTACCCAGTCAGTATCTGTGTGTATTACGCAGCCAATATCTGTGTGTATTACCCAGTCAGTATCTGTGTGTATTACCCGGTCAGTACCTGTGTGTATTACCCAGTCAGTATCTGTGTGCATTACCCAGTCAGTATCTTTGTGTATTACCCAGTCAGTATCAATGTGTATTACACAGTCAGCATTAGTGTGTATTACCCAGTCAGTATCTGTGTGTATTACCCAGTCAGTATCTGTGTGTATTACACAGTCAGCATTAGTGTGTATTACCCAGTCAGTATCTGTGTGTATTACCCAGTCAGTATCAATGTGTATTACACAGTCAGCATTAGTGTGTATTACCCAGTCAGTATCTGTGTGTATTACCCAGCCAGTATCTGTGTGTATTACCCAGCCAGTATCTGTGTATTAACCAGTCAGTATCAATGTGTATTCCACAGTCAGCATTAGTGTGTATTACCCAGCCAGTATCTGTGTGTATTACCCAGCCAGTATCTGTGTCTATTACCCAGTCAGTATCTGTGTGCATTACCCAGTCGGTATCTGTGTGTATTACCCAGTCGGTATCTGTGTGTATTACCCAGCCGGTATCTGTGTGTATTACACAGTCAGTATCTGTGTGCATTACCCAGTCAGTATCTGTGTGCATTACCCAGTCAGTATCTGTGCGTATTATCCAGTCAGTATCTGTGTGTATTACCCAGTCAGTATCTGTGTGCATTACCCAGTCAGTATCTGTGCGTATTATCCAGTCAGTATCTGTGTGTATTACCCAGCCAGTATCTGTGTGCATTACCCAGTCAGTATCTGTGTGCATTACCCAGTCAGTATCTGTGTGCATTACCCAGTCAGTATCTGTGTGTATTACCCAGTCAGTATCTGTGTGTATTACCCAGTCAGTACCTGTGTGTATTACCTAGTCAGTATCTATGTGCATTACCCAGTCAGTATCTTTGTGTATTACCCAGTCAGTATCAATGTGTATTACACAGTCAGCATTAGTGTGTATTACCCAGTCAGTATCTGTGTGTATTACCCAGTCAGTATCTGTGTGTATTACCCAGCCAGTATCTGTGTGTATTACCCAGTCAGTACCTGTGTGTATTACCTAGTCAGTATCTATGTGCATTACCCAGTCAGTATCTTTGTGTATTACCCAGTCAGTATCAATGTGTATTACACAGTCAGCATTAGTGTGTATTACCCAGTCAGTATCTGTGTGTATTACCCAGTCAGTATCTGTGTGTATTACCCAGTCAGTATCTGTGTGTATTACCCAGTCAGTACCTGTGTGTATTACCTAGTCAGTATCTATGTGCATTACCCAGTCAGTATCTTTGTGTATTACCCAGTCAGTATCAATGTGTATTACACAGTCAGCATTAGTGTGCATTACCCAGTCAGTATCTGTGTGCATTACCCAGTTAGTATATGTGTGTATTACCCAGCCAGTATCTGTGTGTATTACCCAGTCAGTATCTGTGTGTATTACCCAGTCAGTACCTGTGTGTATTACCCAGTCAGTATCTGTGTGCATTACCCAGTCAGTATCTTTGTGTATTACCCAGTCAGTATCAATGTGTATTACCCAGTCAGTATCTGTGTGTATTACCCAGTCAGTATCTGTGTGTATTACCCAGTCAGTATCTGTGTGCATTACCCAGCCAGTATCTGTGTGCATTACCCAGTCAGTATCTGTGTGCATTACCCAGTCAGTATCTGTGTGCATTACCCAGTCAGTATCTGTGTGTATTACCCAGCCAGTATCTGTGTGTATTACCCAGTCAGTATCTGTGTGCATTACCCAGTCAGTATCTGTGTGCATTACCCAGTCAGTATCTGTGTGCATTACCCAGTCAGTATCTGTGTGCATTACCCAGTCAGTATCTGTGTGTATTACGCAGCCAATATCTGTGTGTATTACCCAGTCAGTATCTGTGTGTATTACCCAGTCAGTACCTGTGTGTATTACCCAGTCAGTATCTGTGTGCATTACCCAGTCAGTATCTTTGTGTATTACCCAGTCAGTATCAATGTGTATTACACAGTCAGCATTAGTGTGTATTACCCAGTCAGTATCTGTGTGTATTACCCAGTCAGTATCTGTGTGTATTACACAGTCAGCATTAGTGTGTATTACCCAGTCAGTATCTGTGTGTATTACCCAGTCAGTATCAATGTGTATTACACAGTCAGCATTAGTGTGTATTACCCAGTCAGTATCTGTGTGTATTACCCAGTCAGTATCTGTGTGCATTACCCAGTCAGTATCTGTGTGTATTACCCAGCCAGTATCTGTGTGTATTACCCAGCCAGTATCAATGTGTATTCCACAGTCAGCATTAGTGTGTATTACCCAGCCAGTATCTGTGTGTATTACCCAGCCAGTATCTGTGTCTATTACCCAGTCAGTATCTGTGTGCATTACCCAGTCGGTATCTGTGTGTATTACCCAGTCGGTATCTGTGTGTATTACCCAGCCGGTATCTGTGTGTATTACACAGTCAGTATCTGTGTGTATTACCCAGTCAGTATCTGTGTGCATTACCCAGTCAGTATCTGTGCGTATTATCCAGTCAGTATCTGTGTGTATTACCCAGTCAGTATCTGTGTGCATTACCCAGTCAGTATCTGTGCGTATTATCCAGTCAGTATCTGTGTGTATTACCCAGCCAGTATCTGTGTGCATTACCCAGTCAGTATCTGTGTGCATTACCCAGTCAGTATCTGTGTGCATTACCCAGTCAGTATCTGTGTGTATTACCCAGTCAGTATCTGTGTGTATTACCCAGTCAGTATCTGTGTGTATTACCCAGTCAGTACCTGTGTGTATTACCTAGTCAGTATCTATGTGCATTACCCAGTCAGTATCTTTGTGTATTACCCAGTCAGTATCAATGTGTATTACCCAGTCAGTATCTGTGTGTATTACCCAGTCAGTATCTGTGTGTATTACCCAGTCAGTATCTGTGTGCATTACCCAGCCAGTATCTGTGTGCATTACCCAGTCAGTATCTGTGTGCATTACCCAGTCAGTATCTGTGTGCATTACCCAGTCAGTATCTGTGTGTATTACCCAGCCAGTATCTGTGTGTATTACCCAGTCAGTATCTGTGTGCATTACCCAGTCAGTATCTGTGTGCATTACCCAGTCAGTATCTGTGTGCATTACCCAGTCAGTATCTGTGTGCATTACCCAGTCAGTATCTGTGTGTATTACGCAGCCAATATCTGTGTGTATTACCCAGTCAGTATCTGTGTGTATTACCCAGTCAGTACCTGTGTGTATTACCCAGTCAGTATCTGTGTGCATTACCCAGTCAGTATCTTTGTGTATTACCCAGTCAGTATCAATGTGTATTACACAGTCAGCATTAGTGTGTATTACCCAGTCAGTATCTGTGTGTATTACCCAGTCAGTATCTGTGTGTATTACACAGTCAGCATTAGTGTGTATTACCCAGTCAGTATCTGTGTGTATTACCCAGTCAGTATCAATGTGTATTACACAGTCAGCATTAGTGTGTATTACCCAGTCAGTATCTGTGTGTATTACCCAGTCAGTATCTGTGTGCATTACCCAGTCAGTATCTGTGTGTATTACCCAGCCAGTATCTGTGTGTATTACCCAGCCAGTATCAATGTGTATTCCACAGTCAGCATTAGTGTGTATTACCCAGCCAGTATCTGTGTGTATTACCCAGCCAGTATCTGTGTCTATTACCCAGTCAGTATCTGTGTGCATTACCCAGTCGGTATCTGTGTGTATTACCCAGTCGGTATCTGTGTGTATTACCCAGCCGGTATCTGTGTGTATTACACAGTCAGTATCTGTGTGTATTACCCAGTCAGTATCTGTGTGCATTACCCAGTCAGTATCTGTGCGTATTATCCAGTCAGTATCTGTGTGTATTACCCAGTCAGTATCTGTGTGCATTACCCAGTCAGTATCTGTGCGTATTATCCAGTCAGTATCTGTGTGTATTACCCAGCCAGTATCTGTGTGCATTACCCAGTCAGTATCTGTGTGCATTACCCAGTCAGTATCTGTGTGCATTACCCAGTCAGTATCTGTGTGTATTACCCAGTCAGTATCTGTGTGTATTACCCAGTCAGTATCTGTGTGTATTACCCAGTCAGTACCTGTGTGTATTACCTAGTCAGTATCTATGTGCATTACCCAGTCAGTATCTTTGTGTATTACCCAGTCAGTATCAATGTGTATTACACAGTCAGCATTAGTGTGTATTACCCAGTCAGTATCTGTGTGTATTACCCAGTCAGTATCTGTGTGTATTACACAGTCAGCATTAGTGTGTATTACCCAGTCAGTATCTGTGTGTATTACCCAGTCAGTATCTGTGTGTATTACACAGTCAGCATTAGTGTGTATTACCCAGTCAGTATCTGTGTGTATTACACAGTCAGCATTAGTGTGTATTACCCAGTCAGTATCTGTGTTTAATACCCAGTCCGTGTCTTGTAGTATTACCCAGCCAGTATCGGTGTGTATTACCCAGCCAGTATCGGTGTGTATTACCCAGCCAGTATCGGTGTGTATTACCCAGTCAGTATTAATGTGTATACCCTAGTCATCATATGGGTGTATTACTAAGTCAGTATCGGTGTGTAAATATCACTGTGTATTACACAGCCAGTATCGATGTGTATTACCCAGCCAGTATTGGTGTGTATTCCCCAGTCAGAATCAATGTGTATTGCACAGTTAGTATCGGGGTATATTACCCAACCACTATCTGTGTGTATTCCCCAGTCAGTATATATGTGCATTACCCAGTCAGTATCAGTGTGTGTACTACTCAGTCAGTATCGGTGTGTATTATGCAGTCAGTACCTGCATGTATTCCCCAGTCAGTATCGGTGTGCATTCCCCAGTCAGTATCGATATGTATTACCCAGTCAGTATCGGTGTGTATTAAATTCCAGTCAGTATCGGTGTGGCTTACGACCCAATCATTATCTGTGTGTGTTGTTCCCAGTCAGACCACAAGAACATAAGAAGGAGTAGGCCATACGAGCCATTCAGTAAGATCCTGGATGAAGATCTATATCAATTTCATTTTACCACTCTATCGCCATATATCTTGATTCCCTTAGTGTCCAAAAATGTAACGATCTCAGTCTTGAATATACTCATCAATTGAACATCCACTGGCCTCTGGGGTAGAGGATTCCAACGATTCACACCCCTCTGAGTGATGATATGTCTCTTCACCTTAGTCGTAAATGGCTGACCCTTTATCCTGAGACTATGACCTCTAGTTCTAGACTCTCCAGCCAGGGGAAACAACCTCTCAGCATCTACCCTGTCAAGCCCTCTAAGAATGTTATATGTTTCAATGAGATCACCTCTCATTCTCCTAAATTCCAGAAAATATAGGCCCATTCTACTCAATCTCTCCTCATAGGACACTCCCTCCATTCCAGGTATCAATCTATATCATTGCAGCAAGACTTCCTTACTCTTATACTGCAACCCCCTTACAATAAAGGCTAACATATCAGTTGCCTTCCTAGTTGCTTGCTGTACCTGCATGTTAACTTTCTGTGATTTATGTGCAAGAACACCAAATCCCTCTGAATACTAACATTTCCCAGTCTCTCACCTATTAAAACATATTCTGATTTTCCATTCTGCCTGCCAAAGTGGATAACATCACACTTCCCCACATTAAACTCCATCTGCTACCTTCTTGCCTAATCACTTAACCGGTCTATATCCCTTTGTAGTTTCTTTACGTCCTCCTCGCAGCTTACTTTCCCATCTAGCTTCGTATCGTCAACAAACTTGGATATACGCTGTGTTGGTCCTCTCATTTACGTCATTGAATTAGATATATAATATATATTGATATAAATAACTGTGGCCAAAGCACTGATACTTGCAGCACCCCACTAGTTACAGCCTGCCATTCCGAACATGACACGTTTATTCCTACTCTCTGTTTTCTATCCGTTAACCAATCCTCAATCCATAGTACTACATCACAATCCCGATAATCTTATGTAACAACCGTTTGTGCGGCACCTTATGGAATGCCTTCTGAAAATACAAATATACTACATCAACTGGTTTCCCCCTTATTTACTCTGCTACTTACACCTTCAAAAATCTCTAATTGATTTGTCAAACACAATTTCTCTTTCATAAAACCATGTTGATTCTGCCTAATCATATGATGATTTTCCTGGTGGCCTGTTACCACATCCTTAATAATAGATTCTAGCATTTCCCTACTACTGATGTCCTATACTTCTCTTTTTTCTCTCTTTCCTTTCTTGAATGGGGGCGATGGTTACATTTTCTATCTTTCAATCAACGAGGACCATTTTAGAATCCAGGGAATTCTGGAAGATCAAAACCAATGCACCAATATCTCTGTAGCCACTTCTTTTAAAACCCCAGGGAGTAAACCATCAGGACCAGGGGATTTGTTGACTTTTAGTCTCAGTAATTTCTCCAGTACATTTTCTTTATTAATATTAATTACTTTCAGTTCCTCACTCGCATTCGACCCTCGGTTCCACATATTTTGTGATATGTTCTTTGTGTCTTCTATTGTGAAGTCAGACACAAAATATTTGTTTAATGTAATTCCCCATTTTAATTTTTCCTGTCACTGCCTCTAAGGGACCCATGTTTACTTTCACTAATTTCTTCCGTTTTACATAATTGTAAAAGCTCTCACAATCTGTTTTTATATCTCTTGCTAGTTTACTCTCATTCTCTTGGTACTTCAATTTCTTTGTCATCCATTGCTGATTTTTGAAACCTTCCCAATTCTCAGGCTTATTACTCTGTTTGGCAACATTATAAGTCTCTTCTTTTAATATAATACTATCCTTAACTTCAGTATCTGTGTATATTACTCAATCAGTATTGTTGTGTAATAAACCTTAAGTCAGTATTGGTTTGTATTACTCCGAGTCAGTATTGGTGTTTATCGGTCTCCAGTTAGTATCTGTGTGAATTACCCCATCAATATCTGTATGCAATATCCCCAGTCAGTATCAGTGTGGTCTATTCCCAAGTCAGCATTAGTATGCATTGCCCCATCAGTTTTGGTTTGCATTATGTGATCAGCATTACTGTGTATTACTCCCCAGTCTGTAACGGTGATCATTCTCCCTTCAGTATCAGGGTGTATTACCCCACAGTCAGTATCGGCGAGTAATAACCACCAGTCAGTATCTGTGTGGATTACTTAGTATCAGTGTGTATTAACTCAGTCAGTATTGGTGTATTTTAGTCTCCAATTAGTGTCTATCAATCTCAGATTTAAAATTAACAATTGACCCAGCACCAACTGCCATTTGCGGAAGAGGGTTCGAAACGTCTACCATCCTTTGCGTGCAGATAAGATTCCTAACTTCACTCCTGAAGTAAAAAAAAAGTACTGGAGAAACGTATGGGACTGAAAACTGATAAATCCCCTGGACCTGGTGGCCTACATCCTTGTGTTTTGAAAGCGATAGCTATAGAGATAGTGGGTGGATTGGTTGTCATCTTCCAAACTTCCACAGATTCTAGAACAGTTCCTGCAGATTGAAAGGTAACTAATTAAGAAAGGAGGGAGAGAGAAAACGGGGAATTACAGACCAGTTAGCCTGACATCAGTAGTAAGGAAAATGTGGGAATCTATTATTAAGGTTGTGGTAACAGGGCACTTAGAAAATAACAATAGGATTGGGCAAAGTCAACACGGATTTATGAAAGGGAAATCGTGTTTGATGAATCTGTTCGATTGTTTGAGGTTGTAACTCGCAGAATAGATAAGGGGGAATCAGTGGATGTGATGTATTTGGATATTCAGAAGGCATTCGATAAGGTGCCAGACAAGAGGTTATTAAACAAAATTAGGGCTCATGGGATTGGGGGTAATATACTAGCATGGATTCAGGATTGATTAATGGACAGAATACATAGGAATAAATGGGTCATTTTCTGGTGGGCAGGCTATAACTAGTGGTGTACCGCAAGGATCCGTGCTGGGGCCCCAGCTATTCACAATCTATAACAATGATTTGGATGAGGGGACCAAATGTAATATATCCAAGTTTGCTGATGATACAAAGCTAGGTGGAAATATAAGTTTTGAGGAGATTGCAAAGAGGCTTCAAGGGGATATAGACAGGCTAAGTGAGCGAATAAGAACTTTGCAAATGGAATATAATGTGGAGAAATGTGAAGTTATGCACTTCGGTAGGAAAAATAGAAAAGCAGGGACTATGATGTTGTGGCAATAAGAGAGACCTGGCTCAAAAAATGGCAGGATTGGGTATTAAATATTCCTGGATATAGAATGTTCAGGAAAGATAGGGAAGGAAAAAAAGGAGGTAGTATGGCAGTATTGGTTCAGGACAATGTTACGGTGCTGGAGAGAGAGGATGTCCTGGAGGGGTCAATGACGGAATCTATTTGGTTAAAGTTAAGATATAATAGAAGTGCCATTACACTACTAGGTGTATACTATAGGCCACCATCGAGTGGGAAACATATGGAGGAGCGAAATTAAAGATGGATGCAAGCTCTATTGAGTAGTGATAATGGGGGACTTCAACAATCCTAATATAGACTGGGGTAGTAACTGTGTAAAGGGCAAAGAGGGGGAAGAATTTCTGAAATGTGTTCAGGTGAACTTTCTTGATCAGTATGTTTCTGGCCCGAAGAGGAAGGAGGCATTGCTGGATCTGGTTCTGGGGAATGAGGAAGGTCAAGTGTCAGTAGGTGAACATTTGGGGAACAGTGATCACAGTAATATAAGGTTTCGATTAGCTATGGAAAAAACATACTGATCAAGAAAGTTCACCTGAAGAGGATTGATGAGGGCAATGCAGTTGACATGGTGTACATGGATTTCCAAAAGGCATTTGATAAAGTGCCACATAATAAGCATGCCAGCAAAGTTGAAGCCCATGGAATAAAAGGGACAGTGGCAGCATGGATAAGAAATTGGCTAAGTGATAGGAAATAGAGTAGCAGTGAACGGTTGTTTTTCGGACTGGAGGAAGGTATACAGTGGTGCACCCCAAAGGTCAGTTCTAGAACCACTGCTTTTCTTGATACATATTAATGACTTGGATGTGGGTGTAGAGGGCACAATTTCAAAACTTACAGATGACACAAAACTTGGAAGTACAGTGATCAGTGAGGAGGATAGTGATAGACTTCAAGAGGACATAGACAGGCTGATGGAATAGGCGGACACGTGGCAGATGAAATTTAACAAAGAAAAGTGTGAAGTGATACATTTTGGTAGAAAGAATGAGGAGAGGAAATATAAACTAAGGGGTACAATCCTAAAGGGGGTGCATGAAAAGAGGGATCTCGGGGTATGTGTGCACAAATCGTTGAAAGTAGATGGGCAGGTTGAGAAAGCCATTAAATAAGCTTCATGAATAGAGGTGCAGAATACAAAAGCAAGGAAATTATGATGAACCTGTATAAAACACTGGTTCGACCTCAGCTGGAGTGTCCAATTCTGGGCACCGCACTTTAGGAAGGATGTGAGGGCCTTAGGGAGGGCGCAGAAAAGATTTAAGAGAATGATTCCAGAGATGAGAGAAATCAGATACGTGGATAAACTGGAGAATCTGGGATTGTTCTCCTTAGAGCAGAGAAGGTTGAGAGGAGCTTTGATAGAGATGCTCAAAATCATGAGGGGTCGGGACAGAGTAGACAGAGAGAAACTGTTCCTATTGGCAGAAGGGTCGAGAACCAGAGGACATAGATTTAGGATGATTGGCAAAAGAACCAGAGGCGAGTGGTTAGGATCTGGAATGCACGGCCTGAAAGGTTGGTGGAGGCAGACTCAATCACTGCTTTCAAAAGGGAGTTGGATAACTACCCGAAGCAGATCATTTGGAGGGCTACGGGGAAAGGGCGGGGGAATAGGACTAGCTGAAGCAGGAAAGGGGTACTGAGGTGAATGATCAGCCATGATCTTATTGAATAGGGCTGAATGGCCTACTCCTGCACCTATTTTCTATGTTTCTATGTTTTTTGCAGAGAATCGGTACGGGCTCGACGGGCCAAATGGCCTCCTTCAATGCTGTAACCATTCTATGATTCTATGATTCTTTTCCATGAATCTATTTCTTAAATGGTGAGAGACTGGGAAATGATAATGTTCAGAGAGACCTGGGTGTCCTCGCACACGAATCACTGAAAGTTAACATGCAGGTACAACAAGCAATTAAGAAAGCAAATGGTATGTTGGCTTTTATTACAATAGGATTGGAGTATAAGAGTAAAGATGCATTACTGCAATCATATAGGGTGCTGGTGAGACCACACCTGGAGTATTGTGTCCAGTTTTGGTCTCCTTACCTAAGGAAGGATATGCTTGCCATAGAGATGAAGGTTCACCAGACTGATTTCTGGGATGGAGGGGATGGTCCGATGAAGATAGATTGAGATTCCCCTGGCTGGAGAGTCTAGTACTAGGGGGCACCCTCTCAAAATAAGGGATTGGCCATTTAGTACTTGGATAAGAAAAAATGTCTTCATTCAAAGGGTTGTCAATCTTTGGAATTCTCTACCCCAGAAAGCTGTGGCTGCTCAGTCGTTGAGTATATTCAAGATTGAGATTGATAGATTTTTGGATTACTAAGGTAATGAAGGGATATGGGGATAGAGCAGGAAGGTGTTGAAGTAGAAAATCAGCCATGATCTTACTGAATGGCGGAGCAGGCTTGAATAATCCAATGGCCCACTCCTGCTCCCATTTCTGTTCTTATGCTCTTATTACTACCAGTCAGTATTGGTGGGCATTACTCCACAACTGAATCGGTGCGCATTACTCAGTCAATATCGGTGAATATTACTCCAGTCAGTGTTAAGTTGTAGTAATGCCACTATTCAGTATAGGGGTAGATTTGTCCCATTCAGTATAGGTGTAAATTACTCCCCAGTCAGTATTGGTGTGTGCATTACTCAGACAGTATTGGTGTGTATTATCCCCAGTCTGCATCGGTGTTTTTTTTAACCTTGTCAGCATTATCCAATTTAATTAAAGGCACTTTTTTCAAGTTAGCTCTAATGGGGAAATCAATGGAGGCATGTGTACACAATAATCCACACTGGCCAAAGACAGTTAGAAAGGACCTGGTGAAAAAGTAGAGGCTGATGAGCATATGGCAAGTGGACAAGACCAGGTGGGCAAGTTAGAAGTACTTGCGGTGGACTATAGAGGGCCCAGACTCATCATACTCCTGCTAGATGATGTACTTCTGTCATCATTACACTTTGTAAGTCTAAATGACATTTCTTGTATTCTGGGAATGTTTTTCGGTGCTCTGTTTTATCCAGTGATTTACCTAATTCTGGGACTGCAGCCTTTTCCTCAGCCGGTTTCTCCTCAGCTTCTTTCGCCTTGGCAGTTAGTGCCTCAGGAGCTATCTCCTTGGCAGCTGTTTCCTCGGCAGCTGGTTGCTCTGCTGTCGGTTCTGCTGGAGGAGTGACCACTGAAGGCAGTGGAATAAAACAGTGAGAGTCCGTATATATAACTACATATAATGCAAGACCACAGTGTAATAAACCCATCTGTATCTAAATAATCTCTTGTAAAATACATTCATCTATTCTATTTAATATACAGCAAAGAATCTGCATATACACCAGTCGGTGTCTGATTAATACATCAGTCCGTCTCTGATTAATACATCAGTCAGTATCTCATTAATATAGCAGGCAGTGTCTGATTAGTATCCGAATCATTGTCTGATTAATATACCAGTAAATGTCTGATTAATATACCAGTAAGTGCCTGATTAATATACCATTCAGTGTCTGCTTAATATCCCAGTCAGTGTCTGATTAATATACCAGTCAGTATCGGATTAATATACCAGTCAGTGTCTGATGAATACATCAGTCAGTATCTGATCAATATCCGAATGAGTGTCTGATTAATATACCAGTAAATGTCTGATTAATATACCCGTCAGTGTCTGATTTATATACCAGTCAGTGTCTGATTAATATACCAGTCAGGATCTGAATAATATCCCAGTCAGGGTCCGATTTATATACCACAGTGTCTGATTAATATACCCATCAGTGTCTGCTTAATATCCCAGTCAGTGTCTGATTAATATATCCATCAGTGTTTGATCAATATACCAGTCAGTGGCCATATATGTCTGTCAGTGTCTGACGAATATACCCATCAGTGTCTGCTTAATATACCAGTCAGTGTCTGATTAATATACCGGTCAGTGTCTATATATATCTGGGATTATGTCATTAATATACATGCCAGTGTCAGATTAATATACCCATCTGTGTCTGATTAATATACTATTCAGTATCCCTATATACCAGTCAGTGTCTCATTAACATATCAGTCAGTATCTGATTAATACACTAGTCAGTGTCCATATATTCTAGTCAGTGTCTGATTAATATAGCAGTCAGTTTCAGATTAATATACCAGTTAGTGTCTGATTAATGTGCAAGTAAGCATCAGATTATTATCCCCGGCAGCGCCTGATACACCAATCTGTGTCTGATTAACAGAGCAGTCAGTGTCTGATTAATATACCCGGCAGTGTCTGATTAATATACCAGTCAGTGCCTGATTAATATACCAGTTAGTGTCCATATATATCTGGCAGTATGTAATTAATATACATGTCACTATCTGATTAATATACCAGTCAGTATCTGATTAATGTGCAAGTAAGCGTCAGATTAATATCCCCGGCAGCGTCTGATACACCAATCTGTGTCTGATTAACAGAGCAGTCAGAGTCTGATTAATATACCCGTCAATGTCTGATTAAAATCCGAATGAGTGTCTGATTAATATACCAGTAAATGTCTGAGTAATATACTAGTAACTGTCTGATTAATATACCAGTAAGTGTCTGATTTATATACCATTCAGTGTCTGCTTAATATCCCAGTCAGTGTCTGAATAATATCCCAATCAGTGTCTGATTAATATACCGGTCAGTGTTTGATTAATATACCAGTCAGCATCTGATTAATATACCAGTCAGTGTCCATATATATCTGGCAGTATGTAATTAATATACATGTCACTATCTAATTAATATACCACTCAGTGTCTAATTAATATCCCAGTCTGTGTCTGATTAATATCCCAGTCAATGTCTGATTAATTTACCCATCAACGTCTGATGAATATGCCAGTCTTTGTCTGCTTAATATCCGAGTCACTGTCTGATTAATATACCAGTATGTGTCTGATTATTATCGATGTCAGTGTCTGATTAATATAGCAGTCAATGTCCGATTAATATAGCAGTCAGCATCTGATTAATACAGCACTCAGCGTCTGATTAATACCCCGGTCAGTGTCTGATTAATATCGCTGTCAGTGTCTGATTAATATCCCAATCAGTGTCTGATTAATATCGCTGTCAGTGTCTGATTAATATAGCAGTCAATGTCTAATTTATATACCAGTCAGCATCTGATTAATAAACCAGTCAGTGTCTCATTAATATATCAGTCAGTGTCTGATTAATATCCCAATGTCTGATTAATATATGAGTCAGTGTCTGATCAATATGTCAGTCAGTGTCTAATTAATATCCGAATGAGTGTCTGATTAATATACCAGTAAATGTCTGATTAATATACCAGTAAATGTCTGATTAATGTACCAGTCAGTGTCTGATTAATATACCATTCAGTATCTGAATAATATCCCAGTCAGTGACTGAATAATATACCAGTCAGTGCCCATATATGTCTGTCAATGTCTGATTAATATACCCGTTAGTGTCTGCTTAATATCCCAGTCAGTGTCTGATTAATATACCGGTCAGTGTCTATATATATCTGGGTGTATGTCATTAATATATATGTCAGTGTTTGATTAATATACCAGTCAGTGTCTGATTAATATACCCGTCAGCATCTGATACACCAATCTGTGTCTGATTAACAGAGCAGTCAGTGTCTAGTTAATATCGCAGTCAATGTCTAATTAATATACCAGTCAACTTCTGATGAATATACCAGTCTTTTTCAGCTAAATATCCGAGTCAATGCCTGATTAATATAGCAGTAAGCATCTGATTAATATAGCAGTCAGTGTCTGATTAATGTATCAGTCAGTGTCTCATTAATATACCAGTCAGTGTCTGATTAATGTACAAGTAAGCGTCTGATTAATATCCCAGTCAGCGTCTGATACACCAATCTGTGTCTGATTAACAGAGCAGTCAGAGTCTGATTAATATACCCGTCAGTGTCTGATTAAAATCCGAATGAGTGTCTGATTAATATACCAGTAAATGTCTGAGTAATATACCAGTAACTGTCTGATTAATATACCAGTAAGTGTCTGATTTATATACCATTCAGTGTCTGCTTAATATACCAGTCAGTGTCCATATATATCTGGCAGTATGTAATTAATATACATGTCACTATCTAATTAATATACCACTCAGTGTCTGATTAATATCCCAGTCTGTGTCTGATTAATATCCCAGTCAATGTCTGTTAATGTACCCATCAACGTCTGATGAATATACCAGTCTTTGTCTGCTAAATATCCGAGTCACTGTCTGATTAATATAATAGTATGTGTCTGATTATTATCGATGTCAGTGTCTGATTAAAGTAGTAGTCAATGTCCGATTACTATAGCATTCAGCGTCTGATTAATACCTCGGTCAGTGTCTGATTAATATCGCTGTAAGTGTCTGATTAATATCCCAGTCAGTGTCTGATTAATATCACTGTCAGTGTCTGATTAATATAACCACCAGTGTCTGATTAATGTAGCAGTCAATGTCTAATTTATATACCAGTCAGCACCTGATTAATAAACCAGTCAATGTCTCATTAATAGACCAGTCAATGTCTGATTAATACACCAGTCAGTGTCTGATTAATATACCAGTAAGTGTCTGATGAATATGGCAGTCAGTGTCTGATTAATATCCGAATAAGTATCTGATGAATATACCAGTAAGTGTCTGATTAATATATCAGTAAGTGTCTGATTAATATACCAGTAAGTGTCTGATGAATATCCCAGTCAGTGTCTGATTAATGTTATCAGTCAGCATCTGATGAATATACCAGTCAGTGTCTCATTAATATACCAGTGAGTGTCTCATTAATATACCAGTCAGTGTCTGATGAATATCCCAATCAGTGTCTCATTAATATCCCAGTCAATGTCTCATTAATATACCTGTCAACTTCTAACGAATATACCAGTCTTTGTCTGATTAATATCGCTGACAGTGTCTGATTAATATACCCGCCAGTGTCTGATTAATATACCAGTCAGTGTCTGATTAATTTCGCTGTCAATGTCCGATTAATAGACAATCAAGCATCTAATTAATATTCCAGTCAGCATCTGATATACCAGTCTATGTCTGATTCACATATCAATGTCTGATTTACATACCAGTCAGTGTCTGATTAATATCCCAGTCAATGTCTGATTAATATACCCGTCAACTTCTGACGAATATACCAGTCTTTGTCTGATAAATATCCCAGTCAGTGTCTGATTAATGTACCATTCAGGGTCTGATTAATATACCAGTCAATGTCTGATTAATATACCAGTCAGTGTCTGATTAATATACCAGTCAGTGTCTGATTAATATCCCAGTCAGTGTCTGATAAATGTACCAGTCAGTGTCTGATTAATATACCAGTCAATGTCTGATTAATATACCAGTCAAAATCTGATTAATATCCTGTCAGTGTCTGATTAATATACCAGCCAGTGTTTGATTATTATCGATGTCAGTGTCAGTTTAATATAGCAGTCAATGTCTGATTAATATACCAGTCGATGTCTGATTATTATACCAGTAAGTGTCTGATGATATACCAGTCAATGTCTGATTAATATACCAGTCAGTGCCCATATATGTCTGAAAGTGTCTGATTAATATACCGTCAGTGTCTGCTTAATATCCCAGTCAAATCTGATTAATATACCAGTCAGTGCCCATATATGTCTGTCAGTGTCTGATTAATATACCCGTCGGTGTCTGCTTAACATACCAGCCAGCGTCTGACACACCAGTCTGTGTCTGATTAACAGAGCAGTCAGTGTCTGATTAATATACCAGTAAGTGTCTAATTAATATCCCAGTCAGTGTCTGAATAATATCGCTGTCAGTGTCTGATTAATATACCCGCCACTGTCTGATTAATATACCAGCCAATGTCTGATTAATATACCAGTCAGTGTCTGATTAATATCGCTGTCGGTGTCTGATTAATATACCTGCAAGTGTTTGATTAATATACCAGCCAGTGTCTGATTAATATTGCTGTCAGTGTCTGATTAATAGACCCGCAAGTGACTGATTAATATACCAGTCAGTGACCATATATATCTGGCAGTATGTAATTACTATACATGTTACTATCTGATTAATATACCAGTCAGTGTTTGATCAATATAGCAGTCAGTGTCTGATTAATATAGCAGTCAGTTTCAGATTAATATCCAAGTCAGTGTCTGATTAATGTACCAGTCAGTGTCTGATTAATGTACCAGTCAGTGTCTGATTAATATACCAGTCAGTGTCCATATATATCTGGCAGTATGTAATTAATATACATGTTACGATCTGATTAATATGCCGGTCAGTGTCTGATTAATATCTCAGTCAATGTCTGATTAATATACCCGTCAACTTCTGATGAATATACAAGTCTTTGTCTGATAAATATCCCAGTCAGCATCTGATTAATGTACCAGTCAGTGTCTGATTAATATACCAGTCAGTGTCTTATTATTATACCAGTCAGTGTCTTATTATTATACCAGTCAGTGTCTGATTAATATACCAGTCAGTGTCGGATGAATATACCAGTCCCTACCTGATGAATATACCAGTTAGCATCTGATTAATATATCAGTTAGTGTCCATATATATCTGGCAGTATGTAATTAAGATACATGTTACTAACTGATTAATATACCAGTCAGTGTCTGATTAATATCGCTGTCAGTGAATGATTAATATACCAGTCAGTGTCTGACACACCGATCTGTGTCTGATTAACGAAGCAGTCAGTGTCTGATTAATATCCTAGTCAATGTCTGATTAATATACCAGTCAACTTCTGATGATTATACAAGCCTTTGTCTGATAAATATCCGAGTCAGTGTCTGATTAATATCCCAGTCAGTGTCTGATGAATATAGAAACATAGAAAATAGGTGCAGGAGTAGGCCATTCGGCCCTTCTAGCCTGCACCACGATTCAATGAGTTCATGGCTGAACATGCAACTTCAGTACCCCATTCCTGCTTTCTCGCCATACTCCTTGATCCCCCTACTAGTAAAGACTACATCTAACTCCTTTTTGAATATATTTAGTGAATTGGCCTCAACAACTTCCTGTGGTAGAGAATTCCACAGGTTCACCACTCTCTGGGTGAAGAAGTTTCTCCTCATCTCGGTCCTAAATGGCTTACCCCTTATCCTTAGACTGTACCCCCTGGTTCTGGACTTCCCCAACATTGGGAACATTCTTCCTGCATCTAACTTGTCTAAACCCATCAGAATTTTAAACGTTTCTATGAGATCCCCTCTCATTCTTCTGAACTCCAGTGAATACAAGCCCAGTTGATCCAGTCTTTCTTGATATGTCAGTCCCGCCATCCCGGGAATCAGTCTGGTGAACCTTCGCTGCACTCCCTCAATAGCAAGAACGTCCTTCCTCAAGTTAGGAGACCAAAACTGTACACAATAGTTCCCTGGTGTGGCCACACCAAGGCCCTGTACAACTGTAATAACACCTCCCTGCCCCTGTACTCGCTATGAATGCCAACATGCCATTTGCTTTCTTAACCGCCTGCTGTACCTGCATATCAACCTTCAATGATTGATGTACCATGACACCCAGGTCTTGTTGCACCTCCCTTTTTCCTAATCTGTCACCATTCAGATAATAGTCTGTCTTTCTGTTTTTACCACCAAAATTGATAACCTCACATTTATCCACATTATACTTCATCTGCCATGCATTTTCCCACTTACCTAACCTATCCAAGTCACTCTGCAGCCTCATAGCATCCTCCTCACAGCTCACACTGCCACCCAACTTAGTGTCATCCGCAAATTTGGAGATACTACATTTAATCCCCTCGTCAAAATCATTAATATCACCGTCAGTGTCTGATTAATATAGCAGTCAGTGTCTGATTAATGTATCAGTCAGCTTCTGATTAATATACCAGTCTGATTAATATACCAGATAGCTCAGATGAATACGTGGCTTGAGCAGTGGTGCAGAGGGGAGGGATTCAAATTCCTGGGACATTGGAACCAGTTCTGGGGAAGGTGGGACCAGTACAAACCGGATGGTCTGCTCCTGGGCAGGACCGGAACCAATGTCCTAGGGGGAGTGTTTGCTAGTGCTGTTGGGGATGAGTTAAACTAACATGGCAGGGGAATGGGAACCTATGCTGGGAGACAAAGGGAAATAAAATGGAGGCAGGAGCAAAAGATAGGAAGGAGAACAGTGTAAGTGGAGGGCAGAGAAACCCAAGGCAAAAAACAAAAAGGGCCACATTACAGCAAAATTCTAAAGGGGCAAAGTGTATTAAAAAGACAAGCCTAAAGGCTCTGAGCCTCAATGTGAGGAGTATTCGGAATAAGGTGGACGAATTAACTGCGCAGACAGCAGTTAATGGATATGATGTAATTGGCATCACAGAGACATGGCTCCAGGGTGACCAGGGCTGGGAACTCAACATCCAGGGGTATTCAACATTTAGGAAGGATAGACAGAGAGAAAAAGGAGGCGGGGTGGCGTTGCTGGTTAAAGAGGAAATTAACGCAATAGTAAGGAGGGACATTAGCCTGGATGATGTGGAATCGGTATGGCTGGAGCTGCGGAATACCAAAGGGCAGAAAACGCTAGTAGGAGTTGTGTACAGACCACCAAACAGTAGTAGTGAGGTTGGGGACAGCATCAAACAAGAAATAAGGGATGTGTGCAATAAAGGTACAGCAGTTATCATGGGCGACTTTAATCTACATATCAATTGGACTAACCAAGCTGGTAGCAATGCGGTGGAAGAGGATTTCCTGGAGTGTATTAGGGATGATTTTCTGGACCAACTAGGCAGCATGCCATCCTAGACTGGGTGGTGTGTAATGAGAAGGGACTAATTAGCAATCTTGTTGTGCGAGGCCCCTTGGGGAGGAGTGACCATAATATGGCTGAATTCTTCAATAAGATGGAGAGTGACACAGTTAATTCAGAAACTAGGGTCTTGAACTTAAGGAAAGGTAACTTCGACGGTAATAGGATTGAAATGGCTAGAATAGACTGGCAAAGGACACTTAAAGGATTGACGGTGGATAAGCAATGGCAAACATTTAAAGATCACATGGATGAACTTCAGCAATTGTACATCCCTGTCTGGAATAAAAATAAAACGGGGAAGGTGGCTCAACCGTGGCTAATAAAAGAAATTAAGGATAGTGTTAAAACCAAGGAAGAGGCATATAAATTGGCTAAAAAAAGCAACAAACCTGAGGACTGGTTGAAATTTAGAACTCAACAGAGGAGGACAAAGGGTTTAATTAAGAGGGGAAAAATAGAGTACGAGAGGAAGCTTACAGGGAACATAAAAATTGACTGCAAAAGCTTCTATAAATATGTGAAGAGAAAAAGATTAGTGAAGACAAACGTAGGTCCCTTGCAGTCAGATTCAGGTGAATTTATAATGGGGAACAAAGAAATGGCAGTCCAATTGAACAAATACTTCGGTTCTATCTTCACGAAGGACGACACAAATAACCTTCCAAATGTACTAGGGGTCAATGGATCTAGTGAGAAGGAGGAACTGAAGGATATCATTATTAGGCGGGAAATTGTGTTGGGGAAATTGATAGGATTGAAGGCCGATAAATCCCCAGAGTCTGATAGTCTGCATCCCAGAGTACTTAAGGAAGTGGCCCTAGAAATAGTGGATGCATTGGGGGTCATTTTCCAACAGTCTATCGACTCTGGATCAATTCCTATGAACTGGAGGGCAGCTAATGTAACACCACTTTTTAAAAAAGGAGGGAGAGAGAAAATGGGTAATTATAGACCGGTTAGCCTGACATCAGTAGTGGGGAAAATGTTGGAATCAATTATTAAAGATGAAATAGCAGCACATTTGGAAAGCAGTGACAGGATCGGTCCAAGTCAGCATGGATTTATTAAAGGGAAATCATGCTTGACAAATCTTCTGGAATTTTTTGAGAATGTAACTAGCAGAGTGGACAAGGGAGAACCAGTGGATGTGGTGTATTTGGATTTTCAAAAGGCTTTTGACAAGGTCCCGCACAAGAGATTGGTATGCAAAATCAAATCAAAGATATTGGAGGTAATGTACTGCCGTGGATTGAGAACTGGTTGGCAGACAGGAAGCAGAAAGTCGGGATAAACGGGTCCTTTTCAGAATGGCAGGCAGAGACTAGTGAAGTGCCGCAGGGCTTAGTGCTGGGACCCCAGCTATTTACAATATACATTAACGATTTAGATGAAGAAATTGAGTGTAATATCTCCAAGTTTGCAGATGACACTAAACTGAGTGGCGGTGTGAGCTGTGAGGAGGATGCCAAGAGGCTGCAGGGTGACTTGGACAGGTTAGGTGAGTGGGCAAATGCATGGCAGATGCAGTATAATGTGGATAAATGAGGTTATCCATTTTGGGGGCACAAATACGAAGGCAGAATATTATCTGAATGGCGGCAGATTAGGAAAAGGGGAGGTGCAACGAGACCTGGGTATCATGGTTCATCAGTCATTGAAAGTTGGCATACAGGTACAGCAGGCAGTGAAGAAGGCAAATGGTACGTTGGCCTTCATAGCTAGGTGATTTGAGTATAGGAGCAGGGAAGTCTTACTGCAGTTGTACAGGGCCTTGGTGAGGCCTCACCTGGAATATTGTGTTCAGTTTTGGTCTCCTAATCTGCTATTGAGGGAGTGCAGCGAAGGTCGACCAGACTGATTCCAGGGATGGCTGGACTGTCATATGAGGAGATCAAACTGGGCCTGTATTCACTGGAGTTTAGAAGGATGAGAGGGGATCTCATAGAAACGTACAAGATTCTGACGGGACTGGACAGGTTAGATGCGGGAAGAATGTTCCCGATTTTGGGGAAGTCCAGAACCAGGGGACATAGTCTTCGGATAAGGGGTAGACTATTTAGGACCGAGATGAGGAGAAACTTCTTTACTCAGAGAGTTGTTAACCTGTGGAATTCCCTGCCACAGAGTTGTTGATGCTAGTTCATTGGATATATTCAAGAGGGAGTTAGATATGGCCCTTACGGCTAAAGGGATCAAGGGGTATGGAGAGAAAGCAGGAAAGGGGTACTGAGGGAATGATCAGCCATGATCTTATTGAATGGCGGTGCAGGCTCGAAGGGTCGAATGGCCTACTCCTGCACCTATTTTCTATGTTTCTATGTGTATCATTAATATATCAATCAGTGTCTGATGACTATACCAGTCAGTGTCTCATTAATATACCAGTGAGTGTCTCATTAATATCCCAGTCAGTGTCTCATTAATATACCTGTCAACTTCTAACGAATATACCAGTCTTTGTCTGATTAATATCGCTGTCAGTGTCTGATTAATATACCCGCCAGTGTCTGATTAAAATACCAGTCAGTGTCTGATTAATATACCAGTCAGTGTCTGATTAATATCGCTGTCAGTGTCTGATTAATATACCCGCTAGTGTCTGATTAATATAGCCGTCAATGTCTGTCAGTGTATATACTAGTCAGTGTCTGATTAATGTATCAGTCAGTGTCCATATATATCTGGCCGTATGTAAGTAATATACATGTTACTATCCGATTAATATCGCAGTCAGTGTCTGATTAATATCCCAATCAGTGTCTGATTAATATCCTTGTCAGCATCTGGTACACCAGTCAATGTCTGATTAATATACCCATCAACTTCTGATGAATATACCACTCTTTGTCTGATAAATATCCGAGTCAGTGTCTGATAAATATACCAGTCAGTGTCTGATTAATATACCAGTAAGTGTCTGATTAATATACCAGTAAGTGTCTGATGAATATACCAGTGAGTGTCTCATTAATATATCAGTCAGTGTCTGATTAATATACCAGTCAGTGTCTGATGAATATACCAGTCAGCATCTGATTAATATACCAGTCAGTGCCTGATGAATATACCAGTCAGTACCCGATGAATATCCCAGTCAGTGTCTGATTAATATCCCAGTCAGTGTCTGATTAATATACCCACCAGTGTCTGATTAATATACAAGTCTTTGTCTGACAAATATCCAAGTCAGTGTCTGATTAATATACTAGTCAGCATCTGATTAATGTACCAGTCAGTGTCTAATTAACATCCCAGTCTGTGTCTGATTAATATACCAGTCAATGTCTGATTTATATACCAGTCAGTGTCTGATTAATGTACCAATCAGTGTCTGATTAATATACCAGTCAATGTCTGATTAATATACCAGTCAGTGTCTGATTAATGTACCAGTCAGTGTCTGATTAATATACCTGTCAATGTCTGATTAATATATCAATGTCTGATTTACATACCAGTCAGTGTCTGATTAATATACCAGTCAATGTCTGATTTATATACCAGTCAGTGTCTGATTAATATACCATTCAATGTCTGATTTATATACCAGTCAGTGTCTGATTAATATGCCAGTCAATATCTGATTTATATACCAGTCAGTGTCTGATTAATGTACCAGTCAGTGTCTGATTAATATACCAGTCAATGTCTGATTAATATTCCAGTCAGTGTCTGATGAATATACCAGTCAGTGTCTGATTAATGTATCAGTCAGCATCTGATTAATATACCAGTCCGTGACAGATTAATATCCCATTCAGTGTCTGATTAATATAGCAATCAGTTTCAGATTAATATTCCCGTCAATGTCTGATTAATATCGCTGGCAGTATCTGATTAATATACCCGCCAGTGTCTGATTAATATACCAGTCGGCATCTGATTGATATACCAGTCAGTGTCCATATATATCTGGTAGTATGTAATTAATATACACATTACTGTCTGATTAATATCCCAGTCAGTGTCTGATTAATATACCAGTCAGTGTCTGATTAATATCGCTGTCAGTGCCTGATTAATATCGCAGTCGTGTCTGATTAATATACAAGTAAGCATCTGATTAATATCCCAGTCAGCGTCTGGTACACCAGTCTGTGTCTGATTAACAGCGCAGCCAATGTCTGATTAATATACCCATCAACTTCTGATGAATATACCACTCTTTGTCTGATTAATATACCAGTCAGTGTCTGATGAATATAGCAGTCAGTGTCTGATTAACATACCAGTCAGTGTCCATATATATCCGTCGCTGTCCAATTAATACACCAGACAGTATCTGTTTAATACCAGTCAGTGTTCGTATATATCTGCCAGTGACTGATTACTATAGCAGTCAGTTTCAGATTAATACCAGTCAGTATCTGATTAATGTACAAGTAAGCGTCTGATTAATATCCCCGGCAGCACCTGATACACCAATCTGTGTCTGATTAACAGAGCAGTCAGTGTCTGATTAATATACCCGTCAGTGTCTGATTAACATACCAGTCAAAGTCTGAATAATATACCAGTCAGTGTCTGATTAATATATCAGTCAGTGTCTGATTAAAATCCCAGTCAGTGTCTGACTAATTTCGCTGTCGAAATTGGGGAAACTTTTATAATCTATTATTGATATACATCTTAGATTTGTAACAATTCTTAGAAACTTCTTAAAACGTTTTAACGACTCTTAGAAACTTTTGAAATAAATTGGGAACCTTTATCAACTTTTAATCTTTTAAAATAACTTTGGAAGTCACCTTCCTAATGCCTGCCCCCCAACCTGGCCTCGGGCCATCTACCATCAATGGCGCTACCCGGCGCTGAGCTTGCGGCCAACACTTCGTCGTAGGCAATTAGACTTATCGAGCTGTGCCTGGTCTCCAGTTGTCTTCGACCCCCTTGCCACTGGACCAAGACCTTGTTCAGCTAAGCCCGTCTGGTTGCCGGTGTGCAGCAGCCACCCCACATTAAAAGAATTCAAGCACAGGCATCTTCCACTTCGCTGATATGAAGTTCTGGACCTGGAACGTCAGGACCCTCGTGGACAATTCCAACAGCAACAGGCCGGAACGCCGCACCGCCATAGTTGCCCAGGAACTTAGATGTTTTGACATCGACATCGCCGTCCTAAGCGAGACCCAGCGGGCAGGGGAAGGCCAGCTCAAGGAACATGGTGGAGGTTACACCTTCTTCTGGAAAGGGAAACCAGAGGCAGAACGCAGCCTTCATGGAGTCGGCTTTGCCGTCAGAAAGAGCTGGTCAACCGCCTCAGAGACTCCCCCTGTGGGGTCAACAAACGCCTCATGACTCTCCGTATCACCCTACCTCGGAACCAATGTGCCACAGTCGTCAGTGCGTACGCCCCCACACTCAATGCAACGGATGAGGCTAAAGAGGGTTTTTATTCTAACCTCGAGACATCCCTGTCCCGCGTCCCCACGGTCGACAAATTGATCCTCCTGGGTGACTTTAATGCCAGGGTTGGCAAAGACACAGCCCTCTGGAGAGGCGTGATTGGCAGAGAGGGGAAAGGGAAAGCCAATTCCAGCGGTACCCTACTCCTGACAAAATGTCTGGAACTTGAACTCCTCATTACCAACACTCTGTTCTGCCAGAGAGACAAATACAAGGCATCGTGACAACACCCTCGCTCCAAACACTGGCACCTGCTTGATTATGTCATCGTCCGAGCCAGGGATTGCAAGGATGTGCGCATCACCCACGCCATGACAGGAGCTGACGACTGCTGGACGGACCATCGCCCAATCCGATCCATCATCAACATTAACATTGCCCCAAAGCAGAGGGGACGGCAGAAGCAGTGCCGCAAAAAAGTTAATGCCGGGGCACTGAGAGACCCAGCTAAGAGAGCCCTATACAGCCAGCGCCTCACAGCTAATCTGGCGTGCCTTGATGACCCTGAGATGCTGAATGCCCACAGCGCTTGGTCTGCCCTCCAGGCCTCTATAACCAGTGCCTGTGAAGAGACACTTGGTCACTCAACCAGAAAACATCAGGACTGGTTTGATGAAAATGATCAGGAGATTGAAGAACTAATAGATCGCAAGCGCAAAGCATTTCTGAGCCTCAAGCAACAACCCAAGTCAGGAGCTGCAAAACAACATTATGACGGCTCAAGGCTCAGGTCCAACAAAAAACTCGGGACCTAAAGAACAGGTGGTGGATGGAGAAAGCACAGGAGATACAACAAATGACCGAAAGCCACGATATTTAAGGATTCTTCACAGCAGTCAAGGCTACCTACAGTCCAAACTCTCAAGGCCCCACCCCACTCTTGGCCAAGAACGGGGAAACACTCATCAAATACACCGAGGCTGTCAGGGCCCAATGGAAGGAGCACTTTGAAGATCTCCTCAATCAAGACTCTGCCTTTGACTCGAGTGTTCTCGGTTCCATCCCGCAGAATGCCACCCACCACCAACTCAGTGAAACCCCAACGTTGCACGAGGTTGGCAAAGCCATAAAACAGCTGAAGAATAACAAGGCTACGGGAGCGGATGGAATCCGTGCTGAGGCGCTAAAATATGGTGAAGAGGCGCTGTTGGAGTGGATACATGACCTCATCCCTCTCATCTGGAGGGAGGAGAGCATGCCGGGAGATCTCAGAGATGCAGTGATTGTGAACATTTTTAAAAAAGGCAACAAGTCCGACTGCAGCAACTACAGAGGAATCTCCCTGCTTTCAGTCATTGGAAAAGTTGTCGCTCCAGTTCTCCTCAATCGTCTTCTCCCTGTGGCCGAGGAGCTCCTCCCGGAATCACAATGCGGATTTCGTCCCCTACGGGGCACAACAGACATGATCTTTGCAGCGTGCCAGTTGCAGGAAAAATGCAGGGAGCAGCGCCAGCCCTTATACATGGCCTTTTTCGATCTTACAAAGAAGGCCTTTGACACTGTCAACCGTGAGGGCTTATGGAGTGTCCTCCTCGATTTTGGATGCCCCCAAAAGTTTGTCAACATCCTTCGCCTGCTTCACGATGACATGCAGGCCATGATCCTTACCAACGGTTCCATTACAGACCCAATCCACGTCCGGACCGGTGTCAAACAAGGCTGTGTCATCGCCCCAACCCTCTTCTCAATCTTCCTCGCCACCATGCTCCACCTCACAATCAACAAGCTCCCCACTGGAGTGGAACTAAACTATAGAACCAGTGGGAAGCTGTTTAACCTATGCCGCCTCCAGGCCAGGTCCAAGATCACCCCAACCTCTGTCGTTGAGCTGCAGTACGCGGACGACGCCTGCGTCTGCGCACATTCAGAGGCTGAACTCCAGGATATAGTCAATGTATTCACTGAGACATATGAAAGCATGGGCCTTACGCTTAACATCCCTAAGACAAAGGTCCTCCACCAGCCTGTCACCGCCGCACAGCATTGCCCCCCAGTCATCAAGATCCATGGCACGGCCCTGGACAACGTGGGCCATTTCCCATATCTCGGGAGCCTCTTATCAACAAAGGTAGACATTGATGCGGAGATTAAGCATCGCCTCCAGTGCACCAGTGCAGCCTTCGGCCGCCTGAGGAAAAGAGTGTTTGAAGACCAGGCCCTCAAATCTACCAGCAAACTCATGGTCTACAGGGCTGTAGTAATACCCGCCTTCCTGTATGGATCTGAGGTATGGACGATGTACAGGAGGCACCTCAAGTCGCTGGAGATATATCACCAACGATGTCTCCGCAAGATCCTGCAAATCTCCTGGGAGGACAGGCGCACCAACATCAGTGTCCTCGTCCAGGCTAACATCCCCAGTATTGAAGCACTGACCACACTCGATCAGCTTCGCTGGGCAGGCCACATAGTACGCATGCCAGTTACGAGACTCCCAAAGCAAATGCTTTTTGCAGAGCTCCTTTATGGTAAATGAGCCAAAGGAGGACAGCGGAAACGTTATAAGGACACCCTCAAAGCCTCCCTGGTAAAGTGCGACATCACCACTGACACCTGGGACACCCTGGCCGCAGACCGCCCTAAGTGGAGAAAGTCCATCCGGGAGGGCGTTGAGCTCTTTGAATCTCGATGCAAAGAGCATGATGAGGCCAGGCGCAGGCAGCGGAAGGAGCATGCGACAAACCAGCCCTACCGACCCCTTCCCCCAACCACCCGTAACAGGGTCTATGGCTCTCGTATCGGATTGTTCAGCCATCAAAGAACTCACTTTGGGAGAGGAAGCAAGTCTTCCTCGATTCCGAGAGACTGCCAATGATGATGAATTTCGCTGTCAGTGTCTGATTAATATACCTGCCAGTGTCTGGTTAATATACCAGGCGGTGTCAGATTAATGTATCAGTCAGTGTCTGATTAGCATACCACTCACTGTCCATATATATCTGGCAGTATTTAATTAATATACATGTTACTATCTGATTAATATACCAGTCAGTGTCAGATTAATATCCCAGTCAGTGTCTCATCAATATACCAGTCAGTGTCTGATTAATATACCAGTCAATGTCTGATTAATATCTCTGTCAGTGTCTGATTAATATACCAGTCAATGTCTGATGAATGTACCAGTCAATGTCTGATGAATATACCAGTCAGTGTCTGATGAATATACAAGTCAATGTCTGATTAATATACCAGTCAGTGTCTGATGAATATACAAGTCAATGTCTGATTAATATAATGTTGTTTTGCATCGGTAAAGCATGCACTCCCATGTTCCGCCACCAGGGAGTGCATCCCCTGAAGTCCCAAGGGATCCCAGCATCCCTTGGGAGCACTGTATATAAGCCGGCCCCGAAGGCCTGTTCTTCACTCTGGAGTGTCTTAATAAAGACTGAGGTCACTGTTACTTTAATCTCCCTGTGTGCAGTCTCATCTGTGTTAGGAACACAATAACTGGCGACGAGTATACAAATCCAACGCAAAGATGCAGCAAACTGTGGGCATCCTGGAGAAGTTCTTGGAGGGTGAGGACTGGGAAGCCTATGTCGAACGGCTAGACCAGTACTTCGTAGCCAACGAGCTGGATGGAGAAGGAAGCGCTGCAAAAAGGAGAGCGGTCCTCCTCACGGTCTGCGGGGCACCGACCTACAGCCTCATGAAGAACCTTCTGGCTCCGGTGAAACCCACAGATAAGTCGTATGAGGAGCGGTGCACACTGGTTCTGGAGCATCTTAACCCGAGGGAGAGTGTGCTGATGGCGAGGTATTGGTTCTATACATGCCAGCGATCTGAAGGTCAGGAAGTGGCGAGCTTCATCGCCGAGCTAAGGCGACTTGCAGGACAATGTAAGTTTGATGGCTACCTGGAGCAGATGCTCAGAGACTTTTTTGTGCTGGGCATTGGCCACGAGACCATCCTACGAAAACTTTTGACTGTAGAGACACCGACCCTCAGTAAGGCTATTGCGATAGCACAGGCTTTAATGTCCACCAGTGATAACACCAAATAAATCTCTCAGCACACAAGTGCTAGCAATATTCATAAATGAACTGAAACTGTGTTTGCGAGCAGAAATGTACAGGGCAGAATCCACGAGTCTGCAACTGCCAGCAGGCCTCAGGTGACCCAGATGACTCAGAGTCTGCAACAAAGGATGAATGCAAGGCAATTCTCACCTTGTTGGTGTTGTGGAGGCTTCCATTCAGCCTATTCATGCCACTTTAAATGGTATGTTTGCAAGAGCTGTGGAACAATGGGGCACCTCCAATGAGCTTGCAGATGAGCTGCAAGCTCTGCAAAACCTGCTAACCACCACGTGGCAGAGGAAGATCGGTCCATGGTGGATCAAAGCAATTTCGAGCCTCAGAGAGAGGAGGCAGGTGCTGAAGTACACGGGGTGCACACATTTTCGACGAAATGTCCACCTATAATGCTAAATGTAAAATTGAATGGCTTACCCGTAGCCATGGAACTGGACACTGGCGCTACCCAATCCATTATGAGTAAAAAGATGTTTGAGAGACTGTGGTGCAACAAGGCATTCAGACCAGCCCTGAGCCCCATACACACGAAACTGAGAACATACACCAAAGAGCTCATCACTGTCCTGGGCAGCGCCGTGGTCAAGGTCACCTACGAGGGCATGGTGCACGAACTGCCACTCTGGATTGTCCCATGTGATGGCCCCACACTGCTTGGAAGGAGCTGGCTGGGCAAATTCCGCTGAAACTGGGATGACATCCGAACGCTATCACATGTCGATGAGGCCTCATGTACCCAGCTTCTGAACAAATTTCCTTCTCTTTTTGAGCCAGGCATTGGAAACTTTTCCGGGGTGAAGGTGCGGATCCACTTGGTCCCAGAGGCACGAACCATTCAGCACAAGGCGCGAGCGGTACCTCACATGATGAGGGAGAGAGTGAAAATCGAGCTGGACAGGCTGCAACGCGAGGGCATCATCTCCCCAGTGGAATTCAGCGATTGGGCCAGCCCGATTGTTCCAATACTCAAAAGTGATGGCACGGTCAGGATTTGCAGCGATTATAAAGTAACTATTAATCATTTCTCGCTACAGGACCAATACCCGCTACCTAAGGCAGACAACCTATTTGCGACGCTGGCAGGAGGCAAGACATTCACCAAGCTCGACCTGACTTCGGCCTACATGACGCAGGAGCTGGAGGAGTCTTCGAAGGGCCTCACCTGCATCATCACGCACAAGGGACTGTTCATCTATAACAGATACCCGTTTGGAATTCAGTCAGCTGCAGCGCTCCTCCAGAGAAACATGGAGAGCCTACTCAAGTCGGTACCATGCACGGTGGTTTTCCAGGACGACATATTGGTCACGGGTCGGGACACTGTCGAGCACCTGCAAAACCTGGAGGAGGTCCTCCAGCGTCTGGATTGTGTAGGGCTGCAGCTAAAGAGCTCGAAATGTGTCTTCATGGCAACAGAAGTGGGGTTTTTGGGGAGAAAGATCGTGGCGGACGGCACTCGGCCCACAGACTCCAAGACAGAGGCTATCAGGAACGTGCCCAGGCCACAGAACATCACGGAGCTGCGGTCGTTCCTGGGACTCCTCAACTATTTTGGTAACTTCCTACCGGGGTTAAGCACCCTCTTAGAGCCCCTACATGTGTTATTGCGTAAAGGTGAGAACTGGGTATGGGGAAAAAATCAAATGATTGCTTTTGAGAAAGCAAGAAACATTTTATGCTCCAACAAGCTGCTTGTATTGTATAACCCGTGTAAAAGACTTGTGCTAGCATGTGATGCGTCGTCGTACGGAGTCTGCTACCATTGCCCAGCACAGGGGTGGAAATGGCGCAGCCTGCAAACTTGTTGATGGTGGCGCAGCCCGCAGATTTGTTGATGGTCATGGAAGCATTTGAAAATGATAAATCACCTGTCACGGCCCGCCAGATTAGGACTTGGACCAGCCAAGATCCTCTGCTGCCCCGAGTAAAAAACTGTGTACTGCATGGGAGCTGGGCCAACATCCCCGTTGAAATGCAAGAGCTAATCAAGCTGTTCCAGCGGCGAAAGGATGAGCTGTACATTCAGGCAGACTGCCTGTTGTGGGGTAACCACGTAGTGCTACCCAAAACGGGCAGGGAGACGTTCATCTTTGATCTCCACAGTACACACCCGGGTATAGTAATGATGAAAGCGATAGCCAGACCCCATGTGTGGTGGCCCGGTATCGACTCTGACTTAGAGTCCTGTGTACAGCAATGCAGCGTGTGTGCTCAGTTGAGCAACGCGCCCAGAGAGGCACCACTAAGTTTGTGGTCCTGGCCCTCCAGACCATGGTCGAGGATCCATGTCGACTATGCAGGCCCGTTTCTCGGTAAAATGTTCCTGGTGGTGGTGGATGCTTTTTCAAAATGGATTGAATGTGAAATAATTTCGGGAAGCACCGCCACCGCCACCATTGAAAGCCTGAGGGCCATGTTTGCCTCCCACGGCCTGCCTGACATACTGGTCAGTGACAATGGGCCATGTTTCACCAGTGCTGAATTTAAAGAATTCATGACCCGCAATGGGATCAAACATGTCATCTCGGTTGGTTTAAACCAGCCTCCAATGGGCAGGCAGAGCGGGCAGTGCATACCATCAAACAGAGCCTTAAACGAGTCACAGAAGGCTCACTCCAAACCTGCCTGTCCCGAGTACTGCTCAGCTACTGCTCGAGACCCCACTCGCTCACAGGGGTCCCCCCCGGCTGAGCTACTCATGAAAAGGACACTTAAAACCAGACTCTCGCTGGTTCACCCCATCCTGCATGATCAGGTAGAGAGCAGGCGGCAGCAACAAAATGTGAACTATGGTCGCGCCACTGTGTCACGGGAAATTGATCTGAATGACCCTGTGTATGTGCTAAACTATGGACATGGTCCCAAGTGGATCGCGGGCACGGTGATACCTAAAGAAGGGAGTAGGGTGTTTGTAGTCAAACTAGACAATGGACAAATTTGCAGAAAGCACCTGGACCAAACGAGGCTGCGGTTCACAGACTGCCCTGATCAACCCACAGCTGACACCACCTTTTTCGAGCCCACAACACACACCCAAAGGATCAACGACACCACGCCGGACCAGGAAATTGAACCCATCACACCCAACAGCCCAGCAAGGCCAGGCTCACCTAGCCAACAACATGCCAGCCCAGCGAGGGCACAGCCAACACACCAGAACAGACATTTGTACCGAGGCGGTCCACCAGGGAAAGAAAGGCTCCCGACCGCCTCACCTTGTAAATAGTTTTCACTTTGACTTTGGGGGGGGAGTGATGTTGTGTATCTGTAAAACATGCACTCCCATGTTCCGCCACCAGGGAGCGCATCCCCTGAAGTCCCAAGGGATCCCAGCATCCCTTGGGAGCGCTGTATATAAGCCGGCCCCTAAGGCCTGTTCCTCACTTTGGAGTGTCTTAATAAAGACTGAGGTCACTGTTACTTTAACCTCCCTGTGTGCAGTCTCATCTGTGTTAGGAACACAATAAGTGTCTGCTTAATATGCCAGTCAGCGTCTGATTAAAATACCAGTCAGTGTCCATATATATCTGTCAGTGTCTGATTAATATACCAGTCAGTGTCTGATTAATATACCGATCAGTGTCCATATATATCTGGGAGTATGTCATTAATATACATGTCAGTATCTGATTAATATACTATATTATATATCAGTCAGTGTCTCATTAATATATCAGTCAGTATCTGATTAATATACTAGTCAGTGCCCATATATACTTGTCAGTGACATTAATATAGCAGTAGTTTCAGATGAATATACCAGTCAGTGGTTGATTAATGTACAAGTAAGCGTTTGATTAATATCCCCGGCAGTGCCTGATACATCAATCTGTGTCTGATTAATATACCAGTCAGTGTCTGATTAATACACTAGTCAGTGTCTGATTTATATACCAGTCAACATCTGATTAATATACCACTCAATGTCTGATTAATATACCAGTCAGTGTCTGATTAATGTATCAGTCAGTGTCTGATTAATGTACCAGTCAATGTCTGATTAATATACCAGCCAGTGTCTGATTTACGTACCAGTCAGCATCTGATTAATGTACCAGTCAGTGTCTGATTAATGTACCAGTCAATGTCTGATTAATGTACCAGTCAATGTCTGATTTATATACCAGTCAGCATCTGATTAATATACCACTCAATGTCTGATTTATATACCAGTCAGCACCTGATTAATATACCAGTCAGTTTCTGATTAATATACTAGTCAGTGTCTGCGTAATATAGTTGTCAGTATCCATATATATCAGTCAGTGTCTGATTAATATACCAGTCAGCGTCTGATTAAAATACCAGTCAGTGTCTGATTAATATACTAGTCAGTGTCTGATTAATATACTAGTCAGTGTCTAATGAATATACCAGTCAGTGTCTAATGAATATACCAGTCAGTTTCTGATTAATGTATCCGTCAGCATCCGATTAATATACCAGTGTCTGATTAATATACTAGTTAGTGTCTGATTAATACACCAGTCAGTGTCTGATTAATATACCAGTGTTCGTATATCTCTGCCAGTGAATCATCAATCTAACAGTCAGTGTCTGATTAATATACCAGTCAATGTGTGATTAATATACCAGTCAGTGTCTGCTTAATATACCAGTCAGTGTCTGCTTAATATACCAATCAGTGTCTGCTTAATATACCAATCAGTGTCTGATTAATGTATCCGTCAGCATCTGATTAATAGACCAGTCAGCGTCTGATTAATATACCAGTCAGTGTCTGATTAATATACCAGTCAGTGTCTGATTAATATAGCAGTCAATGTCTGTTTATATACCAGTCAGCATCTGATTAATATACCAGTCAATGTCTGATTTATATACCAGTCAGCATCTGATTAATATACCAGTCAATGTCTGATTTATATACCAGTCAGCACCTGATTAATACACCAGTCAGTTTCTGATTAATGTATCCGTCAGCATCCGATTAATATACCAGCCAGTATCTGATTAATATACTCGTTAGTGTCTGATTAATATACCAGGCAGTGTCTGATTAATATACCAGTCAGGTTCTGATTAATATACCAGCCAGTGTCTGATTAATATACGAGTCAGGGACTGGCTGGTCCCCGTGTCTAGCTCCATTGATACTGGGATGCCATTGAGGAGCACTTTCATCATTATCGGTGACGTCCTGGTGTATGAACTGTATATGTGCTCCACATGAACTCGCTGAACTTCAGCTTCCAGCGATTTCCCCCAGTGTCCATTTGGCCTCGTAGGGCTTACATCGGGCCCGTCCTCCTCATACATCAACCTGGCCGCAGGCTTCCTGCACATACACGCCAAGTGACCGCTGACGTTGCAGTTTCTGCAGGTATATTGCTGATACCTGCAAGCTCTGGATGTGTGTTTGCCTCCACATCTCCAACACTGTTGGAAACAAAAGGTCCATTACCAGTTGATCGTCTCTGACTGTCTCTGTAACTGTCCTTAAACGCACCGTTGACAGGTGTTGATGGCCCCATTATTGGCCGCATTGTCCCTTGCGATGGCATGATTCGCCGTTCAGCTAGCCATTGTCTCTGTTGAATTCCTCCTTTGGGTTCGACTACATGCTCGGGCATGTCCGATTGCCCCTGTCTGCCTAGAGAGCTGTGTGCCGCGTTAACAATGTTGACTCCCTGTCCATTTGCTGCATTTAAACCAAGATTTTTGTCAAACATCATTTTGTTCTCTTCCTCCCCTGAGATAAATGTCTGGGCCATCAAAGCCGCCATTTCCAGGGTCAAGTCTCCGGAAAACCCCAGCGTGCCCGATGCCCTCAATAAAAAGTCTTGCAGCATCTCCGCTCTGCATGCATCTGGGAACTTACATAGGCTCGCCAGTCGCCGGAGGTGTGCCACGAAGTCTGGAACGCTTTGCCCTTCTCGCCGCCGGTGCATATAAAACCGGTGTCTCGCCATGTGCATGCTGCTCGCCGGTTTAAAGTGTTCCCCGATCAACTTACTGAGCTCTTCAAAAGTCTTGTCCGCCGGCTTCTCTGGCGCTAGAAGGTCCTTCATCAGGGAGTACGTCCTGGACCCACAAACCGTCAGGAGATGAGCCCTGCATTTGTCGACCGAATCCTGTCCCAGCCATTCCTTAGTGACGAAACTTTGCTGTAGTCTCTCAATAAAATCGTCCCAATCATCACCAACACAGTACCTCTCGTCTGTGCTGCTAGTGGCCATGCTCGCGTGGTTTAAATCCTAGTTTCTCGTCGCCAATATGTCCTTACTATACAGTACAAATGCACACGAGGCCCATACTTGAGAGAAGGTCACTCTGTGACCAGCAACCTTTATTCACCAGCACTGAAGTGAAGAAGGTGGGTAGAACTTCCCCTTTTATACCTGAAAGTCCAGGTTAGGAGTGTCTCCCGCAAGTTCACCACCTAGTGGTCAGTGTTTTCACAGTGTACAACTTAGGTCAGTTTATACATGGGTTACAGTGACAGTTGAATACATGACACTTTCAATGACTGATGTACCATGACGCCCAGATTTCGTTGCACCTCCCCTTTTCCTAATCTGCCGCCATTCAGATAATATTCTGCCTCAGTGTTTTTGCCACCAAAGTGGATAACCTCACATTTATCCACATTATACTGCATCTGCCATGCGTTCGCTCACTCACCTAACCTGTCCGAGTCACCCGGCAGTCTCTTAGCATCCTCCTCACAGCTCACACCACCACACAGCTTAGTGTCATCTGCAAACTTGGAGATATTACATTCAATTCCTTCATCTAAATCATTAATGTATATTGTGGCACCCCACTAGTCACTGCCTGCCAATCTGAAAAGGACCCGTTTGTCCCGACTCTCTGCTTCCTGTCTGCCAACCAGTTCTCTAACCACGTCAGTACATTACCCCCAATACCATGTGCTTTAATTTTGCACACCAATCTCTTGTGTGGGACCTTGTCAAAAGCTTTTTGAAAGTCCAAATACACCACATCCAGTGGTTTGCCCTTGTCCACTCTACTAGTTACATCCTCAAAAAGATTTGTCAAGCATGATTTCCCTTTCATAAGTCCAAGCTGACTTGGACCGATCCTATCACTGCTTTCCAAATGCGCTGCTATTTCATCTTTAATAATTGATTCCAACATTTTCCCCACTACTGATGTCAGGCTAACTGGTCCATAATTACCCGTTTTGTCTCTCCCTCCTTTCTTAAAAAGTGGTGTTACATTAGCTACCCTCCAGTCCATAGGAACTGATCCAGAGTCGATAGACTGATGAAAAATGATCACCAATGCATCCACTATTTCTCGGGCCACTTCCTTAAGTACTCTGGGATGCAGACTATCGGGCCCCAGGGATTTATCGGCCTTCAACCCCATCAATCTCTCTAACACAATTTCCCACACAATAAGGATTTCCTTCAGTTCCTCCTTCTCACTGGACCCACAGTCCCCTCGTATTTCCGGAAGGTTATTTGTATCTTCCTTCATGAAGACAGAACCAAAGTATTTGTTTAACTGGTCCGCCGTTTCTTTGTTCCCTGTTATAAATTCACCTGAATCTGACTGCAAGGGACCTACGTTTGTCTTCACTAATGTTTTTCTCTTCACATATCTGTAGAAGCTTTTGCAGTCAGTGTTTATGTTCCCAGCAAGTTTCCTCTCAAACTCTATTTTCCCCCTCCTAATTAAACCCTTCGTCCTCCTCTGCTGAATTATAAAATTCTCCCAGTCCTCAGCTTTGCTGCTTTTTCTGGCCAATTTATATGCCTCTTCCTTGGATTTAACACTATCCTTAATTTCCCTTGTTAGCCACGGTTGAGCTACCTTCTCCGTTTTATTTTTACTCCAGACAGGGATGTACAATTGTTGAAGTTCATCCATGTAATCTATAAATATTTGCCATTGCCTATCCACCGTCAACCCTTTAAGTATCACTCGCCAGTCTATTCTAGCCAATTCATGTCTCATACAAACGAAGTTACCTTTCCTTAAGTTCAGGACCCTAGTCTCTGAATTAACTGTATCACTCTCCATCTTAATAAAGAATTCTACCATATTATGTTCACTCTTCCCCAAGGGACCTCGCACAAAAAGATTGCTAATTAGTCCTTTCTCATTACACATCACCCAGTCTAGGATGGCCAGCCCTCTAGTTGGTTCCTCGGTATATTGGTCCAGAAAACCATCCCTAATACACTCCAGGAAATCCTCCTCCACCGTATTGCTACCAGTTTGGTTAGCCCAATCAATATGTAGATTAAAGTCGCCCATGATAACTGCTGTACCTTTATTGCATGCATCCCTAATTTATTGGGAGATTTATCAGCAGCAGAAAGACTTGCAAGCACAAATAACGTCGTTCTCACGGAGTTTTGGGGGAAAAAAATATAGGTAAAATATAAGGTATGGAGGAGGCGATACAGCATGCTGTGGAGACTGAGGATGCTGGCAAAAGCAGTGAGCTGGGAGAGGAACAATTGGGAGGACGCAAACGAGCGAGGAGATTCTCCGCCGAGGCAAATGCCTCCCTCCTGCAGGAAGTGGAGTCACGCTGGGGTCAATTGGCCCGGGGTGTGTGCGGGAAGCCCACCCGAAAGGTCTACCAGAAGATATGGGCCGACATAGCCGAGGTGGTCTTGTCGGCGACCAACGAGGTGCGTGAGGGAAACCAGTGTCGCAAGCGCTGTGCCTCCGCGAGGTATTCGAGTCGGTGCTCGAACTGGACACCGCTGGAGTGTTGCCGCGATTAGGGCCCTTTGGTAGGGAAATAGTTTTATTAATTTTATATTTTTATTTAAGATTACAGCAGCCACTGTATTTATCTTTTAATAGTTTTATTAATTGTTTTGGCTCCATTCAAATTGCTGAGTGCTGCTCAGAGGTTTGCACATACTTTTGTACAACTTTCGGGTCTGACTCTTTAGTGGAGGCCTGTGGGCTGCAGAGACCTGCTTGGCAGGGTTCACCCTGAGGATGGGAGGAGTGTTGGGAGAGCGACACCAGGTACACCTGGTCAGAAGCAGGGCGGCACACAGGAGAAGGTGTCGCCATCAGCACCGTGCAGAGAGGCAGTAGGCAAGGGAGGCAGCAGCCATGATTCGTTCATTCTGCGCCAGACCAGTGAGCCCGCCGTTTTCACCGGCCCGAATCAGGATTGTGGTTGGCTGCTTGGGGACAAGGGATATCTCCTGTGCACTTGGCTGCTCATTCCACTGCGGAACCTCAGGACAGTGCCAGAGAATGCATACAATGACGCTCATTGTGTGACCAGGTGCATCATCGAGCAGTGCTTAGGCGTCCTTAAGCAGAGGTTCCGGTGCCTGGACCGCTCTGCTGGCACCCTGCAGTATTCTCCTCAACTGGTCTCCATCATAGTCATCGTCTGCTGCATGCTGCACAACCTGGCCATCATGAGGGGACAGCCACTGGAGGTCGAGCCAGCAGTACCAACCGAGGAGGAGGAGGAAGAGGAGATGGCGCAGGAGGAGGAGAATCCCCGTCACCCCAGAGCTAGGAGGCGTCGACCCATCGCCACCCTGGAAGGGCCGGGTGCAGACTGGCCAGCACCCTCCTGGAAGGGTCCGTCCTCAAATATATGGAGGTGCCTGACACCTCCCCCGCAATCTCCCACCATGCATTATGTACCTGTCTGCCAGGTCTCCCCATGTCAGGAAACGGTATTCTTCTTCTGTCCTCCACACTATCCATCAGTGTCTCCAGCTCTCTTTCAGTGAACCTGTTGGCTCTCTTTGCACCTCTTACGCCAGCCTCCTTCCCCCCTCAGGGCCTTGCTGAAAGTCCTGGCCTTTTTACAGCTGGCTCATTAGAAACCCTTACCTGCATGCTGAATTTCTCGGTGGTGATAATGCTCATATTAAGACAGCCACACCGCTGAAAAATCCACTTTGGAAGGGTTTATTAGCGCTGGAACCCATTTGTTCACTTTTGGAGCTGAATATGGGGTGGCCCATCCACTCAAAAATTTCAGCGCTAATGGTCACAAAAAGGTGGGGAGGAGCACCAGCTTTCCAGCAGTACTGAATATCAGGCCCAGTGTCTTTCACAACCACCGGACGACTCAAAGCGCTTTACAGCCAATGAAGTACTTTTGGAGTGCAGTCACTGTTGTAAGGTAGGAAACGCGGCAGCCAATTTGCGCACAAGCAAGCTCCCACAAACAGCAATGTGATAAAGACCAGATCATCTTTTTTTTGTTATGTTGATTGAGGGATGCATATTGGCCAGGACACTGGGGATAACTCCCCTGCTCTTCTTCGAAATAGTGTCATGGGATCTTTTACGTCCACAAGAGTGCAGACGGGGCCTCGGTTTAATGTCTCATCCAAAAGACAGCACCTCTGACAGTGCAGTGCTCCCTCAGCCTGGAGTGTCAGCCTAGATTTTTTTGTGCTCAAGTCACAGGATTGGGACTTGAACCCATAATCTTCTAACTCAGAGGCAAGAGGGTTACCCACTGAGCCACAGCTGATACCAGTCAGTGTCCGTATATACCAGTCAATGTCTGTATTTACCAGTCAGTGCCTGATTAATATCCCAGTCCGTGTCTGATTAATATCCCAGTCAGTGTCTGATTAATATTATCCCAGTCAGTGCCTGATTAATATACCAGTCCGTGTCTGATTATTACACCAGTCAGTGTCTGATTATTACACCAGTCAGTGTCTGATGAATATCCCAGTCAGTGTCTGATTAATATACCAGTCAGTGTCTGATTAATATACCAGTCAGTGTCTGATTAATATACCAGTCAGTGTCTGATGAATATCCCAGTCAGTGTCTGATTAATATACCAGTCAGTGTCTGATTAATATACCAGTCAGTGTCTGATTAATATCCCAGTCAGTGTCTGATTAATATACCAGTCAGTGTCTGATTAATATACCAGTCAGTGTCTGATTAATATCCCAGTCCGTGTCTGATTAATATACCAGTCCATGTCTGATTAATATCCAAGTCAGTGCCTGATTAATATCCAAGTCAGTGTCTGTATATACCAGTCAGTTTCTGATTAATATACCAGTGTCTGATTAATATCCCAGTCAGTATCTGATTAAGATACCAGTCAGTGTCTGTATATACGAGTCAATGTCTCATTAATATACCAGTCAATGTCCGTATATACTTGACAATGTCTGATTTGTATATCAGTCAGTATCTGATTAATATACCAGATTAATATTGCAGCAGAATTGGTCTCCAGTTGTCTTGGTTAATCCTTGCCACTGGACCAAGACCTAGCTCTGTCAAGCCCGTGTGGTGGCTGGTGTGCAACGGCCATCACACGTTAAAAAAATCCACACACAGGCATCTTCCACCCTTCAGGATGTAGTTCATGACCTGGAATATTAGGTCCTTCATTGAAACACCTGTGGACTCATCCCTTTTTGGCGTGGAAGCAAGTCATCCTCGATACGAGGGACTGCCTATGAATATACCTGTCAGTGTCCGTAAATAACAGTCAGTGTCTGATTAATATACCAGCCTGTCCTCACCGCACAGCACTGCCCCCCAGTCATCAAGATCCACGGCGTGGCCCTGGATACCATGGACTACTTCCCATATGTCAGGAGCCTCCTATCAACAAGAGCAGGCATCGACGACGAGATCCAACACCGTCTCCAGTGCGCTAGTGCAGCCTTCGGCCGCCTGAGGAAAAGAGTGTTCAAAGACCAGGCCCTCAAAACTGCCACAAAGCTCATGGTCTATAGGGCTGTAGTAATACCTGCCCTCCTGTATGGCTCAGAGGCATGGACCATGTACAGTAGACACCTCAAGTTGCTGGAGAAATACCACCAACGATGTCTCCGCAAGATCCTACAAATCCCCTGGGAGGACAGGCGCACCAACATCAGCGTCCTCATTCGGGCTAACATTCCCAGCATCATCATAGGCTGTGCCTCGGAATCGAGGAAGACTTGCTTCCACTCCTGAAGTGAGTTCTTTGGTGGTTGAACAGTCCAATACGAGAGCCACAGACTCTGTCACAGGTGGCACAGATAGTCGTTGAGGAAAGGGATGGTTGGGACAGGTTTGCCGCATGCTCTTTCCGCTGCCTGCGCTTGATTTCAGCATGCTCTTGGCGTTGAGACTCGAGGTGCTCAGCGCCCTCTCGCATGCACTACCTCCACTTGGGGCGGTCTTGGGCCAGGGACTCCCAGGTGTCAGTGGGTATGTTGCACTTTATCAGGGAGGCTTTGAGGGTGTCCTTGTAGCGTTTCCGCTGCCCACCTTTGGCTCGTTTGCTGTGAAGGAGCTCAGAGTAGAGCGCTTGCTTTGGGAAACATAGAAACATAGAAAATAGGTGCAGGAGTAGGCCATTCGGCCCTTCGAGCCTGCACCATCATTCAATGAGTTCGTGGCTGAACATGCAACTTCAGTACCCCATTCCTGCTTTCTCGCCATACCCCTTGATCACCCTAGTAGTAAGGACTACATCTAACTCCTTTTTGAATATATAAAGGGAGTCTCGTGTCTGGCATGTGGACTATGTGGCCTGCCCAGCGGAGTTGATCGTCACCATTGCCATAGCAAGTCCATGCAGCGAATGGAAGTTATGAAGACTCTCACACAGTAACGTCTACTAAATTATGCAAGGCATTTGGGACACACTGATAGAAGGGCTCTAACTCAGATGTTCTCTTTAATCTTACAGGCGAAGCTCTCCCCCAACCGCAGGGAGCAGATGAGGACAAGAGGATGGGACTTTGAACTCCAGGACCTGACTCCGTTGGAGGAATGCCCTGATGGGCGTTCAAGTTGGTGCATTGGCGATGGGTGAGGTCGAACCCCCTCGGAACATTGACGGTATGTTGAGTTCCTTTGCAGCATCCAGCAGGCCACTTAGGCCTGATACCTCAATCCTTTAGCTCTTTCCATAAGCCTGACATTCTCGAATGCCTTTACCACTCCTGGACCCCTCTCCTGCAGGTAACCAGTCTTCTATGTGTTTGTGCTTTCAGATGATCAACCAGATGCACCGGAGCCTTCACGTCAGCCTTCCACTGGTGGAGATGCTGCCGAGGAGGAGGAGCAGGAGGAGGAGGACTCCTCCTCGCTGTAACGCAGGAGCCAGTGGTATCTGAGAGCAGGGCCAGCAACTTTGTTGACGAAGGGGTGGCTGGGGAGGTGGAGCTGGGTGATGCTCCGGGACCCAGTGGCCTGCAGGGGATGGGAAGGTCGGGGGCCAGTTCCCCGGAGGGTGATTGTGCGCCTGAGTGATGCTCAGCAGCGCTTTGTTGATGAATCTGAACTAGAGGTTGTTGCAAGACAATCATTGCGCATGCACAGCAATCTGCTGGGTGCACTAGCAAGGGTGCCACAGAGTCTTGATGCACTAGCTGTGAGGATGGAAGAGTCTGCCTCAACTATTGCACCTGCCTCTCAGCAGCCCACCGAGCCCATCCTTGGTAGATACCAACGGATGTTGGATGCAGTGACCGTGGGGTGCCAGGCATGGTGGTACGGGTTTTGGCTGACGTTGCAGTGTCCATTGAGCACCAGGCCGATGCTATTGTAGGCCTGCAGACTGTAATGTTGTCAGTGCGTGGTGGCATCAATCAGCTTTGTACTGTGCTGCAGTCGCAGTCAGTCTTAATGCAGAGGCAACTTGATTCCATGGATTCCTTGACCGCTGCCATCCTGTCTGGGACCCTATCGGTTCAGCGGGGACCTAACTTTGGCCGAACCAGAGCAGCAATCTGTGCTCACCCAGATTGCTGCAGATGATGAGGCTCAGCCCCGGGGGAGTAGCACCGCGTCGAGCCTGTCGTCCTGAGAGACGACATCACTGCTTCCACAAAATCCTGCAAATCCATTGGCAGGATAGGCATACCAACGTCAGTGCTCTCTCTCAGGCCAACATCCCCCGCATCGAGGCATTGATCATGTTCAACCAGATCCGATGAATGGGTCACTTTGTCTGCATGCCTGATTCAAGTCTCTACTTCGAGCTCCGCCACGGCAAGCGAGCCCCAGGAGGGCAGAGAAAACGCTGCAAAGACACATTTTTTCAGGGGGGCTTTGAGGGTAACATCCCCACCGACTCTTGGGAATCCCTGGCCCAAGACCGCTCAAAGTGGAGAAGAAGCATCCGGGAAGGTGCCGAACACTTCGAGTCTCTTCGTCGGGAGCACGCAGAAGCCAAGCACAAACAGCGGAAGGAGCGTATGACAAACCAAGCACTCCACCCACCAGTCTCTCCAACCACCACCTGCCCACCTGTGACAGAGTCTGCAGATCCTGCATCGGACTCAACAGTCACCTTAGAACTCATATTAGTGTGGAAGCATGTCATCCTCGACTCTGGGGGACTGCCTAAGAATGCTGGTCAGTATTTATATCTACCAGTCAGTGTCTGTATATACCAGTCAGTGTCTGTATATACCAGTCAGTGTCTGTATATACCAGTCAGTGTCTGGATATACCAGTCAGAATTTGTATATACCAGTCAGTGTCTGTATATACCAGTCAGTATTTGTATTTACCAGTCAGTGTCTGTATATACCAGTCAGTATTTGTATTTACCAGTCAGTGTCTGTATATACCAGTCAGTATTTGTATTTACCAGTCAGTGTCTGTATATACCAGTCAGTATTTGTATTTACCAGTCAGTGTCTGTATATACCAGTCAGTATTTGTATTTACCAGTCAGTGTCTGTATATACCAGTCAGTGTCTGTATATACCAGTCAGTATTTGTATATATCAGTCAGTGTCTGTATATACCTGTCAGTGTCTGTATATACCAGTCAGTGTCTGGATATACAAGTAAGTATTTGTATTTACCAGTCAGTGACTGTATACACCAGTCACTGTCTGGATATACCAGTCAGAATTTGTATATACCAGTCAGTGAGTGTATACACCAGTCAGTGTCTGTATATACCAGTCAGTATTTGTATATACCAGTCAGTGTCTGTATACACCAGTCTGTGAGTGTATACACCAGTCAGTGTCTGGATATACCAGTCAGTGAGTGTATACACCAGTCACTGTCTGGATATACCAGTCAGTATCTGTATATACCAGTCAGTGTCTGTATATACCAGTCAGTGTCTGGATATACCAGTCAGAATTTGTATATACCAGTCAGTGTCTGTATATATCAGTCAGTATTTGTATTTACCAGTCAGTGTCTGTATATACCAGTCAGTATTTGTATTTACCAGTCAGTGTCTGTATATACCAGTCAGTATTTGTATTTACCAGTCAGTGTCTGTATATACCAGTCAGTATTTGTATTTACCAGTCAGTGTCTGTATATACCAGTCAGTATTTGTATTTACCAGTCAGTGTCTGTATATACCAGTCAGTGTCTGTATATACCAGTCAGTATTTGTATATACCAGTCAGTGTCTGTATATACCTGTCAGTGTCTGTATATACCAGTCAGTGTCTGGATATACAAGTAAGTATTTGTATTTACCAGTCAGTGACTGTATACACCAGTCACTGTCTGGATATACCAGTCAGAATTTGTATATACCAGTCAGTGAGTGTATACACCAGTCAGTGTCTGTATATACCAGTCAGTATTTGTATATACCAGTCGATGTCTGTATACACCAGTCTGTGAGTGTATATACCAGTCTGTGAGTGTATACACCAGTCAGTGTCTGGATATACCAGTCAGTGAGTGTATACACCAGTCACTGTCTGGATATACCAGTCAGAATTTGTATATACCAGTCAGTGAGTGTATACACCAGTCAGTGTCTGTATATACCAGTCAGTATCTGTATACACCAGTCTGTGAGTGTATACACCAGTCAGTGTCTGTTTATACCAGTCAATATTTGTATCTATCAGTCAGTGTCTGGATATACCAGTCAGTGAGTGTATACACCAGTCAGTGTCTGTACACACCAGTCAGTGTCTGGATATACCAGTCAGTGAGTGTATACACCAGTTAGTGTCTGGATATACCAGTCAGTGAGTGTATACAGCAGTCAGTGTCTGAATATACCAGTCAGTGAGTGTATACACCAGTCAGTGTCTGTTTATACCAGTCAATATTTGTATCTATCAGTCAGTGTCTGGATATACCAGTCAGTGAGTGTATACACCAGTCAGTGTCTGTACACACCAGTCAGTGTCTGGATATACCAGTCAGCGAGTATATATACCAGTCAGTGTTTGTATCTACCAGTCAGTGTCCGATTAATATACCACTCAGTGTCTAAATATATCAGTTAGTGTATGTATATACCAGCCAGTGTGTGTATACACTAGTCAGTGTGTGATTAATATACCAGTCAGTGTCTCTATATACCAGTCAGTGACTCTATATACCATCAGAAGGGTCATTGACCTGAAACGTTAACTGTTTCTCTCTGTACAGATGCTGCCTGACCCGCTGAGACTTCCAGCATTTTCTGTTTTTATTTCGGATTCCAGCATCCACAGTATTTTGCTTTTGTATCCGTACTTACCAATCAGTGTCTGATTACCAGGGAAGGAGACTGGTGACTCGTCATGATGCTCCAAGTAGCTTGAGTGTTTTGATGGCTGGATGGACCAGCCGGTCTTTTCTTCCATCAGTTTTGTTTGTGCATATGATGTACCAGTCAGTTTCTGCTTTTGTAAAATTCATTATTGGGATGTGTGCATCACTGGCAAGGCTGGCATTTATTGACCATCCCTAATTACCCTGGCGTGGCTTATTAGACTCACTTCCGAGGGCAGTTAAAAGTCAACAACGTGGCTGAGGGACTGGTGTCTCATGTAGGCCCAGACCAGGTAAGGGCTTTCCATTCCCAAAGGACAGTAAGCAATAGAGTTGGCAGATGGGGAGGGGGTGGGGTGCTAAATGAAACAGAATGTAAAAGATACGGGAAAGGAAAGGGAAAAGAGACATAGAGCGAGGGTAACAGAGCAAGGTGAGGGGTCAATGAGGTGCAGAGGAACAGAAGGAAAGTGGAATTGAAAATCATTGTTCTGTGTGTTGCAATTCTGTCACTTACAACACTTCCCTGACCAGCAGCGATTGTTCCGGTTTGCTGTCAGTTTGCGGGACGCGTTGAACTACTCTCATGTTGTGACAGGCTGAGAGGATGCTCGTAAAGTTCTATCCCCTTTCAAGTAGCACAGATCTTCGGAGATGGAGTAAAACAATAGTGTTTGAAACATACACACACACACACACACACACATACCCACACACACACACACACACACACACACACACATACGCATTGTGTAAATCATCATCATAGGCAGTCCCTCGGTATCAAGGAAGACTTGCTTCCACTCTAAAAATGAGACCTTAGGTTGAGGGAAGGGGTGGGTGGGACAGGTTTGCCGCACGCTCTTTCCGCTGCCTGCACTTGATTTCTGCATGCTCTCGGCGATGAGACTCGAGGTGCTCAGCGCCCTCCCAGATGCACTTCCTCCACTTAGGGCGGTCTTTGGCCAGGGACTCCCAGGTGTCAGTGGGGATGTTGCACTTTATCAGGGAGCCTTTGAGGGTGTCCTTGTAACGTTCTTTTGCCGTGAAGGAGTTCCGAGTAGAGTGCTTGCTTTGAGAGTCTCGTGTCTGACATGCGAACAATGTGGCCTGCCCAGCGGAGCTGATCAAGTGTGGTCAGTGCTTCAATGCTGGGGATGTTGGCCTGGTCGAGGACGCTAATGTTGGTGTGTCTGTCCTCCCAGGGGATTTGTAGGATCTTGCGGAGGCATTGTTGGTGGTATTTCTCCAGCGAATTGAGGTGTCTACTGCACATGGTCCATGTCTCTGAGCCATACAGGAGGGCGGGTATTACTACAGCCCTGTAGTAATGAGCTTGGTGGCAGATTTGAGGGCCTGGTCTTCAAACACTCTTTTCCTCAGGCAGCCGAAGGCAGCACTGGAGGTGGTGTTGAATCTCGTCGTCAATGTCTGCTATTGTTGATAGGAGGCTCCCGAGATATGGGAAATGGTCCACGTTGTCCAGGGCTGCGCATGGATCTTATTGACTAGCGGGCAGTGCTGTGTGGCAAGGACAGGCTGGTGGAGGACCTTTGTCTTACGGATGTTTAGCGTAAGGCCTATGCTTTCGTAATCCTCAGTAAATACGATGACTCGAATATTCTCGACTCCATCCCGCAGCATGCTACCCACCACCATCTCAGTAAAACCCCAGCCCTGCACGAGGTAGAAAAAGCCATAAAACAGCAACAAGGCTACAGGAGCGGATGGAATCCCTGCTGAGGCACTGAAGTATGGCGGGGAGGCACTATTGGCGTGGCTACATGACCTCATCTCTCTCATCTGGAGGGAGGAGAGCAAGCCGGGAGATCTCAAAGATGCAGTGATCATGACCATCTTTAAAAATGGGGACAGGTCCGACTGCGGCAACTACAGAGGAATCTCCCTGTTATCAGCCACTGGGAAAGTTATCGCTAGAGTTCTCCTCAACCGTCTTCTCCCTGTGGCCGAGGAGCTCCTCCCGGAGTCACAGTGCGGATTTCGTCCCCTACGGGGCACAACGGACATGATCTTTACAGCGCGACAGCGGCAGGAAAAATGCAGGGAACAGCACCAGCCCTTATACATGGCCTTCTTCGACCTTACAAAGACCTTTGACACTGTAAATATACATACAGAGAGACACACACACAGATACAGACATAGTAGATACATACACCGAGATACATACACAGATATGAAAACAAGTACAGACACATGTAAATACACAAAGTCACACACATACAGATACAAAGTTATGCATGCCGTGGCTCAGTGGGGTAGCACTTTCGCCACCGAGTCAGAGGGTTGTGGGTTCAAGTCCCACTCCAGATACTTGAGCATAAAAATTCAGGCTGACACTCCAGTGCTGTGTTCAAGGAGTGCACTGTCGGAGGTGCCATTTTTCAGATGAGGCGTGAAACTGAGGCCTGCTCTCTCAGGTGGATGTAAAAATTCCCATGGCACTATTTCTAAGAAGAACAGGGGAGTGATCGCCGGTATTCTGGCCAATATGTATCCCTCAATCAACATCACTAAAACAGATTAGCTTCTCATTATCACATTGCTGTTTGTGGGAGCATGCTTGTGCAATTGGCTGCCGCATTTCCTACATTACAAGTGATTGCACTTCAAAAGTATTTCATTGGATGTAAAGCACTTTGGAACGTCCTGAGATGTGAAAGGTGCTATATATATGCAAGTCTTTCTTTCTATAGATCCGCACTATATATGCAGGTAAACATATACACTGTAGCACAGAAAGAGACAAATACATAGGCATAACTGCATGTGCTCATCAATGTTCCCTCTAATTTATTTTTGTACTGAGCAGACCATGCACTCCTTTGAGCGCGACCTTTTTGTCTGTGTGCAAATTTTACAACAACAACTTTTACAACAACAGCAGCAACCTCGCTGTCTCAAATCATGAGAAAATCACACAAGGTTCTATACAGGTTTAACATGGCTTTTAAATTCTAGTCCTCTAGAAATGAGCCCCAATGCTATATTTGCACTTTTATGGCTTTTTAAACAAGCGTTGCTACTTTAAATGATTTGTGAAGCTATATCCCCAGATCCCTTTTCACTTCCACCCCACTTAGATTATTATTATCCAAGGAGTAGGTAGCTTTCTTATTCCTCCTACGAATATGCACCACACTATTCTATATTGAAATTCATTCGTCATTTATATTCCCATTCTGCAAGTTTGTTTATGGTAGAAACTCTCTTCCCCCAGTCGCTCTCTCTCCCCCAGTGTCTTTCCCCCTCCCGCAGTCTATCTCTTTCCCTCCAGTCTCTCTCTCCCTCTCCCCCAGTCCCTCTCTCACCCCCAGCCTCTCTCTCTCCACCCAGTCACTCTCTCTCTCCCCCCAGTCTGTCCCTGTTCCCTCAGTCTCTCTCTCCCCAGTCTCTCTTTCTCTCTCCTCCTCAGTCTCTCGCCCAGTTGCTCTCTCTCCCTCTCCCAGTCTCTCTCTCGCTCCCTCTTTCCCTCCACCCTCACTCTCTCTCCCCCCCCCCCCTCCGCCAGTCGCTCTCTCTCAGTCTCTTTCTCTCTCCCCCAGTCCCTCTCTCTCTCTCCCCCAGTCTCTCTCTCTCTCATCCCCAGTCTCTCTCTCTCCCCCCGCCCCTCCGGTATCTCTCTCTCTCTCCCCCTCAGTCTCTCTCCCAGTCTCTCTCGTTCGCTCTCCCAGTCTCTCTCTCTCGCTCCCCCAGTCTCTCTCTACCCAGCCTCTCTCTCTCCACCCAGTCTCTCTCACTCTCCCCCCCCAGTTTCTCTCTCTCCCTCCATCGCTCTCTCTCCCCCAGTCTGACACTCTCTCTCTCCCCCCCAGTCTCTCTCTCTCCCCCCCCAGTCTCTCTCTCACCCCCTCCCTTTGTCCCTCTCTCTCTCTCCCCCCCAGTCTCTCTCTCTCCCCCCTCAGTCTCTCTCTCTCTCCCCCCCAGTCTCTCGCTCTCCCCCCAGACTCTCGCACTCCCCCCCAGTCTCTCTCTCTCCCCCCCCCACCAGTCTCTCTCTCTCCCCCCCCCAGTCTCTCTCCCTCTCTCTCTCTCTCCCCCCCAGTCTCTCTCTCTCTCCCCAGTTTCTCTCTCTCTCTCTCCCCCGTCCCTCTCCCTCTCTCCCCCCAGTCTCCCTCTCTCTCTCTCTCCCCCAGTTTCTCTCTCTCCCACCCGCCAGTCTCTCTCTCTTTCTCTCTCCCATCAGTCTCTCTCTCTCCCCCAGTTTCTCTCTCTCTCTCTCCCCCCAGTCTCTCTCTCTCACTCTCGCTCTCTCCCACCAGTCTCTCTCTCATTCACTCCCCCCCCCCCCCCAGTCTTCCTCTCACGCTCTCCTCCAGTCTCTCGCTCTCTCTCTCTCCCCCCCAGGCTCTCTCTCTCTCTCACTCTCTCTCTCTCTCTCTCTCGCCCCAATCTCTCTCCCTCAGTCTCGCTCTCTCTCTCTTCCCCCCACCCCCAGTTTCTCTCTCTCACTCTCACCCAGTCTCTCTCTCTCTCTCTCTCTTCCCCCAATCTCTCTCTCTCTTGCTCTCCCCAGGCTCTCTCACTCTCTCCCCCAGTCTCTCTCTCTCCCCAGTATCTCTCTCTCTCTCTCTCTCCCCAAAGTCTCTCTCTCTCACCCCAGTTTCTCTCTCTCTCCCAGAGTATCTCCCTCTCTCTTTCCCCCCAGTCTCTCTCTTTCTCTCTCTCTCTCTCTCTCTCTCTCCCCCCCAGTATCTCTCTCTCTCTCTCTCTCTCTCCCAATCTCTCTCTTTCTCCCCCCAACTCTCTCTCTGACCCCAGTCTCTCTCTCTCTCTCTCCCCCCCCCCCCCACCCCCAGTCTCTCTATCGCTCTCTCTCCCATCAGTCTCTCTCTCTCCCCCACGGTCTCTCTCTCATTCACTCTCTCCTCAGTCTCTCTCTCTCTTTCTCTCCTCCAGTCTCTCTCTCTCTCCCCCTAGTCTCTCGCTCTCCCCCAGTCTCACTCTCTCTCTCTCCCCCCCCCAGTCTCTCTCCCTCTCTTGCTCTCCCCAGTCTCTCTCTCTCTCTCCCCCAGTCTCTCTCTCTCTCTCCCCAAAGTCTCTCTCTCCCCCCCCAGTCTCTCTCTCCCCCTCCCCCAGTCTCTTTCTCCCCTCACAGTCTCTTTCTCTCTCTCTCTCCCATCAGTCTCTCTCTCTTGTCATGTATTTAACTGTCATTGAACCTATGTATAAACTGACCTAAGTTGTACACCATGAGAACACTGACCACTAGGTGGTGAACTTGTGGGAGACACTCCTAACCTGGACTTTCAGGTATAAAAGGGGAAACTCCACCCACCTTCATCACTTCAGTGCTGGCAAATAAAGGTTACTGGTCACAAAGTGACCTTCTCTCAAGCAAGGGCCTTGTGAGCATTTGTGCTGTATAGTAAGGACATATCATTGGCGATGAGAAACTGGGATTTAAACCACACGAGCATGGCCACTAGCAGCACAGACGAGAGGTACTGTGTTGGTGATGATTGGGACAATTTTATTAAGAGACTACAGGAAAGTTTCGTCACTAAGGAATGGCTGGGACAGGATTCGGCCGACAAACGCAGGGCTCATCTCCTGACGGTTTGTGGGTCCAGGACGTACTCCCTGATGAAGGACCTTCTAGCGCCAGAGAAGCCGGCGGACAAGACTTTTGAAGAGCTCAGTAAGTTGATCGGGGAACACTTTAAACCGGAGAGCAGCATGCACATGGCGAGACACCGGTTTTATATGCACCGGCGGCGAGAAGGACAAAGCGTTCCAGACTTCGTGGCAGACCTACGGCGACTGGCGAGCCTATGTAAGTTCCCAGATGCATGCAGAGCGGAGATGCTGCAAGACTTTTTATTGAGGGCATCGGGCACGCTGGGGTTTTCAGGAAACTGATCGAGACCAAAGACTTGAGCCTGGAAACAGCGGCTTTGATGGCCCAGACATTTATCTCAGGGGAGGAACAGACCAGATTGATGTTTGACAAAAATCTTGGTTTAAATGCAGCAAATGGACAGGGAGTCAACACTGTTAACGCCGCACACAGTTCTCCAGGCAGACAGGGGCAATCGGACATGCCCGAGCATGTAGTCGAACCCAAAGGGGGAATTCAACAGAGACAATGGCTAGCTGAACAGCGATTCACGCCATCGCAAGGGACAATGCGGCCAGTAATGGGGCCATCAATGCCTGTTAATGGTGTGCTTAAAAACAGTTACACAGACAGTCAGAGACGATCGACTGGTAATGGGCCTTTTGTTTCCAACAACGGCTCATGGTGGAGGTGTGGAGGCAAACACACAGCCAGAGCTTGCAGGTATCAGCAATACACCTGCAGAAACTGCAATGTCAGCGTTCACTTGCCGCATATGTGCAGGAAGGCTGCGGCCAGGTTGATGTACGAGGAGGACGAGGACAATGTAAGCCCTACGGGGCCAAATGGACACTGGGAGAAATCGCTGGAAGCTGAAGTTCAGCGAGTTCATACACTAGGACGCCACCGATAATGATGAAAGTGCTCCTCAATGGTATCCCTGTATCAATGGAGTCAGCCAATCCCTGATGGGTATCAAACAGTTTGACAAGTTGTGGGTGTCCAAGGGCAAGAGGCCGAAATTATTGCCAATTGATGCACAGCTACGGACATACACAAAGGAGATCATTCCGGTGCTAGGCAGCGCCACAGTAGTCGTGACCCACAAAGATTCGGAGAACAGGTTGCCACTCTGGATTGTTCCTGGGGACGGTCCCGCACTGCTGGGGAGGAGTTGGCTGGCTGTCATGAATTGGAAATGTGGACTGGGCAGCCACGTATGGGGCATGCCGAGGAATTCAAACCATTTCACAGGCGCAAGGATGAACTCTCGATTCAGGCTGATTGCCTACTATGGGGAAACCGAGTAGTCATGCCCCAGCTGGGCAGAGAGATGCTCATCAGAGAACTCCACAATGAGCACCCGGGCATTGTCATGATGAAGGCAATTGCCAGATGACACGTTTGGTGGCCAGGGATAGATGCAGACCTGGAACTTTGTGTTCGCAGGTGCAACACGTGCGCCCAGCTGGGCAATGCGCCCAGGGAAGCCCCCCTTAGCCCCTAGTCCTGGCCCGCCAAACCATGGTCACGCAGGTCCTTTCATGGGAAAAATGTTTTTGGTTGTAGTAGACGCCTACTCCAAATGGATCGAGTGTGACATTCTCAATTCAAGCACATCCTCTGCCACGGTAGAAAGTCTACGGACAATGTTCGCCGCCCATGGTCTACCTGACGTCTTGGTCAGTGACAATGGCCTGTGCTTTACAAGCACTGAATTCCAGGACTTCATCGCAGGAAATCGTATCAACCATGTCAGAACGGCACCGTTCAAGCCGGCCTCAAACGGCCAGGCGGAACGAGCAGTGCAGATAATCAAACAGGGGATGCTCAGAATCCAAGGGAGTTCCCTACAAAGCCGCTTATCACGCCTCCTGTTGGCCAATAGATCCCGACCACACTCGCTCACAGGGGTTCCACCCACAGAGCTGCTAATGAAAAGGACGCTCAAAACCAGGTTATCCCTTATACACCCCACCATGAAAGAAATTGTTGAGAGCAGGCGCCAATCACAATGTGACGACCATGACAGGAATGCGAGGGCGCGATGTATTGATGTCAATGACCCTGTCTTTGTTCTCAACTACGCTGCAGGGCCCAAATGGCTCGCAGGCAGTGTGATTGCCAAAGAGGGGAATAGGATTCTGGTAGTTAAACTTACCAGTGGACAAATCTGCCGCAAACATGTGGATCAAACAAAAAGGAGGTTCAGCAACCCCATAGAAGAAGCAGAGGAAGAATATGATGTAGAGTTCACTCCTCCACAGGTGGCCGAACACCGGAACCAAAGGGAGGAGAGCCCAGTAACTGTGGGTAGTCCGGACAGGCCTGAGGCACCGCAAACAGCAGACACTCAGGCCAGCGCCCAACAACCGGAGCCCCAACTCAGGCGCTCTACAAGAGAGCGTAAACCACCAGAGAGACTCAACCTGTGATCCCAATAAGACTTTGGGGGGGAGGTGATGTCATATATTTAACTGTCATTGAACCCATGTAACACAACTGACCTAAGTTGTAGACTGTGAGAACATTGACCACTAGGTGGTGAACTTGTGGGAGACACTCCTAACCTGGTCTTTCAGGTATAAAAGGGGAAGCTCCACGCACCTTCAGAGTGACCGTCTCTCAAGCATGGGCCTCGTGTGCATTTGTACTGTATAGTAAGGACATATCATCTCTCCCCCAGTTTCTCTCTCTCTCTCCCCCAGTCTCTCTCTCATTCACTCTCTCTCCAGCCTCTCTCTCATTCACTCTCCTCCAGTCACTCTCTCTCTCTCTTGCTCTTGCTCTCCCCCAGACTCTCTCTCTCCCCAGTATATATCTCTCTCTCTCTCCCCAAAGTCTCTCTCTCTCCCCCAGTCTCTCTCTCTCTCTATCCCCCAGTCTCAATCTGTCTCTTGCTCCCCCTGTCTCTCTCTCTCTCTCTTGATCCCCCTGTCTCTCTCTCTCTCTCCCCCAATCTCTCTCTCGCTCTCTCTCCCCCCCGTCTCTCTCTCTCTCTCTCTCTTGCCCAGTCTCTCTCTCTCTCTCTCCCCCCAGTCTCTCTTTCTCTCTCTCTCCCCCCAGTCTCTCACTCTCTCTCTCCCCCCAGTCTCTCTCGCTCTCTCTCTCCCCCCAGTCTCTCTCTCTCTCTCTCTCCCCCCAGTCTCTCACTCTCTCTCTCCCCCCAGTCTCTCTCTCTCTCTCTCCCCCCAGTCTCTCTCTCTCTCTCTCTCTCTCTCTCCCCCCAGTCTCTTTCTCTCTCTCTTTCTTTCTCTCTCTCTCCCTGCAGTCAGTCTCTCTCTCTCTCTCTCTCTCTCTCTCTCCCTGCAGTCAGTCTCTCTCTCTCTCTCCCTGCAGTCAGTCTCTCTCTCTCTCTCTCTCTCTCTCTCTCCCTGCATTCAGTCTCTCTTTCTCTTTCTCTCCCCCCCAGTCTCTCTCTCTCTCTCTCCCCCGTCTCTCTCTCTCTCCCCGTCTCTCTCTCTCTCCCCTAGTCTCTCTCTCTCCCCTAGTCTCTCTCTCTCTCTCCCCGTAGTCTCTCTCTCTCTCCCCCTAATCTCTCTCTCTCTCTCCCCCTAGTCTTTCTCTCTCTCCCCCAGTGCCTCTCTCCCCATCTCTCTCTCTCTCAACCCAGTCTCTCTCTCCCCCAGCCTCTCTCTCTCTCTCTCCCCCATCTCTCTCTTTCTCTCTCTCCCCCCCATCTCTCTCTTTCTCTCTCTCTCCCCCCCCAGTCTTTCTCTCCCTCTGCTCCAGTCCCCTTCTTTCTCTCTCTCTCTCTCTCTCCCCCAGTCTCTCTCTCTCTCTCTCTCTCTCTCTCCCCGTCTCTCTCTCCCCCCATTCTCTCTCTCCCCCCCACAGTCTCTCCCTCTCTCCACCTAGTCTCTCTCTCTCCGCCCAGTCTCTGCACTAATCTTGCTGTCTCCCCCCAGTCTCGCTCTCTCCTCCCAGTCTCTTTCTCTCTCTCTCTCCCTCAGTCTCTCTCTCCCTCAGTCTCTCTCTCTCTCTCTCTCTCTCGCTCCCTCAGTCTCTCTCTCTCCCCCAGTCTCTCTCTCTCCCCCAGTCTCTCTCGCTCTCTCTCTCCAGTCTCTTTCTCCCCCAGTCTCTCTCTCTCACTCTCTCTCTCTCCCCCCAGTCTCTTTCTCTCCCTCTGCTCCAGTCCCCCTCTTTCTCTCTCTCCTCCCAGTCTCTCCTCTCTCTCTCTCTACCCCAGTCTCTCTCCCCCCAGTCTCTCTCTCCCCCCCAATTTCTCTCTTTCCACCCAGTCGCTCTCTCTCCACCCAGTCTCTCTCTCTCCACCCAGTGTCTGCTCCAGTCTCGCGCTCTCCCCTCAGTCTCGCTCTCCTCCCAGTGTCTTTCTCTCTCTCTCTCCCTCAGTCTCTCTCTCTCCCTCAGTCTCTCTCTCTCTCTCCCTCGCTCTCTCTCTCCCTCCCTCAGTCACTCTCTCTCTCTCACCCCCCCCCAGTCTCTCTCTCCCAGTCTCTCTCTCTCCAGTCTCTTTCTCCCCCAGTCTCTCTCTCTCACTCCCCCCAGGCTCTCTCTCTCTCTCTCCCCCCAGGCTCTCTCTCTCTCTCTCTCTCTCTCTCCCCCCACCCAGCCTCGCTCTCTCTCTGTCTCGCTCTCTCCACCCAGTCTCTTTATCTCCCCCAGTGTCTGCCCCAGTCTCTCTCTCCTCCCTCCCCCACCCCCAGTCTCTCTCTCTTCCCCTCAGTCTCTCTCTCTTCCCCTCAGTCTCTCTCTCACTCTCTCTCCCTCTCCCCCAGTCTCTCTCTCTCTCTCCCCCAGTCTCTCTCTTCCCCCACCCCCAGTCTCGCTCTCTCTCTCCCCCCCAGTCTCGCTCTGTCTTCGCCCGCCCCCAGTCTCGCTCTCTCTTCCCCCCCCAGTCTCGCTCTCTCTCCCACCCCAGTCTCGCTCTCTCTCTCTCTCTCTCTCTCCACCCAGTCTTGCTCTCTCCACCAGTCTCTGCCCCAGCTCTCTCTCTCCCCCAGTCTCTCTCTCTCCCCCAGTCTCTCTCTCCCTCTCGTCTCTTTCTCTCTCTCCCCCAGTCTCTCTCTCTCTCTTTCCCCCAGTCTCTCTCTCTCTCCTCCCCGTCTCTCTCTCCGCACAGTCTCTCTTTCTCTCTCTCCTCCCAGTCTCTCTCTCTCTCTCCCCAGTCTCATTTTCTCTCTCTCGCCCCCCAGTCTCTCTCTCTCTCTCTCCCCCCAGTCTCTCTCTCTCCCCCCAGTCTCTCTCTCTCTCTCCCCCCACAATCTCTCTCTCTCTCTCCCCCCCAATCTCTCTCTCTCTCTTCCCCCAATCTCTCTCTCTCTCCCCCCAATCTCTCTCTCTTTCCCCCCAATCTCTCTCTCTCTCTCCCCCAATCTCTCTCTCTCTCTCTCCCCCCAATCTCTCGCCCCCCCAATCTCTCTCTCTCTCCCACCCCCATCTCTCTCTCCAATCTCTCTCTCTCCCCCTCCAATCTCTTTCTCTCTCCCCCTCCAATCTCTCTCTCTCTCCCCCTCCAATCTCTCTCTCTCTCCCCCTCCAATCTCTCTCTCTCTCCCCCTCCAATCTCTCTCTCTCTCCCCCTCCCCAATCTCTCTCTCTCTCTCCCCCCCCAATCTCTCTCTCTCTCTCCCCCCTCCCCAATCTCTCTCTCTCTCTCCCCTCCCAATCTCTCTCTCTCTCCCCCCCAATCTCTCTCTCTCTCTCTCACCCCCCCAATCTCTCTCTCTCTCCCCCCCCAATCTCTCTCTCTCTCACCCCCAATCTCTCTCTCTCTCTCTCCCCCCGCCAATCTCTCTCTCTCTCTCTCTCTCTCTCCCCCCCAATCTCTCTCTCTCTCTCCCCCCCAATCTCTCTCTCTCTCCCCCCAATCTCTCTCTCTCTCCCCCGCAATCTCTCTCTCTCTACCCCCCAATCTCTCTCTCTCTCTCCCCCGCCAATCTCTCGCTCTCTCCCATCGCCAATCTCTCTCTCTCGCTCTCTCCCCCCCAATCTCTCTCTCTCTCTCCCCCCCAATCTCTCTCTCTCCCCCTCCCCCAATCTCTCTCTCTCTCTCTCCCCCAATCTCTCTCTCTCTCCCCCCCAATCTCTCTCTCTCTCCCCCCCAATCTCTCTCTCCCCCCCCAATCTCTCTCTCTCTCCCCCCCCAATCTCTCTCTCTCTCCCCCCCCAATCTCTCTCTCTCTCCCCCCCCAATCTCTCTCTCTCTCCCCCCCCAATCTCTCTCTCTCTCTCCCCACCCCCCAATGTCTCTCTCTCCACCCAGTCTCTCTCTCTCCACCCAGTCTCTGCCCCAGTCTCGCGCTCTCCCCTCAGTCTCGCTCTCTCCTCCCAGTGTCTTTCCCTCTCTCTCTCCCCCCAGTCTCTCTCTCTCTCTCTCTCTCTCTCCAGTCTCTTTCTCCCCCAGTCTCTCTCTCTCACTCCCCCCAGGCTCTCTCTCTCTCCCCCCAGGCTCTCTCTCTCTCCCCCCAGGCTCTCACTCTCTCCCCCCAGGCTCTCTCTCTCTCCCCCCATGCTCTCTCTCTCTCTCTCTCTCTCCCCCCACCCAGCCTCGCTCTCTCTCTCAGTCTCTCTCTCTCTCCACCCAGTCTCTCTATTTCCCCCAGTGTCTGCCCCAGTCTCTCTCTCCCCTCTCCCCCCTCCCCCACCCCCAGTCTCTCTCTCTCTCTCTCTCCCTCTCCCCCAGTCTCTCTCTCTCTCCACCCCCAGTCTCGCTCTCTCTCCCCCCATAGTCTCGCGCTCTCTCTCCTCCCCCAGTCTCGCTCTCTCTCTCTCCCCCCAAGTCTCGCTCTCTCTTCCCCCCCCCAGTCTCGCTCTCTCTTCCCCCCCCCACAGTCTCGTTCTCTCTTCCCCCCCCCAGTCTCGCTCTCTCTCTCAGTCTCTCTCTCCACCCAGTCTTGTTCTCTCCACCAGTCTCTGCCCCAGTCTCTCTCTCTCTCTCCCCCAGTCTCTCTCTCTCCCCCAGTCTTTCTCTCTCTCTCTCTCCCAGTCTCTCTTTCCCTCTTGTCTCTTTCTCTCTCTCTCCCCCAGTCTCTCTCTCTCTCCCCCCGTCTCTCTCCCCGCAGTCTCTCTCTCTCCCCCCCCCCAATCTCTCTCTCTCTCTCTCCCCCCCAATCGCTCTCTCTCTCTCCCCTCCCCAATCTCTCTCTATCTCTCCCCCCCAATCTCTCTCTCTCCCCCCCAATCTCTCTCTCTCCCCCCCCAATCTCTCTCTCTCCCCCCCCAATCTCTCTCTCTCCCTCCCAATCTCTCTCTCCCCCCTAATCTCTTTCTCTCTCCCCCCCAATCTCTCTCTCTCTCTCCCCCCCAATCTCTCTCTCTCTCCCCCCAAATCTCTCTCTCTCTCCCCCCCATCTCTCTCTCTCTCCCCCCCCATCTCTCTCTCTCTTCCCCCCCAATCTCTCTCTCCCCCCAATCTCTCTCTCTCTCTCTCCCCCCAATCTCTCTCTCTCTCTCCCCCCATCTCTCTCTGTCTCCCCCCCCCAATCTCTCTCTCTCTCCCCCCACAATCTCTCTCTCTCTCTCTCCCCCAATCCCTCTCTCTCTCCCCCCATCTCTCTCTCTCTCCCCCTCCAATCTCCCTCTCTCTCTCCCCCCCCAGTCTCTCTCTCTCCCCCCCCAGTCTCTCTCTCTCCCCCCCCAGTCTCTCTCTTCCCCCCCCGCCCCAGTCTCTCTCTCCCCCCCCACCCCAGTCTCTCTCACTCTCTCTCTTTCTTCCCCAGTCTCTCTCTCTCTCTCTCTCTCTCTCTCCCCAGTCTATCTCTCTCCCCCCAATCTCTCTCTCTCTCCCCCCCAATCTCTCTCTCTCTCTCTCTCCTCCCCCCAATCTCTCTCTCTCTCTCCCCCCAATCTCTCTCTCTCTCTCCCCCCAATCTCTCTCTGTCTCCCCCCCAATCTCTCTCTCTCTCCCCCCACAATCTCTCTCTCTCTCTCTCCCCCCCCATCTCGCTCTCTCTCCCCCTCCAATCTCCCTCTCTCTCTCCCCCCCCAGTCTCTCTCTCCCCCCCCCAGTCTCTCTCTCTCCCCCCCCCAGTCTCTCTCTTCCCCCACCCCCACCCCAGTCTCTCTCTCCCCCCCCAGTCTCTCACTTCCCCCCCCGCCCCAGTCTCTCTCTCCCCCCCCCGCCCCTCTCTCTCTCCCCCTCCAATCTCCCTCTCTCTCTCCCCCCCCAGTCTCTCTCTCTCCCCCCCCAGTCTCTCTCTCTCCCCCCCCAGTCTCTCTCTCTCTCTCCCCCCCCCAGTCTCTCTCTTCCCCCACCCTCACCCCAGTCTCTCTCTCCCCCCCCCAGTCTCTCTCTTCCCCCCCGCCCCAGTCTCTCTCACTCTCTCTCTTTTTTCCCCAGTCTCTCTCTCTCGCTCCCCCCCTCTCTCTCAACCCCAGTCTCTCTCTCTCTCTCTCTCTCTCTCTCCCCCCAGTCTATCTCTCTCCCCCCAGTCTCTCTCTCTCTCTCCCCCCAGTCTCTCTCTCTCTCTCTGCTCCAGTCTCTGTTTGGTGATGCTCATGCACGGCTCTGGGATACCGCATGCAGGCACAGAGGGCCGCAGAAATGTCCGTGTGGATAATCATATCGTTTGCATTCAGTACCTCGGGGCTCAGGGTCAGGCCTGTAGTGGGCTCCAGCACGCAGGCGCTGGAAACTGCTCCTGCTGGCCGAAAGAACAAGCCTGTGGGATGCGATTGAAAAGAGCACCTGCGCGGCCGCCTCGAAGGAGCTGCGTGGTTGGGCACTCATGCAGTTTAGGGTGAACAGTGGCGCACATGTCAATACATCCATACATAGACATAGAGTTACATACACAGACACATACATATATATCAATATATATCATCTTTCTTGATTGTCTGCAACAGTTGATCTCTCTATCCTTCTCCAATGTCTCTCCACCGTCGTCCAGCTGGGTGGGACTACACCTTATGCTCCATTCTTATCTATCTAACCGTAGCCAGAGAATCATCTGCAATGGCTTCCCTTCCCACCCCCTGCATGTTTACCTCTGGAGTCCCCAAGAATCTACCCTTGGCCCCTCCTATTTCTTATCTACATGTTGCCCCTTTGTGACAGCATCCGAAAACACTTCATCAGTTTCCACATGTACGCTGACGGCACCCAGCTCTACCTCACTACCACTTCTCTCAACCCCTCCAGTCTCTAAATTGTCGGACTGCTTGACCGACATCCAGTTCTGGATGAGCAGAAATTTTCTCCAATTGAATATTGGGAAGAACAAAGCCATTGTTTTTGGTCCCTGCCACAAACTCCATTCCCTAGCCACTGACTCCATCTCGCTCCCCAACCTCTATCTGGGCCTGAACCAAACTTTTTACAACCTTGGTGCCATATATGACCCTGAAATGACCTTTCGACCACTTATCGATAGCATAACTAAGACCGCCTATTTCCACCTCCGTAACATCGCCCATCTCCGTTCTTGCCTCAGCTCATCCGCTACTGAAGCCCTCATCCAAGCCTTTGTTACCTCTAGACTTGACTATTCCATCGCACTCCTGGCTGGCCTCCCACATTCTACCCTACATAAACTAGAGTTGATCCAAAACTCGGCTACCCGTGTCCTAACCAACACCAAGTCCCGCTTACCCATCACCCTTGTCCTTGCTGGCCTACATTGGCTCCCAGTTAAGCAAGGCCTCGATTTCAATATTGTCATCTTTGGTTTCAAATCCCTCCATGGCCTCGCCTCTTCCTATCTCTGTATCTCCTCCATCCCCGCCCGGCCCCACCCCACTCCGGAGATGTCTGCGCTCCTCTATTTCTGCCCTCTTGAGCATCCCTGATTGTAATCGCTCAACCATTGGTGTCCGTGCCTTCTGTTGCCTAGGCCCCAAGCTCTGGAACTCCTGGCCTAGACCACTCCGCCTCTCTACCTCTCTCCTCCTTCAAGACTCTCCTGAAAACCTATCTCTTTGACTAAGCTTTTGGTCACCTGCGCTAATTTCTTCTTGTGTGACTTGGTATCAAATTTTTATCTCATCATACTCCTGTGAAGCACCTTGGGACGTTTCACTAAGTTAAAGGCGCTATATAAATACAAGTTGTTGTTATTATACATAGATCCATGTACACAAGCAGACACAGACATATAGAGGCATGTATATAACACTACACTTTAGAACATGTCAGAAATGTTTTTCTTAGACCCTGCAGGTCAGTGTAAATAATGACAATCCTTGTTCTTCCCTGGCCCCCTCTCACTTGCTCCCTACCTGCAGGTTCCTCGGCTGGTGCTGGAGTTACCTCCTCCTCAGCAGGTGTAGCTTGTTTAGGCGTTGTGTCAAGCTTGGCGAACGCAGAGTCCAGTGGCAATACATTGTTGACAAAGGAATCTGGCTTGCTGGTGTTCCCGCGTGGCTGGTACTGAGCCACCACAAAGGACCCTTTGTCGCTCATGGCATACGCAATCCCCATGTCCGTGGTTTCCCGCCATATCATCTGAGTGAAGCGTTCTAATGGGACAGATAGAGGTAAATCAAACATTTAATCTGTTTTTCTATCACTTGCATTACTCTTGTGTGTGTTTGCATGTCTATGTTTATCTGTGTGTGTGTGTGCATGTGTGAGCGTTTGCAAAGAGATTATAAACTTGAACTGAAATCCATCACTATTATGTATGCTGTATGTACAGCGTTCAGAGCTTCAAGACTGCCCTCCTCCCCCACCCCCCACTGATACAAAGCTCCCACGAACTGGAACTCAAACCGGTCTGGGGAGGATTACCCGCACTGCTCACTGTGCTGTTGGCACTCATGGCAGGAATTTTTACCATGGAGTCGGGTCGGGTGCATGCGGGTCACGTAGCAGGTCGGGACCGCAATGTTTTGCTCAGTGCTACTTTAACTTAATGGCCCCACTTAAAGCAGTCTTGCACGTTTCCCAGCCCAATTAAAGGGAGCATGTCTGATGATGTCATCGATGACTCATTTCCAGCGCTGATATTTAAAGCAGCCTTGCACTCAATTCATTTGAAGGTTGCTAGAGGAGTGTGCAAGGTCGATTACAAACGTCTGTGTACCGTCCCAAACGTTAAAAGGATACACAACGGCAGAGGGCTGCACCCAGATTTAGTGATGCATCCCTGCATACTCTGGTGGAGGCAGTGAGAGTATGCAGGGAGGTCCTGTTCCCTGAAGACAGGCGCAAGAGACATCTTAAAGACACCAAAAGGACCTGACTAGTGATAACAGAGGAGGTCTGCAGCAATGATGGTGTCAGGAAGACCTGGATCCAGTGCAGGAAACGATTCAATGATTTCATCATCATCATGGGCAGTCCCTCGAAACCGAGGAAGACTTGCTTCCACTCTAAAAGTGAGTTCTTAGGTGACTGAACAATCCAATACGAGAATTACAGTCTCTGTCACAGGTGGGACAGACAATCGTTGAAGGAATGGGTGGGTGGGACTGGTTTGCCGCACGCTCCTTCCGCTGCCTGCGCTTGATTTCTGCATGCTCTCGGCGATGAGACTTGAGGTGCTCAATGCCCTCCCGGATGCGCTCCCTCCACTTGGAGCGGTCTTTGGCCAGGGACTCCCAGGTGTCAGTGGGGATGTTGCATTTTATCAGGGAGGCTTTGAGGGTGTCCGTGAAATGTTTCCTCTGCCCATCTTGGGCTCGCTTGCCGTGTAGGAGTTCTGAGTAGGGTGCTTGCTTTGGGAGCCTTGTGTCGGGCATGCGGACAATGTGGCCCGCCCAACCGAGCTGGTCGAGTGTGGTCAGTGCTTCGATGCTGGGGATGTTGACCTGATCGAGGACGCTAATGTCGGTGCGTCTGTCCTCCCAGGGGATTTGCAGGATCTTGCGGAGACATCTTTGGTGGTATTTCTCCAGCAATTTGAGGTGTCTAATGTACATGGTCCAAGTGATCTGATCTGATGAGGTCAGTAAACATGAGGGCAATGCCACACTTGCCCATATCCTGATGTGCCTGTCACCACATCCCCATCACTGTGCCTTTCCAAGCCTACTCCTGCACATCATTCCTCACACCAACATACCTTCCAGGTCCATCCATCACTCTCTATGTACGTACTCACATCCGCTTCTGATTAACCACCCCTGACATACATCCTCATCCTAATGCAACCATAGCAAGTACCACCACTGAAGGAGGCCATTTGACATTGTCACCCCACTCCTTCATAGGCACCCCCTACAGATGTAACCCATCCATCCATTCCATCACTCTCACTCAAAAGTTCTCTTCTTTCCCTCCTTGCAGGAGAACAGAGCCCACAACAATATGGAAAGGCAGAGAACCGGAAGTGGCACTCCAGTATTGACATCATTGACTTCAGCAGAGGAGGAGGCGTTTGAGATATCACGAGGTGCAGAGCTGCTGGTGGTGGGAGATGGAGAGAGGGGTACACCCCAGCAACCTGGTGACAGAATCACATCTCATACAGCCATGTGGCTCACATGGTGACTGATGTGAGCAGCCAGTCAATTTTCATCAAGTGCATATACTGTGATAAGACAAGTGTCTCAGAGTGTTAGCACTCTGACTGTTGGGTTCAAGATATCTCGACAACAACAACAACAACAACTTGCACTTATATCGTGCCTGTTACGTAATAAAACGTCTCTAGGCACTTCACGGGTTGTGTTATGAGACAAAACAAATAAATTTGACACCGAGCCACATAAGAAGAAATTACGGCAGATGACCAAAAGCTTGGTCAAAGAAGTAAGTTTTAAGGAGCGTCTTAAAGGAGGAAAGAGAGATAGAGAGATAGAGAGGCAGAGAGGTTTGGGGAGGGAGTTCCAGAGCTTAGGGTCCAGGCAGCTGAAGGCACGGCCACCAATGGTTGAGCAGTTATAATCAGGGAGGCTCAAGAGGGCAGAACTTAAGGAGCGCAGACATTTTGGGGGGGGTTATGAGGCTGAAGGAGATTACAGATATAGGGAGGTGTGAGACTATGGAGGGATTTGTAAACAAGAATGAGAATTTTGAAATCGAACGGTTGCTTAACTGGAAGCCAATGTAGGTCAGTGAGCGCAGGGGTGATGGGTGAACGGGACTTGGTGCGAGTTGGGACATGGGCAGTTGCGTTTTGGATGACCTCAAGTTTACATAGGGTAGAATGTGGGAGGCCAAGCAAAAGTACATTGCAGTAGTCAAGTCTAGAGGTAACAAAGGCATGGATGAGGGTTTCAGCAGCCGATGAGCTGAGGCAGGGCGGAGACAGGCAATGTTATGGAGGTGGAATGAGACGGTTTTAATTATGCCATGGACATATGGCCAGAAGCTAATTTCAGGGTCAAATATGACACGTAGGTTGTGAACAGTCTGGTTCAGCCTTAGATAGGTCCTAGGGAGAGGGATGGAATTGGAGGCTAGGGAACGCAGCTTGTGGCTGGGACCAAAGACAATGGCTTCGGTCTTCCCAATATTTAATTGGAGAAAATTTCTCCTCATCCAGTACTGGATGTCGGACAAGCAGTCTGACAATTTAGGGGTTGGGATAAGTGGTTGTGAGGTAGAACTGGGTGTTGTCAGCGTACATGTGGAAACTGATGCCGTTTTTTCGATGATGTCGCCGGGGGGCAGCATATAGATGAGAAATAGGAGGGGGCTAAGGATACATCCTTGGGGGACACCAGAGGTAACGAAGTGGGAGTGGGAAGAGAAGCCATTACAGGTGATTTTCTGGCTAAGATTAGAATAGATAAGAATGGAACCAAGCGAGTGCAGTCCCACCCAGCAGGACGATGGTGGAGAGGCGTTGGAGGAGGATGGAGTGATCAACCGTGTCAAAGGCTGCAGACAGGTCGAGAAGGACGAGGAGGGATAGTTTACCTTTGTCACAGTCATATAGGATGTCATTTGTGATTTTGATGAGAGCCAATCGGAAACCAGATTGTAGCGAATCAAACATGGAGTTTGGGGAAAGATGGGTACGGATTTGGGAGATGACAACACATTCAAGGACTTTGGAGAGGAAAGGGAGGTTGGAAATTGGGCGGTAGCTTGCAAGCACAGTGGGGTCAAGGGTTGTTTTTTTTGAGGAGAGGGGTGATGTCGGCAAATTGAAGGAGGGGGGGACAGTACCTCAGGAAAGAGAACCGCTAACAATGTCCGCTAACACGGGAGCCAGAAAAGGAAGTTGGCTGGTCAGCAGTTTAGTGTGAATAGGGCCAAGGGAGCAGGAAATGGGGCTCATGGATAAGGTGAGCATGGAGAGGTCAAGAGGGAAGATCAGAGAGAAATTGGAGAGAGATGCGAGTTCAGGGCTAGGGCAGGGGGAAACCTCAGAGGAAGTTTGTCCCAGTGGGCTAGGGGAAGGAAGGGAACTCACAGAGGCAGCTGATCGGATGGTCTCAATCTTTGAGACAAAGAAGTTCACGAGCTCCTCACACTTATTGTCGGAGGTGATTGGGGTGGAGACAGGGGAGAGGGGTTTAAGAAGAAGGTTAGCAGTAGAGAGTAGTAGTCGGATATTATCTTTGCATTGCAGAATGATCATGGAATAGTGGGCAGATATGGCAGACAAGAGTAGGACCCAATAGTGCTTTACGTGGTGCAGCCAGATCTGGCGGTGAATGACTAAACCAGTTGTCTGCCACATCCGTTCAAGTCTGCGTTCCTTGGACTTGAGGGACCGAAGATGAGGGCTGTACCAGAGGGAATGGCTAGGGTGGGAGAGAGAGATGAATGGTTTTAATAGGGACTAGGGCATCAAAGGTGGTGATGATGGTGTGATTGAGTAGCTTGGTGGCTGCAAAAATGTCATGGTGAATGGAGGGCCAAAGGCTGGACAGGTTGGAGTTGATCAGTGCAGTTGTAAGAGAGTCAGGAGAGAGCTTTTTCCAGAGGTGGACGCAGAAAGAAGTAGGTTTGGGGGTGGAAAGTGATACATGGAAGTGGTCAGAGATGCGAAGCCACGAGAGGTGGCAAGGTCAAAGGGGTGGCCTTAAATATGGGTTGGGGAATTCACATGGAGGGAGAGATTAACGGAGGATAGGAAGTAGTGAACTCAGAGGAGAGAGAGCATGATGAATTGAAATGGATGTTGAAATTGCTGAGGATGAGAAGTCGCTCGGTGCAGAGGCTGAGGGAGGAAAGCAGTGAAGATATCTCGGTGATGACATTTTTATGGTACTTGTGTGGGCAGTAGAGAACGCAAATTTTAAATGAGATGAGAGGGGTGGAATAAGATGAGATGTTCAAAGGAGGAGAAAGTACCGGAGGAGTAGCGGGACAGACCAAGGTGTGATTTGGTGATGAGAGCCACACCGCCACCACGGCGGTCTGGGTGGGGCAAGTGGTGGAAGGTATAGCCGGGAGGGGAGGCTTCATTTAAAGGTAAGGTGTCATCACCCCTCAGCCAAGTTTCCTTCAGGTTCATGATGCCGATGCAATCATTCATGATAAGCTCATCAATGGCAAGGGCCTTGTTCGCAAGTGAACGGATGTTCTGGAGGGAGATGCAGAAGGGGTTGGTGATGGCTGATCCACTGCCAGTAACCACAGGGTCAGCGTTTGGAGGGATGAGTTGGATGGGGAGGTGATTGGCAAGGTCGGTGAGAGAGTATAATGCGACAGTTGGGGTTGCTACTCGTGAGGAGATAGTGACGAGTGCCATGGTTGGCCCTTCGGAGGATGCCAGAGGGAAGCTGCAGGCTTATCTAAGGGGGAGTCGAGCATGGGACCGCAGCAGGAGAGTGGGAAGGTCGAAGAGTAATGAAGGGATTGGGGTAGGAATTTGGGAGGACAGAGTATCCGAGAGAGGAGAGATGAAAGGTAGCATGATGACAGGAGAGACTGGTCAGGGAGGGAAAAAAGCGGGAGAAAGAAGTGGAAAAACAAGTGAATGGCTCGGGTCCGAAGTGGCAGCCAAAATGCGCTCACAAATGGACACCGGGAAAAACTCAAGTTACATAGGCCTGGTTATGTAACAATTATAGGGATGCATATTTCCTGGTATTAACAGGTGACAATAGTAAGGAGTCCAGAATTAAAGTTGGAGGTCCCATGGAGGGCAAACGTTGACATCGGTAGGATGGAATTGGTTTGGAGCATCAACGAATTGTTGTCCAAGTTCGGAAACAGGAGTAGCAGGCGAGAGAATTCCAGAAGCTATTTGAAGGGTCGATAATTGAAGGATTGTTATTGCCGTGGTAATGAGAGTCGGTTTCAGTGCAGGAAGATGATGGCCAAGTTCCCACGAAGTTGGAGGTCACCGTAGGTCAGAAGCAGAACCATCTCGCTTGAACGGGTTTCTTCAGGCAGATTGGAAATATTTATTCATTGCTTCAAACACACAGACCGTTTGATGGGACAATGTAGATTGAGGTTTACTCTCTCTATCTAACCCGTGCTTCCTCTATCTCGTTTTTTCTTTCTTTCGCCATCTGCCTCACTTTATGTCTCCTATCTGCATCATTTCTCTTTGCCTCACTCTCATCTCCCTGCCTCTGTTTCTTTCACTCTCTCCCTGTCTTGTTTACTCTCCTATTCATAGGATTACATAGGATTGCATAAGATATACGGCACAGAAACAGGCCATTCGGTCCAACCAGTGCATACTGGTGTTTATGCTCCACTCGACGCTCCGCTTGTCTTTCCTTATCTAAATCAATCTGCATAACCCTCTATTCCCTTCTCTTTCAGATGCTTGTCTAGCCTCCCCTTAAATGCATCTATACTTCAACCACTCCCTGTGGTAGCGAGTTCTACATTCTCACCACTCTTTGAGTAAATCATTTTCTTCTGAATTCCCGATTGAATTTCTTGGTGACTATCTCATATTGATGGCCACTAGTTATGCTCTTCCCCACAAGTGGAAACATTCTCTCTGTATCGACTCTATCAAAACCTTTCATAATTTTAAAGACCTCTATTAGGTCACCCCTCAGCCTTCTTTTTTCAAGTGAAAAAGAGACCTAACCTGTTCATCCTTTCCTGATGTATACTTTCGCATTTCTGGTATCATCATTGTAAATCTTGTCTGCACTCTCTCCAGTGCCTCCAAATCCTTTTCATAAAAGCGACTAGAACGGTACGCAGTACTCTACGGGGCCGAAATTGACACTCGCCCGAAAAGAGTCACACCTACCCCTCTTGAAGTGTTCCGGCCTCGTGCATGGGGCGGCCTAATCGTCGAAATTCAACACTTTGGGTTTTTTTTTGGAACAGGGTGGAAATGGCCTCATTATCGTGGGGAGACTGGAGGTGGGGCAGAGTAGCCATCACTAGCGGGGCGGAAGTGGAGCTGGCGGAGCGCCGTGCTGATAACGTCACCGTGCTGGCGGGTCACAACATCCCTCCCCATCAGTTAAAGGGGAGGGCCACTGCGAACTCTGCAGCCACTTTAGTGGCAAACACTGGGCCACCAGGGAGGGTTTCAGCAGGGTCAACGGGGTGCCAGGCTACCCATTGGCGGCCCGGCTAAACCTGTGGCCATAATTGTTGGCCCAACCTGGCAGTCGGCCGATTAAAAAAAAAAAAAATAGCATGGTGTCGCCAGCAGCCACCTCCCCTTTAAGGACGGCCGCGCCGCCAAGCCACAGAGAGTGTACCGACAGCAAAAGCTCTCAGTGGCACCGACCAGTGCGCCACTCCCGCGGGGCAATTCCGGAAAAGGGACAATTTCCCACGGGGCAATTTCGGCAAGGGTTCCCCACCGGTCGGTAAGGGGTTGGCGCGTGCACGCCGCGGCGGGTAAACGGGCTGAGTCGTCCCCTACACTGTTCCAAACCTGAGGAAGGGCAATTTTTAAAATGGCAGCCCCTCCGCGGAGAGCCAGCGGCCATTCCGCACCAACCCATGGCCGCTGATTCAGGTGGCCAGAGGCCTTATAGAAAGGGGCAATTTCGGCCCCTGAGTGTGGTCTAACCAAGGTTCGATACAGGTTTAGCACAACCTCCCTCATTTTCAACTCGAAACCTCTAGAAATAAACCCTAGCGCTTGGTTTGCGTTTTTTTTATGGCCTTGCTAACATGTGTCACAACTTTTAACGATTTGTGTATTTGTGCTCCGAGATCCCTTTGTTCCTCTACCCCACCTAGACTCTCCCCCTCCAAGTAATAGGTGACCTCCATATTCTTCCTATCAAAATATAATACCTCACATTTATCTGTGTTGAACTTAATTTGCCAATTATATGCCAATTCTGCAAGTTTATTAATGTCCTCAGTATTGATTATCGCCCCCAATTTGGTGTCATTCGCAAATTTAGAATGCAAACTTTTTAACACTGAGCCCAGCCTGTGCTCTGAGCACATAAATAAGCTGATCACAGCTTTTGCAACCCCAGTTTTAAAATTAGTTGCCCATTATGTGCCACGTACCACTAGCAGCTTGGAGTCATGCAAGATTTTGCTGTTAATCTAGAGGGAAGCTTGCTTTAGGTTGTAACTTCTGGTGCACCTCTAACTCCATGTCTCATCCAGCCCCATTCCTGAATTCATTTTTATTACATTTCATCGTCCAGTGACATATCCACCCGTTTATGTACACGATGTGTTCCTCCCTGTAAATCACCTGGGACTTGTTTATCATTATTTTTGACAGCCTGTTTCTTTAATTGAATCTGTTTGGTCATTTTGTACATTATCTGAAATGTTTGAATAATTGGCAAGCAATTCCTACTGATCTGCTGAGCATATTTCCATATAGGCCACAGATGCCTCAGGGAAGCAGTGTTCCCAGTCAGGTTAAAATAATGCTTAAAAATATTATTCTACAGACCACCGAGCAGTGGAACAAAACTGGAGGGAAAATATGTAAGCAAATCTATAAAATGAGTAAAATACATATCACTATAATCATGGGAGAATTTAACTACAAATAAACTGGCAAGAGATAGGGAAAGGGGAAAAGGGAAAGGAGAATTTACAGTGGGTTCAGGACTCCTTTCTTACCCAGTATGTAAGAAGCCCAACAAGAGAGGAATCACTGATGGATCTACAATGGGTAATGAACCAGAACAGATAAGGGAAATAAGCTTAGGTGAAAATCTAGGCAATATCGATCACAACATAATAAGGTTTAAGATAAAGATTGAGAAAATACAATAATAATAGATTGGAAGAAGCTGATTTTAAGTTGATGAAAATGGAACTGGGGTAGATAAACTGGAACAGAATATTGACAAACAAAGAGATAGAACACCAGTGAGAAATATTTAAAAAGGTGATCAATAGAGTTCAGGAGAAATGTATTCCACTACAAAACAAGAACAAACTAGCCAATAATGAAATGCCATGGATGAATAAAGAGATAAGGGCAAAATTGAAACTGAAGAAAAAGGTAGACACTGAGTCATCATCATCATCATCATAGGTGGTCCCTCGAACGAGGATGACTTGCTTCCGCGAGTTCACAGGTGTTTCAATGAAGGACCCGATATTCCAGTCCTGAACTCCAATTGGGGGTGTGGAAATTGCTGGTGGTGAATTTTTTTAACGTGTGGTGACCGTTGCACACCAGCCACCACATGGGCTTGACAGAGCTAGGCGTTTATCCAATGGCAAGGGTTAACCAGGACGACTGGAGACCTGCTCTGCAGCACAGACCTAGTGTGCACACATATCGCACATGGGCTGGTCCGTGCTGCCCCTGGACCCTCGCCTCTTCTGGGCCCCGTACTTTCATTCGTCGCACCTCCGCCACAATCTCTCGCCGCTCTTCCACCACAAACATTCACCGCATCTCCGCCACAATCGTGGTAGAGGAGCAGTGTGAGATCGCGGCAGAGGTGAGGCGAATGTTTGGCGGAAGAGCAGTGAGAGACACTGAGTACAATGACAATAAAGGAGAGGATGACAAAAGGGAATAGGAAGAGGTTGGGAAGAAAGTAAAAAAACTATTGGGAAGGTGAAGAGGATCCACAGCATTAAATTATCAAGGAATATAAAAGGATATAGTCATAAATAAGAATAGGAAATTTAGGATATGGATAGGGCCACTAAAGGATACACAAGATAAACTCACGGGTAATGACAGTGAAATGGCAGAAATATTGGAGAATTACTTTGCCTCAGTTTTTCTCAGGTAAACTAACAAGGTGGATATGACATTGCAAGAGGAGATCCAAAAATATATCAAGCCATTTAAAATAGAAAGGAGGAAAATAATAAACTGTCAAAAGTTAGAGAGGACAAAAACCCGATACTAAGAGAAGCAAGGGAAGTGAGAGCAGATGCACAATTATATACTTGGGGATAGTTAGTAAAATTTCCAAATTTACGGATGACACCAAATTCGGATATATAGTTAACACTGAGGGCTGTGACAAGATACAAGATGATGTTAAACTGGCAGTTTGCTGTGTAAATGGCAAATGAATTTCAATATAGGTAAGTGAAGTAGTGCATTTTGGAAGGAGGATTAAGGAGGCCAAATACTCCTTGGAAAGTAAGTGTCTAAATGGGACAGAGGGGCAAACGGATCTAGGAGGACAGATGCACAAATCATTAAAAGCAGGTTAACAAAGCCAGGAAAATGCAATTAATGCACTGGGATTTATTCCTAGAGTAAAAGAATTGCATAGCAGAGAGGTTATGCTAAATGTGAATAGAATCTTTGTTTGATCACATGGAGTACCGTGTACAGTTCTTGTCACCATATTACAAAAATAACATGGAGAGGGTGCAAAATAGATTGACAAGAATGATACCAGAACTGAGAGGATCTAAGTATCCAGAATGACTGAACATGCTGAGGCTCTTTTCTCTCTGATGAAGGTGATCGAGGTGTTTAAAATGATGAAGAGGGTTTGATAGGATCGATGTAGAGGAGATGTTACCACGTGTGGGCAATCCAAAACTAGGGGTCATAAACAGAAGATACTCACTAATAAACCCAATAAGGAATTCAGGCAAAACCTCTTGACTCAGAGAGTGGTTAGAATATTGACCTTGCTAGCACATGAAGTAGTTAAGGTGAGTAGCAGAGTGCCTTTAAAGGGAAGCTGGATATGTACATAAGGGAGAAAGGAAGAGAAGGATATGATAGGGTGAGGTGAACTAATAGGATGCTCGTGTGGAGCATAAACACCGGCATGGACCTGTTGGGCTGAATGGCCTGTTTCTACGCTGTAAACTTGATGTAATTGATGTAATGGTATAACATTTCTAAATAATCTCTTTACTCTCCCAAAGGTCCATCAAGTGCCCCCCACCACCCCCGACTGTCTAGCCGCAGAAGAAAGATGATTCCTCAGAGGAAGCTCCATGCTCTGAGGGTGCACCATTAGCAGACCCAAGCACACCCAGCACCAGCGCAGATACGCTCACCTCAGTGGGTCCTGTGCGAGATAGAGTAGCGTTGTCACCTGGTGTCTCACACTTCACACGTGAGCAATAGCAGATGGTGTTGACAGGGTCAGTGGAGAGTCCTCGCTGGAGGGCGTAGGACATTCCAAGCTCTGTTGAGCTTCATGCAGGCTCTGAGCCTCGGAGGCCATTGAGAAAGAGGGTGATCTTGGAGGGGCAGCAACAATTGCATGAGGCTCTGGCAGCTTTTGCAGCCGTGACATCTGCAAATGCACAGAGAATGGAGGAGTGCATCTCCAACATGTGCACCACCACGTTGCAGTCAATGGCGATGATGTGCTCTTCCATGGAAAGGATGGCCACCTGCATGGAGCAGCTAATGCACCAGTCACCTGAGCACATGCTAGCTGTAGACGACAAATGTTAGCCGCTCACAGACCTCATCTCTAGGAGGGATATAAACGTAGACTTGGGGGTTCATCGCCCCACTGCTGTGCAGCAAGGTGCTCTCCAGCTCCTTGCTAGCAGAGAAGTGGGGATGGCCCATGAGAGGGATGATGGTGAGAAGGGACATGGAAGTGGGGGCTCTTCCCAAAGCGCTCACACTTCTCTCCCGTTGCCTACCCCTCAGTCAGAGCCACACCTGCTTCCTCAAATCCCAATGGACGAGTCTGCCCCTGTACAATTTGCAGGAGGAGCAGTCTTTGGCGGGGCCCTCACAGGCTCCAAAACCCAGAGGACGTCTGCCAAAAGTGTCAAAGGAGTCACCGCAGGGAAGTGAGCAGCCTGCCTCCACCTCAATTGAAGCTATAAGGGTCGCACCTCATAGAAGCATTTGGAAAAGAAAAATGACACAAAAGTAGATGCACAAGGCTATGCATACGGGTGCATGAATAAATGCTAGTGTTAAGTTTCAGTTATGTTGATGACACAGATATATGTATTTCTTTGCACCACTTTCCGGTCTTGTCTGTTAGCTGTGAAGTGGCTTTGTCACTTGGAGTGAATGGTGAGACATTACTTAATCTCGAGCACTAGGGGTTTGGGTGAGAGGAATAGCTTGGTCATTGGAGGGATGCTTTGTGGTGTTATTGCAGAGAGAACATGTGGCAGCCATATGGGTGCATTGGAGGCAGCCATGTGCTGGTGCCATCTCCACCTCAGGTTCCTCCTTTGAAGAGGCTGTGTGCTCTGCGCCTTGCTGCTCCTGCAGTTCCAATCCTTGCTGCTGCACTATGTTGTGCAGTGTGCAGCAAACACCGATGATTCTGACGACCCTGGCTGGTGCGTACTGAAGGACTTCTCCAGATCTGTCAAGGCACCTGAAGCGCATCTTCAGCATGCCTATTGCTTGCTCTGCGACACATCTGGTGGACATGTGGCTCTCATTATAATGCTCCTTGGCCTCAGTACTCAGGAGTGTTAGGAGCCTGAGGCGAAGAAGTTGAGGGCAATGGTGACTTTGACAGCCACTGGTAAGCCATGTCCACCAGGTCTGCTGGACAGTAGGTCTAGTTCTAGCAAGCTACAAGTGTCTGCGATGACTTGGCGCTATAGCTGGAGCCTCCCTCCTGAAGCACTGCTGCTCAGTCACGTTGAGGAAGCTCATCCTCTGCCGGTATAGCCTGTGTTGGGGGTATCGCTTCCGACGTGGGCACCCCTTTGGTGCTCTCTCTCTCCTGTGGAGCATCAGTTTGTTGAGGAGAAGGTTGCTGTTGTTGCTGCTGCTGCTGGTGTGGCTACTGTTGTTGCTAGTGGGGCTCATCTTGGTCCGATTCTGAGGACCACGGTGAGACAGTATAAACAGCACCAGTGCTGATGATGTAGATGGCAGGTCAAGTGGAGATCAGAGGGCCAATCCCTCAATGTTCTGATACTGAGTAGCAATGTGGTGAGCGTGGCTTCCGAGGTTTCAGACATGATCTGCAAACTGCTGACCCCTATATCTGTGGACAAAATGGGGTCAGCAAGAGCCGTAGGCAAGTAATGGGGTGTCATGTGGGAGAATTGATGTGCTTTCCCCAGCTCTCAATTAATGAACTCACACAATGGTCACTGAGTTTGTGTTTCCCCATCACAGGCGAGGTTCCTGAGCTGCGTGAATCCCATGCTCATGCCGTTAAATTCAAAAGCTGCTGTTTAAAAACCCTCTTTAGGGTCTCACAACGAGCAGTTAATGACTTGAATGAGGTCGCCCGCCTCTGCCAATCAGGTCCGTGGCACGCCTTCAAAGGGGCCTGAGTTCAATTCCCGAGGAGGCGGGATGACGGCGGGTTCCCAACGCGCTGGCAATTTTGGCGATTTTTACTGCTGACCCACCGCCAAACCTGCATGCTCAGCAACAGGAAATATCCGGCCATTAAGTCAGCCTTTCACCAGTAAGCTGTGAGGGTGTTGCTCTTGTTTTCATTTGGTAATGTTAGGAATGGTAAATATTTACCTGTCCGAATTGAGTCACCAGGATTTCCATAGTCGTAGTACTTAATTTCATGGTACCAGACATGCACAGGTTCTCTGCCTAAAATGAATTGAAAATGAGGCAAAGCATGATTATTAATTTGGAAAGAGAGTGCAGGCCTAGAGGCACAAGCAGAACATGAACAATCTGACAAATTAATCTAGTTTTAAGGGGATTTTTTTAAATAGCACTTCATAGTTACAGGCAGGACCAACTTTGTGCAAAAGCAGAAAATATGGTGTTAATTCCTTCAAAATAACAGCGAGATAAATATCCATGTGACAGTGAGCCTGGAGCATGATTAAGCCTCAATATTTCATGGGAAGCATGTGATCCAATATTCCATGGAACATGTGATCCACAACACAATAGAACTTGTGATCTAATACTCCACAGAATGTGTGATCCAGTACTCCAAGTAATATGTGATCCGCTACTCAGTGGAACATGTGATCCAATACTCCACAGAACATCTGATTCAATAGCCCACAGAACATGTGATGCAATACTCTTATCAAAAGAATTCCCTTACGACAATGTCACTGGGGCTGACAATGGAGGAAAAGCACAAAACAATGGAGGCGACACAAACCTGAGATTTCTTCCTCAGTGATGTCCGATTTGAACCAGATATTCTCACCAAAGTTGGTGGGACTTTGCGCAACGACGCCATCCTGCGTAAGGACATTTGCCCACACCTTGCAATCCTTACTCAACTCCTTACTGAATGAGAGAGGTGCAGTGTTGTGATGTGCCCTGTACTCATTGTGACTATCTAACGCCTCTTTCTCAAACTTATTCAAACCTGTAAATGAAATCCAGACTGTCATCAGTACTGCAGCAATGGGTAGGTCCTGAACATTCACCCTATTTCCCACCCATAGTCCATCATAGTCCCTATCGCATCAACCATCCCATTTCATTAACCATCCTATCCACCACCTCATCCCAGCACACTCCTCCATCTCAACCAGCATCACATACCTCCTGATCCACCATCCCAATCAATCACACTCCTCAATCCACCACCTCATTCCATCACACTCCTCCTGATCCGCCATCCCAATCCATCACACTCCGCCTGATCCACCACCCTAATAGATAATACTCCTCCTGATCCACCATCCCAATCCATCACACTCCGCCTGATCCACCACCCTAATAGATAATACTCCTCCTGATCCACCATCCCAACCCACCACACACCTCCATCTCACCAAACACCCCATCCCATCACACACCCCATTTCATACCCACTCCCATCCATCATGTTTCCAGCCTATCACCCTCCCCAATCCCATCTCATTAACCATACCATGATACCATCAAACTGAAACCCATCAAATACCCCCATCCTATTACACTATGCTATGCCATCAAACACGCCCACTTCAATACAGTCTCCTGTCCTATCACCTTATCTCATCAATCCAGTATCGCCTTACATTTCCCCATTCCATCACACATCCCATCCCATATCACCTTTCCATCCCATCAAACGCCCCCAACCCATTACCCAACCCTATCCCACCATACTCCCCAATTCCACCACACCCACCTGCATAGTCAGCAGAACGCACACACCCATTAGAACCCATACAGAATCTTCACAGAGAGTGAAGTGAGGGAAAACGAGCATGAAAATTAAGGTGAGGAACAGCAAGGTTGGGAGTGAGTTGTGGAGAGTGAACGAGAGAGTGCGAGACTGAGGATGGGAGTGAAAGTAAGGGACATGAGTATGAGACTGAGGGTGAGTGGATGAGAGTGGGAATGAATGAAAGCAAAGTTGAGAATGAGAGTGAGGGACAGCACAGATGAGGACAAATTAGAGAGGGTGAATGAATGTATGGAAGGAGAGTGAGAGTGAGGGTGGGCGAGAATGGGGGAAAGAGTGAAGGAATGTGTGGAAGGGTGCAAGATTGAGGAAGAGTGAAGATGAGAGTGAGGATTTACAAGTGTGAGGGAGAGATGAGACTGGGGAATTAATAATGGGGAACAAGGAAATGGCAGAGACTTTGAACAAATATTTTATATCAGCCTTCACGGTAGAAGACACTAAAAACGCCCATTAGTGGATAATCAAGGGGCTATAGGGAGGGAGGAACTTAATACAATCGCTATCCCTAAAGAAGAAGTATTTGGTAAAATAATGGGACTAAAGCCAGACAAGTACTTTGGAGAAAAATTGCAAAGTGTTGCAGTACAGAGGGACCTGGGGGTCCTTGTGCATGAAACAGAAAAAGTTAGTATGCGGGTACAGCAAGTAATCAGGAAGGCAAATGGAATGTTGGCCTTTATTGCAAGGGGGATAGAGTATAAAAGCAGAGAAGTTCTGCTACAACTGTACAGGTTATTGGTGAGGCCACATCTAGAGTACTGTGTACAGATTTGGTCTCTGTATTTAAGGAAGGATATACTTGCATTGGAGACTGTTCAGAGAAGGTTTACGAGCTTGAGTCCGGAGATGAGTGGGTTGACTTGTGAAGATAGATTGAATAGGTTGGGCCTATACTGATTGGAGTTCAGAAGAATGAGAGGTGATCTTATCGAAACATATAAGATAATGAGGGGGCTCGACAAGGTGGATGCAGAGAGGATATTTCCACTTATAGGGGAAACTAAAACTAGGGGACATCTCAGAATAAGGGCCCGCCCATTTAAAACTGAGATGAGGAGGAATTTCTTCTCTCTGAGGGTTGTAAGTCTGTGGAATTCTCAGCTCCAGAGAGCTGTGGAGGCTGGATCATTGAATATATTTCAGTCGGAGATAGACAGATTTTTGAGCAATAAGGGAATAAAGGGTTACGGGGAGCGGGCAGGAAAATGGACCTGGGTCCATGATCAGATCAGCCATGATCTTATTAAATGTTGGAGCAGGCTCGAGGGGCCAAATGGCCTACTCCTGCTCCTATTTCTTATGTTCTTAAATGGGAGCTAGACTACAGATTGGTGCAAGTGAGACAGTGAGGATGTGAGCAAGGATGAGCATGAGTGAGGGAGTGAGAGGACGGGAGTACATGAGAGAGAGAGTGAGGATGAGAGCGAGAATAGACACAAGAGTGAGGCTAGGAGCATCAGTGAGTGAGTGTGAGGATGAGAGAAAGAATGTGGATGGGTGCAGGAGTGAGGATGAGATTAATCGTGTCGCACAGCAATGAAGAGAATGACTAGGAGAGTGAGGGTGAGTCTGAGGGAGAATAAGAGTGAAAGTAAGAGTGAGGATGGGAATGAGGGAGAGTAAAGGTGAGTGTGAAAGTGAGGGGAAGCAAGAATGATTGGCAAGGAAAGTAAGAGTAAGAAAGGAGATGATGATGGTGAGTGAGAAAATCAAAATGAGTGAGTTGGGAATGGTCACCAGTGCTCTTCCTCACTCTTGTCTCTCATCCTTGCTCTTGCTCACTTTCATGTATATCCTCAATCTCACTCCCAACCTCCCATGAGAATGAAATGGTGAAGGTCCAGGTGAGGATCAAAGGCAGGGAGTGTGAGGGTCCATTTACACAATACAAACACAATACAGAAACGCGCACACTCAGGTTCATAGTCATACATGAGACTGACAAACTCAGATACATACAGGTGCAGACATGTTAAGAACAAAACCAAAGTGTTTTGTGCCTCAGAGGTGGGTATATGCATTCATAAAATGATAGAATGATATAGCACGGAAGGATCCCATTCGTCCCATTGTACCTGTTCTGGCTCTTTGAAAGAACTATCCAATTAGTCCCACTCCTCTGCTCTTTCCTCATAGCCCTGCTTATCTTTCCTTTTCAAGTATTTATCCAATTACCTGTTGAAAGTTACTATTGAATCTGCTTTCACCACCCTTTCAACCAGTGCATTCCAGATCATAACAACTCGCTGAGTAAATAGATATTCTCCCCATCTCCCTTCTGGTTTTTTCCCCAATTATTGTAAATCTGTGTCCTCTGGTTACTGACCCTGCTGCCAGTGGAAACTATTTCTCCCTTTTTACTCTATCAAAACCCCTCATATTTCCCCATACTCTTACGTAACATCTCATGCCATTCCTATTCTTGCTCCTACCTGCTCCACCTTCGTCACTGGTGGTTTGTTCGGAAGATGAATCTTGCTTATCTCTGGAATCCATGGAGAGTGAGTCTTTCGGCAGAACGTTTGTTTGGAAGGAATGTTGGTCAATGATGTTTCCAGCTGGGCTGTACTGTGCCACCACAAATACCCTGCTGTCACCTTTTGCCCATGCAATGCCCATCTGTCTGGTCTGCACCCAGACCAGTTGGGTAAATTGGCCTGTCGAGAATGAAACAAAAAAATTTAGATATATATCCTGTGCATGTGTGTGAACATTTACAGATGCGTATGCAAGTATGCTTGTACATGCATGTGCTGTGTGATTTATATCCATGTGCATCAATGTAGTCCTACAAAATTGATGGGCAGGAAAAGACCAGCTTGTGGAGACAAAGTCCCATCTTCACACTGAAGACACCTTCCATCGTGTTGTGTGGAACTACCACCGTGCTAATTGGGATAGATTCAGAACAGATCTAGCAGCTCAAAACTGGGCATCCATGAGGGGCTGTGGGCCATCAGCAGCAACAGTATTGTATTCCACCACAATCTGCAACCTCATGGCCTGGCATGTCCCTCACTCTACCATTACCATCAAGCCAGGGGAACAACCCTAGTTCAATGAAGAGTGCAGAAGAGCATGTCAAGAGCAGCACCGGGTGTACTTAAAAATGAGATACCAACCTGGGGAAGCTGCAACACGGGACAACATGCAGGCTAAACAGCGGAAGCAGCATGCTATAAACAGAGCTAAGCGATTCCACAATCAACGGATCAGATCAAAGCTCCGCAGTCCTGCCACATCGAGTCGTGAATGGCGGTGGACAATTAAGCAACTACTGGGAGGAGGAGGCTCCATGGATATCCCCATCCTCAATGTTGGCGGAGCCCAGCAAGTAAGTGCAAAATCAAGACTGAAGCGTTTGCACCATCTTCAGCCAGAGGTGCTGAGTGGATGATCAATAATGGCCTCCTCCTGAGGTCTCTACCATCACAGAAGCCAGACTTCAGCCAATCCGATTCACTCCACGTGATATCAAGAAATGGCTGGGTGCACTGGTTACAGCAAAGGCTCTGGGCCACAAAATCATCCCGGCTGTCGTGCTGAAGAATTGTGCTCCAGAACTAGCCACTAACTTGTACCAGTACAGCTACAACACTGGCATCTACCCGACAATGTGGAAAACTGCCAGATATGTCCTGTCCACAAAAAGCAGGACAAATCCAATCTGGCCAATTACCGCCCCATCAGTCTACTCTCAATCTTCAGTAAAATGATGGAAGGTGTTGTAGACAGTGCTATAAAGCGGCAGGTTACTCGTCAATAACCTGCTCACCGATGCTCAGTTTGGGTTTCGGCAGGACCACTCGGCTCCAAGCCTTATTACAGCCTTGGTCCAAACATGGACAAAAGAGCTGAATTCCCAAGGTGAGGTGAGAGTGACTGCCCTTGACAGCAAGACAGCATTTGACCGAGTGTGGCATCAAGGAGCCCGAGTAAAACTGGTCAATGGGAATCAGGGGGAAAACTCTTCACTGGCTGGAGTCATACCTGGTACAAAGGAAGATGGTTGTGGTTGTTGGAGATCAATCATCCCAGCCCCAGGATATTGCTGCAGGACCAACCATCTTCAGCTGCTTCATCAACGACCTTCTCTCCATCATAAGGTCAGAAGTGGGGATGTTTGCTGATGATTGCACAGTGTTCAGTTCCATTTGCAACACCTCAGAAAATGGAGCAGTCCATGCCCACATGTAGCAAGACCTGGACGACATTCAGGCTTAGGCCGGTAAGTGGCAAGTAACATTCGCGCCACACAAGTGGCAGGCAATGACCACCTCCAACAAGTGGGAGTCTAACCACCTCCCTTTGATAATCAATGGCATTACCATTGCCAAATCCCCGAACATCAACATCCTGGGGATCACCATTGACCAGAAACTTAACTGGATCAGCCATATAAATACTATGACAACATGGGAGCACCATTACCTGCAAGTCACACAACATCCTGATTTGGAAGTATATTGCCGTTCCTTCATCGTCGCTGGGTCAAAATCCTGGAACTCCCTCCATAACAGCACTGTGCGAGTACCTTCACCACAAGGACTGTGGAGGTTCAAGAAGGTGGCTCACCACCACCTTCTCAAATAATTAAGGATGAAGCAATAAATGCAATTAGGGATGGGCAATTAAAAAGGATATTAGGAAAGCAAAGAGAGAGCTTGAAAAAATGTTGCCAAGTAAAATCAAAGAAAACCCAAAGATGTTTTATAAATATATTAAGAGCAAGAAGATAACTAGAGCAAAAGCCTATTGGAGACCATAAAGGTAATCTGTGTGTGGAGGTGGAAGACGTGTGTTTGGTTCTGAATGAATACTTTGCGTCTGTTTTCACAAAAGAGGGTTGATGCAAACATTGCAATCAAGGAGGAGGAGTGTGAAATTTTAGATGAAATAAACATAGTGAGAGAGGAACTATTAGGGGCTTAGCAGCTTTGAAAGTGGATAAATCCCAGGCTGTTAAGAGAAGCAAAAGTGGAAATAGCAGAGGCTCTGCATCATTTTCCAGTCCTCTCTGCCTACAGGTGTTGTGCCAGAGAACCGGAGGACTACTAATGTTGTACCTTTATTTAAAAAGGGAGAAAGGGATAGACCGAGTAATTACAGACCAATCAGCCTAATCTCGGTGGTGGGAAAATTACTGGAAAAAATCCGGAGGGAGAGGATAAATCTTCATTTAGAAAGACACGGATTAATCAAGGACAGTCAGAATGGATTTGTTAAGAGAAGGTCGTATCTGATTAACTTAATTGAATTTTTTGCAGAGGTAACAAGGAGGCTCGATGAGGGTAGTGTGTTTGATGTAGTGTATATGGATATTAACAAGGCTTTTGATAGGGTCCCACATGACAGACTGGTCACGAAATTAAAAGCCCATGGGATCCAGGGCAAAGTGGCAAGTTGGATCCAAAAGCAAAATTACTGCGGATGCTGGAATCTGGAATAAAAACAGAAATTGCTGGATATCTCAGCAGTTCAGGCAGCATCTGTGGAGAGGAAGCAGAGTTAACGTTTCAGGTCGATGACACCGTCAGAACTGGAGAGTGTTCAGAAAGAACAGATTCTTAACAAGCACTGAAAAGGGGGAGGGGAAGAAAGAACAAAAGGGAAGGTCTGTGATAAGTTGGCAGACAGGAGAGATTGGAGAGACAAAAGGGATGATGGCGCAAATTCAAATGGTAATGCCAGGAGTTAGAAAAACATTAGTCAAGATCATCATCATAGGCAGTCCTTCGGAATCGAGGAAGATTTGCTTCCACTCTTAAAATGAGTTCTTAGGTGGCTGAACAGTCCAATACGAGAGCCACAGACTCTGTCACAGGTGGGACAGATAGTCGTTGAGGAAAGGGGTGGGTGGGACTGGTTTGCTGCACGCTCTTTCCGTTGCCTGCACTTGATTTCTGCATGCTCTCGGCGATGAGACTCGAGGTGCTCAGCGCCCTCCCGGATGCACTTCTTCCACTTAGGGCGGTCTTGGACCAGGGACTCCCAGGTGTCAGTGGGGATGTTGCACTTTATGAGGGAGGGTTGAGGGTGTCCTTGTAACATTTCCTCTGCCCACCTTTGGCTCATTTGCCGTTAAGGAGTTCCGAGTGGAGCACTTGCTTTGGGAGTCTTGTGTCAAGCATGCGAACAATGTGGTCTGCCCAGCGCAGCTGATCAAGTGTGGTCAGTGCTTCAATGCTGGGGATGTTGGCCTGGTCGAGGATGCTAATGTTGTCCTCCCAGGGGATTTGCAGGATCTTGCGGAGACATTGTTGGTGGTATTTCTCCAGCGACTTGAGGTGTCTACTATACAGGGTCCATGTCTCTGAGCCATACAGGAGGGCGGGTATTACTACAGCCTTGGAGACCATGAGCTTGGTGGCAGTTTTGAGAGCCTGGTCTTCAAACACTGTTTTCCTCAGGTGGCCAAAGGCTGCACTGGCGCACTGGAGGCGGTGTTGAATCTCGTCATCAATGCCTGCTCTTGTTGATAAGAGGCTCCCGAGGTATGGGAAATGGTCCACATTGTCCAGGACTGCGGCATGGATCTTGATGATTGGGGGACAGTACTGTGCAGTGAGGACAGGCTGGTGGAGGACCTTTGTCTTATGGATGTTTAGCGTAAGGCCCATGCTTTCGTACGCCTCAGTAAATATGTTGACTATGTCCTGGAGTTCAGCTTCTGTATATGTGCAGATGCAGGCGTCGTCCGCGTACTGGAGCTCAATGACAGAGGTTGGGGTGGTCTTGGACCTGGCCTGGAGGCAGCGAAGGTTGAACAGGTTCCGACTGGTTCTGTAGTTTAGTTCCACTTATTGGCTGTGAGGTGGAGCATGGCAGCGAGGAAGATTGAGAAGAGGGTTGGGGCGATGACGCAGTCCTGTTTGACCCCGGTCTGGACATGAATTGGGTATGTAATAGACCTGTCAGTAAGGATCACAGCTTGCATGTCGTCGTGGAGCAGGCGGAGGATGGTGACGAACTTTTGGGGGCATCCGAAGCGGAAGAAGACTCTCCATAGACCCTCGCGGTTGACAGTGTCAAAGGCCTTTGTAAGATTGAAGAAGGCCATGTATAAGGGCTGGCGTTGTTCCCTGCATTTTTCCTGCAGCTGTCGCGCTGCAAAAATCATGTCCGTTGTGCCCCGTAGGGGATGAAATCCGCACTGTGACTCTGGGAGGAGTTCGTCGGCCACGGGGAGAAGATGGTTGAGGAGGACGCTAGCGACAACTTTCCCAGTGGCTGATTAGCAGGGAGATTCCTCTGTAGTTGCCGCAGTCGGACTTGTCCCCTTTTTTAAAGATGGTCACGATCACTGCATCTCTGAGATCTCCCGGCATCCTCTCCTCCCTCTAGATGAGAGAGATGAGGTCATGTATTCGTGCCAACAGTGCCTCTCCATCATATTTCAGTGCCTCAGCAGGGATTCCATCCTGTAGCCTTGTTTTTAAGCTGTCTTCTGGCTTTTTCTCCCTCGTGCAGTGTTGGGGTTTTGCCGAGGTGGTGGCAGGTAGCATGCTGCGGGATGGAATCGAGAACACTCGGGTCAAAGGTAGCGTCTCGATTTGAGGAGATCTTCGAAGTGCTCCTTCCAGCGGGCCCTGACTGCCTCGGTGTCCTTAATGAGTGTTTCCCTGTTCTTGGCCAGGAGTGGGGTGGGGCCTTGGGTGTTTGGATCGTAGGTGGCCTTGACTGCGATGAAGAATCCTCGCATATCATGGCTGTCAGCCAGCTGCTGTATCTCCTGTGCTTTCTCCATCCACCACCGTCAAGATAGAGTGTGAATGGTGGGATAATGACCAACTGCCATTGGAGACAAGGAGAAAAAAAGAAAGAAACAGGGGGAGGGGGGTAGGGGGGGCGCAGGGGGTGGAAAAGGAGCCAAAGATTAGCAGTGGTTACGCTCTGAAATTTTAAAACTCGGGATGTTGAGTCCGGAAGGCTGTAAAGTACCGAGGACGGAGAGATCAGAGTGGGAATGGAGTGGTGAATTAAAGTGACAGGTGACTGGAAGCTCAGGGTCACACTTGCGGACTGAACGGAGATGCTGTACAAAGCGGTCTCCCAATTTATGCTTGGTCTCCCCAATGTAGAGGAGACCACATCGTGAGCAGCGAACGCAGTAGACTAAATTGAAAGAAGTACAAGTAAATCGCTGTTTCATCTGGAAGGAGTATTTGGGGCCCTGGACGGTGGGAAGGGAGGAGGTAAAAAGGCAGATGTTGCATCTCCTGAGCTTGTACGGAAAGGTGCCGTGGGAAGGGGAGGGGTTGTTGGGGGTGACTGCGGAATGGACCAGGGTGTCACGGAGGAAGCGGTCCCTTCGGAATGCTGAGAGGGGAGGGGAAGGCGTGATTGGTGGTGGGATCACACTGGAGGTGGTGAAAATGGCGGAGGATGATCCGTTGAACGTGGAGGCTGGTGGGGTGAAAGGTGAGGACAAGGGGAGCCCTGTCGTGGTTCTGAGAGGGCGGGGAAGGGGTGAGAGCAGAGGTGCAGGAAATAGAACAGACACGGTCGAGGGCCATGTTAACCATGGCAGAGGGGAATCATAGGTTGAGGAAAAGGGAAGACATGTCAGAGGCACTAGTGTCAGAGCAGATGTGACGGAGACGGAGAAACTGGGAGAATGGAATGGAGTCCTTACAGGATGCGGGGTGGGAGGGAGTGTAGTCCAGGTAGCTGTGGGAGTCAGTGGGCTTATAGTAGATACTGGCCGAAAGCCTATCCCCAGAGATGGAGACGGAGAAGTTGAGGAAGGGAAGGGAAGATTTGGAGATGGACCATGTGAAGGTGAGGGAAGGGTGGAAATTGGAAGCAAAGTGAATGAAATGTTCAAATTCAGGGCGAGAGCAGGAAACGGCACCGATACAGGCATCAATGTACCAGAAAAAGAGGTGAGAGAGGGGACCAGAGTAGGACAGGAACAAAGAATTTTCCACATAGCCCATGAAAAGGCAGGCATAGCTAGGACCCATTCGGGTTCCCATAGCAACACCTTTAATTTGGAGGAAGTGAGTGGAGTTAAAGGAGAAGTTGTTCAATGTGAGAACAAATTCAGTCAGGCGGAGGAGGGTGGTGGTGGATGGGGACTGGTTGGGCCTCTGCTCGAGGAAGAAGCGGAGCGCCCTCAGGCCATCCTGGTGGGGGATGGAAGTGTAGAGGGATTGGACGTCCATGGTGAGAAGGAGACAGTTGGAACCAGGAAACTTGAAACTGTTAAAGTGACGGAGGGAGTCGGAGGAGTCATGGATGTAGGTGGGAAGAGAGTGGACAAGGGGAGAAAAAATAGAGTTGAGATAGGAAGAAATAAGTTCTGTGGGGCAAGAACAATGGGTCTACCGGGGCAGTCCTGTTTGTGGATCTTGGGAAGGAGGTAGAAGCAGGCTGTGCGGGGTTGGGGAACTATGAGGCTGGTGGCTGTGGAGGGAAGATCTCCAGAGGAGATGAGGTCAGTGACAGTCTGGGAAATTATGGCTTGATGTTCAGTAGTGGGGCCATGGTCCAGGGGGAGGTAGGAGGAGGTGTCAGAGAGTTGACGATCAGCCTCTGCAAGGTAGAGGTCGGTTCGCCAAGCAACAACAGCGGTAGCAAGTTGGATCCAAAATTGGCTCAGAGACAGAAAGCAAAGGTTAATAGTTGATGGGTGTTTTTGTGACTGGAAGGCTGTTTCCAGTGGGGTTCTGCAGGGCTCACTACTAGGTCCCTTGCTTTTTGTGGTATATATCAATGATTTAGACTTGTATGTAGGGGGTATGATTAAGAAGTTTGCAGATGATACTAAAATTGGCTGTGTGGTTGATAGTGAAGAAGAAAGCTGTAGACTGCAGGAAGATATCAATCAACTGGTCAGATGGGCAGAGCAGTGGCAAATGGAATTCAATCTGGAGAAGTGTGAGATAATGCATTTGGGAAGGGCTAACAAGGCAAGGGAACACACATTAAATAGTAGGACACTGAGAAGTGTAGAGGAACAAAGGGACCTTGGAGTGCAGGTTCCCAGATCCCTGAAGGGAGCAGGCCAGATAGATAAGGTGGTTAAGGAGGCATATGGAATACTAGCCTTTATTAGCCGAGGCATAGAATACAAGAGCAGGGAGGTTATGCTTGAACTGTATAAAGCACTAGAGAGGCTACAGAGGAGATTTACGAGGATATTGCCTGGACTGGAGATTTTTAGCTATGAGAAAAGATTGGATAGACTGGGTTTACTTTGTTTAGAACAGAGGAGGCTGAGGGGAGACCTTATTGAGATATATAAAATTATGAGGGGCCTAGATAGAGTGGTTAGGAAGGACCTATTTTCTTTAGCAGTGGGATCAACAACCAGAGGCATAGATTTAACGTAATTGGTAGAAGGTTTAGAGGAGATATGAGGGGAAATCTCTTCACCCAGAAGGTGGTGGGGGTCTGGAACTCACTGCTTGAAAGGGTGGTAGAGGCAGAAACCCTCACCACATTTAAAAAGTACTTGGATGTGCACTTGAAGTGCCGTAACCTGCAGGGCTACGGACCAAGAGCTGGAAAGTGGGATTAGGCTGGATAGCTCTTTGCCAGCCGGCACGGACACAATGGGCCAAAATGGCCTCCTTCCGTGCTGTAAATTGTTATGATTCTATAAAATACTGGCCAGCGACGCCCATATCCTGGAACAAATTTAAAAAAAAGCCAGCCCCACGTACAATGATGGCCGTAGTATCATGACTGAATACTTCCTCCCTCCCCCGACCTCCACAGCCATGCAATCTCCCGGCTTATGTGTCCACTTAGGTGTGCCTACATGAATATTGTGTGCATTTGTGCCGACTGCACACATGAATAGACTGTAAGGAAGCCTCAAGGGGGCCTGTTATTTAGAGTTTGTCACTAAAGAATAAAGGAAGAGTGGAAGAAAGCATGGGAAAAAAACACATCAATAAAAAACAAAGGCCCAACGAAGCTTATACACTGAATATATGGCATTCCACAGAAGTGCCAGAGATTTCCTTCCCACCCATCCCCACAAATGCAGGCATCCGGAAGTAAAGGGCCTCCGCGATTGGGCGATTTGCCCAACTCCTGCCCAGCGAATGCTCTTGAAATTCTTACAACAGATAAAAGCAGGCATAAGACTTTTAAAGGACAAAAAAATAAATTTTTTTGAATCATTTAAACATTTAAAATCCTGTTAAATAAGGTAAGTTTATTTTTAGCCCCTTTAAAATATGTAAATTTATTTTTCAAAAAATTAAATTTCTGTTTTTAATAATTAATTAAATTCCATTTTGTTTAACTTTAAATATGTGATTTTAAAAATATATATATTTTAAGTGTTTGTGTATTTTTGGGGGTACCCCATTCATACCTATGGTGATTCACCACAAGTATGAATGGGAATAGCTCTACTTGGATTGGTTGGGTCGGTCACGTGATTCCAGGGACACATACGAAGCGCTTACATCCCTGGGATACGTGGACCTCTATGCAGGCCTTCGCATAGAGGCCCAGGACAACAAGTCTCCGAACCTCCCGGACCACCAGGTAGATTCTTATACATTTTTCAGGTCGGTCGAGGTAAGCTGACGACTGCAATTTTTGGACCGATGTTTCAGATCTTCTGGCGTTAGTCTTTTGGTTGTAAGAGGAAAACCTTTACAAATATTTCAACATTACAAAGCTCTCACTGGTACAGCCCTGCCCCCCCACCCCCCTCCACAATGCTTTCCAATACCTAGATTCACTGAGATCAGGCGGGGGACGATTACCCACGCTGTTCACTTAAGGTGATGCTACTCATGAGAGGAGCTCTTCACTAGTGAGCTGTGAGGGCCCCATTATCTGTTCTCTATTCTTCACCATTAGGAGTAAAACTGAAACCACTTACCTGTCAGAGTGCTAAAACCAGGACTGTTAAAGTCATAGTCATTGATTTCTTTATACCAAGCAACCACCGCATCCTTGCCTGAAATGAGACAATACATTGTCAATCTCAACTGGTGAAACTTGTGAGGTACGTCAGCAAAATAGGAAAACCGACATGGTGGAATTTGCTCACATGTGGTTCATTAGTTTAAGTGCTAAATCTCAAGGAGTGACGACAACTCCCTGTGACGTCTACAATTCAGTCAGGTAGATTTCTGGAGTCTAGAGGAACCAAGGTATATGGTGATTGGGCGGAAAAGTGGAGTTGAGGTTGATGATCTTATTGAATGGCGGAGCAGGCGCGAGGGACCTAATGGCCTACTCCTGCTCCTATTTCTTATGTTCTTATGTCCCGAGCTGAGACCAGAAACAGTGACTACACTTCAAAGTACTTCATTGCTGTAAAGCACTTTGGGACATCCTGAGGTTGTGAAAGGCACTATATAAATGCAAGTTGTTCTTTCTTTTTCACAGTGCCTTTTTTGCTGGAAGTAGAGGTTTACACCGGGAAACGTACTCTGCAGGAAACTTTATCGAACAATGCACACAACATGCGAACAAGGCACAGAGCTGGTATCAGAGCCACAGCATGGCACAGAGCTGGTATCAGAGCCATGCCACAGCATGGCACAGAGCTGGTATCAGACTAACACCACACAGCATGGCATAGAGCTAGTATCAGAGCCGGTAGAGTCACAAGGAGGGAAAATTTTAAAAATGAGTAAAAAGAAAGGGAAATGCAGACCTGAAATTTCTTCCTCGATTTTGGCTGCAGACCAGATGTTCTCTCCATTCTTGGTACGACTTTGCTCTATAACTCCAGTGGTTGCCAGGTACTCTGCCCAATTTTGGCAATCTTGTTTTAATTTGGCATTGTACGTGAGGTTGGGTGCGTCATGCATGCTTCTGTAGTGATTGTGGGCCTCCAAGGCTTCCAACTCAAACGTGCTCATCTCAGTATCTGAAAATGAAATGCAGTCATCAGTGCAGCAGCAGTCCCATTGTCAGAGGGTAAGCAGTCAACACCTGCAGTCTCATAACATATGAACACATCAAAACTGATACTCACGCCTAAATACAGGGCAGTCCAGACTCCCATCACAACTGGCATCGAAACTAAATCTAAGGCTGCATCTAACCACACAACCATATCTGATCATATTGCAGTGTTGCAGTGAGGACTGGTTGCTTGCAGTTAGACGTTAGACACATTTTCTAAAACCAATGTAACTGCGTCTTCAGCCCTAAACTCAGGAATTTCCTTCCTAAACCTCTCTCTTTCTGACACTCCTTAAAACCGATCTCTTTGACCAAGCACCTGTCCTAATGTCCCTTTATCTGTCTGGGTGTCAAATTTTGTTTAATAACGGTCCTGTGATGTTTTACTACTTTAAAGGCACTATATCAATGCAAGTTGCTGTTGATGTTTGTTGTTGTGGCAGGAGGAACCATGGGATGAATTATTCGCCAAAATAATTAATGGCTTTTGGGGCCTCCTATGACTTGCCTGACTGGGTTGGAGAGCAATTTCTTGACAGAGGATTCCCGAACTGGTGACAGATCTCTGTGTTTTCCTTTGCCTCTCTATTAGAAGATGTGGGGGAGTGGGGAAGGAGAGTAAGTACAGTCCAACAAAGAAATGGAGTGAGCCCGTATTGACCTGATGGTCTTTCCTCACGCTAGGTACGTAACATCCCATTTGATCACCTGTCAGTATCTCAATCAGTGGCATCATGTAGTCATACGAAGGAATGTCAGTAAACAGGAGCATATCGCATCAGGTTCAATAGATGCAGCAGGTGCTACCTAAACACTAGCCAGCATATAACCATGTCACGATATTCAACCACAGAGCACAATCCATACACAAAGCACTACCCAGCCACGCAATGCAAACCATGCACAAAGCACTGCCCAGACCGGTACAGCTATGAAACCCCCTGCAGATAGCTATCTATATACAGACAACCAACCACATTCAGACATGTAAGGAGTTCTGACCATGAGCCCCCAGCACCAGATAGCAGTGGTTCAAGGAGAAGGCCCATCATCACCTTCTCAAGGGCAGCTAGGGATGGGCAATAAATGCCAGCTTTAACGGCAATGCCCACATTCCTGATGGATGATAAAAAAGAGAGTCTCCCTGCACTGGCTGTTGCTGCCTCCAGCCAGCAACCATTCTCTTGCTCCTCTCTAGGGCTTATCGCTGCTCCTCAGCATCTGCCCAGATGAGGACTCTTTCCATAGGTGCACAGTGTGGCATGCAGCACATGATTAGCATTCGGGATACCCCCTCTGGCTTGTAATGCAGTCCCCACACCCTGCACACTCCAAACAGCTGAAACACTGTTTGAGCGTCCCAAAGACCAGCTCAGTGAGGGGGCGTGGTATAAACGTGCTACAAAAAGGGATGGGGCTGGATTTTCGGCTATTTTGCGGCTCACTTTGCGCCCTGGCTCGGTGGTAAATGCCGTTTCTGGGTGTGAAACGGGGTGTTCACAATTTAGCACCCGGCCAGAAGTTTGGGCAATGGTTTTGAGCCGGTGCAAAAACTTACTGCCCGCCCTCCGTTTTGACCGTGAGTATGACGTCGATCGTCATGCAAGGTTGCGCTAGCGCCCTGGATGGAACTTTCGGGCCTAACACCTCATTTAACGCCCATCCCAGGAAACGCCTGAAAAAAACAGGCGGTCCCAGGGTGTGGCTGGCAGTATTGGCAGCATTTTTGAATGGAAGGATGAGGATCCTACATCACAGGTCACATTAACTGCAAAGGTTGTGCAATTAATGCCATCTCCTAGAGTGCTTCCAGAGCGGTCCAGGCATTGGTCTGCCTGTAGGAGATGGCATATCTCTGTCAGTCCTTCTTTTCGAAAGCTCAGTCTTTTCACACACTGCTCCTCAGAGAGCTGGAGGTATGAGCGTTGTTGCCTGTAAACCCGTGGGAGGTCAGGCCTTCTCCCCGGATGTCTTCGGCCTCTCCTCATCCGTGGGCCAGCATGGCCAAGAGCCCTTCTTCTAGCTTGACGCTGCTTTGCAATAGCATGGAGCATGATATGCTGGCAAACTAGTAACGCTCCCATTAAATTTTCTCACTGAAGTTGTAAGGGCACTGTTATGCCAGATAAAGGCACCTCTCCAGTGAACGTTGGAATGATGCACAAGACACCAATGGCAAATGATGGGTCATAAATTTCACTGCAACAAAGTCACAAAAATAAAACCATACAATATAAAATGTTATGTTACAGGACACTAAACAATATTGAAACTTCTATACCACCGCAATTTCGACTTGGGCGCACAAAATCCGTTGTGCAATGCCTGAGTTAACACCAAAGCTCCTGCAACTTACATTTTTGCTGAAACTTGCAGTCAAGGGTGCAAACTATTCTCCATTGCTATTTTTAACGCCCCGATGTGATTAGCTCCCCGAAATTGCAAAAACTGAAAATCCAGCCCATGAAGTTGCTCACTATCTACTTGAGCGCTTACCTGCAGACTTTGGTGTAACCACTCTCTCGTCAGCCAAGGAAACTGGAGATGGTGCTGTGGGATACACGTATAAAACACACCATGAATTTCAACGCGCCATAAATGTTAAGAAATTATGACAAATAAGCGCCTTATACAATGCAGGCTCACCCATGCCCTTATATATCGTTTGTTTGATTAAGTAGGGGAGTAAAGAGCACGGATAAGTAGAAGGCTTCCAAAACATACAAGGGATCCGGTTGGCAATTGTGTGATGGAGAAAGACAAGTAAAAGTAGGCAATGCAGTAATGAGAGAAGCCAAGAGCAACATTGTCCATAGGATTGCGGAGACCAAGTAACAATAACACACAATGGACAGAAGGCCATCCATGCACAATGCACTGCCCAGCCACACATTGCAAACCATACACATAACACTGCCCAGGCACATAGCGTAGTCCATGCACTTAACACTGTCCAGCCCGGTGCAGCTATGAAACCCTGTGCAGATAGCCATCCATATACAGGCAACCAACCACATTCAGACATGAGAGGAGTTCCGACAATGCGCCCACAGCACCAGATGCAGTGGTTCAAGGAGAAGGCCCATCATCACCTTCTCAAGGGCAGCTAGGGATGGGCAATAAATGCCAGCTTTAACGGCGATGCCCATATTCCCGATGGATGATAAAAAAAAGTCTCCCTTCCTGCACTGGCTGTTGCTACCTCCAACCAGCAACCATTCTCTTGCTCCTCTCTAGGGCTTATCGCTGCTCCTCAGCATCTGCCCAGATGAGGACTCTTTCCATAGGTGCACAGTGTGGCATGCAGCACATGATTAGCATTCAGGATACCGTCTCTGGCTTGTAATGCACACTCCAAACAGCTGAAACACTGTTTGAGCATCCCAAAGACCAGTTTAGTGAGGGGGCTGGTATAGACATGCTACAAAAAGGGATGAAGTTGCTCACCATTTACTTGAGCACTTACCTGCAGACTTTGGTGTGACCACTCCCTCTTCAACCCCGTGAACTGGAGATGGTGTTGTTGGAAATATGTGCATACACAGTTATATATGTGGACTTGTATTTACTCTGTATAGCCACCAGAGGGCTCATTCCCTGGAGTCCCAAGGGATCCCATAAGCCCTTGGGAGTACAGGTATTTAAGAAGGCTTCACAGGTTGGAGAGGCACTCTGGAGACCTGCAATAAAAGACTAAGGTCACACTTTACTTTGAGCTCACAGTGTTCAGTCTGTACTCTTTCTCCATACACTACAACTGGCGATGAGATACAGATAGTTAACCCAAAGATGCAGAGATCAGTGGGCATCCTGGAAAAATTTTCAGAGGGAGATGATTGGGAAATATTTGTGGAGCGACTCGATCAATACTTCGTGGCCAACGAGCTAGATGGGGAAGAGAGCGCTGCCAAATGTAGACCGATCCTCCTCACCGTCTGTGGGTCACCAACGTATGGCCTCATGAAAAATCTGCTCACTCCAGCGAAACCCACGGAGAAATCATACGACGATTTGTGCACTCTGGTCCGAGAGCATTTGAACCTGAAGGAAAGCATTCTGATTGCGAAGTACTGGTTCTACAAAAGGTCTGAAGGCCAAGAAGTGGCGAGTTATGTTGCCGAGCTGAGACGCCTTGCAGGACATTGTGAATTTGAAGGACATTTGGAGCACATGCTCAGAGACTTTTTCGTACTTGGCATTGGCCACAAAACTTCGCAAGCTTTTGACTGTAGAGACCCCAACCTTGAGTAAGGCCATAGCGATAGCCCAGGCGTTCATTGCCAACAGTGACAATACTAAGCAAATCTTTCAGCACACAAGTGCTGCTACAAGTACTGTGAATAAAGTGATGTTATTTTCAAATCGCAACGTAGAGGGCAGGTCACATATACCTGCAGCTACACGTCCGCAGATGTCTCAGAGTCCACCATCAAGGCTGATGAATGCAAGGCCATTTACACCTTTCCATTCATCGTTTCCATTCATGCCGATTCAAAGGATACGTTTGCAAGGGCTGTGGAACAATGGGACACCTCCAACGAGTGTGCAGGCGAGCTGCTAAGCCTGTTAAACCTGCAAACCACCACGTTGCAGTGGAGGACAGATCCACGGAGGATCACTACGAACCAGAGCCTCAGATAGAGGAGGCAGAGGTACATGGGGTGCACACATTCACCACAAATTGTCCCCCGATAATGCTGAATGTTGAACTAAATGGACTCCCGGTGTCAATGGAGCTGGACACGGGCGCGAGCCAGTCCATCATGGGCAAAAAGACTTTCGAACAGTTGTGGTGCAACAAGGCCTCAAGGCCAGTCTTAACTCCAATTCGCACGAGACTAAGAACTTACACGAAAGAACTGATTCTTGTAATCGGCAGTGCTACCGTAAAGGTCTCCTACGATGGAGTGGTGCACAAGCTATCATTCTGGGTGGTACCGGGCGATGGTCCCATGCTGCTTGGCAGGAGCTGGCTGGGAAAGATACGCTGGAACTGGGACGACGTCCGAGCGCTATCGCTTGCTGACGACACTTCGTGTGCCCAGGTCTTAAACAAATTTCCTTCGCTCTTTGAACCAGGCATCGGAAAATTCCAAGGAGCAAAAGTGCAGATCCATCAAATTCCAGGGGCATGACCCATTCATCACAAGGCGAGAGCAGTACCGTACATGATGAGAGAAAAGATAGAGATCGAGCTAGACCGGCTGCAACGAGAGGGCATCATTTCACCGATCGAGTTCAGCGAGTGGGCCAGTCCTATTGTCCCAGTCCTCAAGGGAGATGGAACCGTCAGAATCTGTGGCGATTGCAAAGTAACTATCAATCGTTTCTTCCTGCAGGGCCAATACTCACTACCAAAGGCTGATGACCTCTTTGCAATGCTGGCAGGAGGAAAGACGTTCGCGAAGCTGAATCTGACTTCAGCCCACATGACGCAGGAACTGGCGGAATCATCGAAGGCCCTCACCTGCATCAACACGCACATGGGTCTTTTTATTTATAACAGATGCCTGTTTGGAATCCGATCAGCGGCGGTGATATTCCAGAGAAACATGGAAAGTTTACTGAAGTCAGTCCCGCATACTGTGATCTTCCAGGACGACATCTTGGTCACAAGTCGGAACACAGTCGAGCACCTGCAGAATCTGGAGGAGGTTCTTAGTCGACTCAACCGCATGGGGCTTAGGTTAAAATGCTCGAAGTGCATTTTCCTGGTGCCTGAAGTGGAGTTCCTGGGAAGGAGGATTGCAGCGGACGGCATCAGGCCCACCAACACGAAGACAGAGGCAATCGAGAACGCACAGAGGCCACAGAACGTGACGGATCTGTGGTCGTTTCTGGGACTCTTGAACTACTTGGGTAACTTCTTACCGGGTCTCAGCATACTGTTAGAACCACTACATGTCTTACTACGAAAAGGGGGTGAATGGGTTTGGGGCAAAAGCCAAGAAAATGCCTTTGTAAAAGTGAGAAAATTGTTATGCTCAAACAAATTGCTTGTGTTGTATGATCCATGTAAGCGTTTGGTACTAGTATGTGATGCGTCGTCATATGGCGTCGGGTGTGTATTGCAACAAGCTAATGATTTCGGGAAACTGCAACCGGTTGTTTATGCATCCAGGAGTCTGTCCAAGGCCGAGAGAGCCTACAGCATGATTGAAAAAGAAGTGTTAGCGTGTGTCTATGGGGTAAAGAAAATGCATCAATACCTGTTTGGGCTAAAATTCGAATTGGAAACTAACCATAAGCCACTTATGTCCCTGTTTTCCGAGAGTAAAGGGATAAATACCAACGCATCGGCCCGCATCCAGAGATAAGCGCTCACGTTGTTCGCATACAACTACGCCATCTGCCACAGGTCAGGCACAGAAAACTGCGCCAATGCTCTCAGTAGGCTGCCACTGCCCACCACGGGGGTGGAAATGGTGCAGCCCACAGATCTAGCCATGGTTATGGAAGCATTTGAGAGTGAGCAATCACCCATCACTGCCCGGCAGATCAAAATCTGGACAAGCCAGGACCCCTTATTATCTCTTGTCAAAAGCTGTGTGCTTCACGGGAGCTGGTCCAGTGTCCCAGTGGAAATGCAGGAAGAAATAAAGCCGTTCCAGCGGCGCAAAGATGAAATGACTATCCAGGCAGACTGCCTTCTGTGAGTAATCGAGTAGTGGTCCCCAAGAAGGGCAGAGATACCTTCATCAATGACCTCCACAGTACCCACTCAGGCATTGTAATGATGAAAGCGATAGCCAGATCCCACGTGTGGTGGCCTGGTATCGATGCGGACTTAGAGTCCCGCGTTCACAGATGTAATACATGCTCGCAGTTAAGCAATGTACCCAGGGAGGCGCCGCTAAGTTTATGGTCTTGGCTCTCCAAACCGTGGTCTAGGTTACACGTCGACTATGCAGGCCCGTTCTTGGGTAAAATGTTCCTTGTGGTTGTAGATGCGTACTCCAAGTTGAATATGAGATAATGTCGGCTAGCACGTCCGCTGCCACCACTGAAAGCCTGCGGGCCATGTTTGCCACACACGGCTTACCCAATGTCCTGTTAAGCGACAACGGGCCGTGTTTTACAAGTGCTGAGTTCAAAGAATTCATGATCCATAACGGGATCAAACATGTCATATCTGCCCCATTTAAACCAGCGTCCAATGGTTAGGCAGAGAGAGCAGTGCAAACCATCAAGCAAGGCTTGAAGAGGTAACTGAAGGCTCACTGCAGACTCGCCTATCCCGAGTCCTGCTTAGCTACCGCACGAGACCCCACTCACTCACTGGGATCCCACCTGCTGAACTGCTCATGAAAAGAGCACTTAAGACATGGCTCTCGTTAGTTCACTATGAACAGGTAGAGAGCAGGCGTCTTCAACAAAGTGCATACCATGATAGCGCAAATCATGCGAGATTGAAGTCAATGATCCTGTATTTTATTAAATTATGGACAAGGTCCCAAATGGCTTCCCGGCACTGTTGTGGCCAAAGAGGGGAGCAGGGTGTTTTGGGTCAAACTTTCAAATGGACTCATTCACCGGAAACACTTGGACCAAATCAAACTCAGATTCACAGACTACCGTGAGCAACCCACCTTGGACCCTATCTTTTTTGATCCCCCAACGCACACACCAGTGGCAACCAACACCACAGTTGACCACGAAGCAGAACCCATCAGCCATAGCAGCCCTGCAGGGCCCAACACACCAGGCAGCCCAGCAAGGCCAGCTGCACAGCAGCCTAGTGAGGGCCCAACAAATGATTCAACAACACCAGCTTTTACACCGAGACGATCAACCAGGGCAAGAAGGGCCCCAGATCAACTCATATTGTAAATAGTTACACTATTGACTTTGGGGGGGAATGTTGTTATATCTGTGGACTTGTATTTACTCTGTACAGCCACCAGAGGGCTCATTACCCAGAGTCCCAAGAGATCCCATAATCCCTTGAGAGCATAAGTATTTAAGAAGGCTTCACAGGTTGGGAGAGGCACTCTGGAGACCTGCAATAAAATACTAAGGTCACACTTTACTTTGAGCTCACAGTGTTCAGTCTGACTCTTTCTCCATACACAACACACACCATGAATTTCAACGCGCCATACATGTTCAGAAATTATGACAAATAAGTACCTTATACAATGCAGGCTCACCCATGCCCTCAAATATTGTTTGTTTTGTTAAGTAGGGGTGTAAAGTACAGGGATAGGCTTCCAGAATATACAAGGGATCCGGTTGGCAATTGTGTAAATGAGAAAGACAAACAAAAGTAGGCAATGTGGTAATGAGGGAAACCAAGAGCAATATTGTCCATAAGATTGCTGAGACCAAGCAACAATAACACACATTGGACAGATGGTGAAAGTATTGGCCGACTTTCGCAGATTTGATGTTGTGATGTACGCATATCTCTTTCTGCAGTTAAAGTAAAGGCTACCAGGGGGTGTTTCATTTTCCAATGGCAAAAGGACAAGGCTATTGATGGATGAGCGGATGTATTAATGCAAGAAGTGTGAGAAGGGCTGCTGATGGCAGTTGTTGGATCTGCACCAATGGTGTAAGCGAGGGGCACTCAGAGCTGCTCAATCACCGACTTAGGCTCTTTGCTGGGAATAGAGATGCAAAGTTGTGCTTTCCGTGTTATTCATGGCCTTTGGTGAAGATACTATGGCCAAATATACATAGACATTCCGGTATGGAGTTGTGCCATGGTAGCAATTGGGAGTTTGCCAGGGCAAAGGGAAACGAGGCTGGGACTGAGTTACTCTTAGTCCCTGGCCCGGTGTTGGAAGATCTGGATTGCCTGTTGGAGACACAAGCCTCCACCTGCACCTCACAAGGTCATTAACGTTGAAGGGAGGTGGGGATCAAGGATAGGCATTCTCAACATTGGGAGTTCGAAGGCCTTCAAGGGAAGATAGTATAGGTTGGCACAGGTACGCCTCATCATAGAAGGCGTAACTGCCAAGGGTCCCGAGTGAGATCATGGCTGGCTAGGGCCTCCCACCAATGGGAACGGGTAGGACAGCCAGCAAATTTCACCTGAGAATAAGGCCAAGACATTAGATCACCCCACATCCATTCTAGGCCTAAGGATCCAATATGGCAGGCGCGCATCATTCCTCACATGCTATAAAGCCTCATTTAAAAATATTTAAATAAAGATCCCGCACTTGTCAGCCTTTTTCTTAGCTGTTAAGTTGCTCCTCACTTGCTGTGGACCTACCTGGGGATACTGGCTCAGTTGTTAGAGCCTGCAGTTCCTCGGGTTCGGGCGAAGCCGCTGTCTCTGCTTCTGCTTCTGGTTCTGCTATTGTTTCTGGTTCTGCTTCTGCTTCTGGTTCTGGTGCTGTTTCTGGTTCTGACACTGCTTCTGGTTCTGATGCTGGTTCTGGCACTGCTTCTGGTTCTGCTTCAGCAGGAGGTGAACCTGTGACACATAGGGACAAACGTAGAATACTTTTTGAAAGAGAAGAGATTGAAGGGTCGGGTGGCAAGGTAAAATACTTGGTGAGTAGGTGGGTAGGTGAGATGAGTAGGTTACATAGAATATACAGCACAGAAACAGGTCATTTGATCCAACCAGACCATGCCAATGTTTATGCTCCCTTCGAGCCTCATCCCATCTTTCCTCCTCTAACTCTATCAGCATCACCCTCTATTCCCTGCTCCCTCATATGCGTAACGAGCTTCCCCTTAAATGCATCTATACTATTCACTTCAACCACTCCCTGTGGGAGCGAAATCCACATTCTCACCACTCTCTGGGATAAAAAAAGTTTCTTCTGAATTCCCCATTTGATTGCTTGGTGACTATTTTATATTGATGGCCTCTAGTTTTGTCTTCCCCACAAGTGGAGACTATGCCTACTCAATCAAAACCTTCCATAATTTTAAGGACCTCTATTAGGTCACCCTAAGCCTTTTCAAGAGAAAAGAGACCCAGCCCATTCATCCTTTCCTGATAGGTATACCCTCGCATTTCTGGTATCATCCTTGTAAATCTTTTTTGCACACTCTTTTCAGTGCCTCTATAACCTTTTATAAAAACAATGCAACATAAGAAATAGGAGCAGGAGTAGGCCATATGGCCCCTCGGGCCTCCCCCGTCATTCAATAAGATCTTCAACCTCCACTCCACTTTCCTTCCCAATCTTCATATCCCTTGATTCCCCTAGAATCCAGAAAATGTATCTATCTCAGACTTGAGTATACTCCATGATTCAGCATCCACAGCCCTTTGGGATAGAGAATTCTAAAGATTGACAACCCTCCTGTGTGAAGAAATTCCTCTTTATCTCAGTCCTAAATGGCTGATCCCTTATCCTGAGACTATGGTCCCTAGTTCTAGACTCTCCAGCCAGGGAAAGAAACCTCTCAGCATCTACCCTGTCAATCCCCCTAAGAATCTTATAATACAGCGACCAGAATTGTATGCAGTACTCCAAGTGGGGACTAACTAAGGTTCAATACAAATTTTAGTATAACTTCTCTACTTTTCAATTCAATCCCTCTAGAAATCAATCCTAGTGCTTGGTTTGCTTTTATGTGGTCTTCTTAACCTACTTTTAGTGATTTGTGTATTTGTACTCCCAGATCCCTTTCAGATCTTTATTTTCCAAGTAATCTGTGACCTTCTTATTTTACTTACCAAAATGTAAAACCTCACACTTACCTATGTTGAAATCCATTTGCCAATTTATGCCCATTCTTCAAGTTTATTAATATTTTTGTGTTGCAGTTCTCCTCAGTATTGACTATCCACCCCACTTTGGCGTCATATTCAGGAGAGAAGGTGGGAGGGTTCAGTCGGTGCGAAAGTGAATAGTTGAGCAGTTGAGTAGGTGAGAAGGTGAGTAGGTGAGAGCTGGAAAGTGAGAACGTAAGAATGTGAGTAGTCGAGAAGGTGAATATGTGGCAGCGTTCAGTAGGTGAGAAGGTGAGTGGATTGAATATGTAAGTAGGTAAGAAAGTGAGCAGGTGAGTAGATGACAAGGTGAGCAGGTGACAAGGTGAGTCTGTGGGAGGAATCAGTAGGTGAGAAAGTGGAAGGTTGAGTAAGTTAAAAGGTGAGTAGCAATGCAGTAGGTGAGATAAGATTGTTGAATTTGTGAGTTGTTGAGCAGGTGACAAGGTGAATAGCTGAGTAGCTGAGAAAGTGACTCGGTGGGAAGGTTGAATTTTTGAGTAGGTGCGAACGCTGAGTAGGAGAGAGGGTAAGTGGAGGAGTAGGTGAGTAAGTGAGTGGCGAAGTAGGAGTGGGGGGTGTGGGGGAGTGAGGGTTTGGGGAGCAGGTGAGTGGGGGGAGTGGGGGAGTGGGGAGGAGTGTGAGAGTGGGGGGAGTAGGGGGAGTGCGGAAGTGGGGGGAGTGGGGAGTAGGGGGAGTGCGGGAGTAGGGAGAGTGTGGGGGGGGGAGTAGTGCGGGAGTAGGGGGAGTGCGGGAGTGGGGGGAGTGGGGGGGAATAGGGGGAGGGGGGAGTAGGGGGAGGGGAGAGTAGGGGGCGTGGGGGAGTGCGGGAGTAGGGGGAGGGGGGAGTAGGGGGAGGGGGGAGTAGGGGGAGTGCGGGAGTAGGGGGAGTGCGGGAGTGGGGGGAGTGCAGGAGTGGGGGGAGTAAGGGGATGGGGGGAGTAGGGGGCGTGGGGGAGTGCGGGAGTGGGGAGTAGGGGGAGTGGGGGGGGTGCTGGAGTGCGGGGAGTGGTGGAGTTGGGGGACTGGGGGGAGTAGCGGGAGTGGGGAGTAGGGGGAGTATGGGAGTGGGGGGATTGTGGGGGAGTAGGGGTTGCGGGGAGTGGGGATGTGGGTGGATGGGGATGTGGGGGGTCTGGGGATGTGGGGGGGTGGGGGAGTTGGAGAGTGGGAGGGTGGGGGAGTGGGGGAGTAGGGGGATGGAGGGAGTGGGGGAGGGGGAGTGGGGGAGTGGGAGAGGGGGAGTGGGGGGTGGGGGAGGGAGTGGGGGGAGGGAGGGAGTGGGGGGGTGGGGGAGGGGGAGTGGGGGGTAGGGGGTGGTGGAGGGGGGTGGATGTGGGGGAGTGTGGGAGTAGGGGGAGTGGAGCGGGTGGAGGAGTGAGGGGAGTAGGGGGAGTGGGTGATTGAGGGGAGTAGGGGAGTGGGGGAGTGGGGGGAGTAGGGGGAGGGGGAAGTGGTGGAGTGGGGGAGTGGGGGTGTGTGCGGGAGTGGGGGGAGTAGGGGGAATTGCGGAAGTGGGGGGAGTAGGGGGAGTGAGGAAGTGGGGGGAGTGGGGAGTAGGGGGAGTGCGGGAGTAGGGGGAGTGGGGGAGTGTAGGGAGGGGGGAGTAGTGCGGGGAGGGGGGGAGTAGGGGAGGGGGGAGTAGGGGGCATGGGGGAGTGCGGGAGTGGGTGGAGTGGGGGGAGTGCGGGAGTGGCGGATTGGGGAGTGCGGGAGTGGGGGGAGTGGGGGGAGTGGGGGCAGTGGGGCAGTGGGGGAGTGGGGGGAGGGCGAAGTGGGGGAGTGGCAGAGTGGGGCAGTGGGGGAGGGCGGAGTGGGGGGAGTGTGGGAGTGGGGAGAGTCGGGGGAGTGGGGCGAGTGGGGGAGGGCGGTGGGGGAGTGGGGAGAGTCGGGGGAGTGGGGGAGGGCGGAGTGGGGGAGTGGGGGGAATGCGGGAGTGGGGGGAGCGGGGAGAGTCGGGGCGAGTGGGGGGTTGCTGGAGTGCGGGGAGCGGTTGAGTTGGTAGACTGGGGGGAGTAGGGGGAGTGGGGAGTGGGGGAGTAGGGGCAGTGGGGGTGGTGGGATTGTGGGGTAGTGGGGGTTGCGGAGAGTGGGGATGTGGGTGGGTGGGAATGTGGGGGGGTCTGGGGATGTGGGGGGGTGGGGGAGTTGGAGAGTGGGAGGGTGGGGGAGTGGCGGGAGTGGGGGAGTAGGGGGATGGAGGGAGTGGGAGTGGGGGAGGGGGAGTGGGGGTAGGGGTGGGGGAGGGGAATGGGGGATAGGGGTGGGGGAGGGGAGTGGGGGGGTGGGGATGTGGGGGAGAGTAGGAGTAGGGGAGTGGAGGAGTGAGGGGAGTAGGAGGAGTAGGGGGAGGGGAAGTGGGGGGAGTAGGGGAGTGGGGGGATTAGGGGGATTAGGGGGAGAAGGGGAGTGGGGCAGTAGGGGGAGTGGCGGAGTGGGGCGGGGGGTGGGGCAGTGAGGGGTGTGCGGGAGTGGAGAAGTGGGGGAGTGGAGGAGTGAGGTGTGGGGGCAGGGGTTTGGATGATTGGCGGGGTGGGGGAATAGGGGGAGTGCGGGGAGTGGCAGAGTGGGGGAGTGGACGGAGTATGGGGAGTGGGCGAGTGGGGGGAGTTGGGGAGTGGGTGGTGGGGATGTGGGGGAGTAGGGGGAGTGGGGAGTGGGCGAGTGGGGGGGAGTGGGGGGGGGTGGGGCAGTGAGGGGTGTGCAGGAGTGGGGAAGTGGAGGAGTGAGGATGGGGGGGCGGGGATTTGGGGGATTGGCGGGGTGGGGGAATAGGGGGAGTGGCAGAGTGGGGGGAGTGGGGGAGTGGACGGAGTATGGGGAGTGGGCGAGTGGGGGGAGTTGGGGGTGGGGATGTGGGGGAGTAGGGGGAGTGGGGAGTGGGCGAGTGGGGGGAGTGGGGGGAATTGGGGAGTGAGGGGTGGGGGCGTGGGGGGATTGGGGGAGTGGGGGGAGAGGGGTAGGGGGTAGGTCGGTGCGAAGGTTGAAAGGATTAGATGGGAGAGAAAGGTGAGATGGTGAGTGGACAAAAATATATTTTAGTTGTGTAGATTGTGTCGTTGAGAAAGGGGAGTAGGGCACTATAGGGTGAGAAGGTTTCGTGAGATAAGTGGGTGAGAAGAATGTTTCTGATGAGTAGACGAGAAAGTGAGATGGTTTTGTAGGTTTAATAGCGGCGTGTCACCCCGACGTGCGTGAGAACACCAGTGGCAGGTCGGGGCCATAAAAGGAGAGGAGTGGAGGCCTCGGGAGCGGCGTGGAGGCAAACTACTCCACGGGGCAGCGCGAGCTGGTGCAGGAGGGTGACAGCAGCGAGAAGTGACGTCATCAAGGTCCAGGTGGGTGATTGGTGCGTGGGCAGATACAGCAGGAGTGGCGAGGTCAGGGCGAAGGAGCGGCGAGAGAATGTAGAGGGACGTGATCGGGGCCCAGTAGACTGTGGAGTGCGATATGTGTTCGCACTCGGTCCGTGCAGCAGAGCTGGTCTCCAGTTGTCTTGGCTGATCCTTGCCACTGTGCAACGGCCACCACATGTTAAAAAAATCCACGGACAGGCATCTAACACCCTTCAGGATGTAGTTCGGGTCCTTCATTGAAACACCTGTGAACTCATCCTTTTTTGGCGTGGAAGCAAGTCATCCTCGTTTTGATGGACCACCTATGATGATGATGAAGTTGTGTAGGTGAGAAGATTGTGTAGATGAGCAGTTGAGAAGGTGAGAAGATTTAGTAAGGGAGGAGGTGGAAAGGTTTAGTATGTGAGTAGGTGAGAAGGTTCTAATGGTGAGAAGGTTGTGTATGTTTAGTAGGTGAGAACGTTTAGTAGCTTTAGTAGATGAGCCATCACCATAGGCAGTCCCTCGAATCGAGGATGACTTGCTTACATGTCAAAAAGTTCACAGATGAAGGACCTAAAATTTCAGATCCCGAACTAAATCATGAAGGGTGGAAGATGCCTGTGCGTGGATTTTTTTAACGTGTGGTGGCCATTGCACACCAGCCACCACACGGGCTTGACAGAGCTAGGCCTTGGTCCAGTGGCAAGGGTTAACCAAGACGACTGAAGACCAGCTCTAGATAGCAGTAGGTGAGTAGGTTTTATAGGTGAGCAGGTGAGAAGGTGATTAGATACTGTAGGTGAATAGGTTTAGTAGGTGAGAAGGTTTAGTAGGTGAATAGGTTGTGTAGATGAGAATGTTGTGTAGGTGAGCAGATGAGAAGGTTTATTAGGTTTAGTAGATGAGTCAGGTGTGTAGGTTAGTTAGAAGGTGAGACGTTTCAGCAGATTTAGTAGGTGAATAGGTTTATTCGGTTGACAAGGCAAACCTTCCTCGCAAACAGTGGTAACCATCAACCGCCTCAGAACTGGTCATGGTAGATGCTGCCAGTTTAAAGCATCCCCATCAGGCGACTGTGGAGCTCCTAATTAAACTTGGAGCACATCATTGAACACTGCTCTCAGAGGAAATTCGCAGGCAGCCGACAAGATATCCACGCTGTTACACCGAAAGCTTTGGCCTGGATTTCTGACTTGGATATTGACATTTGATTTGCTTTGCTACTACTATACGAAAGAAGAGGCTGTGAAGGCGAGAAGGTGACCAGGTGAGAAGACTGAGAGGGCCGAGAAGGTGAGTGGGGAGAACGTGAGAAAGTGTGGTGTGGATAAGATGGTGAGAAGGTGGGAAGGTTGAATAGCTGAGAAGGTTGTGTAGGAGAATAGGTGAGTGGGTGAGAATGGTGAGCAGATGAGTAGATGAGTGGGTTGAGCAGCCTGAGATGGCTGAGAAGGTAGGTAGGGAGTAGGTGAGAAGGTGAGAAAATTGAGTTGCTGAGAAGGTGATTAGTTGAGTCGGTGAGTATGTGAATAGGTGAGAAAATTAGTAGGTGAAAGGCTGAGTTGGTGAGAAGGTGCGTAGGTTATGTAAGTAGCTGATAAAATGAGTAAATAGCAGGGTTCAGTAGGTGAGGTGAGTAGATGGGAGGGTTCAGTAGGTGAGGTGAGTAGTTGGGAGGGTTCAGTAGGTGAGGTGAGTAGGGGGAGGGTTCAGTAGGTGAGGTGAGTAGTTGGGATGGTTCAGTAGGTGAGGTGAGTAGGGGGAGGGTTCAGTAGGTGAGGTGAGTAGGGGGAGGGTTCAGTAGGTGAGGTGAGTAGGGGCAGGGTTCAGTAGGTGAGGTGAGTAGGGGGAGGGTTCAGTAGGTGAGGTGAGTAGGGGGAGGGTTCAGTAGGTGAGGTGAGTAGGGGGAGGGTTCAGTCAGTGAGGTGAGTAGGGGGAGGGTTCAGTCAGTGAGGTGAGTAGGGGGAGGGTTCAGTAGGTGAGGTGAGTAGGGGCAGGGTTCAGTAGGTGAGGTGAGTAGGGGGAGGGTTCAGTAGGTGAGGTGAGTAGGGGCAGGGTTCAGTAGGTGAGGTGAGTAGGGGGAGGGTTCAGTAGGTGAGGTGAGTAGGGGGAGGGTTCAGTAGGTGAGGTGAGTAGATGGGAGGGTTCAGTAGGTGAGGTGAGTAGGGGGAGGGTTCAGTAGGTGAGGTGAGTAGGGGGAGGGTTCAGTAGGTCAGGAGAGTAGGGGAAGGGTTCAGTAGGTGAGGTGAGTAGGGGGAGGGTTCAGTAGGTGAGGTGAGTAGGGGGAGGGTTCAGTAGGTGAGGTGAGTAGGGGGAGGGTTCAGTAGGTGAGGTGAGTAGATGGGAGGGTTCAGTAGGTGAGGTGAGTAGGGGGAGGGTTCAGTCAGTGAGGTGAGTAGGGGGAGGGTTCAGTCAGTGAGGTGAGTAGGGGGAGGGTTCAGTAGGTGAGGTGAGTAGGGGGAGGGTTCAGTAGGTGAGGTGAGTAGGGGGAGGGTTCAGTCAGTGAGGTGAGTAGGGGGAGGGTTCAGTAGGTGAGGTGAGTAGGGGGAGGGTTCAGTAGGTGAGGTGAGTAGGGGGAGGGTTCAGTAGGTAAGGTGAGTAGATGGGAGGGTTCAGTAGGTGAGGTGAGTAGTTGGGAAGGTTCAGTCGGTGAGGTGAGTAGATGGGAGGGTTCAGTAGGTGAGGTGAGTAGATGGGAGGGTTCAGTAGGTGAGGTGAGTAGATGGGAGGGTTCAGTAGGTGAGGTGAGTAGGGGGAGGGTTCAGTAGGTGAGGTGAGTAGGGGGAGGGTTCAGTAGGTGAGGTGAGTAGGGGGAGGGTTCAGTAGGTGAGGTGAGTAGGGGGAGGGTTCAGTAGGTGAGGTGAGTAGGGGGAGGGTTCAGTAGGTGAGGTGAGTAGATGGGACAGTTCAGTAGGTGAGGTGAGTAGTGGGAGGGTTCAGTAGGTGAGGTGAGTAGGAGGAGGGTTGTGTAGGTGAGGTGAGTAGATGGGACAGTTCAGTAGGTGAGGTGAGTAGGGGGAGGGTTCAGTAGGTGAGGTGAGTAGGGGGAGGGTTCAGTATGTGAGGTGAGTAGGGGGAGGGTTCAGTAGGTGAGGTGAGTAGATGGGACAGTTCAGTAGGTGAGGTGAGTAGATGGGACAGTTTCAGTAGGTGAGGTGAGTAGATGGGAGGGTTCAGTAGGTGAGGTGAGTAGGGGGAGGGTTCAGTAGGTGAGGTGAGTAGGGGGGAGGGTTCAGTAGGTGAGGTGAGTAGGGGGAGGGTTCAGTAGGTGAGGTGAGTAGATGGGACAGTTTCAGTAGGTGAGGTGAGTAGTGGGAGGGTTCAGTAGGTGAGGTGAGTAGATGGGAGGGTTCAGTAGGTGAGGTGAGTAGGGGGAGGGTTCAGTAGGTGAGGTGAGTAGGGGGAGGGTTCAGTAGGTGAGGTGAGTAGGGGGAGGGTTCAGTAGGTGAGGTGAGTTGATGGGAGGGTTCAGTAGGTGAGGTGAGTAGATGGGACAGTTCAGTAGGTGAGGTGAGTAGTGGGAGGGTTCAGTAGGTGAGGTGAGTAGGCGGAGGGTTGTGTAGGTGAGGTGAATAGATGGGACGGTTCAGTATGTGAGGTGAGTAGGGGGAGGGTTCAGTAGGTGAGGTGAGTAGGGGGAGGGTTCAGTAGGTGAGGTGAATAGATGGGACGGTTCAGTATGTGAGGTGAGTAGGGGGAGGGTTCAGTAGGTGAGGTGAGTAGGCGGAGGGTTGTGTAGGTGAGGTGAATAGATGGGACGGTTCAGTATGTGAGGTGAGTAGGGGGAGGGTTCAGTAGGTGAGGTGAGTAGGGGGAGGGTTCAGTATGTGAGGTGAGTAGTGGGAGGGTTCAGTAGGTGAGTAAGTGAGAAGGTTGAGTAGGTGAAAAGCTGAGATGCTGAGTAGATGGGAGGATTCAATAGATGAGAAGGGGAGTCGATGATTTGGTGAGTGGTTGTGTAGATGAGAAGGTCAGTTAGTGAGGAAGTATGTTGTTCAGAACATGAGAAGGAGAGAATGAGGGAAGGTGTGAAGGTGGATAGGTGAAAAAAGTGATTAGGTGAGCAGGTGAAAATGTTGAGCAGGTGAGAATGTAAGTAGGTGTAAAGGGCAAGTAGGTGACAACATGAGTCGGTGAGACTGAGTGGGTGAGAAGGTGAGTGGGCGAGTAGGTGAGTAAGTGAGATGGTTGACTAGCTGAAACATTGAGATGCTGGGAACAAGATTCCACACTACCTGTGGATCTCAATGTCCTAAGCAGTCTGTGGGGCCAGTGCACGCTGAATTCAAACAGTTTTCTGATGAGCATGAGATTGTAAGCTATGTTCTGTGTTAGGGGGTTTAAGGCAAATGTATCGCTACAGATTCAAAAGGGCAATATAACCAAGGTAATAAAATGATTAGAAGAGATCAGATGGGTTAAGTACAGTTTTGCTGGGTCCATGTTTGTTCTTCTATTGTCACATGTATGTATCTTTGTTGTACTATGATTTATTGGTGGTATGCATGGAATGTAGTAATCAGTGGTAAAAATGGTATATGAATGAGTGAATCACTGTATAGAAGTACTCATATGGGAATCGTGAGTACGGTTATCTCAATAAAGACCTGATCTTGCATTGCTACAACTGCATGTGTTGTGTGAGTTGTTGTGTAAGGTGATGAGACAAATTCGAACAAGAAAGCAGTCCAACATCTTGGTCACCGCAACATGATATTTTCAAATTTCATTAAGTTGGATTTGGTTCGAGGAAGTGTTTCTCACACATCAGTTCGCGAGGTGAGTATTCTCTTCAGAGTTGCGACCTAAAGGGATCTCCAGTTAACGATGGGAGGATCAGGGAATATTCCTGATGCGGTCAGGTCATTTCGCTCCAGAGGCACCTATATTTGATCAATGGATTGGCAGGACACATTGATGCTGAACAGGTAGCATGCATGAAAAAGAAATTTGATCAGAAGGCTGACCTTCATGCCTGTCAGATCAGGGATCAGGTTATGGTGATCAAAGATAGGATCCAAGGAAGATTAGGATGGGCTTTACAGAGTGATTGACAAATTGGGTTGCTCTATGTGTTTGATCCAGATGGCTACTGCACTTGTCTGGAAACATGCGATGCAACTGAAATCTTCTGGAAAATGCTGGAGCGTGCACGGATTTATGTGGTAAATTAAGCGAGGAGGCGGAAAATGTTGGGTTATGCTGTTTTTACATGTTTACCCTTTCAGGATCGGGAACTATGACACGGTGTGTGAACTGATATTTGTGGCTATGGGTGATGTCGGGACTTTTGAGTTGCATTTCCCATTGTAAATTTTGGATATTTGGATATTTGAATGACAATGTCACAAAGAGAGCCACCGAGAGCCCAATGTACGCTTTATACAATGAAGGTATTTGGTCATATTCAGCAATTGATCAGAAGTTTGAGGACAAGTATGCGTGTGACATATCCATCAGGTCAATGGTAATTTAACATCCTGCACAGAACAAGCTCATTCGTGCAATGTTGAAGTTCGGTGCTTGTTTGGATGGAGTCCGACAGCAACTGGTGTGATGAACACAATGATACACCCAGTTCTTATGCTGGTGCTGTTTCAGTTAATTGTGCCGGTAATTGTGGATGTGGGATTTAGGTGATTATATGCACATCATTTGCATCCTTGTAAGGATTTTGTTGTCGCTAATGACCAGATACAGATAAATATATGTCGGAAGTTGTATCTTCCTGTTCTAGTTCATTTCCTTCTAATTTTGCCGTGTGGTAATTTGTAATTCTATTGACACAACGTAGTCACAGATCGACGGACTTTAAAGTTACATCCTGAGAATCTCAGTCTGCAGCAACCCTACTTTGACCCTAATCGTGCTGCTATTTGGAAGAAAGAGATGTGGAAATGAATAACAAGGTTTCAGCGGCTTCAGCGTTTGACTCAAGCGATTGTTGTGGACATTAACCATCACACTGTTGAAATTGAAAATGTTCACACAACTTTGGATCAGATTGGACATGTGAGCTGGTGAGATGGAGCACGACAGCAACTTATGTGATGAACACAATGATACACCCGGTTTTATGCTGGTGCTGTTTCAGCTAATTGGGCTGATAATTTTGATTTACTGTGGATTGCGTACTCGAATCGGGAGAGTATGGGAACGAGAACACTACCTGAGTACAATGTCCTGAGCTGTCTGTGGGACCAGTGCATAATGTGTTCAAACAGCTTTCTGATGAGCATGAGAATGTAGGCTATGTATTGTGTTCGGGAGTTCAAGGCAACTGTATCTCCACAGAGAAAGAGGGAAATATAATCATAGTAAGTGTGAGTGGGTGAGAACGTGAGTAGGTGAGAAGATGAGTAGACGGGAAGGTTCAGTCGGTGAGAAGGTGCGTAGGTGAGAATGTTAATCTGAGTAGTTGAGAATCTGAGTAGTTAGGAGGGTTCTGTAGGTGAGCAGGCGATAAACTAAGAAGGTGGGTGGTTTTAGTGGGTGAGATGGTGATTAGGTGAGTTGGCGAAAAGCTGAGAAGGTGCGCAGTTTCATTAGGTTAGAAGGTGAGTAGAGAAAATGATGAGTAGTTGAGAAGATGCATAAGTTGGAGTCTCAGTTGGGTGGATGGTGAGTAGCTCAGGTTGATCTCTGTAAAACAGTTGAGCTGGTTGGCCCTAATAAGTCCTGATCCAAGAAATGTTCATTTTCTGAGGATTTGATGTTCTATGTCAGCCTCTGTTAGTTTTTAAAGTGTTTGCCAGTATCAGTCACTACCTGCTGGTGTATGTTCCTCGGTTTCGGCGGCTGATTCTGGTTCTGCTTCTGTTTCTGCAGGAGGTGAACACACAGGGACAATCATACAATTAGAGAAAGAAAAAAGAAAGAAAGACATGCATTTATATAGCGCCTTTCACAACCACCAGACATCTCAAAGCGCTTTACAGCCAATGAAATACTTCTGAGGTGTAGTCACTATTGTAATGTAGGAAATGCGGCAGCCAATTTACGCACAAACAAGTTCCCACAAACAGCAACATGCTAATGACCAGATAACCTGTTTTTTTGTTATGTTGATTGAGGGATAATTATTGGCCAGGACACCGGAGATAGCTCCCCTGCTCTTCTTTGAAATAGTGCCATGGGATCTATTATCTCCAACTGGCAGAGCAGATGGGGCCTCAGTTTAATGTCTCATCCGAAAGACGAAAGGGAGAATATATTGAAGGGTAGGGTGGCAAAGTAGATACTTGTGAAGGAGAGTAAATGGGTAGATGGTAAGGTACATAGGTCAAGGGGTGTGTGGGTGGGAGGGTGAGTCAGGGCTGTGTCGGTGGGTGGGTGAGTAGTGGGTGGGTGAGTCGGTGGGTGTGGGTGGGAGGGTGAGTCAGGGCTGCGTCGGTGCGGGGGTGAGTGGGTGGGAGGGTGAGTGGGTGGAAGGGTGAGGGGTGGAAGGGTGAGTGGGTGGGAGGGTGAGTGGGTGGGAGGGTGAGAGGTGGAAGGGTGAGTGGGTGGGAGGGTGAGTGGGTGGGAGGGTGAGTGGGTGGGAGGGTGAGGGATGGAAGGGTGAGTCGGTGGGAGGGTGAGTGGGTGGGAGGGTGAGGGGTGGAAGGGTGAGTGGGTGGGAGGGTGAGGGATGGAAGGGTGAGTGGGTGGAAGGGTGAGGGGTGGAAGGGTGAGTGGGTGGAAGGGTGAGGGATGGAAGGGTGAGTGGGTGGAAGGGTGAGTGGGTGGGAGGGTGAGTGGGTGGGAGGGTGAGGGTGGAAGGGTGAGTGGGTGGGAGGGTGAGGGGTGGAAGGGTGAGTGGGTGGGAGGGTGAGGGATGGAAGGGTGAGTGGGTGGGAGGGTGAGTGGGTGGGAGGGTGAGGGATGGAAGGGTGAGTGGGTGGAAGATTGAGGGGTGGAAGGGTGAGTGGGTGGGAGGGTGAGGGATGGAAGGGTGAGTGGGTGGGAGGGTGAGTGGGTGGGAGGGTGAGGGATGGAAGGGTGAGTGGGTGGGAGGGTGAGGGGTGGAAGGGTGAGTGGGTGGGAGGGTGAGGGATGGAAGGGTGAGTGGGTGGGAGGGTGAGTGGGTGGGAGGGTGAGGGATGGAAGGGTGAGTGGGTGGAAGGGTGAGGGGTGGGAGGGTGTGTGGGTGGGAGGGTGAGGTGTGGAAGGGTGAGTGGGTGGGAGGGTGAGTGGGTGGGAGGGTGAGGGGTGGAAGGGTGAGTGGGTGGGAGGGTGAGTGGGTGGAAGGGTGAGTCGGTGGGAGGGTGAGGTGTGGAAGGGTGAGTGGGTGGGAGGGTGAGTGGGTGGGAGGGTGAGGTGTGGAAGGGTGAGTGGGTGGGAGGGTGAGGTGTGGAAGGGTGAGTCGGTGGGAGGGTGAGTGGGTGGGAGGGTGAGGTGTGGAAGGGTGAGTGGGTGGGAGGGTGAGTGGGTGGAAGGGTGAGTGGGTGGGAGGGTGAGTGGGTGGGAGGGTGAGGTGTGGAAGGGTGAGTCGGTGAGTGAGTAGATGGGAGGTTGAGACGGTGGGTGCGTGATGGGTGGGGGAGTCGGTGGGAGGGTGAGTGGGTGGGAGGGTGAGTGGGTGGGAGGATGAATGGGTGGGAGGGTGAGTGGGTGGGAGGGTGAGAGGTGGAAGGGTGAGTGTGTGGGAGGGTGAGTGGGTGGAAGGGTGAGTGGGTGGGAGGGTGATGGGTGGAAGGGTGAGTGGGTGGGAGGGTGAGGGTGGAGGGGTGAGTGGGTGGGAGGGTGATGGGTGGAAGTGTGAGTGTGTGGGAGGGTGAGTGGGTGGGAGGGTGAGTGGGTGGGAGGGTGAGTGGGTGGGAGGGTGAGGGGTGGAAGGGTGAGTGGGTGGGAGGGTGAGGGGTGGAAGGGTGAGTGGGTGGGAGGGTGATGGGTGGAAGGGTGAGTGGGTGGGAGGGTGAGGGGTGGAAGGGTGAGTGTGTGGGAGGGTGAGGGGTAGAAGAGTGAGTGGGTGGGAGGGTGAGTGGGAGGGAGGGTGAGGGGTGGAAGGGTGAGTGGGTGGGAGGGTGAGGGGTGGAAGGGTGAGTGGGTGGGAGGGTGAGGGGTGGAAGGGTGAGTGGGTGGGAGGGTGAGGGTAGAAGGGTGAGTGGGTGGGAGGGTGAGGGGTGGAAGGGTGAGTGGGTGGGAGGGTGAGGGGTGGAAGGGTGAGTGGGTGGGAGGATGAGTGGGTGGGAGGGTGAGGGGTGGAAGGGTGAGTGGGTGGGAGGGTGAGGGGTGGAAGGGTGAGTGGGTGGGAGGGTGAGGGGTGGAAGGGTGAGTAGGTGGGAGAGTGAGGTGTGGAAGGGTGAGTGGGTGGGAGGGTGAGGGGTGGAAGGGTGAGTGGGTGGGAGGGTGAGGGATGGAAGGGTGAGTGGGTGGGAGGGTGAGTGGGTGGGAGGGTGAGGGATGGAAGGGTGAGTGGGTGGAAGGCTGAGGGGTGGGAGGGTGTGTGGGTGGGAGGGTGAGGTGTGGAAGGGTGAGTGGGTGGGAGGGTGAGTGGGTGGGAGGGTGAGGGGTGGAAGGGTGAGTGGGTGGGAGGGTGAGTGGGTGGAAGGGTGAGTCGGTGGGAGGGTGAGGTGTGGAAGGGTGAGTCGGTGGGAGGGTGAGTGGGTGGGAGGGTGAGGTGTGGAAGGGTGAGTGGGTGGGAGGGTGAGGTGTGGAAGGGTGAGTCGGTGGGAGGGTGAGTGGGTGGGAGGGTGAGGTGTGGAAGGGTGAGTGGGTGGGAGGGTGAGTGGGTGGGAGGGTGAGGGGTGGAAGGGTGAGTGGGTGGGAGGGTGAGGTGTGGAAGGGTGAGTGGGTGGGAGGGTGAGTGGGTGGGAGGGTGAGTCGGTGAGTGAGTAGATGGGAGGTTGAGACGGTGGGTGTGTGATGGGTGGGGGAGTCGGTGGGAGGGTGAGTTTGTGGCCCCCCCCCCCCGACCTGCGAGAGAACAGCTCCACAGGTCGGGCCATAAAAGAGCTGGAGCGGAGTACCACTTCAACCTCCAGTGCGAGCTGCCCCAAGTGTACAACAATTTTGAGATGGGCGACTAGGTGACGTCATCAAAACCCTGGTTGCCATTTTGGAGCGTGGGCAGGAACATCGGCAGGGCCCAGGGATGGAGAAGTGGGAAGGTCGGGGCAGATGAGCGACGAGTGTTTGTGGCGAGATGCGGTGAATGTTTGTGGCAGAGGAGCGGCAAGAGATCGTGGCGGAGGTGCGACAGATGAGGGTACGGGGCCCAGAAGAGCCGAGGGGCCAGGGGCAGCACAGGCCAGCCCACACTGCGATACGTGTGCACTAGGTCTGTGCAGCAGAGCAGGTCTCCAGTCATCTTGGTTAATCCTTGCCACTGGACCAAGACCTAGCTTTGTCAAGCCCGTGTGGTGGCTGGTGTGCAACGGTCACCACACGTTAAAAAAATTCACGCACAGGCATCTTCCACTACCTCAATTGGAGTTCAGGACTGGAACATCGGGTCCTTCATCGAAACACCTGTGCACTCGTGGCAGCAAGTCATCCTTGTTCGAGGGACTGCCTATGATGATGATGATGAGTTTGTAGGAGGGTGAGTCAGTGGGAGGGTGAGTCGGTGGGTGAGGCGGTGGGAGAGTGAGTAGGTGGGAGGGTGTGTGGGTGCGAGGGTGAGTGGGTGGAAGGTGAATGAGTGGGAAGATGGGTGGTTGGGAGGGTGAGTGAATGGGAGGGTGAGTGAGTGGGAGAGTGAGTGAATGGGAGGGTGAGTGGGTGGAAGGTGAGTGGGTGGGAGGGTGAGTGAGTGGGAGGGTGAGTGAATGGGAGGGTGAATGAGTGGATAGATGGGTCGTTGGGAGAATGGGTGAGTGGGTGGGAGGGTGAATGAGTGGCAAGATGGGTCATTGGGAGGGTGAGTGGGTGGGAGGGTGAGTGAGCGGGAGGGTGAGTGAGTGGGAGGGTGAGTGGGTGGAAGGTGAGTGGGTGGGAGGGTGAGTGAGTGCGAGGGTGAGTGAATGGGAAGGTGAATGAGTGGATAGATGGGTCGTTGGGAGAATGGGTGAGTGGGTGGGAGGGTGAATGAGTGGCAAGATGGGTCATTGAGAGGGTGAGTGGGTGGGAGGGTGAGTGAGCGGGAGGGTGAGTGAGTGGGAGGGTGAGTGGGTGGGAGGGTGTGTGGGTGCGAGGGTGAGTGAGTGGGAGGGTGAGTGAATGGGAGGGTGAATGAGTGGATAGATGGGTTGTTGGGAGAATGGGTGAGTGGGTGGGAGGGTGAATGAGTGGCAAGATGGGTCATTGAGAGGGTGAGTGGGTGGGAGGGTGAGTGAGCGGGAGGGTGAGTGAGTGGGAGGGTGAGTGAGTGGAAGGTGAGTGGGTGGGAGGGTGAGTGGGTGGGAGGGTGAGTGAGCGGGAGGGTGAGTGGGTGGGAGCGTGAGTGGGTGGAAGGTGAGTGAGCGGGAGGGTGAGTGGGTGGGAGGGTGAGTGGGTGGGAGGGTGAGTGAGTGGGAGGGTGAGTGGGTGGGAGGGTGAGTGGGTGGGAGGGTGAGTGAGCGGGAGGGTGAGTGGGTGGGAGCGTGAGTGGGTGGAAGGTGAGTGAGCGGGAGGGTGAGTGGGTGGGAGGGTGAGTGGGTGGGAGGGTGAGTGAGTGGGAGGGTGAGTGGGTGGGAGGGTGAGTGGGTGGAAGGTGAGTGAGCGGGAGGGTGAGTGGGTGGGAGGGTGAGTGGGTGGGAGGGTGAGTGAGTGGGAGGGTGAGTGGGAGGGTGAGTGAGCGGGAGGGTGAGTGGGTGGGAGGGTGAGTGGGTGGGAGGGTGAGTGAGTGGGAGGGTGAGTGGGTGGGAGGGTGAGTGGGTGGAAGGTGAGTGAGCGGGAGGGTGAGTGGGTGGGAGGGTGAGTGGGTGGAAGGTGAGTGAGTGGGAGGGTGAGTGGGTGAGAAGATGGGTCTTTGGGCGCATGAATGGGTGACTAGATTATGTTGATATCTGGTGAAGAGTTGTGTTGATTGGCCCCAGCAATTTTCATGTTGCTAGAATGTTTTATGTTCCGAGAATTTGATATTCCCTGTCAAGGTGTTCATTACTTCACATAATTATTTGCCTTATGGGTGTCATTGGTAAGGCCAGCATTTATTGGCCATCCCTAGTTCCCCCTGAGAAGATGGCACCCGCCCTGTCCACTTGAACCTGCTGCAGCCCGTGTGGTGAAGGTACTTCCGCAGTGCTGTTGGAGAAGGTGTTCCAGGACTTTGACCCAGCAACGATGAAGGAACAGCGATTCATGTTGAAGTCAGGCTGGTGGGTGGTGTTGAGGGGAACTTGGAGGCGGTGGTGTTCCCATGCACCTGTTGCCCTTGTACTTCTAGGTACTAGGGGGTTGCAGGTTTGGGGAGTGGTAAAGAAGCCTGTGAGAGTTGCTGCAATGCATTCTGTAGATAGGACACACTGTAGCCAGGGTGGTGGAGAGTGTGGATGTTTAAGTTAGTGGATGGAGTGTCAATCAAGCAGACTGCTTTGACCCGGATGTTGTGAAAATTCTTGAGTGTCTTTGCAGCTGCACCCACCCAGGCAAGTGGAGAATATTCCCTCACACTCCTGACTTGTGCCTTGTAGGTGGTGGCGAGTTTTTGGGGAGTCAGAAGATCAGTCACTCACCACAGAATAGCCTGACCTAGTAGCCACGGTCTTTATGTGGTTGCTCAAGTTGCTCCTCATTATCTGTGTCCCTACCTGCAGCTTCTGGCTCAGCTGGTGGAGCTTCCTCCTTGTCTTCGGGTTCAATTGTTTCTTGTTGGACTTCAGCTTCTGGGGCAGCCGAAGCTGTGGACACACACATGGACAATCATAGTAAGTTCCATCACAGAAACAGGCCATTCACCCCATTGCCTCTGTGCTGGTCATTTTCTCCAGGTGAATCATCTAGTCGAATGCCAAGGCCTGCCTGCTCGCCTACACACTTTCCATATTCCCGTTTTTCAAACAATTACCTAATTCCTTTTAAAAGAATGGATGGATTCGACCAGTTTGTGAATTTCACATTCTAATTCCCATTGTGTAAAGGTCTTTTTCTAACCTTGCCTTTAATTGATGATCTTGAACATGTGCCCTCTTTGTCAGTGCCCAGTCTCTCACTATTAACCTCATCTCGGATCTGAGAGGCCTCCATAAAGTTGCCCATTTAGCTTTCTTACTTCGAATGAAAACCCCCCAAATTCTCTCTTCATAAATGTAGCTCCTCATCCCTGGTAACCTCCAGGTCGAAATACAGTGGACCATTGCTGTCGCTGCTATGCCCTCCTTATATTGGAGTGCTGATAACTGTGTACACAATACTCTGGTTTCCATATTATAAGAAGGATATAGAGGCAGTGACGAAGGTGCAAAAAATATTTACAAGGGTAACTGTCAGGAAACACTGAAAAGGCTGGGGCTGTTTTCTCTAGAAATGAGAAGCCTGAGGGGTGACCTGACAGGCCGCACCTGGAGTACTGGGGGCAGTTTTGGTCACCTTACTTAAGGAAGGATATACTAGCCTTGGAGGGGGTACAGAGACGATTCACTAGGCTGATTCCAGAGATGAGGGGGTTACCTTATGATGATAGATTGAGTAGACTGGGTCTTTACTCGTTGGAGTTCAGAAGGATGAGCGGTGATCTTATAGAAACATTTAAAAGAATGAAAGGGATAGACAAGATGGAGGCAGAGAGGTTGTTTCCACTGGTCGGGGAGACTAGAACTAGGGGGCACAGCCTCAAAATACAGGGGAGCCAATTTAAAACCGAGTTGAGAAGGAATTTCTTCTCCCAGAGGGTTGTGAATCTGAGGATTTCTCTGCCCAAGGAAGCAGTTGAGGCTAGCTCATTGAATGTATTCAAGTCACAGATAGATAGATTTTTAACCAATAAGGGAATTAAGGGTTCCGGGGAGCGGGCGGGTAAGTGGAGCTGAGTCCACGGCTAGATCAGCCATGATCCTGTTGAATGGTGGAGCAGGCTCGAGGGGCTAGTTGGCCTACTCCTGTTCCTAATTCTTATGTATGTTCTTATGTTAGAGCCTCTCTACACTCGGAGTTCCTTAGCTTTAAGGAGACCTGGCATCAGTTTAGAGGCCGGTATGCTGCATGAGTTGAAGGACGCTATTGCTGAAGGACAGCAGGTTGCCTCACCATTCGGGGGCCAGCCTGAGCAGTGGACACCCGAAGATCTGAAAACTGTTCGGGTATATTTAAATTTTGTTGCTGATATTGGCGCCCCCTTATAAAGGGGTTCTAAGTGGCCATAGCGTCTTCTGTCCCAGGGACCGGATGGTATCAGTGATGACCAACAAGTGCGTCAGATGACCAGCAATGGCCTCAGCTGCCTGTTATGATAATCTCCCACTGGTTGGGGTCAGTGGTGGCGGTCAAGCCAACGAGCGGGACCTGGACTGAACTGTTCCTCGTCTGCGACTGTGAGGGTGCGGTTGCCCCTACTGCCACCCACTCCAGCTCCTACCTGGTGCGGCTGCTTCCTCGCTCTCGGCTGCAGTCTCCGCTGGCGGCTCAGCGGGGGTGGCGAGGGGCAGTACGTTGCTCTCAAAATACCCCTCGTTTGTGATGTTCCCGGCTGGGAAGTAATGGGCCACTGACATTGCTGTCTGCCCACTCACCGAGTAGGCAATTGCCATTTCTTTGGTATCCTTCCATAACAGCTGGGTAAAATGGCCTAGTGGAGACAAAACAAGTTCACAATTAATGTGAGGTGTGTTAGTAGGTGCGTGCATGCGTGTGACTGTATGCTTATGTGTGTGAGTGTGCGCTGGTGTGTTTTTCTGCCACCAAGCTCGTGGTCTACAGGGCTGTAGTAATACCCGCCCTCCTGTATGGCTCAGAGACATGGACCATGTACAGTAGGCACCTCAAGTCGCTGCAGAAATACCACCAGCGATGTCTCTGCAAGATCCTGCAAATCCCCTGGGAGGACAGACACACCAACATTAGCGTCCACGACCAGGCCAACATCCCCAGCATTGAAGCACTGACCACACTTGATCAGCTCCGCTGGGCAGGCCACATTGTCCGCATGCCAAACACGAGACTCCCAAAGAAAGCGCTCTACTCGGAACTACTTCACGGCAAACGGGTCAAAGGTGGGCAGCGGAAACGTTACAAGGACACCCTCAAAGCCTCCCTGATAAAGTGCAACATCCCCACTGACACCTGGGAGTCCCTGGCCAAAGACCGCTCTAAGTGGAAGAAGTGCGTCTGGGAGGGCGCTGAGCACCTTGAGTCTCGTCGCCGAAAGCATGCAGAAATCAAACGCAGGCAGCGGAAAGAGACTGCGGCAAACCAGTCCCACCCACCCCTTCCCTCAACGACTATCTATCCTACCTGTGACAGAGACTGTGGTTTTTGTATTGGACTATACAGCCACCTAAGGACTCATGTTAAGAGTGAAAGCAAGTCTTCCTCGATTCTGAGGAACTGCCTATGATGATGACTGGTGTGTATGTATGAATCCGTCAGTGCATATGTGTGCCTGTACAGGTGTGTACATATGCATTGGTGTATATGTGTTTGTGCGTGTACATATGTGTGTACATGTGTGGCCACAAGTGCATGTCTGAGCCCATTTCAACGCCGTGTGTGTGAGGATGTGTGTGAAAGTAAGCCCAACCCCATGGTGCTGCGATGACTTTGCATCGAGGTGTACGACTACACAGCAACAGCACCCTTCCACTCCCCCCCACCCTCTCCCTCCATCCCCTCCACCCCTCCCTCCAAACCCCCCCCACCCTCTCTCTCCATCCCCTCCACCCCTCCCTCCAAACCCCTACCACCTCCCTCCATCCCTACCCCTCCAGCCCCAGCAGACAGGCCATTCTTAGTCAACGGGGCCTTTTTCGCACACAAGAGAGCAGCCGAGCCTCTCGGACTGGAAGGACGGGTGTGTAGAAAAGGCCAGAAGCATGTGGAGCAGCCACTCTGTGAGGGGGAGGCCATACTATGAGCAGAGGAATACAATAAGCAAAATACTGTGGGTGCTGGAAATCTGACGTAAAAACAGAAATTGCCAGAAATACTCAGCAGGTCAGGCAGTATCTGTGGGGAGAGAAACACAGTTAATGTTTCAGGCCCTTGACCTTTCATCAAAACTGGAAGATGTTAAAGATTTAACAGCTTTTAAGCAAATAAAGTTGTTGAACTCAATGTTGAGTCTGGAAGGCTGTAAAGTGCCGAACCAAAAGATAAAGTGCTGTTCCTCGAGCTTCCATTGAATTTCATTGGAACAGTGCAGGAGGCCGAGGACAGAGAGGTCAGAGTGGAATTGGGATGGGGAAGTAAAATGTCAAAAATGACAATCGAGCGGAAGCTCGGGGTCATGCTTGCAGGCTGAACGTGGGTGTTCAGCAAAGCGATCACCCAATCTGCTTTTGGTCTCCCCAATGTAGAGGAGACCTCAGTGTGAGCAGCGAATACAGTAGACTACATTGAATGAAGTAAAATAAATCGCTGTTGCACCTGGGAGGAGTGTTTGGGGCCCTGGACAGTGGGAAGGGAGGAGGTAAAAGGGCAGGTGTTGCATCTCCTGCCCTTGCACGGGAAGGTGCTATGGGTTCGAGGTGATTGAAGAGTAGACTAGAGTGTCGCAGAAGGAATGCTGAAAGAGGAGGGAAGGGGACGGGAAATGTGTTTGGTGATGGCATTGCGCTGGAGATGGGACAGGTGGTGGAAATGGCAGAGGATGATCCATTGAATGTGTAGGCTGGTGGGTTGCAAGGTGAGGACAAGGGGATCCCTATCATGGTTCTTGGAGAGAGGGGAAGCGGTGAGAGCAGAAGTGTGGGAAATGGGACGGACAATGACGACCACGGTGGAGGGGAATCCTTGGGTGAAGATAAAGAAAGACATATCAGAAACACTGGTATGGAAGGTAGCATCGTCGGAACAGATGCGATGGAGACAGAGAAACTGGAAGAATGGAATAGAGAGAACCCTTACAGGAAGCGGACAGGGAGGAAGTGGAAGTGGAGGCAATGGAAGAAGAGCTCAGCATTGTGCCAAGCTTGAAGTTCATTAAGGTGGAGGCATAAGGGGATGAAGCTGAGGCCTTTCCTAAGGACTGATTGTTTGGGGTCAGAGAGGGGAAGGTTTCCTCTCTGGTGAAAACACGACAAAGGGTGAGAGTGGAAGGAGGGATGGGGTTGGAGAAAAGTGAAGCGAAGGAAAGAGTGGGAATTCGGGGAAGAAAGAGGGGCAGACTGGAGCAGCGGCAGCAGCGAGCAGGTGGAGAGCCGATAGTAACTCAACACAGGAGTGAAGTCAGAAACCAAAAGTGAAATCAGCAAAAGGGAAGGGGCTGATTACGAGAGTGGGACCTGAGCGATGGGGATAAAAGGAGCAGTAACTCGAGGCCCGAGATCAGAGCGAGAGCGAGGCCTGAGCGATGGGGATAAAAGGAGCAGTAACTCGAGGCCCGAGATCAGAGCGAGAGCGAGGCCTGAGCGATGGGGATAAAAATAGCAGTAACTCGAGGCCCGAGATCAGAGCGAGAGAGGGACCTGAGCGATGGGGATAAAAGGAGCAGTAACTCGAGGCTTGAGATCAGAGCGAGAGCGAGGCCTGAGCGATGGGGATAAAAGGAGCAGTAACTCGAGGCCCGAGATCAGAGCGAGAGCGAGGCCTGAGCGATGGGGATAAAAGGAGCAGTAACTCGAGGCCCGAGATCAGAGCGAGAGCGAGGCCTGAGCGATGGGGATAAAAGGAGCAGTAACTCGGGGCCTGAGATCAGAGCGAGAGCGATACCTGAGCGATGGGGATAAAAGGAGCAGTAACTCGAGGCCCGAGATCAGAGCGAGAGCGATACCTGAGCGATGGGGATAAAAGGAGCAGTAACTCGAGGCTTGAGATCAGAGCGAGAGCGAGGCCTGAGCGATGGGGATAAAAGGAGCAGTAACTCGAGGCTTGAGATCAGAGCGAGAGCGAGGCCTGAGCGCCGGGGATAAAAGGAGCAGTAACTCGAGGCCCGAGATCAGAGTGAGAGCGAGGCCTGAGCGATGGGGATAAAAGGAGCAGTAACTCGAGGCCCGAGATCAGAGCGAGAGCGAGGCCTGAGCGCCGGGGATAAAAGGAGCAGTAACTCGAGGCCCGAGATCAGAGCGAGAGCGAGGCCTGAGCGATGGGGATAAAAGGAGCAGTAACTCGAGGCTTGAGATCAGAGCGAGAGCGAGGCCTGAGCGATGGGGATAAAAGGAGCAGTAACTCGAGGCCCGAGATCAGAGCGAGAGCGAGGCCTGAGCGATGGGGATAAAAGGAGCAGTAACTCGAGGTCCGAGCGATGGGGATAAAAGGAGCTAGCTGCTGGGAGCTTGGAGCCGGAAGCAGCGCGAGAGGAGCAAAGAGGGGGACAAAATCAAAGTGTGATGTTTCAGCCAATCAGGTAAGTGATTGGCTGGTTGGTTGTTGAGTATTTCTCCATTTCTCTTTTTTTTAAACCTTGGGCACTGGTATAAGTTAAGAACTGTAATTTAAAAAGTAAACATAGATAAGTGATATTTCTAATCTAAAAAAACCTCATTAATTAAATCAGCTGAATGCAGAGTAGTTGCTAGGTATGTTTCGCTAAATTTTACAGTTTATTTCTGCTCAATAGTTCCGAGTCTATTAACTAGAGACATGGCAGGGCAGCTCAGTCCCGTGGATTGCACATCCTGTGGCATGTGAGGAGTTCTGGACGCTTCACGCAGCCTGGACGACCTTGTGTGCAGGAGGTGTCTCCAGCTGCAGCAACTCGAGCTCCGCGTTTTGGAGCTTGAGCGACGGCTGGAGTCACTGTGGTGCATCCGCGAGACTGAGAATTTTGTGGATAGCACGTTTCAGCAGGTGGTCACCCCGCAGCTTAAGAATGTGCAGGCAGAGAGGAAGTGGGCGACGACCAGACAGAAGAGGAGGACTAGGCAGGTATTGCAGGAGTCCCCGAGTCCATCTCGCTCTCCAACCATTATTCTGTTCTGCATACTGGTGAGGGCGATGGTGCCTCTGGGGAATGCGGCCAGGGACAAGTCCACAGCTGCACAGCGGGGTGAGGAAGAAGAACGGAAGAGCAATAGTGGTAGGGGATTCAATCGACAGGGGAGCAAACAGGCGTTTCTGTGGCCGCAGACGTGACTCCAGGATGTTATGTGGCCTCCTTGGTGCCAGGGTCAAGGGGATGTCACCGAGCGGCTGCAGGGAATTCTGGGGCGAGAGGGTGAACAACCAGAGGTCGTGGTCCATATCGGTACCAATGACAGAGGTAGAAAGAGGCATGAAGTCTTGCAGGCAGAGTTTCGGGAACTAAGAGAGATTAAAAAGCAGGACCTTAAAGATAATAATCTCCGGATTACTGCTGAAGAGATGGTGCTGGCGGGAGGGCTTTAGATTCCTGAGGTATTGGGACCATTTCTGGTGGAGGTGGGACCTGTATAAGCCGGACAGGTTGCACCTCAACAGAGCCGGGTCCAATAGCCTCCTGGGAGGTTTGCTAGTGCTGTTGGGGAGGGTTTAAACTGGCTTGGCAAGGGGATGGGAACCAGTGGGAGTGAAGCAAAGCTGGAATTGGGCAGCAGAGAAGTAGAAGTAGGAAGTGAATTTGGAAGACAGAGGAGACAAGGGCTGGAAAATAGAAAACAGGGGAGTTTGGCAATACTAAATGGTATGTATTTCAATGCAAGGAGTATTGGAAATCAGGCAGATGAACTGAGAGCACAGACTGACACTTGGGAGTATGATATTGTAGCTATTACTGGGACATGGCTGAAAGCAGGACAGGTATGGCAGCTCAACATTCCTGGTTTCAGGGTTTTCAGACAGGATAGAGAGGAGGTTAAAAAGGAGGGGGTCACATTATTGATTAAAGAAACAATTACAGCTGTGAGGAGGGATGATATGTTAGGATCATCAAACGAGGCCATATAGAGAACAAGAAAGGGGCAATCACATTACTGGGAGTGTACTATAGACACCCAAGCAGTCATAGGGAGATGGAAGAACAAATATGAGGGAAAATTGCTGCGAAGTGCAAAAACTATAGAGCTGTGATAGTGGGGGATTTCAACAACCCTAATATTAACTGGGAAAAAAGTAGTGTGAATGGTACAGAGGATGCGGAATTCCTAAACTGCATTCAGGAGAACTTCTTTAGCCAGTATGTAACAAGCCCAACAAGAGAGGGGGCGGTTCTACTTGGTTTTGGGAATGAAGAGGGGCAGGTGGAAGGGGTATCAGTGGGAGAGCATTATGGTGCTAGTGATCACAATTCAGTAAGATTTAGGGTAAGTTATGGAAAAGGACAAAGGGGCACCAGGAATAAAAGTTCTCATTTGGGGTAAACCCAATTTTGCTGAGCTGAGATGGGATTTGGCCAAAGTGCACTGGAAACAGCTACTTAATGTTAAATCAGTGTCAGAGCAGTGGGAGGCTTTCAAGGAGGAGCTCCTGAGGGTACAGAGCAAGTATGTTCCCTTAAAAAAAAAGGGTGGGGCTAACAAATCTAAAGCCCCCCAAATGTCAAGGGACATACAGGGTAAGATAAAAAAAAAGGAAAGCTTATGACAGATACCGATAACTCAATACTGCAGAAACTCTAGAGGATAATAAGAAGTGCAGGGGTGCAATTAAAAAGGATATCAGGAAAGCAAAGAGAGAGCATGAAAGAATGTTGGCAAATAAAATCAGGGAAAACCCAAAGATGTTTTATAAATACATTAAGAGCAAGAGGATAACTAGAGAAAGAGTGGGGCCTATTAGAGACCATAAAGAAAATCTGTGTGTGGAGGCGAAAGACATGCGTATGATTCTTAATGAATACTCACAAAAGAGAGGAGTGATGCAGACTTTGCAATGAGGGAGGAGGAATGTGAAATATTAGATGGGATAAACATAGTGAGAGAGAAAGTATTAAGGGGCTTAGCAGCTTTGAAAATGGATAAATCCCCAGGCCCGGATGAAATGTATCCCAGGCTGTTATGAGAAGCAAAAGAGGAAATAGCAGAGGCTCTGACCTTCATTTTCCAATCTTCTCTAGCTACAGGTGTGGTGCCAGAGGATGGAGGACTGATAATGTTGTACCTTTGTTTAAAACGGGGGAAAGGGATAGACCGAGTAATTATAGGCCAATCAGCCTAACCTTGGTGGTGGGAAAATTATTGGAAAAAATCCTGAGGGACAGGATAAATCTTCATTTGGAAAGACATGGATTAATCAAGGACAGTCAGTATGGATTTGTCAAGGGAAGGTCGTGTCTGACTAACTTGATTGAATTTTTTGAGGAGGTAACCAGGAAGATTGATGAGGGCAGTGTATATGGATTTTAGCAAAGCTTTTGATAAGGTCCCACATGGCAGACTGGTCACGAAAGTAAAAGCCCATGGGATCCAGAGCAAAGTGGCAAGTTGGATCCAAAATTGGCTCAGAGGCAGGAAGCAAAGGGAAATGGTTGATGGGTGTTTTTGTGACTGGAAGGCTGTATCCAGTGGGGTTCCGCAGGGCTCAGTGCAGGGTCCCTTGCTTTTTGTGGTATATATCAGTGACTTGGACTTAAATATTAGGGGTATGATTAAGAAGTTTGCAGATGAAACTGTGTTTGATAATGAAGAAGAAAGCTGCGGACTGCAGGAAGATATCAATGCACTGGTCAGGTGGGCAGAACAGTGGCAAATGGCATTCAATCCGAATAATGTATTTGGGGAGGTCTAACAAGGCAAGGGAATACACATTAAATGGTACAACACTGAAAAGTGTAGAGGAACAGAGGGACCTTGGAGTGCAGGTAGCAGGCCAGGTAGCAGGTAGATAAGGTGGTTAAGGAGGCATATGGAAAACTTGCCTTTATTAGTTGAGGCGTGGAATACAAGAGCAAGGAGTTTATGCTTGAACCGTATAAAACACTGGTTAGGCCGCAGCTGGAGTACTGTGTGCAGTTCTGGTCACCACATTACAGGAAAAATGTGATTGCACTGGAAAGGGTGCAGAGGAGATTTACAAGAATGTTGCCTGAAATGGAGAATTTTGGCTATGAGGAAAGATTGGAGATACTAGGTCTGTTTCTTTGGAAAAGAGGAGGCTAAGGGGAGACCTGATTGAGGTGTATAAAATTATGAGAGGCCTGGATAGAGTGGATAGGAAGGACCTGTTTCCCTTGGCAGAGGGATCAACAATCAGGGGGCATAGATTTAGAGGAGGTTTAGAGGAGATTATGAGGGGAAATTTCTTCACCCAGAGTGTGGTGGGGCTCTGGAACTCACTGCCTGAAAGGGTGGTAGAGGCAGGAACCCTCACCACATTTAAAAGATACTTGGATATGCACTTAAAGTGCCATAACCTACAGGGCCTCGGACCAAGAACTGGAAAGTGGGATTAGGTTGGATAGCTCTTGGTCATCCGGTGCGGACACAATGTATGATTGTATGATTCTAAGAAGGACCAGGAGAGGTGTTGGTCTCAAGGTGGCGTTGCAGTTTGCGATCCTGACAGGAAGAGGAAAAGCTTTTTGTTAAAGCACCTGTTGAGCCGAAGGATGAAATGGAACTGAGGACCAGGTCAGCTCTGAGATAGAGTGAGTCGCGGCTGCTGAAGAGGTGGAGGTGTGAATGTGGCGGCGCATGGCAGTACGCGTAGATCTCAGGAAATGTCGAGAGCAAGTGAGCAAAGGATGCTGCCATTCCCAGGGTATTCCAAGGTCTACAATGGTGAGGCGCAAATGGATGTACTGAGAACGGCTGTAATCAGAGGCAGGTTATAAGATGAACACTTACCAGTTGCCATAGCAAATCCTGGATTGCTGTAATCATAATCTTTAATTTCATCATACCAGGCGTCCACTGGATCCTTGCCTGAAATAAAACAATTTATCAATCTTGTTTCAGGAAATGAGAAATTTGAACAGCACGTTTAAAGCAAGAGAACACCCAGAAACAGCTGTGCTCTACAGGCAAGGAGACACTACAAGTCCTTGGAGAATGGAGAACAACCCTGCCCACACTGTCTGTAGACAATGGAGAATAACACAGCTCACATGCTATAAGATAGCACATTACCTTTATCCATTCTTTTCATACATAACTTAACATGGATGTTCTAAGACCTCAGGTTGATCAGATTCTCAGTCTTGGGAGCTGTCTAGGATTCTGGAAGGGGCGTTGGTCTCAAAATGGCATTGCTTCTTTACCAGTGTTTCCAGACATCCACTGATGTCTCCTCTTCTTCAGAATCTCTTGGTTATGGGTGCCCACTTTAGCTTGTCATGCCTTCTTTATACCTCATCTCTCGTTTTAGCTCCGATTAAGAAAGGGATAGATTAAAATCTTCTGTAGTCATTGTTTTGTACAATCTATTCCAGTGGTGCTAATTGAAAGACATGACTTCACCACACGTATAGCTTTGTTGACACATTTCCTCTTGATAATCATCTGGACCATTGATTGTTGTATGTGGCATTGACATCAATTTGCTTTGAAATCTCAGCATTTCCTCATGAAGTAACAAGAAGCTCTTGCACATAGCAGACAAGCAGCCCATCATGTTCACTGATGTTACTGAAGGACCAGGTACACTTCAATCCCTCCTCAAGTGGGAATGGGCCATGTCCAATATCCGCTTTCATCACGATCCTCCTGAGTACAACTCTCCATCCAATACTGCATTAAGTAATCACGCTGCACCAAACTCTCATAACAATTTTTCATGACGCAAAGCATACAAGTCTTTAACGTATTGTCTAAGAATCCATCTCACTACACAGATTAAACTGATGAGAATTACAATCAGAACTGTTATATCTTCAGTAAAACTCACAAACACAAACAAGCTGTAAGATGGCTGCTAACATCCAGAACCTTAGTCAGGTGACCTGTTCCCTCTTTATTGTTGTAAACAGCACTGGCTGCAGTGTCACAGTGGTCTACCAGATGAAGCTAAATATATGTTATACTTCTCCCTCCTTAATGAAGAAGTACTCATAACAAAATAATCATCATACATAACTTGTATGGTTATACATAACAAAAGATATGGACTTATTTTGCCATATTTACAAATCAAGCTTAACCAGTTGTTTTCTGTTTCGATGAAGATACATTCGCTCTCGAACAGAACCTTTCAAACATGGTGTCGAACTTAGATTCATTCTCGGCTGATCCTGAGGAAAGTTTTCTTCCAAGGGATGGCCTTGATTTCCATTTGAACTCTCTCTAACTTCAGACTGTTTGTCTGCCTGGCTCGGACTCAGACTTAAATTCTGACTTCCTCTTGGATTTGTTTCCAGTACATTTGATGTAGGATTTGCTACTGGTACTTTACTTATATCAAAACTATCTGATGAGTCAGAAATAATTGAATCATTCCCACCTTCAACTACTTTCAAGTCTGTAGGTAAAATATGATCAATGTGAACAAACTTAAGCTGTCCAGATCAAACATCTTGACAAATATGTGTGAGGACCACATATTTTCACAACTCTTCTTGGTAACCACTTTAACCTTTTATGATGATGGTTCTTCACTTTCATCTTCTGATTTAATTTCACACTTCTCTCTTTTATTCTACCTCTATCATGATTCTCTTTCTGTCTTAATTGTTTCTCTTCTACGGACAGTGCCAAGTTTGGTTTCAACAACGAGAATCTGGTTTGTGGCTGTCGTTTGAAAAACAACTCTGCTGGTGTTGAGGAGTATTATGATACGTAATTAGAAAATTAGCCAATTTGTGGTCCAATGACAACGTGTCGTTTCTTTGGATTTGGATCCAACATCTGTTTGATGAGGGCACGTTTTACAATTTGTACTCTGCACTCTGCTACACCATTTGAAGCAGGGTGGTACGGTGCAACTTTGGTATGTTTCACACCATTTTTGCTTGTGAACTGTGCAAATTATTCTGAACAAAATTGTGGTCCATTATCAGAAACAATTTCTTCTGGGAGGCCAAATGAAGAAAATAATCTTCGTAAAATGTCTAATGTTTTACTTGTTATTTTCCACATTGGAAATACCTCGATCCACTTTGAATGGCTATCAATCACAATGAACAATTGTTGTCCTTCTAGCTCAGCAAAATCGATATGTAGCCTTTGCCACACCCTGGGAGGCCATTTCCATAGCTGTAATGGTACTGATGGTGGTTTCTTGCTTACCGATTGACGTGTCGTACACTGACTGACGATGTACTCTATATCTTTATCTAGACCTGGCCACCATAAGTAACTGCATGCAAAACTCTTGGTCAAGCACATTCCCAGGTGCTGATCATGGAGGTCTCCTAATAATTTGGTATTTATTTGGTATAACCACTCTTGCACTCCACATGATACAATCTTTATCGACTGATAATTCATTCCTATGAATGAAGAATGGATGAAATCTTTGTATGTTACCTGGTTTGGCCAGCCATTTGCAATATAATCGTACACCTTTGACATAACTGGGTCACGTTTGGTTGCTCTGCCAATCTCTTCAGCTGTGACTAGCAGTTAATCAATGTATGAAAAATAAAACACTTCTTCCCTATCGGGTGTAACTTGTGATGGGGAAGGCAATCTAGACATAGCATCAGCATTACTGTGATCAGCTGATCGTCTGTATTCAATATCATATGTATATGCTGACAAAATCATAGCCCATCTCTGCATTCGACTGTAGCTAATGTTGGAACTGGGGACTTTGGATGGAGGATTGCTGTCAGGGGCTTATGGTCCGTAACGATGGTAAACGTTCGACCATACAAGTATTTGTGGAACTTCTTGACCCAAAAAATGAATGCCAAATCTTCCCTTTCGATTTACATAAGAACATAAGAACACAAGAATTAGGAACAGGAGTAGGCCATCTAGCCCCTCGACCCTGCTCTGCCATTCAACAAGATCATTGCTGATCTGGCCGTGGACTCAGCTCCACTTACCCGCCCGCTCCCCATAACCCTTAATTCCCTTATTGGTTAAAAATCTATCTATCTGTGATTTGAATACATTAAGTGAACTAGCCTCAACTGCTTCCTTGGGCAGAGAATTCCAAAGATTCACAACCCTCTGGGAGAAGAAATTCCTTCTCAACTCGGTTTTAAATTGGCTCCCCCGTATTTTGAGGCTGTGCCCCCTAGTTCTAGTCTCCCCGACCAGTGGAAACAACCTCTCTGCCTCTATCTTGTCTATCCCTTTCATTATTTTAAATGTTTCTATAAGATCACCCCTCATCCTTCTGAACTCCAACGAGTAAAGACCCAGTCTACTCAATCTATCATCATAAGGTAACCCCCTCATCTCCGGAATCAGCCTAGTGAATCGTCTCTGTACCCCCTCCAAAGCTAGTATATCCTTCCTTAAGTAAGGTGGCCAAAACTGAACTTAGTACTCCAGGTGCGGCCTTACCAATACCCTATACAGGGCCTCCCTGCTTTTGTACTCCATCCCTCTCGCAATGAAGGCCAACATTCCATTCGCCTTCCTGATTACCTGCTGCACCTGCAAACTAACTTTTTGGGATTCATGCACAAGGACCCCCAGGTCCCTCTGCACTGCAGCATATTGTAATTTCTCCCATTCAAATAATATTCCCTTTTACTGTTTTTTTTCCCAAGGTGGATGACATCACATTTTCCGACATTATATTCCATCTGCTAAACCTTAGCTCATTCATTTAACCTATCTAAATCTCTTTGCAGCCTCTCTGAGTCCTCTACACAACCCGCTTTCCCACTAATCTTTGTGTCATCTGCAAATTTTGTTACACTACACTCTGTCCCCTCTTCCAGGTCATCTATGTATATTGTAAACAGTTGTGGCCCCAGCACCGATCCCTGTGGCACACCACTAACCACCGATTTCCAACCCGAAAAGGACCCATTTATCCCGACTCTCTGCTTTCTGTTAGCCAGCCAATTCTCGATCCATGCTAATACATTTCCTCTGACTCCGCGTACCTTTATCTTCTGCAGTAACCTTTTGTGTGGCACCTTATCGAATGCCTTTTGGAAATCTAAATACACCACATCCATCGGTACACCTCTATCCACCATGCTCGTTATATCCTCAAAGAATTCCAGTAAATTAGTTAAACATGATTTCCCCTTCATGAATCCATGTTGCGTCTGCTTGATTGCACTATTCCTATCTAGATGACCCGCTATTTCTTCCTTAATGATAGCTTCAAGCATTTTCCCCACTACAGATGTTAAACTAACCTGCCTTTTGTCTGCCCCCTTTTTTAAACAAAGGTGTTATATTAGCTGCTTTCCAATCCGCTGGTACCTCCCCAGAGTCCAAAGAATTTTGGTAGATTATAACGAATGCATCTGCTATAACTTCCGCCATCTCTTTTAATACCCTGGCATGCATTTCATCAGGGCCAGGGGACTTGTCTACCTTGAGTCCCATTTGCCTGTCCAGCACTACCTCCCTAGTGACAGTGATTGTCTCAAGGTCCTCCCTTCCCACATTCCTGTGACCAGCAATTTTTGGCATGGTTTTTGTGTCTTCCACTGTGAAGACCGAAGCAAAATAATTGTTTAAGGACTCAGCCATTTCCACATTTCCCATTATTAAACCCCCTTCTCATCTTCTAAGGGACCAACATTTACTTTAGTCACTCTCTTCCGTTTTATATATCGGTAAAAGCTTTTACTATCTGTTTTTATGTTTTGCGCAAGTTTACTTTTGGAATCTATCTTTCCTTTCTTTATTGCTTTCTTAGTCATTCTTTGCTGTCGTTTAAAATTTTCCCAATCTTCTAGTTTCCCACTAACCTTGGCCACCTTATACGCATTGGTTTTTAATTTGATACTCTCCTTTATTTCCTTGGTTATCCACGGCTGGTTATCCCTTCTCTTACTGCCCTTCTTTTTCACTGGAATATATTTTTGTTGAGCACTATGAGCATAATTACGCTCACTGGTACTGAGAGTACGTGAAGCAAAGGCAATTGGTCTCTCCTCCCCATTATGTAGTACATGAGAGATCACTGCCCCAACTCCATACGGAGAGGCATCACATGCTAGCTTGATCTCCTTAGATATGTCATAGTGAACTAACATGATGCTCTCTACCAATTTGCTTTTACACTCCTTGAATGCTGTATCGCATTCTTCGGACAACTTCCAATGGACCTGTTTTTTCAATAGTTCATTCAGTGGATGTAATACTGTCGCCAAATTTGGTAGGAACTTCCCATAATAGTTCAAAAGACCCAAAAATGATCGAAGTTCAGTGACATTCTTGGGAGTGGGTGCATTTCTAATTGCATCGAGCTTTCCCTTGGTTGGATGTAAACCATCTTTGTCGACTATGTACCCTAAGTACTCCACTGAGTTTTGAAATAACTCACACTTCGAGCAGACACTCGTACTGTGTGCTTCTCTAGCCATTTGAGGACTTCATTCAATATGTTATTATGAATTTGTCTATTTGGTGCTGAAATTAGCGTGTCATCTAAATAACATACTTGAATACCTTGCAAAATCTGGTTCATCACCCCTTGGAATATGGCAGGGGTGGAAGATACTCCAAACGGTAGCCTATTAAATTGATATAGGCCTAGATGAATATTTACAGTCAGGCATGACTTGGACTCCTCATCTAGTTCAAGTTGTAAGTAGGCATTTGTAAGATCCAATTTTGAGAAGATCTGACCACCTGTCAGTGTTGTGAACAAATCGACATTTGGCAATGCACTGGGGAGATTACCCTCTCGAATCTGGTTTACGGTTACTTTATAATCACTTCACAATCTTACCTTATCATCAGCCTTAGGTACAACAACAATGGGTGTAGCCCAATTACATCGATCTATCTTAGAAATAATGTTCTCAGTTTCTAGTCTTTTGAGTTCTTGCTCAACTTTCTCCTTGAGTGCATATGGTACGGGACGTGGCTTGCAGTAAACTGATCTAGTGTCCTTCTCTACCCTGACACTCCCCTTGAAGCCTTGGATCGGACTACCCGTTTCGTAGAACACCTTCGGATACTTCTTGATGACATCATCCTTTGATGGAAATCTCGTTTCAACATGAAAAATCTCACTCCAATCCAGCTTCAGTGATCCCAACCAATTTCTTTCTAGTAAGGCCAGCTTGCCCCCTGTCACTACTAATAGAGGAAAGCTCTGAACTTGATCCTTGTATTTCACCGGTACGGTGATACGACCTACCACAGGAATGTTCTCTCCCAAGTAGCCTCGCAGCTCTATCTTGGATTTTTCCAATGGGAAATCACGCAATTTGTTGAGGTATAGCGACTTCGGTACTACACACACGGATGCACCAGTGTCGATTTCCATGGGTATCTTGGTTCCTGAAATATCTATGTGGATGATAATACTTTTCGAATCGCTATTAGTTAACCTCGTGCTCCTGATGATGTGTAGCTCTAAAACCTCCTCTTCCTGTTGTTTTTCTTCCATGCTATGTAGTCTCTGGGGATTTCTACTTATAACTTTGAAAGTTTGTTTACCCTTCAGTCGGTATGCCTTCGCAAGATGCCCAGTTTTCCTGCAAATGAAACACTCTGTCTTCACATATGGACAACTTTGAGCAATGTGTTGTCCCAGGCACCAATAGCATGACTTCAATGTAATGTTACCATTGCCAGTTTCTGAGACCTTGAGGCCTAACTGCCTTTTATTTTTAACCTGCTGGAGATTCACCTCGGTTGTCTGATGACTGGAAATAGTATGAAATTCTCGGGAATATTGGTTGGCTGTCTGGCAAGCTAAATCAAAAGTCAAATTATGAGTTGTCAACAACTTTCTTCTGATCACATCATTTTTCATCCCACAAACAAAGCGATCAAGCAATGCTTGGCCCTGAAAGTTTTCGAAATTACAGTGACTAGATAGCTTTTTTAATGCTACAATGTACTCACTGATATTTTTTTTGGTTAACTGATCTCGTATTCCGAAACAATAACCTTCAGCAATTTCCAGGGGCTCAGGACTGTAGTGCTGTTCTCTGCTTAAGAGTTGTGTCCTTTGGCTTGACAGGCACAAGCACATTTTTCAGGGTTTCATACACCTCTGGCCCTGCTTCAGCTAAGAAAATAGCCCGTTGTCTTTCCAAAACCACCCGGTTATGATTTTCATCATTGGGGACTTTGATGATATTATTTGCGGTGAAAAACATTTCTAGCCGCTCCACATATGCTCTGAAACTTCCACGGTCACGTTGAAACTCCCCCAAATGCCCTATTATTCCCACAGGCGTGGCCATCTGGACTCTGGCAATTCAGACAAGTGTGCTTGGAATTTACCTTGGATTTGTAGCTGTTAATCAAAACAGAGACGCTCTCAAAGTCTCTCTGTCAGTTGGCTGAATCATCCACCAATAAAAATAGCTTTGTTTGTCCGATTATCCCATTCTCGTTGTGATATGTTATATCTCCAGTACAACTCACAAACATACACAAGCTGTAAGATGGCTGCTAACATCACGAACCTTAGTCAGGTGACCTGTTCCCTCTTTATTGTTGTAAGCAGCACTGGCTGCAGTGCCACAGTAGTCCACCAGATGGAGCTATATATATTACAAGAACAAATTGAATTACCACAAATGATGTTGACATAATCTGTACCCAAGAATTGTGGCCAATGTTCAAAGCAAATTCCCACCATTGAGAACTTTAGGCTGAGTGATAAAGGTGGGAGAGGGTGTCCAACTTGTACAACTGCCCTCAAGGCCTCTGCCTGTAGATGATGTTGACTTGTATCTCTGTTATAGAAACATAGAAAATAGGTGCAGGAGTAGGCCATTCGGCCCTTCGAGCCAGCACCTCCATTCAATGAGCTCATGGCTGAACATGCAACTTCAGTACCCCACTCCTGCTTTCCCGCCATACCCCTTGATCCCCCTAGTAGTAAGGACTACATCTAACTCCTTTTTGAATATATTTAGTAAATTGGCCTCAACAACTTCCTGTGGCAGAGAATTCCACAGGTTCACCACTCTCTGGGTGAAGAGGTTTCTCCTCATCTCGGTCCTAAATGGCTTACCCCTTATCCTTAGACTGTGACCCCTGGTTCTGGACTTCCCCAACATTGGGAACATTCTTCCTGCATCTAAACTGTCTAAACGCATCAGAATTTTAAATGTTTCTATGAGATCCCCTCTCATTCTTCTGAACTTCAGTGAATACAAGCCCAGTTGATCCAGTCTTTCTTGATAGGTCAGTCCCACCATCCCGGGAATCAGTCTGGTGAACCTTCGCTGCACTCTCTCAATAGCAAGAATGTCCTTCCTCAAGTTAGGAGACCAAAACTGTACACAATACTCCAGGTGTGGCCTCACCAAGGCCCTGTACAACTGTAGTAACACCTCCCTGCCCCTGTACTCAAATCCCCTCGCTATGAAGGCAACATGCCATTTGCTTTCTTAACCGCCTGTTGTACCTGCATGCCAACCTTCAATGACTGATGTACCATGACACCCAGGTCTCGTTGCACCTCCCCTTTTCCTAATCTGTCACCATTCAGGTAATAGTCTGTCTCTTTGTTTTTACCACCAAAGTGGATAACCTCACATTTATCCACATTATACTTTATCTGCCATGCATTTGCCCACTCACCTAACCTATCCAAGTCACTCTGCAGCCTCATAGCATCCTCCTCGCAGCTCACACTGCCACCCAACTTAGTGTCATCCACAAATTTGGAGATACTACATTTAATTCCCTCGTCTAAATCATTAATGTACAATGTAAACAGCTGGGGCCCCAGCACAGAACCTTGCGGTACCCCACTAGTCACTGCCTGCCATTCTGAAAAGTACCCATTTACTCCTACTCTTTGCTTCCTATCTACCAACCAGTTCTCAATCCACGTCAGCACACTATCCCCAATCCCATATGCTTTAACTTTGCACATTAATCTCTTGTGTGGGACCTTGTTGAAAGTCTTCTGAAAGTCCAAATACACCACATGAACTGGTTCTCCCTTGTCCACTCTACTGGAAACATCCTCAAAAAATTCCAGAAGATTTGTCACAAATCCATGCTGACTTGGACCTATCATGTCACCTCTTTCCAAATGCGCTGCTATGACATCCTTAATAATTGATTCCATCATTTTACCCACTACCGATGTCAGGCTGACCGGTCTTTAATACCCTGTTTTCTCTCTCCCTCCTTTTTTAAAAAGTGGGGTTACATTAGCTACCCTCCACTCCATAGGAACTATGGAATGTTGGAAAATGACTGTCAATGCATCTGCTATTTCCAAGGCCACCTCCTTAAGTACTCTGGGATGCAGTACATCAGGCCCTGGGGAATTATCGGCCTTCAATCCCATCAATTTCCCCAACACAATTTCCCGACTAATAAGAATTTCCCTCAGTTCCTCCTTCTTACTAGACCCTCTGATCCCTTTTATATCCGGAAGGTTGTTTGTGTCCTCCTTAGTGAATACCAAACCAAAGAACTTATTCAATTGGTCTGCCATTTCTTTGTTCCCCGTTATGACTTCCCCTGATTCTGACTGTAGGGGACCTACGTTTGTCTTTACTAACCTTTTTCTCTTTACATATCTATAGAAGCTTTTGCAGTCCGTCTTAATGTTCCCTGTAAGCTTCCTCTTGTATTCTATTTTCCCTGCCCTAATCAAACCCTTTGACCTCTTCTATTGAGTTCTAAATTTCTCCCAGACTCTGGTTCGCTGCTATTTCTGGCCAATTTGTATGCCACTTCCTTGGCTATAATACTATCCCTGATTTCATTTGATAGCCACTGTTGAGCCACCTTCCCTTTTTTATTTTTACGCCAGACAGGGATGTACAATTGTTGTAGTTCATCCATGCGGTCTCTAAATGTCTGCCATTGCCCATCCACTGTCAACCCCTTAAGTATCATTCGCCAATCTATCCTAGCCAATTCACGCCTCATACCTTCAAAGTTACCCTTCTTTAAGTTCTGGACCATGGTCTCTGAATTAACTGTTTCATTCTCCATCCTAATGCAGAATTCCACCATATTATGGTCACTCTTCCCCAAGGGGCCTCGCAAGACGAGATTGCTAATTAATCCTCTCTCATTACACAACACCCAGTCTAAGATGGCCTCCCCCCTAGTTGGTTCCTCGACATATTGGTCTAGAAAACCATCCCTTATGCACTCCAGTTATGTTGTATACTTGGACAGGGGTTAGGATAGCTTCCACTTTGGTCATCTCTAATCATGCAAAACACAAAGTGGGTTTATCGATTCAACAAGAAAGCAAGAATGTTATTCTCCATTGTCTAAAGATAGTGAAGGCAGGTGCTCTTCATTCACCATTCTCCATTCACTCAGCTTAGAGTGGGCAGGTGACCTTAGTTATTCTCCATTTCATAGAAACAAAATGGGTTGGTGGCCTGTGTGATACTTCCTTTGGTTTGGACAATATGGACAGGTAACATGTGTTATTTTCCATTCTCTCAGGTTAGAGTGGACAGGTGAGCTGCATTATTCTCCATTGCCTATAGACAGTTTGGGCAATTGACTCACGCTTTTCTCCATTCTCTCAGATTAGTATGGGTAGGTAACCTGTGTTATTCTCCATTATCTTAGAACAGTGTGGACAGATGACTTCTATGACTCTCCATTCCATTCAGGCAGTCTGGGCAGGTGATCTGTGTAATTCTCCATTCCCTATGGACTGTGAGGGCATTTGCCCTGCATTATACACCATGGTCTAAGGACAGTATGAGCAGCTGACTTGTATTATTCTTCATTGTCTAAGGACATTGTGGCAGGTGCCCTGTGTTATTCTTCACTGTCTATGGCCTCACACCTCCCTATCTCTGTAATCTCCTCCAGCCCTACAAACCTCCGAGATCTCTCCGCTCTCCAATTCTGGCCTTTTGGGCAATCCCGATTTTAAACGCTACACCATTGGCATCGTGCTTTCAGTTGCCTAGGCCCGAAGCTCTGGAATTCCCTCCGTAAAACTCTCCACCTCTCTACCTCTTTTCCTCCTTGAAGATGCTCCTAAAGACATACCTCGTTGACAAAGCTTTTGGTCAACTGCCCTTATGTCTCCTTATATAGTTCGGTGTCAAATTTTGTTTTATAATGCTCCTGTGAAGCACCTTGGGATGTTTTACTACGTTGAAGGCGCTATATAAATACACATTGTTATTGTTGTCTACAGATAATAAGGGCAGGTGGCCTTATGCTATTCTTCATTCCTTTTGGACACTATGGGCAGATGACCTGTGTTATTATTAAATGTCCACAGACAGGCCAGAATCTTCCCAGCCGTGCGAGTGCGGGTTTGGAGGCGGGTCCGCTGTCAAAATGGCCCTGATTGACAGCAGGACGGGATCCCGCTCTGAACCCGCCTCCTTGTAAGTTCCTCAGTTGCTAGGTCTGCGTATGGATCGCAGACCCCACATCAAGTGGCGGTCCAGTTCGTTAAGATGCTTGAGAGGTAGTTTGATGCTATTTAAGAGGATTAAAAGCAGGCGCTTACAATTTTATCAACCTTTTGGTGAGTTTGCCATCCCTTGGGTTTGAACACCAGGTAAGTGTGTCGGGTTCTCAGTGACTCTCCATTGCTTTGACTAGTTGACAGCTGCAAAAGTGGTATAAAAGCTACCATTTCAGAGCTGTTCACTTTCCAATGACAGAAGCTGAAGCCTTCAGGATTTGGAAGAAACTTTTGAGCTGTATGCAGTTTGGAAGGGTTTGCAGCGAACTCTCTATTCACTGTCACCTCCTTGGAGTAACCTCTCTCACCATTGACAGATCGCTTCTGTTAAATCCACCTCACCTGCCATCTATTCCAGAAGCATCAGTGCCCTTGAAAAAAATCTCACCATGGTCCTCAGAATCCCACCGCCAACATCACTAAACACACCAGCATCACCAACAACAACACCAACCTTCTCCACAATCAACTGATGCTGCACAGGACACAGGGCATCCGCACCTGACCACATTGCTGCCCTGGAGGCTAGTGATGGCCTCACCATGGCCACATTTACTTCACTTGACACTGTGCACCCTGGCTGCCACATGATGTGCCAGGTTGGCACCATCCCACACCAGCACCATAAAGCATCCCTGCAATGCCCAAGCCATTCCTTTCACACTCATCGCCATTGTTTAGGTGTACCCTTATGTCTGACCATTCACTACAACTCACTAAGCCACTTCAAAAGGTGCACACAAATCTGTCCAAGAGCACAAAGTGCTCAAAATAAAGATTTCAATGTTTGACAACACATTTGCAGAAACTCTCCATGAACATTAGCTAAAACACCCAAGTGCCTACCCTTGTATGTTGTTAATTGGTATGATTGGACAAGGGTGAGGGTAAGTGTGAGGGGTGGCTAGTGAGATGGGGAAGTGATAATGTAGATAAAGAAAGAGAGGGATGGGTGGAGGTGCAAGATCAGTTGGTGTAAGGATGTGCAGGAGTAGGGTAGGAAAGGCAGAGTGATGGGGATGTGATGAGTGGCACAGCAGGATGAGGTTGAGTGTGGCTTTGCAGTAACATTTCATGATCTACTAAGATCAGTGAAAGGTTTGCGCCCCTGCAGCCTGGTCCTCCTGACGACATCCCTGCTTGTGCCCTCCTGTGCAATGTGCAACCAGGTTGTGTGGTGGGGAAGTGAACCTCTCTGTGTGCTGTGACTTCATCCATAAACATCTGGAGGGACTCATGGGAGAGTCTGCGTGCAGCCATGCACCTTTGTGCAGTGTTGTCATTGTTTGCAGAAGCTCAATGCTGTAGATCACTGACAGAAGAACGGTCCAAAAAAAGGTGGCCATGATCCCTTTAAGGAAACCGGCTGATGACACATCATCAGATGATGCCATCAGACCGGCTGCCTGTTAATTGGCCGAGAACCTTGCAGATCAGGCTTAACAAGCCCAATCAAGGGAATATTGTGTTGAGAGGGCGGGATGGAGCCAGATATGTGTTCCCTACAAGCCACCAATGCAAGCTGCACCCGTCCCGCCACTGTTGGTGAAATCACGGCCACAGTGTGGGCTGGTGACCTCTGTTATTCTTCAATCACTATGGACAGTGTCTTATTCTCCATGCTGTAAGCTTAATGTGGGTACATTATTCTTGATTCCTTTAGGTCCATGAGAGCAGTCACCTGTGTTATTCTCCATTACCTATAACAGTTTGGCCAAGTGTCCTCTGTTACTCTTCAACCTCTACAGTTTGTCAGGTGACCTGCGTTATTCTCCAGTACAATGTGAGCAAATGATGTACGAATTCAGCCATGATCTTATTGAATGGCGGAGCAGGCTCAAGTGGCCAAATGACCTACTCCTGCTCCTATTTCTTGTATCTTTATGTTCTTATGTGGGAGTAGGTGACCTGTATTATTCTGCGCCCCCTAAAGAAAGTTTATCAGGTGGGCTATGTTATTCTCCATTCCAAAAGGACAGTATGTGCATGTAACCTGTGTTATTCTCCAATCACTAAGGACAATGTTGACAGGTAGCCTGTGTTATTTTTGTTCTTTTTATTCATTCACAGAGTGTGTGCATGGCTGACAATGCCAGCATTTATTGCCCATCCCTAATTGCCCTTCAGAAAGTGGTGGTGAACCGCCTTCTTGAACCGTTGCAGTCCGTGTGCTGAAGGTATTCCCAACAGTGCTGTTCGGGAAGGAGTTGTGGGATTTTGATGAAGCAACACAATATATTTCCAAGTCAGGGTAGTGTGTGACTTGAAGGGGAACTTGCGGGTGATGGTGTTCCCATGCGCCTGCTGCCCTTGTCCTTCTAGGTGGTAGATGTGGGTTTGGGAGGTGCTGTCGAAGAATCCTTGGTGAGTTGCTGCAGTGCATCTTGTAGATAGTACACACTGCAGTCACAGTGTGCCGATGGTGGAGGGAGTGACTGTTTAAGGTGGTGGATAGGGTGCTAATCAAGCGGGCTGCTTTGTCCTGGATAGTGTCCAGCTTCTGAGTGTTGTTGGAGCTCCGCTCATCCAGGCAAGTGCAGAGTATTCCATCACACTCCTGACTTGTGCCCTATAGATGATGGAATACTTTGGGGAGTCAGGAGGTGAGTCACCTCCTGAATACCCAGCTGCTGACCTGCTCTTGTAGCCACAGTATTTATGTGGCTGGTCCAGCTAAATTTCTGGTCAATGCTGACCCCCAGGATGTTGATGGTGAGGGATTTGATGATGGTAATGTCATTGAATGTGAAGGGGATGTGGTTAGACTCTCTCTTGTTGGAGATAGTCATTGTCTGGCACCTATGAGGTGTAAATGTTACTTGTCACTTATCAGCCCCAGCCTGAATGCTGTCCAGATCTTGCAGCATGCGGGCACAGGCTGCTTCATTATCTGAGGAGTTGCGAATGAAACTGAACACTCTCCGATCATCAGCGAACATCCCCACTTCTGACCTTAGGATGGAGGGAAGATCATTGCTGAAGCAACTGAAGATGATTGGGCCTATGACACTGCCTTGAGGAACTCCTGCAGTGATGTCCTGGGGCTGAGATGATTTGTCTCCAACAATCACAATCATCTTCCTTTGTGCTAGGTATGACTCCAGTCAGTGGAGTGTTTTCCTCCTGATTCTTATTGACTTCAATTTTACTAGGGCTCCTTGATGCCACACTCAGTCAAATGCTGCCTTGATGTCAAAACATTCCCAAAGGACAGTGTGGACAGGTGAACTGTGTTATTGTTTAAGCCTTAATTATAGCATGAGCAGCAGTGCTGTCCTTAGAGAATGTAGAATAACACATGTCTCCTGCCAAAATTGTCCATATTGATTGAAGAATAACGCAGGTCTCATGCCCACACTGTCCTTAAGTATTGAAGAATGATAACATTCAGGCCACAAAAGTGGCAGGCAATGACCATTTCCAACAAGAGAGAGTCTAACCACCTCCACTTGACATTCAATGGCATTTCCATTGTTGAATCCTCCAGTTTCAACATCCTGGAGGTCAGCATTAATCGGAAATTTAATTGGCTACAAGAGAAGGCTGGGTAATGTGCAGTGAGTGACTCACCCCCTGACTCCCCAAAGCCATTCCACCATTTGATCAGGCACAGGTCAGGAGTGAGATGGAATACTCTCCACTTGCCTGGATGAGCGCAGCTCCAACAATCATCCAGTACAAAGCAGTCCACTTGATCAGGATCCCATCTACCACCTTAAACATTCACTCCCTCTACCATCGGCACACCGTGGTTGCAATGTATACCATCTACAAGATGCACTACAGCAACTCACCAAGTCTTTGACAACACCTCTCAAGATCGATCATCCACTCGGCACTTCTGGCTGAAGATGGTTGCTAACGCCTCAGCCTTGTCTTTTGCACTCAGGTGCTGGACTCCGCCATCACTGAAGACGAGGATTTTCATGGAGCCTCCTTCTCCCGTTTGTTATTTAAATGTCCACTACCATTCATGACTCGATGTGGCTGGATTGTAGAGCTTTGATCTGATCTGTTGGTTGTGGGGTCACTTAGCTCTGTCTATAGCATGCTGCTTCCACTGTTTAGCATATATGTGGTCCTGTGTTGTAGCTTCACCAGGTTGGCATCTCATTTTTAGATATGTCTGGTGCTGCTCCTGGCATTCTCTTCCACATTCTTCATTGAACCAGGGTTGGTTGCCTGGTTTAATGGTAATGGTAGAGTGAGGGATATGCCATGCTTTCAGGTTACAGATTGTGGTGTTTCAAGCTGCTAGATCTGTTCTGAATCTATGCCATTTAGCACAGTGGTGGTGCCACATAACATGCTGGAAGGTGTCCTCAGTGTGAAGATGGGACTTCATCTCCACAAGGACTGTGTGGTGGTCACTGCTACCAATACTGTCATGGACAGATACATCTGCAACAGATAGATTGGTGAGTACGAGGTCAAGTAGGTTTTTCCCTCATGTTGGTTCGCTCACCACCTGCCGCAAGCCCAGTCTGGTAGCTATGTCCTTCAGGACTCGGCCAGCTCAGTCACTAGTGGTGCCTCCAAGGTACTCCTGGTGTTGGACACTGAGGTCCCCCACCCACCATACATTCTGTGCCCTTTAGATCCTCCATGCTTCCTCCAAGTGGTATTCAACATGGAGGAGGACTGATTCATCAGCTGAGGAAGGGCGATTGGTGTTAACCAGCAGGAGGTTTCCTCGCCCAGGCTTGATCTGATGCCATGAGATTTCATGGGGTCTGGAGTCAATGTTGAGGACTCCCAGGGCCACTCCCTCTCATCTGTATATCACTGTGCTGCCACCGCTGATGGGTCTGTCCTGCCGGTGGGAAAGGACATACCCAGGGATGGTAATGGAGCAGTCTGGGACGTTGGCTGAAAGGTATGATTCTGGGAGTATGACTATGCCAGGCTATTGTTTGACTAGTATGGGATCTTCAATCAAAATGTTGGCACAAGTCCCCTGGTGTTAGTAAGGCGGACTTTGCAGGGTCAACTAGTGTACTGAATCCAGTGCTTCGGTTAATGCTGTGTTATTCCCTAAGGGTGGCAGGTTTCCTTCCCTAAAGGGAATCAGAGAACTAAATGGGTTTTTCTGACAATCTGGTAGTTTCATGGGGTCACCATTACTGACACTAGCTTTTCATTTTCCAGATTCATTCAATCCCCTAAGATCAGAGAGGCCATGTGTCCTGTGTTATCCACCATTCCCTAAGCACAGTGGGGCCACTTGAATGTGTTATTCTCTATTCCATAAGAACAATGTGGACACAACTCCTGTGTTATTCTTCAATCACTATGGACAGTATGTGTGCGTGACCTGTGTTATTCTTCAAACCCTTAAAGACACTGTGGGCAGGTGAGCTTTGTTATTCTCTATTTCCTAAGGACAGTGTGGCCACGTGAATATCACAGGTCACCTAGAATCATAGAATCATAGAAAATTACAGCACAGGAGGCTATTCACCCTATTGTCCATAACCCTGTACATTCCTGATCCTCAAGTACCTGTCTCACTCCCTCTTAAAATTATTTATGGACTAAGCTTCCAACATTTTTTCAGATAAAGCATTCCAGATCCTGACAACTCTCTGAGTGAAAACATTTGTCCTCATTCTCCCCTCTAGATTTTTTGCCAATGATTTTGAATCTACGACCTCTGGTTATTGACCCACTCTATCAAAACCTCTCATCATCTTGAAAATCTCTATCAGGCCACATCTTAACCTTCTACGTTCCAAGGAGAACAGTCCTAACTTTTCCAACCTCTCTTTATAACTAAAGTCCCTCTCTGGTAACATCCTTGTAAATCCCCTCTGTACTCTTTCTAAGGCATTTACATCTTTCCTAGTGTGGTGCCCAAAATTGTCCACAATAATTTATAAAGTTCTAGCTTGATGCCTTTACTTTTATATTCTATGGGCTAAAAAATTGGATTGCACCCGAAAATGAAAGGAATGCAGGCAGCACCCAACCTTCGGCTGCCTGCTAATTATAATTTTTAAAAATTAGTTCTGGGATGTGGGCATCGCCTCCAAGACCGGTAGTTACTGCCCATCCTTAATTGCCCTTGAGAAGGTGGTGGTGAGCCACCTTCCTGAACCACCACAGTCCGTGTGGTGAAGGTACTCTCACAGTGCTGACTGTGTACAACGAGTGACTTGCTAGGCCATTTCATCCACATTGTGGGTCTGCAGTCACGTAAGTATAAAACATATTTTTCTTTGATTCTACTTGCCAGTATTTTTTCATGCCCTCTCTTTGCTTTCCTAATTTCCTTCTTAATTTCACCCCTACATTTTCTATACTCTTCTAGGCTTTCTGCAGTATTTATCTCTTGATATCTGATGTAAGCTTCCCTTTTATGCCTTATCTTACCCTGCATGCACCTTATCATCCAGGGGGCTCTAAATTTGGCAGTTTTGCGCCTTTTCTTTGTGAGCACATGTTTACCCTGAAATCCATGTACATTCCTGCTCTGACACTGATTTAACTTCAAGTAGCTGTTTCCAGTCCACTTTTGCTAAGTCACTTCTCAACCTAGAAAAAGCGATCAAGCTCAGTGAATTAATGCCACTATCTGCACCACTCGCCTCACACTTCTCAATGCACCACACCCCCATCTCTCACCTACCAACAATCTCTACCAAACACAGCATACCTCACATTCACAGCTTCATCTCACCCTCACACATTTACCACTGATGTAAGAATCACACCCACATCTCACAGTTCGCACACATACATCAGCTATTCATCCACTCCAGTGTAGTGATGAGGGAGCGTTGCACTGCGGGAGGTGCCGTTTTTCAGATGAGACATTAAACCGAGGCCCCATCTCCTCTCTCAAGTGGAAAGTGGATGTAAAAGATCCCATGGCACTATTTCACAGAAGAGCAGGAGAATTATTCCCGGTGTCCTGGCTAATATTTATCCTTCAATCAACATAGCATAAAAAATTGACTATCTGGTCATTATCACATTGCTGTTTGTGGGAGCTTGCTGTGCGCAAATTGGCTGCCGCATTTTCCATATTACAACAGTGACTACACTCCAAAAGTACTTCATTGGCTGTAAAGCACTTTGAGACATCCGGTGGTCATGAAAGGTGCTATATAAATCCAAGTCTTCTTTCTTTCATGAGAGGCACATCACCCTCACATGTTGCTCCACACTCACTAACACACTTCTCTTTCTCGTGCAGGACAAGATGGTTCACAATTGGAACCAGCAGGGACACCCAAAGGGGCATAGTCATGCCTACATAATCTCACCCCCTAGAGAAGATGGTGCTGGCCATTCTTAGCAGGGCAATCGATGAACCGTGACCAGCGGCGGGGCTGAAGCTTAATACCTAATATTTGTTTTATCCTGGCTTTCATTTCAGCATTGTGACCAAGAGGATGCTGTGATGGTCCGTATCAGAGCTATCAACAGTGTGGGACTATTGGTGAATGTGGAATTGGGGTAGCTTTCACTGGAACCACAGTAGGATGAATCGAACACGACAGCCTGAGCAGAAAGGGGCTATCTGGGTTGCCTCCCCCCCTTCCGCTTCCTCCTCCTACTCTGCATCTTCCTCATCCTCCACCTCTTCAGCTGGTCGATGCCTGGCGGCACAGGTTTTGTCCTCATTATGGTAAGGTTGTGGAGCATGCAGCAGAACATGACGAATGGTGAATGCTGCAGAACTCCTCCAGAATGGTCCAGGCAGCGGAACCGTTGTTTCATAGAAAAATAGAAACATAGAAAATAGGTGCAGGAGCAGGCCATTCAGCCCTTCTAGCCTGAACCGCCATTCAATGAGTTCATGGCTCAACATGCACTTCAGTACCCCATTCCTGCTTTCCCGCCATACCCCTTGATCCCCCGAGTAGTATGGACTTCATCTAACTCCCTTTTGAATATATTTAGTGAATTGGCCTCAACTACTTTCTGTGGTAGAGAATTCCACAGGTTCACCACTCTCTGGGTGAAGAAGTTTCTCCTCATCTCGGTCCTAAATGGCTTACCCCTTATCCTTAGACTGTGAGCCCTGGTTCTGGACTTCCCCAACATTGGGAACATTCTTCCTGCATCTAACCTGTCTAAACCCGTCAGAATTTTAAACGTTTCTATGAGGTCCCCTCTCATTCTTCTGAACTCCAGTGAATACAAGCCCAGTTGATCCAGTCTTTCTTGATAGGTCAGTCCCACCATCCCACGAATCAGTCTGGTGAATCTTCGCTGCACTCCCTCAATAGCAAGGATGTCCTTCCTCAAGTTAGGAGACCAAAACTATACACAATACTCCAGGTGTGGCCTCACCAAGGCCCTGTACAACTGTAGCAACAACTCCCTGCCCCTGTACTCAAATCCCCTCGCTATGAAGGCCAACATGCCATTTGCTTTCTTAACCGCCTGCTGTACCTGTATGCCAACCTTCAATGACTGATGTACCATGACACCCAGGTCTCGTTGCACCTCCCCTTTTCCTAATCTGTCACCATTCAGATAATAGTCTGTCTCTCTGTTTTTACCACTAAAGTGGATAACCTCACATTTATCCACATTATACTTCATCTGCCATGCATTTGCCCACTCACCTAACCTATCCAAGTCACTCTGCAGCCTCATAGCATCCTCCTCGCAGCTCAAACTGCCACCCAACTTAGTGTCATCCGCAAATTTGGAGATACTACATTTAATCCCCTCGTCTAAATCATTAATGTACAATGTGAACAGCTGGGGCCCCAGCACAGAACCTTGCGGTACCCTACTAGTCACTGCCTGCCATTCTGAAAAGTACCCATTTACTCCTACTCTTTGCTTCCTGTCTGACAACCAGTTCTCAATCCACGTCAGCACACTACCCCCAATCCCATGTGCTTTAACTTTGCACATTAATCTCTTGTGTGGGACCTTGTCGAAAGCCTTCTGAAAGTCCAACTATACCACATCAACTGGTTCTCCCTTGTCCACTTTACTGGAAACATCCTCAAAAAATTCCAGAAGGTTTGTCAAGCATGATTTCCCTTTCACAAATCCATGCTGACTTGGACCTATCATGTCACCATTTTCCAAATGCACTGCTATGACATCCTTAATAATTGATTCCATCATTTTACCCACTACTGAGGTCAGGCTGACCGGTCTATAATTTCCTGTTTTCTCTCTCCCTCCTTTTTTAAAAAGTGGGGTTACATTGGCTACCCTCCACTCGATAGGAACTGATCCAGAGTCAATGGAATGTTGAAAAATGACTGTCAATGCATCCACTATTTCCAAGGCCACCTCCTTAAGTACTCTGGGATGCAGTCCATCAGGCCCTGGGGATTTATCGGCCTTCAATCCCATCAATTTCCCCAACACAATTTCCCGACTAACAAAGATTTCCCTCAGTTCCTCCTCCTTACTAGACCCTCTGACCCCTTTTATATCCGGAAGGTTGTTGGTGTCCTCCTTAGTGAATACCGAACCAAAGTACTTGTTCAATTGGTCTGCCATTTCTTTGTTCCCAGTTATGACTTCCCCTGATTCTGACTGCAGGGGACCTACGTTTGTCTTTACTAACCTTTTTCTCTTTACATACCTATAGAAACTTTGCAATCCGCCTTAATGTTCCCTGCAAGCTTCTTCTCGTACTCCATTTTCCCTGCCCTAATCAAACCCTTTGTCCTCCTCTGCTGAGTTCTAAATTTCTCCCAGTCCCCGGGTTCACTGCTATTTCTGGCCAATTTGTATGCCACTTCCTTGGCTTTAATACTGTCCCTGATTTCCCTTGATAGCCACGGCTGAGCCACCTTCACTTTTTTATTTTTACGCCAGACAGTAATGTACAATTGTTGTAGTTCATCCATGCGGTCTCTAAATGTCTGCCATTGCCCATCCACAGTCAATCCCTTAAGTATCATTCGGCAATCTATCCTAGCCAATTCACGCCTCATACCTTCAAAGTTACCCTTCTTTAAGTTCTGGACCATAGTCTCTGAATTAACTGTTTCATTCTCCATCCTAATGCAGAATTCCACCATATTATGGTCACTCTTCCCCAAGGGGCCTCGCACAATGAGATTGCTAATTAATCCTCTCTCATTACACAACACCCAGTCTAAGATGGCCTCCCCCCTAGTTGGTTCCTCGACATATTGGTCTAGAAAACCATCCCTTATGCACTCCAGGAAATCCTCCTCCACTGTATTGCTTCCAGTTTGGCTCGCCCAATCTAGGTGCATATTAAAGTCACCCATTATAACTGCTGCACCCTTATTGCATGCACCCCTAATTTCCTGTTTGATGCCCTCCCCAACATCACTACTACTGTTTGGAGGTCTGTACACAACTCCCACTAACATTTTTTGCCCTTTGGTGTTCTGCAGCTCTACCCATATAGATTCCACATCATCCAAGCTAATGTCTTTCCTAACTATTGCATTAATCTCCTCTTTAACCAGCAATGCTACCCCACCTCCTTTTCCTTTTATTCTATCCTTCCTGAATGTTGAATACCCATGGATGTTGAGTTCCCAGCCCTGATCATCCTGGAGCCACGTCTCCGTAATCCCAATCACCCCAATGGTCTGCTCTCTGATGTTTTATATGGCAGCATGGCTCTCATTACAAGCATGTTGCCCACGTGTGGTTGGGTTGTGGACTGGGATAATGAGCCAGGTGGTCAAGCGATAGCTCTCGTCGTCCAGTCGCCACCCTTTGGTTTGTCTTGGTGGCTCAAAGACTGAGGGAACAGCGGACTGGCGCAGAATGAAAGCATCATGACTGCCACCACCATCATGATGTGCTGAGCATGGCTGCACAGCGACTGCACATGCAGCGAGTAGTAACCTTTGCGGTTGCAGTACAACTCAGCATTTATATTCAGGGACCGCAAAGACACGTGCATGCAGTCGATGGCACCCTGCACCATGGGGAAGCCCGCTATCCTGGCAGAGCCACATGCACACTCCATCTGCTTCTCTCTGTTCAGGGAGAAGACAATGAACTCCCCTCTCCTGGCATAAAGAGTGTCTGTCACCTCTCTTATGCAGCATTGGACAGCAAACTGTGAGATTTTACAGTTGTCGCCTGATCCAGCCTGGAAGGATTGTAACGTGAAGAAATTCAGCACCACGGTCACCTGGCAGCGCTGTCCTTGCCCTGGCGTGAGGCTGCAGGTCTGGTTGCAAGAGGTGACAGAGTTCTGTGAGCACCTCCTTCATAAAGCGCAGATGCCTCACACACTGCTCCTGGCTCAAGCTGAAGTGAGGGAATTGCTCTCGGAAGACCCTAGCTGGATAAAGCCTCCTGCTGAAAGCCCTTCTCCCCCTCCTCCTCCTCCACCTGCGAGCAGCTTGTCCACTTCTTTGCTGCCTCTGCTCCATCTCCCTGTCTTGCTGCAGGCCAAGGGGGACAACTAGAGCATCCATAACTGGGAGCAAGTGGTCGGACCAGAACCCTTGAAGTTAAAACTAAAGCCTGCTCCACTTGCAGCACCACTCCCTGTCACTTCACCAACATGAAGCAACTCTCGAAAGCGCCAAAGAGTTCCACAAACTATCACAGAGCCAGTCGTCACAGAGTCAGTCGTAATCAGTCAGCAATTAACATTAGGGTGGTTTCTGATCCCTTTAAATAACACTGGTGGGCTGTCCTTGCTGATGCTGAACACATATTCAGCTGTGCGAGGTTAGCTCCAGCAGTGACGATGAAATTGACAACGCTGAGGTCAAATCAATGTTGCAAGCTGATTGACGGCATGATCTGTGAATGCTGTCTACTGCCCTCATCAAGATAGCGTCCGGTGTGGCATGTACCAGAAGTGTATGAAGTGGGCACTATTTTTGGCTCACAATGCCACCTATAGCACCGAAAAATCGGTCGTTACGGTGCCAAACCTTTATCTCTCTTTTTTATTCTCTCTCTTTATTATTGTTTTGGTTGTCCTTTGCAGGTTTCTAAACATTTCCCAATCCTCTGGCCTAGCACTAATCTTCGCAATATTGTATGCCTTTGTTTTCAATTTGATACCATCCTTAACTTCCTTAATTAGCCATGGATGGTTCATCCTTCTCTTAGAGTCTTTCTTTCTCACAGGAATATATCTTTGCTGAGAGTTACGAAATATCTCCTTAAATGTCTGTCACTGCTAATCTACCATCTTACCCTTTAATCTATTTTCTCAGTCCACTTTAGCCAACTCTGCTTTCATATCTTTATAATTGTCTTTATTTAAGTTCAGGACACTAGTTTGAGACCCAAGTTTCTCACCCTCAAACTGAATTTGAAATTCAACCATACTATGATCACTCTTTCCTGGAGGATCCTTTGCTTTGAGATCATTAATTAATCCTATCTCATTACACATTACCAGATCTAAAATAGCCTGCTTCCTGGTTGGTTCCACAATGTATTGTTCTAAGAAACCATCCCGAATACACTCTATGAACTCTTCCTCAAGACTACCTTTGCCAATTTGATTGACTAATCTATATGAAGATTAAAATTGCCCATGATTATTGCCGCACCTTTCTTACAAGCCTCCATTATTTCTTGATTTATACTCTGTCTTACAGTGTAGCTACTGTTAGGGGGCCTATAGTCTACTCCACCAGTGGCTTCTTTCCCTTATTATTTCTTATCTCCACCCAAACTGATTCTATATCTTGATCTTCTGAACCAATATCATTTCTCACAACTGCACTGATCTCAACCTTTATTAACAGAGCTACCCCACCTCCTTTTCCTTTCTGCCTATCCTTCCAAAATGTCAAATACCCCTGAATATTCAGTTCCCAGCCTTGGTCACCTTGCAACCACGTCTCTGTAATGGCTATCAGATCATACCCATTTATTTCTATTTGTGCCGTCAACTCATCTATCTTATTACAAATGCTGAAATGCTGCATGCATTCAGATAAAGACCTTTTAATTTTGTCTTTTTATCATTTTTCCCTACTCTGACCCCACTTTCTGGTGCACTCTTATGTTTATACGCTCTGTCCCTTCCTGTCACACTCTGGTTATCATTATCTCTATCGCTACCCTGCACTAGTGCCTTCTCCTTTCTCTTTGACTTTATAAATTTCCCCTCACCTGAACCCTACCCCCCACTATTTCCTCTGGAATTCCCTCCCTAAACCTCCCCCACCCCCCCCCCCCCTCCTAAAGAGGCAGAGATGTTTAAGGTGGGAATTCCAGAACTTAGGGACTAGGCAGCTGACGGCATGGCCGCCAATGATGGAGCGATTAAAATCGGGGATGCTCAAGAGGCCAAAATTAGAGGAATGCAGATTTCTTGGAGGGTTGTACGGTTGGATCAGATTACAGAGATAGGGAGTGGTGAAGCCATGGAAGGAATAGAAAACAAGAATGAACATTTTAAAATTGAGGTGCTGCTTAACCAGGAGCCAAAGTAGGCCAACAAACATAGGGGTGAGGGGTGAACGGGACTTAGTGTGAGTTAGGACACAGGCAGCAGAGTTTATGCCGAGTAGAACATGTGAGCCCAGCCAGAAGTGCATTGGGATAGTCAAGTCTATAAGTAACAAAGGCATGGATGAGGGTCAGAGCAGCAAATGAGCTGAGACAGGGGTGCAGTTGGGCGATGTTACGGATGTGGAAATAGGCAGCCTTAGTTATGGCGCGAATATATGGGAAGTAGCTGATCTCAGGGTCAAATATGACACCAAGTTTGCAAAGGGTCTGGTTCAGCTTCAGGCAGTTACCAAGGAGAGGGATGGATTCGGTAGCTAAGGAACAGAGTTTGTGGTGGGGACTGAAAACAAGGGCTTTTTAGTTGGACAAAATTTCTGCTCATCCAGTACTGAATGCCGGACAAGCAGTCTGACAGTGGAGGGGTTGAGAGATGTGGTACTGAAGTAGAGCTGGGTGTCATCAGGGGGAGAAAAAAGTGGAAATCGAAGTGATGGGCTTGGGTCTGGAGCAGCAGCCAAAACGCACACACGAATAGACACAGTGGAAACTCAAGTTGCATAGAGCTGATTACAATTATTAGGAGACTTATATCCTGGTAGTAAATGGGGAATAAAGAAGAAACAATAGGAGAGAGTCCAGAGTTAAAGCCAGAGGTCCCGTGGTGGGACAAAGTTGATGTAGGCAGGGTGGAATCAGCATTGAGCATCGACGAACTATTCCGAAGTTCGGAGACAAGTGTGGCGGGCGAGTGAATTCCAGAAGCAATTTGAAGGGTAGAGTGTCAGAGGACGCACTAATGAAGGTACTTCTGTGGGAATGAAGATCCAGGAGGTGTGCAGAAAAAAAAATACAGTGGCGCAGTTGGAGGTCACCATAATATCCAGAAGTGGTGGAGAAATGTACTGCGGCCCAGGAGCGTGAAGCTCAAGCCAGGGTCCAGACTGTAGCTGAAGCTGAAAAGCCAGTAGAACCAATATGCCATTCACAGGCTCAGCGGGGAACAACAGCAGTGGGGGAAGGGCTGTAAACTGATCAAGGTTACTTCAAAATTTAAGCAACTGGGACACAGATCAGGGACACAATAGCTGAGTCTTGCGACGTAGTCCAATGCAGAAGTGTAGTCTCAGTGTCCAGAGAAGTCCAGGAACTTGGAAGCCAAATTTAAGAAAAGAACCAGTGCTCACAGAGGAAAACCTAGAGCAGACACGGTCGGGGGATGGGCAGTTTTAAGTAGCAATTTAAAATAGCAGTTAACTTGTCGTTAGGGCTCAAATGCACCCACTATTAGAGCCAGGGGAACTTAAAGAGTGGAAGAGCGGAGATTGGAGGTGAAGGGGCTAAGGATGGCAGAGGTGCACAGCAAGAAGCTCCCGAGGGAGTTAACCGCCCAGGAGCCATATTCAAATAGTGAAGGTTAACACTTGTCACCTGCCATACAGTCCTTAGTGAATGCAGAATAACTCAAGGCACCTGCAAACACTGTTTATAGACCTAGAAGCATATCACGGGTTGTCTGCCCATACTGTCCTTAGGGAAAGGAGAATAACACAGGCTACCTGCCCACACTCTCTGTAGACAATTGTGATTTCAATGTAGACAAATGTGAGGTCATCCACATTGGACCTAAAAAGGATAGAACAGAGTACTTTCTAAATGGTGAAAAGCTAGAAACAGTGGAGGTCCAAAGATACTTGGGGTTTCAGGTACATAGATCATAAAAATATCATGGACATACACAGAAAATAGTCAAAATGGTTAATTGAATGTTGGCCTTTATATCTGGAGGACTAGAATACAAGGGGGTGGCAGTTATGCCGCAGCTATACAAAGCCCTGGTTAGACCACACCTGGAGAACTCTGAGCAGTTTCTGAGCATTACACCTTAGGAAGGATATATTGGGCTTGGAGGGAGTGCAGCGTAGATTTACCAGAATTATACCTGCACTTCAAAGGTTACATTTCAAAGAGCGATTACACAAACTAGGGTTGTATTCCCTGGCATTTAGAAGGTTATGGGGTGATTCGATCAAAGTTTTCAAGATATTACAGAGAACTGATAGGGTAGATAGAGAGAAACTATTTCCACTGGTTGGGAAGCCTAGGACTAGGGGGCAAAGTCTACAAATTAGAGCCAGTTCTGTCAGGGGTGAAGTTAGGAAACACTTCTACACGCAAAGGGAGGTAGAAGTTTGGAACTCTCTTCCTCAAACGGCAATTGATGCTAGATCAAGTGTTAATTTTAAATCTGAGATTGATAGATTTTTGTTAACCAAAGGAATGAAGGGTTATGGGGCAAAGGATATGGAGTTAGGTCGCAGATCAGTCCCACTCACCCATCACCCCCTGTCTCGCTGACCGAAATTGGCTCCTGGTTAAGCAATGCCTCAATTGTAAAATTCTCATCCTTGTTTTCAAATCCCTCCATGGCCTAAACCTCCCTATCTCTGTAATCTTGTCCAGCCCCACAACTCTCAGATATCTGCGCTCCTCTAATTCTGGCCCTTTCAGCATCTCCGATTTTAACTGCTCCACCATTGGTGGCCAAGTCTTCAGCTGCCTAGGCCCTAAGCTCTGGAATTCTCTCCCTAAACCTCATCACCACCCTACCTCTCTTTCCTCCTTTAATAACTCTCCTTAAAACCTTCCTCTTTGATTAATCTTTTGATCATCTGCAATAATATCTGCTTATGTAGCTCGCTGTCAGATTTTGTTTTATAACGCTCCTATAAAGCACCTTAGGACATTTTACTATGATAAAGGCACTATATGAATATAAGTTGGTGGCATTGTTGTTGTTGTGGGTCTTTTCCTAAATCTGTGTCCTCTGGTTATCAACCCTTCAGTCATTGGAAACAGTTTCTCTGTATTTGCTCTGTCTAAACCCTTCATGATTTGAAACACCTCTATCAAATCCCCAGCTTCTCCAATCTATCCACGTAACAGTAATACCTCATCCCTGGAACCATTCGAGTAAATCTCTTCTGTACCCTCTCCAAAGCCTTCACATCCTTCATAAAGTGCGGTGTCCCAGAATTGTACACAATACTCCAGCTGGGGCCAAACGAGTGTTTTATATAGGTTTAGTATAACTTCCTGGGGGAGAATTTCCCCAGCGCCCCGACTGGGGGCGGTAACCGACTCGGGGAGGAAATTGTGATTACCGCCCCTTGCGCGCTCCACTTCCTCTTGGGGCGGGTTCCGTGGTGCCACTGGGGCGCGTTGGTTAGTGCTACGTGGCTGCTCTGCATAGCGCTGGCGCGGTTCAACGCCCCTCCCTTTTGGTTAAAGGGGAGGGTGGCTGCACACTCTACATGGCCTCTGTTGGCCTCCACTGGGCCACCAGGGCGGTGCGGTGCTGAGGCTGCAGCACGACACCCAAAACAAAGTGCCGGACAGCATGATGGCAACCCAGACCATGCAAGGGAGGCATAGAAACATAGAAAATAGGTGCAGGAGTAGGCCATTCGGCCCTTCGAGCCTGCAACGCCATTCAATAAGATCATGGCTGATCATTCCCTCAGTAACCCTTTCCTGCTTTTTCTCCATACCCGTTGATCCCTTTAGCCATAAGGGCCATATCTAACTCCCTCTTGAATATATCCAATGAACTGGCATCAACAACTCTCTACGGCAGGGAATTCCACAGGTTAACAACTCGCTGAGTGAAAAAGTTTCTCCTCATCTCAGTCCTAAATGGCCTACCCCTTATCCTAAGACTATGTCCCCTGGTTCTGGACTTCCCCAACATCGGGAACGTTCTTCCCGCATCTAACCCGCATCCAGTCCCGTCATAATCTTATACGTTTCTATGAGATCCCCTCTCATCCTTCTAAACTCTAAACTCCAGTGAATAAAGGCCCAGCCATCCCTGAAATCAGTTTGGTGAACCTCCGCTGCACTCCCTCAATAGCAAGAACGTTCTTCCTCAGATTAGGAGACCAAAACTGAACACAATATTCCACGTGAGGCCTCACTAAAGCCCTGTACAACTGCAGTAAGACCTCCCTGCTCCTCTACTCAAATCCCGTAGCTATGAAGGCCAACATACCATTTGCCTTCTTTACCGCCTGCTGTACCTGCATGCCCACTTTCAGCGACTGATGAACCATGACACCCAGGTCTCGTTGCACCTCCCCTTTTCTTAATCTGCCGCCATTCAGATAATATTCTGCCTTCGTGTTTTTGCCCCCAAAATGGATAACCTCACATTTATCCACATTATACTGCATCTGCCATGCATTTGCCCACTCACCTAACCTGTCCAAGTCATCCTGCAGCCCCTTAGCATCCTCCTCACAGCTCACACCACCACCCAGTTTAGTGTCATCCGCAAACTTGGAGATATTACACTCTATTCCTTCATCTAAATCGTTAATGTATATTGTAAAGAGCTGGGGTCCCAGCACTGAGCCCTGCGGCACTCCACTGGTTACTGCCTGCCATTCTGAAAAGGACCCATTTATCCCGACTCCCTGCTTCCTGTCTGCCAACCAGTTCTCTATCCACGTCATTACATTACCTCCTTCGTGAAGACAGAACCAAAGTATTTGTTCAATTGGTCTGCCATTTCTTTGTTCCCCGTTATAAATTCAGCTGAATCCGACTGCAAGGGACCTACGTTTGTCTTCTCTAATCTTTTTCTCTTCACATATCTAGAGAAGCTTTTGCAGTCAGTTTTTATGTTCTCAGCAAGCTTCCTCTCGTACTCTGTTTTCCCCCTCTTAATTAAACTCTTTGTCCTCCTCTGCTGTATTACAAAATTCTCCCAGTCCTCAGGTTTGCTGCTTTTTCTGGCCAATTTATATGCCTCTTCCTTGGATTTAACACTATCCTTAATTTCCCTTGTTAGCCACGTTTGAGCCACCTTCCCCTTTTTATTTTTACTCCAGACAGGGATGTACAATTGTTGAAGTTCACCCATGTGATCTTTAAATATTTGCCATTGCCTATCCACCATCAACCCTTTAAGTATCACTCGCCAGTCTATTCTAGCCAATTCACGTCTCATACCATCGTAGTTACCTTTCCTTAAGTTCAGGACCCTAGTCTCTGAATTAACTGTGTCACTCTCCATCTTAATAAAGAATTCTGCCATATTATGGTCACTCTTCCCCAAGGGGCCTCGCACAACAAGATTGATAATTAGTCCTTTCTCACTACACATCACCCAGTCTTGGATGGCCAGCCCTCTAGTTGGCTCCTCGACATATTGGTCGAGAATACCATCCCTAATATAGTCCAGGAAATCCTCGTCCATCGCATTGCTACCAGTTTGGTTAGCCCAATCTATATGTAGATTAAAGTCGCCCATGATAACTGCTGTCGAGAGCCAGCGGCAGTTGGTGAGAGGGGAGCAGCCTATCAAAAGCCCAGCGGGAGATCGAGAGCCAGCGGCAGTTGGTGAGAGGGGAGCGACCTATAAAGGCCCAGCGGGAGATCGAGAGCCAGCGTACCGGTGCAGCTACAGCGGGAGAGAAAGCAAAATAGAAGTAGAAAGTAATCAAAAAGTGACGTCACAGCCAATGGGGTAAGTGATTGGCTGGTGATTGGTGAGTAGCTTTTCTTTTATTTTTTATATCAGTAAGTGAACTGTAACATTGTTATTACCAATTTAAGGGTATCTAAGGTTAAGACATGGCAGGAGAGCTCGGTCACGTGATATGCTCCTCCTGTACCATGTGGGAACTCGGGGACACTTCCGGTGTCCCTGGGCGCTACGTATGTGGGAAGTGTATCCGCCTCGAGCTCTTGACGGTCCGCGTTGCGGAATTGGAGCTGAGGGTGGATTCACTCTGGAGCATCCACGATGCTGAGAATGATGTGAGTATCACGTGTAGTGAGTTGGTCTTACCGCAGGAGAAGGGTCCACAGCCAGATAGGGAATGGAAGACCAGCAGGAAGAGCAGTGCAAGAAAGATAGTGCAGGGGTCCCCTGTGGTCATCCCCCTGCAAAACAGATACACTGCTTTGAGTACTGTTGGGGAGGATGACTCATCAGGGGAGGGCAGCAGCAGCCAAGTTCATGGCACCGTAGGTGGCTCTGCTGCAAAGGAGGGCAGGAAAAAGAAAAAGATTGGGAGCGCGATAGTGATAGGGGTTTCGATGGTGAGGGGAATAGATAGGCGTTTCTGTGGATGCAACCGAGACTCCAAGATGGTATGTTGCCTCCCTGGTGCAAGGGTCAAGGATGTCTCGGAGCGGGTGCAGGACATTCTGAAATGGGAGGGAGAACAGCCAGTTGTTGTGGTGCACATTGGTACCAACGACATAGGTAAAAAAAGGGATGAGGTCCTACGAAAAGAATTTAAGGAGCTAGGAGCTAAATTAAAAAGTAGGACCTCAAAAGTAGTAATCTCGGGATTGCTACCAGTGCCACGTGCTAGTCAGAGTAGGAATCGCAGGATAGAGCAGATGAATACATGGCTTGAGCAGTGGTGCAGCAGGGAGGGATTCAAATTCTTGGGGCATTGGAACCGGTTCTGGGGGAGGTGGGACCAGTACAAACCGGACGGTCTGCACCTGGGCAGGACCGGAATCAATGTCCGAGGGGGAGTGTTTGCTAGTGCTGTTGGGGAGGAGTTAAACTAATATTGCAGGGGGATGGGAACCTATGCAGGGAGACAGAGGGAGACAAAAATGAGGCAAAAGCAAAAGACAGAAAGGAGATGAGGAAAAGTGGAGGGCAGAGAAACCCAAGGCAAAAAACAAAAAGGGCCACTGTACAGCAAAATTCTAGAAGGAAAAAAGGGTGTTAAAAAAGCAAGCCTGAAGGCTTTGTGTCTTAATGCAAGGAGTATCCGCAATAAGGTGGATGAATTAACTGTGCAAATAGATGTTAACAAATATGATGTGATTGGGATTACGGAGACGTGGCTCCAGGATGATCAGGGCTGGGAACTCAACATCCAGGGGTATTCAACATTCAGGAAGGATAGAATAAAAGGAAAAGGAGGTGGGGTAGCATTGCTGGTTAAAGAGGAGATTAATGCAATAGTTAGGAAAGACATTAGCTTGGATGATGTGGAATCTATATGGGTAGAGCTGCAGAACACTAAAGGGCAAAAATTGTTAGTGGGAGTTGTGTACAGACCTCCAAACAGTAGTAGTGATGTTGGGGAGGGCATCAAACAGGAAATTAGGAGTGCATGCAATAAAGGTGCAGCAGTTATAATGGGTGACTTTAATATGCACATAGATTGGGCTAGCCAAACTGGAAGCAATACGGTGGAGGAGGATTTCCTGGAGTGCATAAGGGATGGTTTTCTAGACCAATATGTCGAGGAACCAACTAGGGGGGAGGCCATCTTAGACTGGGTGTTGTGTAATGAGAGAGGATTAATTAGCAATCTCGTTGTGCTAGGCCCCTTGGGGAAGAGTGACCATAATATGGTGGAATTCTGCATTAGGATGGAGAATGAAACAGTTAATTCAGAGACCATGGTCCAGAACTTAAAGAAGGGTAACTTTGAAGGTATGAGGCATGAATTGGCTAAGATAGATTGGCTAATGATACTTAAGGGGTTGACTGTGAATGGGCAATGGCAGACATTTAGAGACCGCATGGATGAATTACAACAATTGTACATTCCTGTCTGGCGTAAAAATAAAAAAGGGAAGATGGCTCAACCGTGGCTATCTAGGGAAATCAGGGATAGTATTAAAGCCAAGGAAATGGCATACAAATTGGCCAGAAATAGCAGCGAACCTGGGGACTGGGAGAAATTTAGAACTCAGCAGAGGAGGACAAAGGGTTTGATTAGGGCAGCGAAAATGGAGTACGAGAAGAAGCTTGCAGGGAACATTTAGGCGGATTGCAAAAGTTTCTATAGGTCTGTAAAGAGAAAAAGGTTAGTAAAGACAAACATAGGTCCTCTGCAGTCAGAATCAGGGGAAGTCATAACGGGGAACAAAGAAATGGCAGACCAATTGAACAAGTACTTTGGTTCAGTATTCACTAAGGAGGACACAAACAACCTTCCAGATATAAAAGTGGTCAGAGGGTCTAGTAAGGAGGAGGAACTGAGGGAAATCTTTATTAGTCGGGAAATTGTGTTGGGGAAATTGATGGGATTGAAGGCCGATAAATCCCCAGGGCCTGATGGACTGCATCCCAGAGTACTTAAGGAGGTGGCCTTGGAAATAGCAGATGCATTGACAGTCATTTTCCAACATTCCATTGACTCTGGATCAGTTCCTATCGAGTGGAGGGTAGCCAATGTAACCCCACTTTTTAAAAAAGGAGGGAGAGAGAAAGCAGGGAATTATAGACCGGTCAGCCTGACCTCAGTAGTGGGTAAAATGATGGAATCAATTATTAAGGATGTCATAGCAGCGCATTTGGAAAATGGTGACATGATAGGTCCAAGTCAGCATGGATTTGTGAAAGGGAGATCATGCTTGACAAATCTTCTGGAATTTTTTGAGGATGTTTCCAATAAAGTGGACAAAGGAGTACCAGTTGATGTGGTATATTTGGACTTTCAGAAGGCTTTCGACAAGGTCCCACACAGGAGATTAATGTGCAAAGTTAAAGCACATGGGATTGGGGGTAGTGTGCTGATGTGGATTGAGAACTGGTTGTCAGACAGGAAGCAAAGAGTAGGAGTAAATGGGTACTTTTCGGAATGGCAGGCAGTGACTAGTGGGGTACCGCAGGGTTCTGTGCTGGGGCCCCAGTTGTTTACATTGTACATTAATGATTTAGACGAGGGGATTAAATGTAGTATCTCCAAATTTGCGGATGACACTAAGTTGGGTGGCAGTGTGAGCTGCGAGGAGGATGCTATGAGGCTGCAGAGTGACTTGGATAGGTTAGGTGAGTGGGCAAATGCGTGGCAGATGAAGTATAATGTGGATAAATGTGAGGTTATCCACTTTGGTGGTAAAAACAGAGAGACAGACTATTATCTGAATGGTGACAGATTAGGAAAAGGGAAGGTGCAACGAGACCTGGGTGTCATGGTACATCAGTCATTGAAGGTTGGCATGCAGGTACAGCAGGCGGTTAAGAAAGCAAATGGCATGTTGGCCTTCATAGCGAGGGGATTTGAGTACAGGGGCAGGGAGGTGTTGCTACAGTTGTACAGGGCCTTGGTGAGGCCACACCTGGAGTATTGTGTACAGTTTTGGTCTCCTAACTTGAGGAAGGACATTCTTGCTATTGAGGGAGTGCAGCGAAGATTCACCAAACTGATTCCCGGGGTGGTGGGACTGACCTATCAAGAAAGACTGGATCAACTGGGCTTGTATTCACTGGAGTTCAGAAGAGTGAGAGGGGACCTCATAGAAATGTTTAAAATTCTGACGGGTTTGGACAGGTTGGATGCAGGAAGAATGTTCCCAATGTTGGGGAAGTCCAGAACCAGGGCTCACAGTCTAAGGATAAGGGGTAAGCCATTTAGGACCGAGATAAGGAGAAACTTCTTCACCCAGAGAGTGGTGAACCTGTGGAATTCTCTACCACAGAAAGTAGTTGAGGCCAATTCACTAAATATATTCAAAAGGGAGTTAGATGAAGTCCTTACTACTCGGGGGATCAAGGGGTATGGCGTGAAAGCAGGAAGGGGGTTCTGAAGTTTCATGTTCAGCCATGAACTCATTGAATGGCGGTGCAGGCTAGAAGGGCTGAATGGCCTGCTCCTGCACCTATTTTCTATGTTTCTATGTTTCTATGTACCTTTATTGCACGCATCCTAAATTTCTTGTTTGAAGTTGTCCCCAACCTCACTACTACTGTTTGGTGGTCTGTACACAACTCCCAAGAGCGTTTTCTGCCCTTTGGTATTCCGTAGCTCTACCCATACCAATTCCACATCATCCAAGCGAATGTACTTCCTTACTATTGCATTAATTTCCTCTTTAACCAGCAACGCCACCCTACCTCCTTTTCCTTTCTGTCTATTCTTCGTAAATGTTGAATACCCCTGGATGTTGAGCTCCCAGCCTTGGTCACCCTGGAGCCATGTCTCCGTGATGCCAATTACATCATATCCATTAACTGCTATCTGCGCAGTTAATTTGTCCACCTTATTGCGAATACTCCTCGCATTGAGGCACAGAGCCTTCAGGCTTGTCTTTTTAACACACTTTGCCTCTTTAGAATTTTGCTGTAATGTGGCCCTTTTTGTTTCTCTGCCCTCCACTTTTACTTTTCTTCTTCCTGCATAGTTCCCATCCCCCTGTCTTATTAGTTTAACCCCTCCCCAAAAGCACTAGCAAACACTCCCCCTAGGACATTGGTTCCAGTCCTGCCCAGGTGCAGACTGTCCGGTTTGTACTGGTCCCACCTCCCCCAGAACCCGTTCCAATGTCCCAGGAATTTGAATCCCTCCCTTCTGCACCACTCCTCAAGCCACATGGAGTGGAAGCAAGTCTTCTTCGATTCCGAGCGATTGCCTATGATGATGAGCAGGGAGCCCACGTTCATGTGAGGCTCGCACCACTTAAAGCTAGCCTACACTTTTTAAAGAAAGGCTGCACTATGTTTGGCTGGAGCAGATGCAGGGAAGAAGACATTCTGAGCAGGAAGAACACTGACTTAATGGCACAACAGGGCAGAAAGCATACTCAAAGGTTCTCACATGCAGCTCTGGAAGCCTTGGTGCAGAAGCTGGACAGAAGAAGAGATGTTCTCTATCCACAGGGTGCCAGGAGACCCTCCAGGCAAACTGTGAGAAGGCAATGGGAACAGATAGCTGTCACAGTCAATGCCAGCTGTGTAGCCCCGAGGACCTGGATACAGTGCCACGAGAAAATTAATGATCTCACACGAGTGGCCAAGATCAGAGAATTCATCTTCAAATGCCATATCCTTACAACTGAACCACTAGGCTCAGACACTGCTCAATGCACCACCCCACTTCCCTCACCTACTAACAATCACTATTAATCACGACTCAAACCTCGCATTCATAGCTTCAGCTCAGTCTCACACACTTAGCACTGCTGCAAGCCTCACACCCACACCTCACAGCTTGCACACACTGCCAGCTATTCAACCATGACAGGCACATCACCCAAACACACTGCTCCACACTCACTGACACACTTCCCTCTCTCTTGCAATAAAAGGAAGCTTATAACCAGAGGCAGCAGGGACCACCCACAGGGAGACATGCACGACTGCATGACCTAACCCCAATGGAGGAGACAGTGCTGGAAATTAACCCCAATGGAGGAGACGGTGTTGGAAATTATTTGAGCACCGTCTCCTCCAGCAGCAGGGTCGAAACAATGGAAGATAACTGTATCCTCATATCTAATCTTTCTTCCCACATCCCATTGCCCCCTCAGACCACAGTCTCATCCGATTTACAAGCTGCAGATGGTGTATGCATGCACCTCTTGCTTTCGCTCCCTCCCCTCACCACAACTTTCGCCTTTCAAATAGCCGAGAACTACAACCTGGCCAGGCAGTGGTGGAGGAGCAAGAACTGGAGGAGGAAGGAGGCAGTGATGCTGCAGACATAGCACCGTCACTCGATGTCCCACTCTCAGTCATCAGCTCAGACACTGACACTCCATATACAGAAAATTACAATGCGCAAACATTGGAGGGTAGTATAAAGGTGGGATCTGCACGTGGTGAGTCACCGGGCACAAGTGGCCTGCAGCCAGGGCAGGGAGCAAGGGTTACACAGGAGGCAGTGCCCCAGAGGGCGAGGTTGCACACAAGTTCTGCTGAAGAGGACACAGATGAGGACTTTGATAGGTCGGCCTACAGAAAAGGGCTGATGGGTATGCACAATTAAATGCTTGGTGCATTGGCAAGCCTGCCAAAAAGCCTGCGTGCAATGTCAAGGCGCTTAGAGGAGCCCGGCACCATCCTTGCACAGGGGATTTCGCAGAGCTTGGACCCTATCCTTTCCAGCATGGAAGTGATGGCCAACTCCATTAGCATACTTGTAGACCCAACCATGATGCAGTGTTTGATGGCTGTTGTCTCAGCTTCCATTGCAGCACAATCGGACGCCACCCAAAGACTGGGTGCTGCAGTGGAACCTCAGACTTCTGCCATGCAAGCTCAAACTGCTGGCGTCGTAGCTGCAGTTGCCAGTGTTGAAAGGGGCTTGCGGGTTGTCACAGCAGTCCCAACAATCTGCCCGCCAACAGATCACTAGGATTGTTGAGGCGCCGCCCTGAGAGAGTGGCAGTGGCTCTGTGAAGCAGGAACCTGCTGTTTTCTCTGAGGTGACACCGTTTGTCCTCCCACTCCTGCCACTCCAGCTGTGTCCTTAATTTTGGCTGTCAGCCAGCCAGCTCGGACTGCTGCCGCCCATGCCGTGATGATGCAGTCCGAAGACAGGCCTTCAAGCCCCAGAGCTCCAAGGCCACCTGCACTCTTGCCCCTTGAAAATCAGCAGCCTTCCGCCAGATGTTTGCTATGTCGCCTGTTCCAGCCTGGAAGGAGCTGCTAATGAAAAAATTCAGGGCCACAGTTACCTTGAGGGCCTCTGGCAGCACTGTTGTCGCCTTGCTCTGAGTTCTGGTTCCAAGAGGTGGCAGAGTTCAGTGACCACCTCCTTGATGAAGCGGAGCTGCTAAACACACTGCTTCGGGTTTAGGTACAGGTAGGACAAGTGCTCCCTAAAGACCCAAGGTGGGTAAGACCTCCTGCTGAGGGCCCTGCTCCCCTCCTCCTCCTCCCTCTGTGAGCGGCTTGTCTTCTTTTCAGCCTCTGCTCCATCTTGCTGCCATGCTGCAACACAAGGGGGACTGAAACTAGAGCCCCCATGACTGGGAGCAAGTGGTGTACTCAGAGGACTTCCATTAGGAACCAATGCCTTCCTAGTGTAGAGCAGGACTCCCTGCACACTTTACCAAATTTCAGATCCATGAACCCCACTGGGGAAAAGTGACCATAATATGGTAGTATGCCTTATTAAGATGGAGAGTGACAAAGTTAATTCGGAAACTAGGGTCCTGAACTTAAGGAAAGGTAACTTCGACGGTATGAGGCGTGAATTGGCTAGAATAGACTGGCAAACGATACTAAAAGGGTTGACGGTGGATAAGCAATGGCAAACATTTAAAGATCACATGGATGAACTTCAGCAAATGTACATCCCTGTCTGGAGTAAAAATAAAACTGGGAAGGTGGCTCAACCATGGCTAACAAAGGAAATTAAGGATAGTGTTAAATCCAAGGAAGAGGCATATAAATTGGCTAGAAAAAGCAACAAACCTGAGGACTGAGAAATTTAGAATTCAACAGAGGAGGACTAAGGGTTTAATTAAGAGGGGGAAAGTAGAATACGAGAGGAAGCTTGCAGGGAATGTAAAAACTGACTGCAAAAGCTTCTATAAATATGTGAAGAGAAAAAGATTAGTGAAGACAAACGTAGGTCCCTTGCAATCGGATTCAGGTGAAATTACAATGGGGAACAAAGAAATGGCAGACCAATTGAACTAATACTTCGGTTCTGTCTTCACGAAGGAAGATACAAATAACCTTCAGAACGTACTAGGGGACAGTGGGTCTAGTGAGAAGGAGGAACTGAAGGATATCCTTATTCGGCGGGAAATTGTGTTAGGAAAATTGATGGGCTTGAAGGCCGATAAATCCCCGGGGCCTGATAGTCTGCATCCCAGAGTGCTTAAGGAAGTGGCCCTAGAAATAGTGGATGCATTGGTGATCATTTTCCAACAGTCTATCGACTCTGGAACAGTTCCCATGGACTGGAGGGCAGCTAATGTAACACCACTTTTTAAAAAAGGAGAGAAAACGGGTAATTATAGACATCAGTATTGTTCGCTTGACATCAGTAGTGGGGAAAATGTTGGAATCGATCATGAAGGACGAAATAGCAGCGCATTTAGAAAGCGGTGACAGGATCGGATCAAGTCAGCATGGATTTATGAAAGGGAAATCATGCTTGACGAATCTTCTGCAATTTTTTGAGGATGTAACTAGCAGAGTGGACAAGGGAGAACCAGTGGATGTGGTGTATTTGGACTTTCAGAAGGCTTTTGACAAGGTCCCGCACAAGAAATTGGTGTGCAAAATCAAAGCACATGGTATTGGGGGTAATATACTGACGTGGATAGGGAACTGGTTGGCAGACAGGAAGCAGAGAATTGGGATAAACGGGTCCTTTTCAGAATGGCAGGCAGTGACTAGTGGAGTGCCGCAGGGCTCAGTGCTGGGACCCCAGCTCTTTACAATATACATTAACGATTTGGATGAAGGAATAGAGTGTAATATCTCCAAGTTTGCAGATGACACTAAACTGGGTGGCGGTGTGAGCTGTGAGGAGGAAGCTAAGAGGCTGCAGGGTGACTTGGACAGGTTAGGTGAGTGGGCAAATGCATGGCAGATGCAGTATAATGTGAATAAATGTGAGGTTATCCATTTTGGGGGCAAAACATGAAGGCAGAATATTATCTGAATGGCGGCAGATTAGGAAAAGGGGAGGTGCAACGAGACCTGGGTGTCATGGGCACGCAGGTACAGCAGGCGGTAAAGAAGGCAAATGGTATGTTGGTCTTCATAGCTACGGGATTTTAATATAGAAGCAGGGAGGTCTTACTGCAGTTGTACAGGGCCTTAGTGAGGCCTCACCTGGAATATTGTGTTCAGTTTTGGTCTCCTAGTCTGAGGAAGGACATTCTTGCTATTGAGGGAGTGTAGCCAAGGTTCACCAGACTGATTCCAGGGATGGCTGGGCTGTCACATGAGGAGAGACTGGATCAACTGGGCCTTTATTCACTGGAGTTTAGAAGGATGAGAAGGGATCTCATAGAAACATATAAGATTCTGACGGGACTGGACAGGTTAGATGTGGGAAGAATGTTCCCTATGTTGGGGAAGTTCAGAACCAGGGGACATAGTCTTTTGATAAGGGGTAGGCCATTTAGAACTGAGATGAGGAGAAACTTCTTCACTCAGAGAGTTGTTAACCTGTGGAATTCCCTGCCGCAGAGAGTTGGTGATGCCAGTTCACTGGATATATTCAAGAGGGAGTTAGATATGGCCCTTACGGCTAAAGGGATCAAGGGGTATGGAGAGAAAGCAGGAAAGGGGTACTGAGGGAATGATCAGCCATGATCTATTGAATGGCGGTGCAGGCTCGAAGGGCCGAAAGGCCTACTCCTGCACCTATTTTTCTATGTTTCTAACATCCACTGTAGGAGGTGTCCAAGGAAATTTCCTACAAGATCACCTGCCCACACTGTCCCACAGGGAATGCAGAATATCACAGGTCTCCTACCCAAATTTCCCTTAGGGAATGGAACATAACAAAGTTGAACTTTTTTATGATAGTCCACACGGTCATAGAATCATAGAATAGTATATCACAGAAGGAGGCCATTTGGTCCATCGAGTCTGCACCAAATCTTTCAAGTGCAGTCCAGTTAGTCACACTCCCCTGCTCTTTCCCCATATCCCTGCAATTTTATCACCTTCAAGTATTTATTCAATTCCAGTTTGAAGGCTACTATTAAATCTGTGTCCACCAACCTATCAGGCTGTGCAGTCCAAATCCTAACCACTCATTGCGTAAAAAGATTTTTCCTCATGTCGCCTTTCGTTCTTTTGCCAATCACCATAAATCTATGCCCTCTGGTTATCGACCCTTCAGCCATTGCAAACAGGTTCTCTTTATTTACTCTGTCTAAACCCTTCATGATTTTAAACACTTTTATCAAATCTCCTCTTAGTCTTCTCTGTTCTAAGGAGAGCAACCCCAGCTTCTCCAGTCTATCCACATAACTATAAGGTTAGAACATGTGGTGTCAGGGGACAAGTAACCGAATGGATAGCTAACTGGCTTCATTAATAGATTCATGAATAAGATGATAACATGTGGAGTCAGGGGACAAGTAGCAGAATGGATAGCTAGCTAGATTCAAGACAGAAAGCAGAGAGTGGGGGTAAAAGGTAGTATTCATAGTGACAGAAGGTGGAAAGTGGGGTACCATAAGGATTAGGGCCGGAACCACTGATTATAATTTATATGAACGATTTAGACGTTGATTCAAAAACCCTCATAATTTGGCCCTGATATTCCATGCATCTTTAGGTAGGTTTGTGCGAGATCTTTAAAAAAAATGCAACATATAGAAAGCTTCACATCAGACCAACTCTTACTTTATTTTGTAATGAACCATAATTATACACAATAATTTTCTGTTTGCATTTGATGAAAGTACTTACAAAGCATTCTGGTGTCATTTAACTCCCTTTCTTAACAGCAGTTATGTCCATCACAGTGCCCACAAAAGCATGTAACCTTCTAGTACAATTTATTTTGAAAATAAATTACAGTAAATAATTCCAACTTTCCACTCCACAAGCAAGGAAGCTTCCGCTTAGTGACCAGAAAAATTGTCCCTAAATTGTTAGAGGGACAACACTTCTCTGAGAATCAGACACAGGCATTTCATCTCATCCCTTTCTTCATTCATTCTCAATGAGAAACCTCCCGATATCCAGAAGTTTAGATTGTTTTGAATGTTTGACTGGTATTTGTAGAGCCTCTTCATAGCATCAGCAGTGATTATCTAAGCAACGGATTTATCAGTATTTCTTCAGGATGCTTCTAATACCACACTGCAACACAATATATGAGTGACATGTGTGCTATAACTTAACCAATCAGAAAATACTGTTGATGAATAAGTTTGATGTATCTCTCTAATTCTGCGCAGCATTAATTATAGTGCAGACTTTTTTCAGACATTCTACATGGACAGTTTAAACATTGATAAAGCTCTCCACAACAGTCCAAGCACAGTAAACCTCCCCCTAGTTTTCTAACTTGAAATGATTCTGGATTAGGCAGAGATTTCAAAGGAAGCTATGTAGCAGTAACCTGACTGGGAGCTATAGATTGACAACAGTAGTCACATTCTTCAAGGCAGGAAAAACAAAATAGCAAACTACTAAATCAAGAATGTCCATCCACAGGCACACTCTGCAATCCGTGTTCAACAGATATATTTCTGTAAACACACACATAGGCTTTATTTCAGAACCTGGAAACTCCACTTTCACACAAAAGCATCAGCGACACCCCCTACACAGAGGGAAGTCTTTCAATAGGCCCTTAAGTTTCTTTTTAAGTGTTAGGGCAGTTTGGTATATTCCTGGCGAGGCTATTTTAAAGGTTGCAATGAGCAAAAAGGAATTTACTGACTCAGATCAGTCAACATTCATCCACGTCTTGACCGATTCTGGACCTTCTATATATCTACAGATCATAGAATGATACAGCATAGAAGGAGGCCATTCAGCCCATCATATCTGTGCCGGCTCGGTGTAATTAATGCCACTCCACTGCCCTTTCCCCATAGCCCTGAAAATCATTCCTCTTGAAGTATATATCCAATTCCCTTTTGAAAGTCACTACTGAATCTGAGTCTACCACCCTTTCAGGGGATTCAAGATCATTACAATCGCTGCGTAAAAAAAATACTCTAGTTCTTTTGCCAAGCACCTTAAATTGGTGTCCTCTGGCAACTGACCTTTCTGTCACTGGAAACAGTTTTTCCTTATTTACTCTATCAAAACCCTTCATGATTTTGAACACCTCAATTAAATCTCCCCTTAGCCTTCGCTGCTCTAAGGAGAACAATCCCAGGTTCTCCAGTCTTTCCACACAACTGAATCTCTCATCCCTGGTACCATTCTATTAAATCTCCCCTGCACACTCTCTAGGGACTGGACTTCCTTCCTAAAGTGGGCTCCAGAGTTGGCCACTGTGCTCCAGCTGGGGCCTAACCACTGATTTATAAAGGTTTAGCACAGCTTCCTTGCTTTTGTACTCTATGCCTCTATTTATAAAACCATGGATCCCATACACTTTTTTAACAGCCTTTGCAACTTGTCCCGCCACCTTTCAAAGATTTGTGTACGTACACCCCAGGTCTCTATGTTCCTGCACTTCCTTTAAAATTGTAGCATTTAGTTAATATTGCCTCTCCTCATTCTTCTGACCAAATTTCATCACTTCACACTTTTCTTATTATATTGCATCAGCCACGTGCCTGCCCATTTTACCAGTCTGCCTATGTCCTCCAGTGGTCTGTTACTATCCTCCTCACTATTTTCTACATTTCTGAGTTTTGTGTCATCCACAAACTTTGAAATATGCTCTGTGTTATGTTCAGAATAATTCCACAAGACTGTGTGCTGTAAGCTCAAACTGGTGTGACCTTAGTCTCTTTAATCAAAATCCAGCGTGCCGAAGCTGCATGGCAGACAGCCTTTTATACTTGCTTACACGAGGTGTGCAGTTGACCCTTGGGTCTCGAACAGGTACGCCTCCTGGTGGCAAGTTTTACACTATTATAAAGTTTACATTCATAACATCATTCCCCCCCAAAGTCTTATGTACAAGTTATTTACAAGTTGAGGTGATCCGGGGCTCTGCGTTCCCGGGTTGATCGCCTGAGTTGAAGTCCTGGAATGGGTGAGTCAGTCGGATCATTGCTGCACTGCGGCGCGGCTGGTCTGATTAGATTGTCGGGCATGGTGGGTTCATCCTCGTGGTTGACTACGAGGTCAATTGCTGGTTGGCTGTGTGTTGGTGGATCAATGATGGTAATGTCCTCTTCAAACTGTTCTTGGTTGTCAGTGAACCGCAGTTTGGTCTGATCCAAATGCTTTCTGCACGTTTAACCATTCAAAAGTTTGACAACAAACACTCTCTTCCCCTCCTTGGCTAAAACAGTGCCAGCAACCCATTTGGGACGATGACCGTAATTAAGAACAAACACAGGGTCATTAACCTCAATGTCACGCGATACAGCTGCGAGATCGTGGTACATGTTGAGATCCGGGTGGACTAAGGAGAGCCTGGTTTTGAGTGCTCTGTTCATTAGCTATTCTGCTGGGGGAAGCCCCGTAAGCGAGTGGGGTCGCGTCCGGTAGCTGAGCAGAATCTGGGATAACCGTCACGCGTTTAAAGCTCTGCTTGATAGTTTGGACTGCCCGTTCCGCTTGACCGTTGGATGCGGGCTAAAATGGGGCAGACCTGACATGTTTTATGCCATTGCGGGTCATGAACTCATTGAATTCCGAGCTGGTGAAACATGGTCCATTGTCACTAACAAGGATATTGGGCAAACCATGGGTGACAAACATGGCCTAGAGGTTTTCAATGGTGGCAGTGGACGTACATGATAACATTATTATACATTCAATCCATTTAGAGTAAGCTTCCACTGCTACTAGGAACATCTTTCCTAGAAAGAGGCCAGCGAAATCTACGTGGACCCTGGTTTGGTGGGCCATGACCACAGACTCAGTGGGGCCTCCCTAGGTGCATTGCTCAACTGTGAGCAAGTGTTACACTTGACTCCAATTCCGAGTCAATGCCGGGCCACCAAACGTGCGACCTGGCGATAACCTTCATCATGATTATGCCTGGGTGGATACTGTGTAGGTCGCATATAAATGCTTCCCTGCCTTTTTTTGACAAAACCACGCGATTCCCCCATAGGAGACACTCCGATTGGATGGACATTTCATCCTTGCGTTGGTAAAACGGCTTAATTTCGGCATGCAATTCCCTGGGAACAGCCGACCAGCTCCCATTAAGGATGCAGTTATTTACTAGTGATAGCACAGGGTCCTGGCTAGTCCAGGTCCTGATTTGGCGAGCTGTGACGGGTGACCCCCGCTCTCAAAAATATCCATTACAAAAAGCAAGTCTGCGGGCTGTGCCATTTCCACCCCAGTGATGGGCAATGGTAGCCGACTGAGGGCATCAGCACAGTTCTCAGTGCCTGGTCTGTGGCGGATTACATAGTCATACACAGATAATCTTTGGATGCGGGACAAAGCATTGGTGTTAATAACTTTGCTTTCTGAAAACAGCGAAATGAGCGGTTTGTGGTCGGTTTCGAGCTCGAACCGGAGTCCAAATAGTTTTTGGTGCATTTTCTTAACCCCGTATACACATGCTAATGCTTCTTTCTCAACCATACTGTAGGCCCTTTCAGCCTTAGATAAACTTCTGGACGCATATGCAACCGGTTGCAGTTTGTCTGACACATTGGCTTGTTGTAACACACAACCAACCCCGTACGAAGATGCATCACAAGCTAGTACTAAACGTTCACACGGGTCATACAATACAAGTAACTTGTTAGAACATGGCCTTATCGAAGGCTGTCTCTTGAGATTTACCCCAAACCCAGCCGTCACCCTTACATAGCAATAAATGCAAAAGTTTCAGCAAAGTGCTCAAACCGGGTAGAAAGTTACCAAAATAGTTGAGGAGTCCTAAGAACGAGCGCAGCTCCATCACATTCTGCAGTCTGGGTGCATTCTTGATGGCCTCCGTCTTAAGAGTCCGTGGGTCTGATGCCGTCTGCCGCAATCTTTCTTCCCAAAAATTCAACCTCTGGCGCCAGGAAAATACACTTGGAGCATTTCAGCCTGAGTCCCACTCTGTCCAGTCGCTTTAGAACCTCTTCCAGGTTGTGCAAGTGTTCGGTGATGTCACGACCAGTGATCAAGATGTCGTCTGGAAACACAACAGTGCCTCTGGAAGATGGCAGCAGCTGAGCGAATTCCAAAAGGGCATCTGTGGTATATGAACAGTCCTTTGTGCGTGTTGATGCATGTCAATCTTTTCGAAGGTTCAGCCAGCTCCTGTGTCATGTAACCAGAGGTTAGATCCAGCTTGGTGAACGACTTCCCCCCCTGCTAACGTTGCGAACAGGTCCTCCGCTTTGGGTAGTGGGTACTGGTCCTGTAATGAGATTTGGTTGATTGTTACTTTGTAGTTTCCACAGATTCTGACCGTGCCATCTCTTTTCAACACCAGAACAATTGGGCTGGCCCACTCGTTGAACTCGACTGGCGATAAAATTCGCTCTCGTTGAAGTCTGTCCAGTTCGATCTCGACTTTCTCCCGCATTATATATGGAACCGCTCGGGCCTTGTGATGAACGGGTCATGCATCAGGGACTAGATGGATCTGCACTTTGGCGCCTGTGAAGTTGCTGATGCCTGGCTCAAATAGCAACGGAAATTTGTTTAGCACTTGAGTGCACGGGGCGTCATCCACCGAAGACAGTGCTTTGATGTCGTCCCAGTTCCATTGGATCTTTCCTAGCCAACTTCTGCCGAACAGCGTTGGGCCTTCGTCTGGTACGATCCATAGTGATAAATCATGCACAGCTCCATCGTACGGTACCTTTACTGTCGCACTGCCAATGACTGGTATGAGCTCTTTGGTGTAAGTGCGCAGCTTGGTGTGGATCGGGCTTAGTTTTGGCCTTTGTGCCTTGTTGCCCCACAGTTTCTCATAATTAACTGACTCATCCCGTGTCCAATTCCATGGAAACTGGAATGGCGTTTAATTTGACTTTCAACATTATCGGAGGACTTTTGGTGGTGAAGGCGTGTACCCCATACACTTCCTCTTCAGCCTTGGGTTGAGTTGCCTCTCTTACACGTTCAGCGTGATCCGCGCCGGATCGGTCATCTTCTGCCGACTCTGCCACATGGTGAGTCGCAGCACGTCTGCACATTCGCTGGAGGTGCCCCATTGTTCTGCAGCCTTTGCACACTGCACACGTAGTACTTGAATCGACATTGATGGGCTCTATGATTACCCCCACAGCGCCAACATGGTGCTAATGGATTCGCAGTCACGCCCCACGGCGGACTCTGAGTCATTCTAAGTCTGGCCTCTGCAGGCGTGTAGGCCCTGCCATGTACAGTTCTGCCTGCTGAAGGCGTTATTTTATGCACAGTACTTGCTGGTGAACTTCGATGCGGAGAAGATACCTGCTTAGTGTTATCGTTCGTGGTCATGAAAACCCGGGCTATCGTGATGGCCTTGCTCAGATCTAGGGATTCAGCAGACAGCAGTTTGTGAAGTATAACCTCGTGGCCGATTCCAAGCACGAAAAAGTCCTGCAACATTTCCCCCAAAAATCCAGCAAATTTGCACGGTCCTAAGGCGTCTTAGGTCAGCGGCATAGCTCACCACGTCCTGGCCCTCGGAGCGATGTTGCGTATAAAAGTGATACCTGGCCATTAAGATGCTCTCCTTCGGCTTGAGGTGTTCCTGAACCAGCGTGCACAACTCTGCATATGTCTTGTCCGTTTGGTTTCATCGGTGCTAGCAGATTTTTGATGAGGTCATATATCATGGACCCACAAACGGTGAGGGGAATCGCCCTGCGGTTGACCGCATTACTGTCCGTATCCAGCTGGTTGGCCACGAAGTACTGGGCAAGACGCTCAACGAAGGCTTCCCAATCATCACCCTCAGCAAATGTCTCAAGAATACCAATGGCAGCCATAACCGTGTGAAAGTTCATGAGCTGTTACTCGTCGTCAATTGTTATGTTCAGATTAACTCCACAAGACTGTATGCTGTAAGCTCAAACTGGTGTGACCTTAGTCTCTTTAATCAAACTCCAGAGTGCCAAAGCAGCATGGCAGACAGCCTTTTATACTTGCTTGCAGGAGGTGTGCAGGTGACCCTTGGGTCTCCAACATGTGCGCCACCTTGTGGCAAGTTTTACACAGTTATAAAGTTTACATAAATAATACCCAGTATAGCCAGGTCCCAGTTATTAATACATATCAAAAGGAGCAGTGGTCCTAATATCAACCTCTGGAGGACACCACTGAATATTTCCCTCCACTTTGAAAAACAACCGTTGATCACGACTCCGTGCTTTCGGTCTCTTACCCAATGTTGTATCCATGCTGCCACTGTCTCTTTAATTCCATGGGCTTCAATTTTGCTAACAAGTTTATTATGTGGTACTTTATTAAGTGCCTTTTCAAAGTCCATATACACAACATCAACTACACTACCTTCATTAACCCTCACAGTTACTTCATCAAAGAACTCAATCAAGTTAGTAGAACATGATTTACCGGTAACAAATCTATGCTGGCTGTCATTTATTAACCCATACTTTTCCAAGTGACAATTAATTTTGTCCCAGATTATTGTCTCTGAACGTTTCGGCACCACAGATGTTAGGCTGACCGGCCTGCAGTTGCCTGGTTTATCCCTCTCCCCCTTTTTGAACAGGGGTGCAGTATTTGCAATCCTCCAGTCCTTCTGGAACTGCTCCCAGATGAAAGATTGTGTCCAGAGGCTCCACTATCTCCACCCTTACTTCCCTCAGCAGCCGAGGGATGCACCCCAATCCGGACCAGGTGACTTTTTACTTTGAGCACTACCAACCTTTTGAGTACTTCCTATTTATCCATTTTTATCCTACCCAATATTGCTACTACCTCCTCCTTTACTGTGACATTGGCAGCATCCTTTTCTTTAGTGAAGACAGAGGCAAAGTACTCATTTTGTACCTCCATAAGAAGATCTCCTTCTTGGTCCCTAATCGGCCTCACCTTCCTTTGACTATCTTTTACTATTCACATGTTTATAAAAGACTTTCGGGTTCTTTTTTATGTTACCCGCTAATCTAATCTCATACTCTCTGTTTGCCCCTCCTCTGTACTTACTGTATTATGCTTGGTTCTCTACTGTATTATGAACTAGACATTCATCATAAGCCTTCTTTTTATGTTTCATTTTAATCTTTACATTTTTAGTCATCCAGGGAGCTCTAGCTTTAGATGCCCATCCTTTTCCTCTCATGGGAATATGTATAGTCTGTACCAAACTATCTCTTCTATGAAGGCCTCCCATTGCTTATTTACTGTTTTATATGCCAATCTTAGAGTCCAATTCACCTGGGACAGATCCCTTTTCAAATCACTGAAATTAGTCCTCCTCTAGTTGAGTGTTTTCACATTTTGATTATTACTTGTCCTTTTCCACAGTTACTTTAACACTAATGACATTGTGATCGCTGTTTCCCAAATGCTCCCTGACTGAAACCTGCTCCACTTGCCCCACTTAATTCCCCAGAACCAGATCCAGCACAGCTTCCTTCCTCATTGGGTTGTTAACACCCTGATCAAGAAAATACTCTTGTACACATGTCCTAAATTCCTCCCCCTCTTTGCCCTTTACACTGTTTTTTTTACCAGTCTATATTAGGATAGTTGAAGCCCCCCGTTATCAATCTATAGTTCTTGCATCTTTCTGAAATTTATCTGCAACTTTGCTGCCGTTGCTCCTTCCCACTATTTGGTGGGCTGTAGTATATGCCCAGCAGGATAATTTATTTTCTATTGTTCTTTAATTCTAACCAAATAGCTTCTGGCCGCAAAATAGCCATAGTAGCGCCATTTTCTTGAAAAAATAACAGCCGTCTTGCTTCCGCCCGCTTCTGGCATGGGAAACGGCAGCCGTCATTCTGGAGAAGTTATAGCGCTGCCGTTGCCTGCGTTCGCCTCTGCAATGTTAATGTGCAGATTGTGACATCAATCGGTGTGCAATGCCTGATTTGATGCACGACTGCGCTTTTAAGCATCACCACACGCCATAATGCCCTCTCCCAACCACGCATAGAAGAACGTGAGTGCAGCAGTTGTCATCATCATCATCGGCAGTCCCTCAGAATCCAGGAAGACTTGCTTCCACTCTTAACATGAGTCCTTAGGTGGCTGAACAGTCCAATATGAGAACCACAGTCCCTGTCATAGGTGGGACAGATAGTCGTTGAGGGTAAGGGGTGGGTGGGACTGGTTTGCCGCACGCTCCTTCCGCTGCCTGCGCTTGATTTCTGCATGCTCTCAGCGACGAGACTAGAGGTGCTCAGCGCCCTCCCGGATGCACTTCCTTCACTCAGGGCGGTCTTTGGCCAGGGACTCCCAGGTGTCAGTGGGGATGTTGCACTTTATCAGGGAGGCTGTTGTTGTACAGAGAAGCTGTCAGCCCTTCTTAAAAGGAAACACACATCTTTCAGGTAAGTTTTGATTTCAGCTTTTGGACTGTATGGCTTTGGATGTTAAAGAAAGTCCTCTGAGAAGACCACTTGTTCATAGTCCTGGAAGCTCTAGTTGCAGTCCCTCTTGGGCTGCAACATCACATGGAGATGAAGCAGAGGCAGCAAAGAGGACAAGCTGCTCACAGGATGAAGTAGAAGAGGAAAGAGTCAGAAGTGGAGGGAGCAGAGGAGCAAGGAAGCGGAAGGAAGGATACAACCCAGACAGCTCCTGTCTGGCCAGCACATTGGGGATCGAATCATCCGCCTGTGGTACCGGTGACCACAACCCCAATTCCCCCTTCAATATTTCTCCCACACCTTCTCTTCCGTCTGTTACTGACATTCACAATGACCTCTTGGTCACAATGCTCAAACAAAAGCCACCACAAAGCAAACTTTCCAATCCAACTTTATCCATATATGTATCCGATATTCCATCAAAAAGATCCACGAATGGACCTTGTGCATTCCCTCAGTGACTGTCTTGTATGTGCCTTTGTCTATCCTAATGATGTCCTGCAGTGCTACCCCAGTGGCTGCAGCACGGCTGGTGGAACGCTGCTGACTTTCAGTGGAGGACACTGCAGATGGCCTTGCAAGATGATCTCGAAAAGCTGGTGGCTGGCAGAGTGAAATCGAGTGATGGTGTTTTTTCTTCACTTTCCTCTCCCTCTGTTTGGTCAACCACTGGCTGGGCAGGTTGATTTCTTGGGTGTCTGAAATGAGGACAGCACAAGGGTAGGGGGTTACGGGAAAGCAAGAACTGCATGCTTACACCATGTGCAGCTTGTATATCAGTAGATATTTTTGGATGAGGGGGAAGCGGGATGTGAGACTAGGATAACGTATGAGGATACCGGCGTCATGTATTCTTTCAGCCCCGCCGCTGTCCAGGGGCTCAATCATGCCCCTGCCAGGAATGGCCAGCGCCGGCTCATCCAAGGACATGAGGTGAAGCTGGGAACGTGAGGTGTGCCTCATGTTTGGTAGACATTGTTAGTAGGTGAGTGATGAGGGGGAGAGGTTGTGAATTGAGAAGTATGTGAGGCTAGTGCTGCAGTTGGTAGGAGATGCATTCACTGACCTTGACCACTTGTCTGAGGTCATGAAACGTCTTTGGGTACTGGAGCCAGGTCCTGGGGCGACACCGTTGACAGTGATGGTCTCACCAATCTGATCCCACATCCTTCTTTCGGGATGGCCTCCTGGCCCTCTGTGGGAGAGGACCTTCCTTCCAGTGTTGACCCCCTGCACAAAGCTGGAGTGCTGCATACAAGACTATTGGTGCCCCTTTCCTTGGCCTGTTGAGTCATTTGTGTTAGCGCTGAAGCACGTGTACTATTTTTTAAATGCGGAAGGCAGTTCAGCTTTAAGAACTGAAGACTGCCTAGTTTGGAATTATGCTTATATTTTTTTCAGAAGGCAGTTCACCTTTAAGAACTCAAGACTGCTTTCTTAAATGACAGCCTTGATTTGAGAGAATGCAGCTTCGCTCCAGGGACACGACATTGGGCCTCCTACTGAGCGCACAGTATGAAGCAACGCGATCGTCCCTGGGCTATACACTGAAATCATTCAAAACAGCAGGCAGTACCAAAATAATGTGTTGCATGCGATTTTTAAACGGATGTGAGCAAATCTCGCCCCGTAGTACCATTGCCCATTTTCGGGCCTTATTGAATTTCTAGGCTTCTGTCTTTGAATCCTTAAGTACATGCCGCAAATTCCTCCACACTGCCCCAAAGCTTCTTTATCCAGAGAGTGGTTAGAATGCAAAACTTGCTACCAGAAGGAGTAGTTGAGGTAAATAGCACAGATGCATTTAAGAGGAAGCGAGATAAATACATGAGGGAGAAAGGAATTGAAGATTATTCTGATAAGGTGAGATGAAGTAGGGTGGGAGGAGGCTCGTGTGGAGTGTAAACACCAGCACAGACCAGTTGGGCTGAACGGCCTGTTTCTGTGCTGTAATTTCTCTGTAATTCTCTGTAAGCACGTACCATAATCTCCAACATCAGAAAGGCTCCCCTATAGTAACCATTTCATTCCCAGTGTGTCTCACAGGCTCAAACGCAAGAATAATGTTGACTGATGGATTGTCATCTTTAATTCTTTAAAAATGAATTATCTCATTAGAAATAGGGACCTTAAGACAGGCGCAAGCATTGTGCCAGGGGAGGGGAGAGAAAACACAGAAACAGGATATGCCCTCGTCAGTGCAATGATGTCACATGTACGTGGCATGTGCTTCATCACTTCAGTCTGAGGAAACAACAAAAAAAAGGTTTGCTCAACAATTTTTTCCCCTAAGGACAATGCAACTTTTAATGAAACTGGTAATTCATACATTACAACATTTTTCCTTACCAGACGGGGGCATAGATTTAAAGTAATTGGTAGGAGGTTGAGAGGGGATTTGATGGGAATTTTTTTCACCCAGAGGGTTGTGGGGGTCTGGAACTCAGTGCCTGAAAGGGTGGTAGAGGAAGAAGTACTTGGATGTGCACTTGAAGTGCCGTAACCTACAGGGCTACGGACCAAGAGCTGGAAAGTGGGATTAGGCTGGCTAGCTCTTTGTCAGCCGGCACGGACTCGATGGGCTGAATGGCCTCCTTCCATGCTGCAAATTTCTTTGAGTCTATGAACAGTGACTACACTTTAAAAAGTACTTCATTGTCTGTAAAATGCTTTGAGGCATCTTGAGTTTGTGAAAGCTGCTATACAAACTCAAGTTCTTTCTTTTACTTAATTTAGTGAATCTGAAGCAGAAATAGGGAGAGAGAGGACCACCTGAGATTATAAAGTGGCAAGAGAGGGAGAGGGAGAGAAAGAGGGAGAGAGTGGGAGAGAGAGAGAACAACCTGAGAGTATAAAGCAGCGAGAGAGAGAGAGGGAGAGAGAGAGAGAGAGAGAGGGGCGGGGGGCAAGAGAGAGAGAGATAGAGGGGACGAGAGAGCGAGGGCACGAGAGAGAGAGGGTGAGAGAGAGAGAGAGAGGGAGGGCCCGGATGTGTCAGGGTCAGAGGTAAAAACACCTAAAGTGACATCAGCAGAATGGAAGGAGTTGATGGGTGAGTAGCAGATAATTTTTGGGGGTCTGAATCAGGGACAAGTCTTAGTTTATTTGTGGTAAGTGGTCTAATATAGAGGCATGTGAGAACTCCAGGACGCTTCTTGTGTCCTGAATAATCATGTGTGCAGGAAGTGTCATCAGCTGGAGGAGCTCAAGCTGGCATCCACGAGGCTTGCAGCAATATGGATAGCACATTTCAGGAAGTGGTCTAGTCACCCCTGCAGCTTAAGAGTGTGCAAGCAGAGAGGGAATGGGTGACTGCAGACAAAGAAGGAGGACCTTGTTCTCTAACTGAATAGTAGTGAGGGTGATGCTTCCTCTGGGGAGTATAGCCAGAGCCAAGTCCATGGCACCATGGCTCAGCTGTCCTGCGGGGAGGTCAGGAAAGCAATAGTGATCGGAGATTCAATACTTAGGGGAACAGACCGATGCGATTCCAGGATGGTATGTTAGTTCCCTGGTGCCAGGGTTAAGGATGTCACTGAGCGGGAGCAGAACATTCGAAGGGAGGAGGGTAAACAGCCAGAGGTCGTGGCACATATCGGTTCCAATGACATTGGTAGAAAGACGAATGAAGTCCTGCAGGCAGATTTTAGGGAGCTAGGAAAGAGACTAATAAGCAGGACCTCAAAGGCAGTAATCTCCGGATTATTCCCAGTGCCTTGCACTAGTGAGTACAGAAATAGAAGGATAGAGCAGATGAATGCGTGGCTGGAGTGATGGTGCAGGAGGGAGGGCTTTAGATTCCTGGGGCAGTGGGACTGGTTCTGGGGAGGTGGGCCCTGTACAAGCAGGAAGGGTTGTACCTCAACAGAGCCGGGACCAATATCCTCACGGGAAGCTTGCTAGTGCTGTTGGGGAGGGTTTAAACTGGCTTGGCAGGGGGATGGGAACCTTAGCTTCGATTCAGAAAGGAGAGAAGCAATGCTGGAAATTGAAGGCAGAATACTTGTAAGCATGTTTGGAAGGCAGAGGAAACAAATGCTAGAAAATAGACAACAAGGGAGTTTGGCAGTGCTTAATGGTATTTACTTTAATGCAAGGAGTTTAGAGAATAAGGCAAGTGAGCTGAGAGCACAGATAGACATGTGGAAGTATGATATCATAGTTATTACTGAGCCATGGTTGAAAGAAGGGTAGGAATGGCAGCTCAACATTCTTGGATACACGGTTTGCAGACTAGATAGAGAGGGAAATAAAAAATGAAGGGGGGTCGTAATATTGGTTAAAGAAACAATTGTAGCTGTGCGGAGAGATGATATAAGAACATAAGAAATAGGAGCAGGAGTAGACCATACGGCTCCTCGAGCCTGCTCCACCACTCAATAAGATCTGATCATGGACTCAGCTCCACTTCCCCACCCGCTCCACATAACCCCTTATCCCCTTATCGTTTAAGAAACTGTCTATTTCTGTCTTAAATTTATTCAATGTCCCAGCTTCCACAGCGAATTCCACAGATTTACAACCCTCTGAGAGAAGAAATTTCTCCTCATCTCAGTTTTAAATGGGCGGCCCCTTATTCTAAGATCATGCCCTCTAGTTCTAGTCTCCCCCATCAGTGGAAACATCCTCTCTCCACCTTGTCAAGCCCCCTCATAATCTTATACGTTTCGATAAAATCACCTCTCATTCTTCTGAAATCCAATGAGTAGAGGCCCAACCTACTCAACCTTTCCTCATAAGTCAACTCCCTCATCTCCGGAATCAACCAGTGAACCATCTCTGAACTACCTTCAAAGCAAGTATATCCTTTCGTAAATATGGAAACCAAAACTGCACGCAGTATTCCAGGTTTGGTCTCACCAATACCCTGTATACATGTAGCAAGACTTCCCTGCTTTTATACTCCATCCCCTTTGCAATAAAGGCCAAGATTCCATTGGCCTTCCTGATCACTTGCTGTACCTGCATACTATCCTTTTGTGTTTCATGCACAAGTACCCCCAGGTCCCACTGTACTGCAGCACTTTGCAATCTTTCTCCATTTAAATAATAACTTGCTCTTTGATTTTTTTCTGCCAAAGTGCTTTACACTTTCCAACATAATGCTCCATCTGCCAAATTTTTGCCCACTCACTTGGCCTGTCTATGTCCTTGTGCAGATTTTTTGTGTCCTCCTCACACATTGCTTTTCCTCCCATCTTTGTATCGTCAGCAAACTTGGCTATGTTACACTCAGTCCCTTCTTCCAAGTCGCTAATATAGATTGTAAATAGTTGGGGTCCCAGCACTGATCCCTGTGGCACCCCGCTAGTTACTGGTTGCCAACCAGAGAATGAACCATTTATCCTGACTCTCTGTTTTCTGTTAGTTAGATCATCTACTAGAAGGATCATCAAATGAGGCCATATGGGTTGAATTGAGGAACAAAATGGGGCAATCACACTGCTGGAGTCAGGGGGAGATAATAGAGCAAACGTGTAGGCAAATTTCTGACAAGTCTGAAAACAATAGGGCAGTAATAGTAGGGTATTTCAACTACCTAAATATTAACTGGGATAAAATCAGCATAAAAAGGTATAGAGGGTGCAAAATTATTAAAATGCATTCAGGAGACATTTTTTAGCCAGTACATAGCAAGCCCAACAAGAGAGGGGGCAGTTCTGGACTTCGGTTTAGGGAATGAAGCTGGGCAGGTGGAAGGTGTGTCGGTGGGAGAGCATTTTGATGGTAGTGATCATAATTCAGTTATATTTAGCATAGTTATTGACGGAGACAAGGATAGATCAGGAGTAAAAGTTCTCAATTGGGGAAAGGACAATTTTACTAAGCTGAGATGTGATTTAGCCAAAATGGACTGAAAACAGCTAATTGAAGATAAATCAGTATCAGAGCAATGAAAGGCATTCAAGGCAAAGATAGTGAGGGTTCAGAGCAAATATGTTTCCACAAAGAAAAAGGATGGGTCTTCTAAATCTGGAGCCCCGTGGATGTCAAGGAGTATACAGGGTAGAATAAGGCAAAATAGGGAAGCTCATGTCAGATACTGAGAGCTCAATACTGCAGAAAGTCCAGATGAATATAGAAAGTGCAGGGGTGAAATTAAAAGGGAAAGAGAGAGCAAGATAAAATACTGGCAAGTAAAATCAAGGAAAACCCAAAGATGTTTTATCAATACATAAAAAGCAAGAGGATAACTAAAGAAAGAAAAAAATGACTTGCATTTATATAGCGCCTTTCACGACCACCAGATGTCTCAAAGTGCTTTACAGCCAATGAAGGAAAGAGTAGGGCCTTTTAGAAACCACAAAGGTAACCTGTGTGAGGAAGTGGAAGACTTTGGTATGGTTCTTCATGAATACTTTTCATCTGTTTTCACAAAAGAGGGGGACGATGCAGACATTGTAGTTAAGGAGGAGAAGTGTGAAATATTGGATGGGATAAACAGTGAGAGAAGAAATATTAAGGGGTTAAGCATCTTTAAAAGTAGATAAGTCACCAGGCCCAAATAAAATGTATTCCAGGCTGTTAAGAGAAGCAATGGAGGAAATAACAGAGGCTCTGACCATCATTTTCCAATCCTCTCTTGCTACAGACAGAGGACTGAAGGACTGCTAACGTTGTACTATTGTTTAAAAAGGAAGTAAGGGATGAACCGAGTAATTACAGGCCAATCAGTCTAACCTCGGGTGAGCAAATTATTGGAAAAAATTCTGAAGGACAGTATTGATTGTCATTTAGAAAGGCATGGATTAATCAAGGACAGTCAGTATGGATTGGTTAAGGAAGATCGTGTCTGACGAACTTAATCGAATTTTTTGAGGAGGTAACAAGGTGGGTTGATGAGGGTAACGCATTTGATGTATTCTACATGGATTTTAGCAAAGCTTTTGACAAGGTCCCATATGGCAGACTGGTCAGAAAAGTAAAAGCCCATGGGATCCAAGGAAAGTGGTAAGTTGGATCCGAAATTAGCTCAGTGGCAGGAGGCAAAGGGCAAAGGTCAATGGGTGTTTGTGTGTCTGGACGGCTGTTTCCAGGGGGGTTCCCTTGCTTTTCCTGGTATACATCAATGATTTAGATTTAAATGTAGGTGGCATGATGAGGTAGTTTGCAGAGGATACAAAAATTGGGCGTGTGGTTGATAGTGAGGAAGAACGCCTTAGACTGCAGGGTTGAATGGCCTCCTTCTGTGCTGTACTATTCTATGATTCTATGAAATAGCGTTTTGGAAACATCTGGATAGCATGCTTCTTTAAAAACCTTAACTTAGTGTCTTATTCTTGGTCGCAAACCTGGATTCTTAAAGAGCCCAAAGATATACGAACGTAAGAAACAGAAGAAATAGGAGCAGTAGCAGGCCATTTGGCCCCTTGAGCCTGCTCCGCCAGTTAATAAAATCTGATCATGGACTCAGCTCCACTTCCCTGCCCGCTTCCCATAATGCTTTATTCCCTTATCGCTCAAAAATCTGTCTATCTCCGTCTTAAATATATTCAATGACCCAGCCTCCACAGCTCTCTGGGGCAGAGAATTCTACAGATTTACAACCCTCAGAGAGAAGAAATTCCTCCTCAACTCAGTTTTAAATGGGTATCCCCTTATTCTATGTCCCCTAGTTTTAGTTTCCCCTATGAGTGGAAATATCCTCTCTGCATCCACCTTGTCGAGCCCCCTCATTATCTTATATGTTTCGATAAGATCACCTCTCATTCTTCTGAACTCCAATGAGTATAGGCCCAAACTATTCAACCTATCTTCATAAGTCAACCCCCCTCATCTCAGGAATCAACCTAGTGAACCTTCTCTGAGCAGCCTCCAATGCAAGTATATCCTTCCTTAAATAAAGAGAAGCAGTATTCCAGGTGTGGCCTCACCAATACCCTGTACAGTGGTAGCAGGGCTTCTTTACTTTTTTACTCTATTCCCCTTGCAATAAAGGCCAACATTCCATTTGCCTTGCTGATTACTTGCTGTACCTGCATACTATTTGTGTTTCATGCACAAGGACCCCCAGGTCCCTCTGTATTGCAGCACTTTGCAATTTTTCTCCATTTAAATTATAATTTTCTTTTCTATTTTTTCTGCCAAAGTGGATAACCTCACATTTTCCCACATTATACTCAATCTGCCAAATTTTTGCTCACTCATTTAGCCTGTCTATATCCCTTTGCAGATTTTTTATGTCCTCCTCACAATTTGTTTTCCCACCCATCTTTGTATAATGAGCAAACTTGGCTACATTACACTCGGTCCCTTCATCCAAGTCATTAATATAGATTGTAAATAGTTGAGGCCCCAACACTGATCCCTGCGGTACCTCACTAGTTACTGTTTGCCAACCAGAAAATGACCAGTTTATCCCGACTCTCTGCTTTCTGGTAGTTAGCCAATCCTATATCCATGCCAATAAATTATCCCCAACCCCGTGAGTTTTTATCTTGTGCAGTAACCTCTTATGTGGCACCTTATCAAATGCCTTCTGGAAATCCAAATACACCACATCCACTGGTTCCCTCTTATCCACCCTGCTCATTACATAGAAACATAGAAAACAGGTGCAGGAGTAGGCCATTCGGCCCTTCGAGCCTGCACCGCCATTCAATGAGTTCATGGCTGAACATGCAACTTCAGTACCCCATTCCTGCTTTCTAGCCAAACCTCTTGATCCCCCTAATAGTAAGGACTACATCTAACTCCTTTTTGAATATATTTAGTGAATTGGCCTCAACAACTTTCTGTGGTAGAGAATTCCACAGGTTCACCACTCTCTGGATGAAGAAGTTTCTCCTCATCTTGGTCCTAAATGGCTTACCCCTAATCCTTAGACTGTGACCCCTGGTTCTGGACTTCCCCAACATTGGGAACATTCTTCCTGCATCTAACCTGTCTAAACCCATCAGAATTTTAAACATTTCTATGAGATCCCCTCTCATTCTTCTGAATTCCAGTGAATACAAGCCCAGTTGATCCAGTCTTTCTTGATATGTCAGTCCCGCCATCCCAGGAATCAGTCTGGTGAACCTTTGTTGCACTCCTTCAATAGCAAGAATGTCCTTCCTCAAGTTAGGAGACCAAAACTGTACACAATACTCCAGGTGTGGCCTCACCAAGGCCCTGTACAACTGTAGTAACACCTCCCTGCCCCTGTACTCAAATCCCCTCGCTATGAAGGTTGTAAAGTCCTGTCCCCTCAGTACAGATTCACATGAGGCATGTAGTGAAGTCAAGGTCACTCTGGACCTGCACCTTTATTTCACAGCTCTGGAATGCTGCACTTGCCTGAGACCTGTCCTTATATACCTGTCTCTTGCAAGTGCACCACTGGTGGTAAGGTATGCTGGTGGTTACAGGTCATATCTTATTACAGTCATGTATAGCATGTTAGGATACAGTTATATATAATAATGTAAGATACATGACATCACCCTCCCCCAAGGTCTCATTATCTTTATAGGTTCAGTCTCTCAGGTGGTCTACACTCTCGCGTGGAGCGTCTGAGTTGTGGTTCAGTTGTTTGCCTTGGTGTCTGTTTTTCTTTGGGTGTGGTTGCTGGTATCTTGTCTGGGTTGTCTGTTTCGATTGGTGTGATTGTTGTTGACTCGCCTGGGCTGTCTGTTGGGATTGCCCTTTCCTCAGGTTGTTCCCTCTGTCTGTCCACCAGGTGTGGTGCAAGTTCCACTTTGGAGTCTGCCCCTGGTTCTGCAGTGTTGTTGGTAAATCTGCTTTTGACTTGGTCTACATGCCTCCGGCAGGTTTTGCCATTGTCCATTTGTACTACCAGTAGCCTGTTTCCTTCCTTGCCCGTTACTGTTCCTGCAAGCCATTTGGGACCCCTGCCATAGTTTAGTACAAACACTTTGTCCCCTATCTCATTCCATCTCCCCCTCGAATTTCTGTCATGGTACTCAGTCAGCTTATGGCGCTTTGCCTCAACGATTTTGTGCGTCTGGGAGGATTAATGAGAGCCTTGTCTTTAAAGTCCTTTTCATCAACAGTTGCACGGGGGGGATCCCATTCAATGAGTGCGGACGAGATCTGTATGCCAGCAGCAGTCGCGACAGGCGACCCTGCAGCGTGGGACCTTGGATTTTAAGCATGCATTGTTTAATGATTTGCACTGCTCTCTCCGCCTGGCCATTGGAGGCCGGCTTTAACGGTGCCGTCTTGACGTGATGTATGCTGCGGTCAATTATAAAATCTTGGAATTCTGCGCTAGTGAAGCACGGACCATTGTCACTGACCAATATGTCAGGGATTCCGTGCATTGCAAACATGGTTGCGAGGCTCTCCACAGTGGTGGAGGTTGTGCTCGAGTTTAAAATGGTGCATTCGATCCACTTTGAAAATGCATCTACAACTACGAGGAACATTTTGCCCATGAATGGGCCTGCATAATCTACGTGCACCCGCGACCACGGTTTGGTAGGCCAAGGCCAGGGGCTCAGGGGAGCCTCCCTGGGGGCATTGCTGAGTTGGGCACAAATGGTGCACCTTCGGACGCAGAGCTCCAAGTCCGCGTCAATACCAGGCCACCAGACGTGGGATCTGGCTATGGCCTTCATGAGAATGATCCCTGGGTGCTCGCGGTGGAGCTCCCGGACAAATGCCTCTCTGCCTCGCAGAGGCATGGCTACTCAGCTGCCCCACATCAGGCAGTCTGCTTGTAGTGATAGCTCATGCATGCGCCTGTGAAAGGGTTTTAATTCCTCGGGGCAGGCATCGCGAGCCTCTGCCCAGTCACCGGTTAGGACACAGCTTTTTACTAAGGATAATGTGGGGTCACTGGCCGTCCAGGCTCTGATTTGGCGAGCCGTCATGGGCGAACCTGTGGACTCAAAGGCATTGATTGCCATGACTATCTCACAGTCCTGCTCGTCAGACTCTTCCGTGGTCGCCAGGGGTAGCCTGCTGAGCGCGTCGGCACAGTTGTCTGTGCCTGGTCTATGCCTTATGGTATAGTCGTAGGACGCCAGCATGAGTGCCCACCGTTGAATTCGCGCTGAGGCGTTGCCGTTTATTGCCTTGCTCTCGGATAGGAGGGATGTGAGGGGCTTGTGGTTGGTTTCTTACGCGAACTTGGCCCCGAAAAGGTATTGGTGCATCTTTTTGACACCGTACACGCACGCGAGCGCCTCCCTTCTCTACCATTCTGTACCCGCGCTCCGCCCGCGAAAGTGACCTGGAGGCATAAGCTATGGGTTGTAATTTGCCCGCGTTATTGGCATGTTGCAAAACGCACCCGACCCCATATGCTGACGCATCGCATGTGAGAACTAGCTTTTTACCTGGATCAAAGAAAGTCAAAACACTGTTGGAACACAGAAGGTTGCGTGCCTTATTGAAGGCGCGTTCCTGGGCCTCCCCCCAAAACCAATCGCACCCCTTCCTGAGTAGCACATGGAGAGGCTCCAGCAGCATGCTTAAGTTCTGCATAAAGTTCCCAAAGTAATTGAGTAGCCCGAGAAAGGCACGCAGTTCTGAGACATTCCGGGACCTGGGTGCCAGGCGAATTGCTTCTGTTTTGGACTCTGTTGGGCGGATTCCATCAGCGGCAATCCTTCTGCCCAAAAATTCAATCTCGGGTGCAAGAAACAGGCATTTGGATTTCTTGACTCATAGGCCTACCTGATCCAACCGCTTTAGTACTTTCTCCAAATTACGGAGATGGGAGTCGGTGTCCCTGCCCGTGATAAGTATGTCGTCTTGAAATACAACCGTCCCCGGGATGGACTTGAGCAGACTCTCCATGTTGCGCTGGAATATGGCAGCTGCCGACCTGATGCCGAATGGGCATCGATTGTACATGAAAAGGCCTCGATGTGTGTTGATGGTGGTGAGTAGCTTGGATTCCTCGGTCAATTCTTGCATCATATGCGCAGATGTGAAGTCTAGTTTTGAGAAAAGTTTACCTCCAGCCAATGTGACAAATAAGTCCTCCGGTCTGGGCAGCGGGTACTGGTCCTGTAGGGAGACTCTGTTTATGGTAGATTTGTAGTCCCCACAGATTCGTACGGATCCATCAGGCTTCATGACTGGGACAATGGGACATGCCCAGTCGCTAAATTCCACAGGTGATATAATGCCTTCCCGCAGAAGCCTGTCTAGTTCGTGTTCAATCTTTTCCCTCATCACATAGGGTACAGCTCTGGCCTTGTGATGGACCGGTCTAGTATCCTGTGATGTAGATTTTGACTTTGGCCCCTTTGAAAGTGCCCACACCTGGCTGAAAGAGATGTTCAAATCGCTTTATAACTGTTGAGCAGGAGGTCTGTTCTTCTAATGACATGGCATGGACATCATCCCATTTCCAGTTTAGTTTTGCCAGCCAGCTTCTCCCCAGCAGTGCTGTGGGGTCTCCGGGGACAATCCACAGGGGAAGTCGGTTCACTGTCCCTTTGTGTGTGACAGAGAGCATGGCGCTGCCGAGGACTGGTACGATTTCTTTGGTATAGATCCTTAGTTTGGTGTCGACCCTTGTGAGTTTTGGTCTGTCTCTTTTATGCGACCACAGTTGTTCAAATTGTTGAGCGCCCATGAGAGATTGACTCGCTCCCGTATCCAGCTCCCATTGAGTAGGTATCCCATTGAGTAGGATCCTCATCATTATAGGAGGCATCCTGTTGTGGGAGCAGCGGCCATTGATCGTGTTGACCCGCTGTACATCGGTGTCCCGGATACTGTCCCCACCGTCTTCTGGTCCGCTTTCCGACCCATCCGAGTCGTATACTAGCCGAGCTGCCGTTTTTTTGCACATGCGGGCAAATGCCCTGTATACTCACAGTGCCTGCAAACAGCCTGCTGAACTCGACATCCCCTTGATGAGTGCCCACCCCCACACCTCCAGCACAGACTGCTTCCTCCATTGTTCCCAAAGAATGAGCTGCGTCTGGCTGATCTCTCTTGAGCTTCTCTCAGTTTGTAGTTGATTGCTCGCATTGTGGGTTGATGAGGTGTGAACGGCCGTTCCTGTGGCCCTTGATGGCTTCTGGCGCCACTGCTGTCGAGAACATGTTCTCCCGGTTTTGTCTGTGTGTGGGGATAGCAGCTTGTTTAATGCTGTGAACTTCTTGTTCCGATATTTCATTAGTTGTCGTACCTGCATTGTAAATCAACCTCGTTTCTTCTTCCCCCGCCAAGAATGTCTGTGCAACCAGTGTTGCTGCCTCTAAGGTCAGGTTCTTGGTCTCTATGAGCTTTCGGAATATGCCTGCGTGGCCTATTCCTTCAATGAAAAAGTCTCTCAGCATTTCTCTCCTCAGTTTATCGGAGAACTCACATAAACTAGCCAACCTCCGAAGTTCCACCACGAAGTCGGGTATGCTCCGGCCCACACAGCGTCTGTAGTTGTAGAACCTGTGTCTGGCCATGTGTAAGCTGCTCGCTGGCTTCAGGTGGTCTCTTACCAGTGTGCTCAATTCTTCAAATGACTTGCTTGCTGGTTTCTCGGATGCCAGCAGATCCTTCATTAAAGCGTATGTTTTCGAGCCACAGCTGGTCAAGAGATGGGCTCTTCTCTTGTCTGCTTTGTCGTCTCCTAACCAGTCTTTGGTTACAAAGCTTTGTTGGAGCCTTTCTATAAAATCCTCCCAATTGTCTCCAGCATTGTACTTTTCATCCCATCCTCATCGCCACTGTAAAGTCCTGTCCCCTCAGTACAAATTCACACGAAGTCAAGGTCACTCTGGACCTGCACCTTTATTTCGCAGCTCTGGAATGCTGCACTTGCCTGAGACCTGTCCTTATATACCTGTCTCTTGCAAGTGCACCCCTGGTGGTAAGGTATGCTGGTGGTTACAGGTCATACTTATTACAGTCATGTATAGCATGTTAGGATAGTTATATATAATAATGTAAGATACATGACAAAGGCCAACATGCCATTTGCTTTCTTAACTGCCTGTTGTACCTGCATGCCAACCTTCAATGACTGATGTACCATGACACCCAGGTCTCGTTGCACCTCCCCTTTTCCTAATCTGTTACCATTCAGATAACAGTCTGTCTGTTTTTACCACCAAAGTGGATAACCTCACATTAATCCACATTATACTTCATCTGCCATGCATTTGCCCACTCACCTAACCTATCCAAGTCACTCTGCAGCCTCATAGCATCCTCCTCGCAGCTCACATTGCCACCCAACTTAGTGTCATCCGCAAATTTGGAGATACTACATTTAATCCCCTCGTCTAAATCATTAATGTACAATGTAAACAGCTGGGGCCCCAGCACAGAACCTTGCGGTACCCCGCTAGTCACTGCCTGCCATTCTGAAAAGTACCCATATGCTCCTACTCTTTGCTTCCTGTCTGATAACCAGTTCTCAAATCCACGTCAGCACATTACCCCCAATCCCATGTGCTTTAACTTTGCACATTAATCTCTTGTGTGGGACCTTGTTGAAAGCCTTCTGAAAGTCCAAATACACCACATCAACTGGTTCTCCCTTGTCCACTCTACTGGAAATATCCTCAAAAAATTCCAGAAGATTCGTCAAGCATGATTTCTCTTTCACAAATCCATGCTGACTTGGACCTATCATGTCACCTCTTTCAAAATGCGCTGCTATGGCATCCTTAATAATTTATTCCATCATTTTACCCACTACCGATGTCAGGCTGACCGGACTATAATTCCTTGTTTTCTCTCTCCCTCCTTTTTTAAAAAGTGGGGTTACATTGGCTACCCTCCACTCCATAGGAACTGATCCAGAGTCTATGGAATGTTGGAAAATGACTGTCAATGCATCCGCTATTTCCAAGGCCACCTCCTTAAGTACTCTGGGATGCAGACCATCAGGCTCTGGGGAATTATCGGCCTTCAATCCCATCAATTTCCCCAACACAATTTCCCGACTAATAAGGATTTCCCTCAGTTCCTCCTTCTTACTAGACCCTCTGACCCCTTTTATAGCGGAAGGTTGTTTGTGTCCTCCTTTGTGAATACCGAACCAAAGTACTTGTTCAATTGGTCTGCCATTTCTTTGTTGCCAGTTATGACTTCCCCTGATTCTGACTGCAGGGGACCTACATTTGTCTTTACTAACCTTTTTCTCTTTACATATCTATAGAAGCTTTTGCAGTCTGTTTTAATGTTCCCTGCAAGCTTCCTCTCGTACTCTATTTTCCCAGCCCTAATCAAACCCTTTGTCCTCCTCTGCTGAGTTCTAAATTTCTCCCAGTCCCTGGGTTTGTTGCTATTTCTGGCCAATCTATATGCCACTTCCTTGGCTTTAATACTATCCCTGATTTCCCTTGATAGCCACGGTTGAGCCACCTTCCCTTTTTTATTTTTACGCCAGACAGGGATGTACAATTGTTGTCGTTCATCCATGCAGTCTCTAAATGTCTGCCATTGCCCATCCACAGTCAACCCCTTAAGTATCATTCGCCAATCTATCCTAGCCAATTCACGCCTCATACCTTCAAAGTTACCCTTCTTTAAGTTCTGGACCATGGTCTCTGAATTAACTGTTTCATTCTCCATCCTAATGTAGAATTCCACCATATTATGGTCACTCTTCCCCAAGGGGCCTCGCACAATGAGATTGCTAATTAATCCTCTCTCATTACACAACACCCAGTCTAAGATGGCCTCCCTCCTAGTTGGTTCCTCGACATATTGGTCTCGAAAACCATCCCTTATGCACTCATAAGAACATAAGAACATAAGAATTAGGAACAGGAGTAGGCCATCTAGCCCCTCGAGCCTGCTCCGCCATTCAATAAGATCATGGCTGATCTGGCCGTGGACTCAGCTCCACTTACCCGCCCGCTCCCCGTAACCCTTAATTCCCTTATTGGTTAAAAATCCAGGAAATCCTCCTCCACCGTATTGCTTCCAGTTTGGTTAGCCCAATCTATATGCATATTAAAGTCACCCATCATAACTCCTGCACCTTTATTGCATGCACCCCTAATTTCCTGTTTGATGCCCTCCCCAACATCACTACTACTGTTTGGAGGTCTGTACACAACACCCACTAATGTTTTTTGTCTTTTGGTGTTGTGCAGCTCTACCCATATAGATTCCACATCACCCAAGCTAATGTCCTTCCTAACTATTGCATTAATCTCCTCTTTAACCAGCAATGTTACCCCACCTCCTTTTCCTTTTATTCTATCCTTCCTGAATGTTGAATACCCTTGGATGTTGAGTTCCCATCCCTGATCATCCTGGAGCCACGTCTCTGTAATCCCAATCACATATCTGTTAACATCTATTTGCACAGTTAATTCATCCACCTTATTACGGATACTCCTTGCATTAAGACTCAAAGCCTTCAGGCTTGTTTTTTTTAACACCCTTTGTCCTTTTAGAATTATGATGTAGTGTGGCCCTTTTTGTTTCTTGCCTTTGTTTACTCGGCCTTCCACTATTGCTTTTTACCTTTCTACCATCTGTTTCTGACTGCATATTACTTCGCCCTGTCTCGCTGCATAGGTTCCCATCCCCCTGACTTTTGTTTTCACGAACTGTAGGCTGTTGTGTTTGTTCAGACATGCTGGCGGTACCGAACCCTGTTGTTCACTGGTTCTAGAAAAAGGTCAAGGCAAAACCCCTCTCACCAATACCTTTACTGAAAAAGTCACCAGCTCTTGGTTTCCAGTCTTTATTAATGAAAGTAGACAGGGTGGTTTCCACCCCGAGGTGGATTCGATCTGTTTCAATGGGATGGGCAGAGGACAGATATTTAACTTTCATAATGGCAATTTTCACAGTTACGCCGAAAATTCTACTGAAAGCAGGAAATACCGTAAATCACCCAAGATTTTTCATTGCTCCTTGTCCCTCACATTTTCCTCCAGTCTCCCCTTACTGCCGCACCAATAATCCTTTGTTTCTTCAATGTCTTATTTTTTTTGATCGCACCTTTTCATAATATGATTGAGATGATCAGCAACATCATCCAACAGGCATTCCATCGACACTGCCTCACCGTGTCTCTTTTATCCCTCCCCTTTATGTTCTATGCCTCGGCTAATAAAGGAAAACATTCCATATGCCTTTTTAACCACCTTATCGACCTGTCCTGCTACCTTTAAGATCTGTGAACATACACTCCAAGGTCTCTCTATTCCTCGACACCTCTCAGTATCCTCCCATTTATTGTGTATTCCTTTGCTTTGTTGCCCCTCCCCAAATGCATTACCTCACACCTTCTTGGATTTAAGTCCATTTGCCTCTTTTCTGCCCAACTGACCAGTTCATCGATATTTTCCTGCAGTCTAGAGCTTTTCTCCTCACTGTCAACTACACGGCGAAGTTTTGTAAATGTCTTTATCATGCTCCCTTCTTTTAAGTCTAAATCATTAATATATACTACAAAAAGTAAGGGACCGAGTACTGAGCCCTGTTGAACCCCACTGTAAACAGCCTTCCAGTCACAAAAACTCTCCTCAACCATTCCCTTTGCTTTCCCCTGTCACTGAGCCTATTTTGGATCCAATTTGCCACTCTCCCTTGGATGCCATGAGCTTTTACTTTTTTGATCAGCCTACCATGTGGGACTTAGTCAAAAGCCTTACTAAAATCCATGTAAACTACATTAAATGCACTGCCCTCATCGGCCCTCCTTGTACCTTCCTCAAAGAGCTCAATGAAGTTAGTCAGACACGACCTTCCCTTAACAAATCGATGCTGACTGTCCTTGATTACTCTGTGTCTTTCTAAATGAAGGTATATACTGCCCCTCAGAATTGATTCCAGTAATTTGCTTACCACCGAGGTTAAACTAACTGGTCTGTAATTGATCAGTTTATCCTTTCCTCCCTTTTTGAACAATGGTACAACGTTAGCAATTCTCCAATCCTCTGGCACAACTCCTGTAGCGAAGGAGCATTGAAAAATGATGGTCACAGCCTCCGCAATTTCCTCCCTTGCTTCTTTTAATAATCTCGGATATATTTCATCCAGTCCTGGTGATTTATCTACTTTGAAGGATACTAAACCCCTTAATATTTCCTCTCTTACTTTGTTTATCCGTAGGATAACATAGGTCACCTGCTTACACTGTCTTTAGGGAATGATGATTAACAAAGGTCACCGGCCCATAATGTCTGTGGAAAATAGTGAATAACACAGTTTACTTGTCTACATTGCCCTTAGTGAATGAACAATAACACAAATCATCTCTCCACACTGTCTTTAGAGAATGAAGAATAGCACAGGAAAACCTGCCAACACTGTCAGCAGATAATCGAGAATAGTGCAATTCAGCTGCTCACACTGCCTCCATGGAATCGAGAATAACAAAGGTCACCTGCCCACACTGTAGAGCATGGTGAATAACACAAGTCGCTCAGCGTTTACAGGATTTATAAGTGCACATTGATTTCCATGGATTCACCATAGCAGAATGGTGCTCTTGCCCTAGATATTACTACTCCAATAGTTGATGGCACTTAAATAAAGCAATTATCAGGTGCAAAAAAACACATTTTTGGTGGTACAAAAGTAGAGTGATGCAGGGCTGTTGCACTGAATGTAAGAACAAGCTAATTTGAGGAAATGACCCTAGTGGTAAGATTGCTGGCACAGTCTTGCACATCGCTATCCTGCACTTATTTGAGATATTTGATCAATTTGAACAGAAACTGCAGCAGTGGTGACTGGTTGATCTGGGTTGCAAAAGCCCCCCGTCCTGTCCATGAAGATGTATCAGCGATGCTGTGTGGTCTGGTTGTAAAAGGCAGTTGGTGTGCACCATGAATCAAGTCCAAAGGCCTCCTGCATTCATCTGGTGGTCTTGCAAGTGGCACAAAATCTGCTTCATGATCGGCTTTCCCTTTCCTTTCAGCAGTTTCTCTATTGCTTCTTGAGTAGTAAAAATGAGCTGTTCTTTCTTCAAAGGCACAGAAATGTTGGGTAACATATATAGATTTTCCCACTATACGAAAGTCTTACATTTATATAGCGCCTTTCACGACGGCGCAAAGCTCTTTCCAGCCAATTAAGTACTTTTGAAGTGTCGTCACTGTTGTAATGTAAGGAATGTGGCAGCCAATTTGTGCACAGCAAGCTCCCACAAACAGCAATGTGATAATGACCAGATAATCTGGTTTTGCTTTGTTGATTGAGAAACTTTACTCCAGTCTTTTTGCTCACTGGCTTCACAGTACGGTTCCCAAATGCTAAAGTAAGCTATTCATAAGCCTTTTGTCCTTCAGTTTTTGAAAGGTATTGATTACTTGTTGGATGATAGTCCCCTGTCACTGGGCACCCAAGTGATTACTCTTCACGCATGAACTGGACAGACATTTTGATGATGGGGAGAGTGGCAAGAAGAGGCAGCAAAAGGAGTACAGGGAATAGTGCTATTACAATGCGTGCAGGACTCTGTTCTTCCCCAGTATGTAAAAAAGCCCAACAAGAGAGGGAGTACTGCTGGATCTAGTAATGGAAAATGACTCAGAACAGATAAGAGAAGAGAAGTGAGGTAGTGGAACATCTAGGCAATAGCAATCACAGCATAATAAGGCTTAAGATAAAGATTGAGATGGACATAAGTAAGACAAACACCAAAGTAATAAAGAGGGGTGGAACTGATTTTAAAGGGTTGAGAATGGAACTAGGGAAAATAAACTGGACTAACAAACAAAGAAATAGAACATTGGTGGGAAACATTTAAAATGGTGAAAATGTCCATTAGAAATATATCCCACCAAAAAGCAAGAATAAAATAGCCAGTAACGACACACCATGGATGAATAAAGAAATAAAGGCAATATTGAAACTGAAGAAAAACACACGCACTAAAGTATATAGACAACAAAGGAGAGGATGACAAAAGGGAATGCCAAAAGTTTAGGAAAAAAGTCAAAAACATTCAGAAGGCAAAGAGAAATGAAAAAATTTAATTATCGAGATATATAAAAAGAAATAGTAAAGTATTCTACAAACATAAATAACAATAGAAAATCAGGATAGGGATAGGTCCATTAAGAACCACTAAGGGATATACATGATAAACTCACAGGTAATGGCATAAATATTAAATAATTACTTTGAATTGGTATTTACCTGAAAGACTAACATGGTGAACATGACATTGGAAAAAGATATTAAAATATATATAAAGATTTTTAAGATAGAAAGGGAGGGAGATAATAAACTAAGCAAACTTAGAGAAGCTAAAACCAGTGGTCTGGATGGATTGTATCTGCACATGTTGAAAGAAGTTAGGGAAGAGATACAGTATTACATAATTCCATCAAAAAAAGGAATCATGCCAGAGGACTGGTGGACAGCGAATGTGATTCCTATATTTAAAAAGGGAGATAGAACAACTCCAGGGAACTATAGACCAATTAGTTTAATGTCGGTGGTAGGAAAGTTAGTGGAACGCTTACTCAAAGCTGTAATAGAAAAATATCCATGAAATAGAAAATATAATAGACAGCACAGATTACAAAAGGAGAGATGTATTGAATCCTTTGAAGACATAACAGAAAGAGTAGATGAGGGTGATGTAGTAGATGTAATATATTTAGATTTCCAAATGGCTTTCGATAAGGTGCTGCATAGTCGACTCATGACTGAGGTCAGAACATGTGGAGTCAGGGGACAAGTAACAGAATGGATAGTAAGCTGGCTAAAAGTAGAAAATGGAGAGTAGAGGTTAAAGATTGTTACTCAGACTGGCAAAAGGCCACAAGAACCGGTGCTGGGACCACTGTTGTTCACCATTTACATAAATTATTTGGACTCAGGAATTGGAAGTACACTTTCAAAATTTGTTGACGACACCAAATTGGGTGTTGTAGTTAATACAAGAAGACATTAATAAACTTGCAGAATGGGCATGTAACTGGCAAATGAACTTCAATATAGATAAATCTGAGGCGATACACTTTGGTCGGAAGAATAAGATGGGCACATACTCCTTGGAAAATAAGTGTTTAAATGGGGCAGAGGAATAGAGGGATCTGGGGTACAGATACACAAATCACCAAAAGTAGTGACACAAATAATAAGGCCATAAAAAAGCAAACAAAGCACTGGGGCACATTTCTAGAGGGATAGAATTGAAAAGCAGAGATGTTATGTTAAACTTGTATAGAACCTTGGTTAAACCACATTTGGAGTACTGTGAACAATTCTGGTCTCCATATTATAAAAGGGATATAGAGGCATTGGAGAAAGTGCAAAAATGTTCTGGAATGCTCCCAGAACTGAAAGTTATATCTATCAGGAAAGATTGAACATAAGAACATAAGAACATAAGAAGTAGGAACAGAAGTAGGCTATAGGGCCCCTCGAGCCTGCTCCACCATTCAATAAGATCATGGCTGATCTGATCATGGACTCAGCTCCATTTCCCCGCCCGCTCCCCATAACCCCTCATCCCCTTATCGTTTAAGAAACTGTCTATTTCTGTCTTAAATTTATTCAATGTCCCAGCTTCCACAGCTCTCTGAGGCAGCAAATTCCACAGATTCACAACCCTCAGAGAAGAAATTTCTCCTCATCTCTGCTTTAAATGGGCGGCCCCTTATTCTAAGATCATGCCCTCTAGTTCTAGTCTCCCCCATCAGTGGAAACATCCTCTCCGCATCCATCTTGTCAAGCCCCTTCATAATCTTATACGTTTGATAAGATCACCTCTCATTCTTCTGAATTCCAATAAGTAGAGGCCCAACCTACTCAACCTTTCCTCATAAGTCAACCCCCTCATCCCCAGAATCAACCTAGTGAACCTTCTCTGAACTGCCTCCAAAGCAATGTATAACCTTTCGTAAATATGGAAACCAAAACTGCACACAGTATTCCAAAAGTGGCCTCATCAATATCTTATGTAGCTGTAGCAAGACCTCCCTGCTTTTACACTCCATCCCCTTTGCAATAAAGGCCAAGATACCATTGGCCTTCCTGATCACTTGCTTTACCTGCATACTATCCTTTTGTGTTTCTTGCACAAGTACCCCCAGGTCCCGCTGTACTGCAGCACTTTGCAATCTTTCTCCATTTAAATAATAACGTGCTCTTTGATTTTTTTCTGCCAAAGTGCATGACATCACACTTTCCAACATTATATTCCATCTGCCAAATTTTAGCCCACTCACTTAGTCTGTCTATGTCCTTTTGCAGATTTTTTGTGTCCTCCTCAAACATTGCTTTTCCTCTCATCTTTGTATCGTCAGCAAACTTGGCTACGTTACACTCAGTCCCTTCTTCCAAGTTAATATAGATTGTAAATAGTTAAAGTCCCAGCACTGATCCCTGCAACACCCCACTAGTTACTGATTGCCAACTAGAGAATTAACCATTTATCCCGACTCTCTAGTTCTCTGTTAGCCAATCCTCCATCCATGCTAATCTATTACCCCCAACCCCGTGAACTTTTATCTTGTGCAGTAACCTTTTATGTGGCACCTTGTCAAATGCCTTCTGGATGTCCAAATACACCACATCCACTGGTTCCCCTTTATCCACCCAGTTCATTTCTCTAGATAAAAGATTGAGGGATAAGCTGATAGAGGTCTTTAAGATTGTGAAAGGGTTGGATAGGGTAGACGTAGAGAAGATGTTTCCATTTGTGGGGAAACCAGAACTAGGGGCCATAAATATAATGCAGTCACTAATAAATCCAATAGGGAATTCAGGAAAAATGTCTTTACCTAGACTGGTTAGAATGTGGAACTCACTACCACAAGGAATAGTTAAGGCGAATTATAAAGCTGCATTCAAGGAGAAGCTAGATAAACACCTGAGGGAGAAAGGAATAGAAGGATATGTTGATGGGGGTTAGATGAAGAAGGGTGGGAGGAGACTCGTGTGGAGCATAAACATCAGTATGGACCAGTTTCTATGCTGTAACTACTATGTATCTATATAACTTTGTAGAAAATGAGGACGAACACAGGTTACCTGTTCACACTGACTTTAGGGAATGATGATTAACAAAGGTCATCTGCCCATAATGTCTGTGTAGAATAGTGAATAGCACAAGTCACTTGGCCACACTGACCTTAAAGAATGAAGAATAACACAGGTCCTTGCTCCACACTGTCTATAGAGAATAATGAATAGCACAGGAAAACCTGCCAACACTGTCAGTAGAGAATGAAGAATAACACAGCTCACCTGCCCACACTGAATGCAGAGAATGAAGAATAACACAGGTCACCGAACAGCTCCGCTACTCGCACTTCGGTGGGACCAGTTTTCACCTGGTGACTCACACTTCCCAAGTGAGCAAGAGCAGATGATGGTGGCAGGGCCAGCTGTCTGTAGAGAATGGAGAATAACACAGCTCACCTGCCTACACAGTCTGTAGAGAATTTGAATAACACGGGTCAACTTTCCCACACTGGAGAGTATGGAGATTAACACATTTTACTCGCTCCACCATTGGCGGCCGGACCTTCAGCTGCCTTGGCCCTAAACTCTGGTATTACCTTCCTAAACCTCTCTCTCCTCCTATAAAACATTCCTTAAAACCTACCTCTTTGACCAAGGTTTTGGTCCCATGTCCTAATATCTCCTTATGTGTCTTGGAGTCAAATTTTGCTTTATAACGTTCCTGTGATGTTTCTTGGGCCATTTTACTACGTTAAAGGCACTATATCAATGCAAGTTGTTGTTGTAGAAGATGGGAACTAACACAGGTCACATGCCCACATTGTCCATAGAGAGTGGAGAATATCACAGGTGACCTGTCCACACATTCTGCAGACAATGGAGAATATCACATTTTCCCTGCCCATAATTTGGGAATAACACAAGTCAGGACACAATGTTGAGTCCAGAAGGCTGAAAAGTGCCTAATCAAAAGTAGAGACACTGTTCCTCGGGCTTCCTTTCAACAATGAGTTCAACATTTGCAGATCATAACCACTCCTCCCATTTTATCGGACAGCATGGGCTGGTAACAATTCTGCTTTTGCCTTTTACTACTTCTCTAGACCCAGCTTTTGTTTCTTGTAACCTTACCACCCCCTTTTGTCATTAATGTCACGCCTGCCTTCCACCCTCTCACAGACCTTCCTCTTTGCTGTTTCCTCCCCTCCCACACTTTACCTGCGTCTGTTAATACCGGCTACATTTATTAGATTTTCCAGTTCTGACGAAAGGTCACAGACCTGAAACACTAACTCTACTTCTCTCCACAAATGCTGCCTGACCTGCTGAGTATTTCCAGCATTTTCAGATTTTTATATTTCAGATTTCCAGCATCCACAGTGTTTTGCCTTTGTGTTAGTGGTGAAGTATCAGTCAGTGTGTGTTAATTATCAGTCAGTGGGGGCGAAATTGCCCCACGCCCCGATTGGGGGTGTTAATCTTTCGGGGCCGGAACATTCAGCCCCCGTTGTGGATGTCCCACCCCTGCCTCTGAATTAGGTTTACCACCCGTCAAAGGAAGCAGAGCGCTATCTCCGCACACCACTTCCTTTAGGGGTGGGTCCTGGGGCACTACTGAGGCTCCACATAGCGATGACCTGCTTCAAAGCTCCCCCTTCAATTAAAGGGGAATGGCCGCTCCGCACTCTGCACGGCCTCTGATGGCTACCACTGGGCCACCAGGGCAGCGTGCCCTAGCATGGCACCCATGGCAGAGTGCCGGGCTGCACGATGGCGGCACGGACCATGCTAGGGCTGTCATGGTTGACATGCCAGCCCGTGACGCGGGATCTCTCCCCTTTAATCACCACTCCAAGAGCGGATGTCCGCCAGCTTTGCGACCTATGAAGCTGGCATTGACATTCGCCAGTGATTGACAATTAACACCCACTGACTGATACTTCACATTCTCTGACTGATATTTTACACACACTGACTGATACTTCACACGCAATTTCCCCTGTGGGGCGTTAAGGGGTCGGCGGGGGTCAGCGAGCAAGGAGATGATGTCATCATCGGTTGTGCGGCGGCCGGGGCTGCTAGCCGTGGGTCGCGCCTCCGCAATTTCCCGGGAGGCCATAGTGTCCCCCAGGCAAAAACAGTTTCCCCGGAGGCACTAACAGGGTTATAAAAAGAGGCAATTTTGTCCCTGGTGGGTGTTAATTATCAGTCAGTGTGTGTGAAGTATCAATCGGTTATTTTGGCCAAAGGGTTAAAACAGGCGTTAAATGGGTGCTAATAATCAGAAGCGCCGGTTTGAAAGTCTGGATTTAGCACACAATTTTGTCCTTAATTGCTGATTACCATAATTTTGACTTGCCTGGAGGTGCTGAAACATACACCAGGGGCTAAAAATTCAATTAGGCCATAAAAGTGTGCGGGAATCACAATACAACCCCACAGTAGTTGAAAGTAATGCATTCGTGCTACCTGCTATTTATCATTATTGATGCGTGCAACCCAGTGTTGAGTGCACTGCTGAGTGGCTGAGCACTCAGAAGAGGGGCCGAAGATCATACGAGGCTAGCTCTATTTACAGGCCACCTCCATTCTTAAAGGCAGTCTGCACCTCTTAATGGTGGTGGTGAGTCGCATTCTTGAACCGCTGCAGCCTGTGTGGTGAAGGTACTCCCACAGTGCTGTCTGGGAGGGAGTTCCAGGATACTGACACAGCGACGATGAAAGAACGGTGATATATGTCCAAGTTAGGATGGTGTGGGACTTGGTGGGGACTTGTGTGTTAATAATCAGTTAGTGCGTGTGAAATATCAGTCCCTGTATGTGAGTTATCAGTGTGTGTTAATTGTCAATCACAGATACTTCACACGCACTGACTAATGCTTGGCACACACGGACAGATACTTCACAGACACTGAGTGTAACTTTACACACTGACTGATGATACACAGAGAGTGACTGATACTTCAAACAGCCAGACTGATCATTGACACAGACTGACAGATACTATACACACACTGGCTGATACTTCACATAGACTGACTGATATTTCACACGCATTAATTGATTACTCACATAAACTGATGGAGACTTCACACAAGCTGAGCAGTAGTGCAGACAGACTGACTGAGACTGATAATGGTGTGGGCCGGGTCAGATGCCATCTTGATGAGGACAGTAGGGCGGGCGTTCGGAGTGAGCGCCAGAAATACGTAGAAGAGGCAGATTGTGATGTCAATCAGTGTGCAATGCTGATTTGATGCCAGCGCTGCCAATTTCATTCTCAACACTAGAGCTAACGCCCTCTCTTAACCTTGCACAGATGAACATGTGTTCAACAGCTGCAAGGATTCCCTACCAACGCTATTTAAAGGGATCAGCAACCACTCAAAGGTTAGTTGCTGATTAATTTATTCTGGCTCTGTGTAAGTTTGTGGATGTGTTTGTCTAGAGTTGTTTAAAGTTGGTGAGGTGACAGGGAGTGGTGCTGCAAGTGGAGAGGCCTTGGTTCTGACTTCAAAGGTTCTGGTCAGATCACTTGCTCCCAGACATGAGTGCTCTAGTTGTCATCCCCCTTGGCCTGCAGCCTGCAGGGAGATGGAGCAGAGGTAGCAAAAAAGAGGACAAGCTGCTCACAGATGGAGGAGGAGGAGAAGTACTCTCAGCAGGAGGCCTTACCCCATCTAGGGTCTTCCGCGAGCAATTCCGAACATACGAACAATGACGGACCATCTGGTCCATTGAGGCTTTTGCACACAATTGCGATACCTTGTGTGTCACAGCATATATGCTCCACCCCACCCGAAACCATGTGATCTACTGGGAGAGGCCAAAAATAGATTAAAAACCCAGGCCAATTTGATGAAAATTTTTTTTCTCTTACTTCATCTTGAGCCAGGACCAGTGTGTGAGGTATCTGCGCTTTATGAAGGAGGTGCTCACAGAACTCTGCCATCTATTGCAACCAGACCTGCAGCCTCACGCCAGGGCAAGGACAGTGCTACCAGTGGCTGTGAAGGTGACCATGGTCCTGAATTTCCTTGCATTAGGGTCCTTCTAGGCTGAAGCAGGTGACATCTGTAATATCTCCCAGTTTGCCATCCACTGCTGCATAAGAGAGGTGACAGATGCACTTCATACCAGGAGAGGGGAGTTCATTGTCTTCTGTCTGAGAGAAGCAGGTGGAACATGCAAGTGGCTTTGCCAGGATAGCAGGCTTCCTCATGGTGCAGACCGTCATCGATTACATACATGTAGCTTTGTGGGTGCCACATCAAATTGCTGAGATGTAACGCAGTCGTAAAGATTACCACTCATTGAACATGCAGTTGGTGTGCCACCATGCTCAGCATATCATGATGGTGAATGCCCGGTATCCTGGCAGCAGTCATGATGCTTTTATTCTGCACCAATCCGCTGCTCCCTCAGTCTCTGAGCCACCATGACAAATCAGAGGGTGGCTACTGGGCGACAAGGGCTGTCCGCTGATCACCTGACTCATGACTCCGCTCCGCAACCCAACCACACGTGGGCAGCATGTATACAATGAGAGCCATGCTGCCACAGTGAGTCTGACAGAGCAGGTCATAGGTGTCCTTAAACGATGCTTCTGCTGCCTGGAGCTCGCTGGAGGAGCCCTGCAGTACTTACCAGAGCGCGTCTCAAGATTCATCGTGGTCAGCCACATGCTCCACAACCTCGCCATCATTAGGGCACAGCCCTTGTCACCAGGCACACAGCAACCATCTGAGGAAGAGGAGGAAGAGGTGGATTAGGAAGAGGAGGAAGAGAAAGCAGAGGAGGAGGAGGAGAATGCGTAAGAGGTGGAAGCAGAAGAGGAGGTAGCAGAAGGGAGGAGGCAACCCAAACAGCCCCTTGATGCCGGGCTGTCCATAATCAGCTCATCCAACTGCGGTACCAGTGCATGCAACACTAATTCCCCATTCAATAATAGTCCCACACCATCCCTTCCCTCTATTACTGACCATCACAGTGACCCCTTGGTCACAATGCTGAAATAAAAGCTACCACCAATTCATCAACCCATCCAATATTACATTACAGAGTCAGCTAATCACTCTTGTTCATTTCCTTAGTCCCTGTCTTTAGAGTGCTCCGAGGAAGTGCTACTCCAGTGGTTCCAGCATGGCTGATGAAAGGCTGCTGACTTTCAGTGGGGAGACTGCAGATGACCTTGCAGGACGACCTCAAGCAGCTGCTGGCCTAGGAGGCCCGGCTGCGGATGTTGCACCACCTTAGCTATCTGCAGTCTGCCCCACTGATTGTTAGCAATCTTCCACCAGCCATGCTGCAGCCACTGGGATAGCACTGCTTAGGATCACTAGGCCAGGCAAAGGCACACTGAAAACGGACATTAAAGGAATGCACACAAGCAATTAGTTAACTTTTGATTGAAATATTTTAATGCAGTGATTCATAAAATTGGTTTGGAATGCTTGTTTTGTGGCGGTTTTTATTGTAGGCAGCATTTATTTGCAACATGAGTGGGTTGGACCTGATTTCTGAGTGGTCCCCTTGGAGGTTAAGACAACCCATCTCTTTGTTTGGAATGTGTAATTTGATCCTGCCTGCTGTGGAGTATCTGCAATGTATAATTTGATCCAGTCTTGTCAGACAGCCTACAGAAAATGGAAGTGTAGTTAGTTTTGTGAAGGTCCTCTGTTATCTAGTGTTCTGCAATTGAAATTATAGTTGTCCTTGGCTAGTAAAATAATGAACTTTATACTCTAATGAATGGGTTAGTTACTTCTTTGGAGTTTTATGTTTTTTTTCATTCTGGTAGCCATCCCAGGAATCAGTCTGGTGAACCTTCGCTGCACTCCCTTAAAAGCAAGAATGTCCTTCCTCGGATTAGGAGACCAAAACTGAACACAATATTCCAGGTGAGGCCCCACCAAGGCCCTGTACAACTGCAGTAAGACCTCCCTGTTCCTATACTCAAATCCCCTAGCTATGAAGGCCAACATACCATTTGCCTTCTTAACCGCCTGCTGTACCTGCATGCCAACTTTCAATGACTGATGTACCATGACACCCAGGTCTTGTCGCACCTCCCCTTTTCCTAATCTGCCGCCATCCAGATAATATTCTGCCTTCCTGTTTTTGCCCCCAAAGTGGATAACCTCACATTTATCCACATTATACTGCATCTGCCACACGTTTGCCCACTCACCTAACCTGTCCAAGTCACCCTGCAGCCTTTTAGCATCCTCCTCACAGCTCACACTCCCTCCCAGCTTAGTGTCATCTGCAAACTTGGAGATATACACTCCATTCCCGCATCCAAATCATTAATGTATATTGTAAATAGCTGGGGTCCCAGCACTGAGCCCTGCGGCACCCCACTAGTCACTGCCTGCCATTCTGAAAAGGACCCGTTTATCCCGACTCTCTGCTTCCTGTCTGCCAACCAGTTCTCTATCCACGTCAATACATTACCCCCAAAACCATGTGCTTTAATTTAGCACACCAATCTCTTCTGTGGGACCTTGTCAAAAGCCTTTTGAAAGTCGAAATATACCATATCCACTGGTTCTCCCTTATCCACTCTACCAGTTACATCCTCAAAAAATTCCAGAAGATTCATCAAGCAAGATTTCCCTTTCATAAATCCATGCTGACTTGGACTGATTCCGTCACTGCTTACCAAATGTGCTGCTATTTCATCTTTAATAATTGATTCCAACATTTTCCCCACTACTGATGTCAGGCTAACCGGTCTATAATTACCCGTTTTCTCTCTCCCTCCTTTTTTAAAAAGTGGTGTTACATTAGCTATCCTCCAGTCCTTAGGAACCGATCCAGAGTCGATAGACTGTTGGAAAATGATCACCAATGCATCCACTATTTCTAGGGCTACTTCCTTAAGTACTCTGGGATGCAGACTATTAGGCCCCGGGGATTTATCGGCCTTCAATCCCATCAATTTCCCTAACACAATTTTCCGCCTAATAAGGATATCCTTCAATTCCTCCTTCTCACTAGACCCTCAGTCCCCTAGTATTTTCGGAAGGTTATTCGTGTCTTCCTTCGTGAAGACAGAACCAAAATATTTGTTTAACTGGTCTGCCATTTCTTTGTTCCCCATTATAAATTCACCTGAATCTGACTGCAAGGGACCTACGTTTTTTTTCACTAATCTTTTTCTCCTCACATATCTATAGAAGCTTTTGCAGTCAGTTTTTATGTTGCCAGCAAGCATCCTCTCATACTCTATTTTCCCCCTCCTAATTAAACCGTTTGTCCTCCTCTGCTGTATTACAAAATTCTCCTAGTCCTCAGGTTTGCTGCTTTTTCTGGCCAATTTATATGCCCCTTCCTTGGATTTAACACTATCCTTAATTTCCCTTGTTAGCCATGGTTGAGCCACCTTCCACGTTTTATTTTTACTCCAGACAGGGATGTACAATTGTTGGAGTTCACCCATGTGATCTTTAAATGTTTGCCATTGCCTATCCACCGTCAACCCTTTAAGTATCACTCACCAGTCTATTCTAGCCAATTCACGTCTCATACCATCGAAGTTCCCTTTCCTTAAGTTCAGGACCCGAGTCTCTGAATTAATTGTGTCACTCTCCATCTTAATAAAGAATTCTACCATATTATGGTCACTCTTCCCCAAGGGGCCTCCCTCAACAAGATTGTTAATTAATCCTTTCTCATTAAACATCACCCAGTCTAGGATGGCCAGCCCTCTAGTTGGTTGCTCAACATATTGGTCTCGGAAACCTACCCTAATACACTCCAGAAAATCTTCCTCCACCACATTGCTACCAGTTTGGTTAGCCCAATCAATATGTAGATTAAAGTCGCCCATGATAACTGCTGTACCTTTATTGCACGCATGCCTAATTTCTTGTTTGATGCTGTCACCAACCTCACTACTACTGTTTGGTGGTCTGTACACAACTGCCACTCGCGTTTTCTGCCCTTTCGTATTCCGTAGCTTCACCCATACCAAACCCACATCATCCAAGCTAATGTCCTTCCTTACTATTGCATTAATTTCCTCTTTAACCAGCAACGCCACCCCGCCTCCTTTTCCTTTCTGTCTGTCCTTCCTAAATGCTGAATACCCCTGGATGTTGAGTTCCCAGCCTCGGTCACCCTGGAGCCATGTCTCCGTGATGCCAATTACATCATATCCGTTAACTGCTATCTGCGCAGTTAATTCGTCCACCTTATTCCGAATACTCCTCGCATTGAGGCACAGAGCCTTCAGGCTTGTCTTATTAACACCCTTTAGAACTTTGCTGTAAAGTGGCCCTTTTTGCTTTTTGCCTTGGGTTTTTCTGCCCTCCACTTTTACTTTTCTTCTTTCTATCTTTTGCTTCTGCCCCCATTCTACTTCCCTCTGTCTCCCTGCATAGGTTCCCATCCCCCTGCCATATTAGTTTATCCCCTCCCCAACAGCACTAGCAAACACTCCCGCTAGGACATTGGTTCCGGTCCTGCCCAGGTGCAGACTGTCCAGTTTGTACTGGTCCCACCTCCCCCAGAACCGGTTCCAATCTCCCAAGAATTTTAATCCCTCCCTTCTGCACCATTCCTCAAGCCACGTATTCATCTGAACTACTCTGACTAGCACGTGGCACTGGTAGAAATCCTGAGATTACTACTTTTCAGGTCGTACTTTTTCATTTAGCTCCTAGCTCCCTAAATTCGTTTTGTAGGACCTCATCCCATTTTTTACCAAGATCGTTGGTACCTATATGCACCATGACAACTGGCTGTTCACCCTCCCTCTTCAAAATGTCCTGCACCCGCTCCGTGAATATGCCGAAACACCAAAGTGCTCACAATGGAAGAGGCCGTTTCCCTGCTTGGTGTGTGGGAAGGGATTCACTCGGTCCAACAACCTACTGAGACATCAGCAAGTTCACACTGGGGAGAGGCCAGCCACCTGCTCAGTGTGTGGGAAGGGATTCACTAATTCATCCAGTTGGAAGAACGTGATTCACATCTAAAAGAGGGTGGTGAATGTGATCCGTAGACACATCTGGATCACGTCCTCACTCTCATCCTTCCCCTTTCACCCCCGCCCCCCCTCCCCACCAGCACCCTTTAGACCTGAATGAAGTTCCTCTACCATCCCCTTCATGACCTTCTCGCCCCGTCCAAGTTCCTCTCCTCTCCCCGCCATCGGGTGTGCATGCACAGTTCTGTTGTGGCGGGGCCAGTGTTTGCCCCATAGACCGTGCAAATCATCACACTGTTTATTATAGTACTGTGGCCAATAGGACCCTGATTGTCAGTAACAGAGGGAAGGTAAGGTGTGGGACTGTTATTGAATGGGGAATTGGGGTTGCGTTCACTGGTACCGCAGTTGGATGTTTTGGTCACGGACAGCCCGGGCAGCAAGTAGCTGTCTGGGCTGCCTCCTCTTCTTCCTCCTACTCCTCTTTCTTCTCTTCAGCAGGTTGACACATGCCTGATGGCAACGGCTGTGCCCTCATGATGGCGGGGTTGTGGAGCATGTGGCAGACCACGACCAATCTTGAGACGTGGTCTGGTGAGTAGTACAGTACAGGACTCCTCCAGAGCGGTCCAGTCAGCAGAAGCATTGCTTAAAGACTCCAATGGTTTTCTCGATCAGATTCTGTGTGGCTGCACGGATTTCGCTATATGCATGCTGTCCACGTGTGTTGGGTAGCACAGCAGAGTCATGGGCCAGCTGGTCAGTGTATCGCCCTTGCTACCTGAGCCAACCTCTGGTTTGATGTGGTTGCTCAAATGCTGAGGGTACAGCAGGCTGCCACAGGATGAAGGCATCATGGCTACCGCGAGGATAATGAGCATTGACTTACATGATGCGCGAGGTATGGTCACACACCAGCTGGACATCGAGGGAGTGTAATCCATTCCGGGTGTGGTAATGCTCCGAATTGAGATGCAGCATCCACAAAGCGACGTGTATGCAGTCAATGGCATCCTGCACTGTAGGATGTCCGCTATCCTGGTGAAATCCACCCTTGCTCCATCTGCTTCTCTCTGGCAAGAGAGAATTAAATCTATTCATCTCTCTTTGCAGACAGAGCCTCACTCACCTCCCTTATGCAGCAGTGGATGGCAAACTAGGAGATGTTACTGATGTCACTTGCACCAGGCAGGAAGGAGCCCAATGCAAAGAAGTTCAAGGTTATAGGCACCTTAACAACCACTGGCACTGCCGTCCTCGCCCAAGACTGAAACTGCAGGTCTACCTGCAGCAAGTAGCAGAATTCAGTGAGGTCCTCCTGAGTAAATGGAGATGTCACGCAAACTGTTTATCGCTGAGGTTGAGGATGATGCAGGAGAATTGCTTCCTGAGGACCCTCTCCTACTGAAAGCCCATCACACCTTCCTCCTCCTGAGAATTCACACACACTGACTCTTCACTCACTGATTCTTCACACAAACTGACACTTCACACACACTGACTGACTCTTCACACACACTGACTGACTTTTCACACACTGACTGACTCTTCACACACTGACTGACTCTTCACACACACACACAGACTCTTCACACAAACACACTGACTCTTCTCACACTAACTGACACTTCACACACACTGACTGACTCTTCACACACACACACACAGACTCTTCACACACACACTGACTCTTCACACACTAACTGACTCTTCACACACACTGACTGACTCTTCACACACACTAACTGATTCTTCACACACACTGACTGACACTTCACACACACTGACTGATTCTTCACAGACACACACTGACTCTTCACACACACACACTGACTGACACTTCACACACACTTACTGACTCTTCACACACACTGACTGATTCTTCATACACACTGACTCACTCTTCACACACACTGACTGACTCTTCACACACACACACTGACTCTTCACACACTAACTGACTCTTCACACACACTGACTGACTCTTCACACACGCTAACTGACTCTTCACACACACTGATTCTTCACACACACTGACTGACACTTCACACACACACACTGACTCTTCACACACACTGACTGACTCTTCACACACACTGACTGACTCTTCACACACACTGACTGATTCTTCACACACACACAATAACTCTTCACACACACTGACTGACTCTTCACACACACACTGACTGACTCTTCACACACACTGACTGACTCTTCACACACACTGACTGATTCTTCACACACACTGACTGACTCTTCACACACACTGACTGACACTTCACACACACTGACTGATTCTTCACACAGACACAATAACTCTTCACACACACTGACTGACTCTTCACACACACACTGACTGACTCTTCACACACACTGACTGATTCTTCACACACACACAATAACTCTTCACACACACTGACTGACTCTTCACACACACACTGACTGACTCTTCACACACACTGACTGACTCTTCACACACACTGACTGATTCTTCACGCTCACTGACTGATTCTTCACACACACTGACTGATTCTTCACACACACTGACTGACTCTTCACACACACTGACTGATTCTTGACACACACTGACTGACTCTTCGCACACACTGACTGATTCTTCACACACACTGACTGATTCTTCACACACACTGACTGATTCTTCACACACACTGACTGACTCTTCATAAACACTGACTGACACTTCACACACACTGACTGATTCTTCACACACACTGACTGACTCTTCACACACACTGCCTGATTCTTCACACACACTGACTGATTCTTCACACACACTGACTGATTCTTCACACACACGGACTGACTCTTCACACACACTGACTGATTCTTCGCACACACACACTGACTCTCCACAGACACTGACTGACTGTTCACACACACTGACTGACTCTTCACACACACTGACTGATTCTTCGCACACACACAATGACTCTTCACACACACTGACTGACTCTTCACACACACTGACTGACTCTTCACACACACTGACTGATTCTTCACGCTCACTGACTGATTCTTCACACACACTGACTGATTCTTCACACACACTGACTGACTCGTCTCCCACACTGACTGATTCTTCATACACACTGACTGACTCTTCACACACACTGACTGATTCTTCACACACACTGACTGACTCGTCTCCCACACTGACTGATTCTTCACACACACTGACTGACTCTTCACACACACTGACTGACTCGTCTCCCACACTGACTGATTCTTCACACACACTGACTGACTCTTCACACACACTGACTGACTCTTCACACACACTGACTGATTCTTCACCCACACTGACTGATTCTTCACACACACTGACTGATTCTTCACACACACTGACTGACTCTTCACAAACACTGACTGACACTTCACACACACTGATTGATTCTTCACACACACTGACTGATTCTTCACACACACTGACTGACTCTTCACACACACGGACTGACTCTTCACACAAACTGACTGACTCTTCACACACACTGACTGACTCTTCACACACACTGACTGATTCTTCACACATACTGACTGACGCTGCACACACACTGACTGATTCTTCACACACACATACAGATTCTTCACACACATTGACTGATTCTTCACACATACTGACTGACGCTGCACACACACTGACTGACTCTTCACACACACTGACTGATTCTTCACACACACTGACTGATTATTCACACACACTGACTGACTCTTCACACACACTGACTGACTCTTCACACACACTGTCTGACTCTTCACACACCCTGACTGATTCTTCACACACATGGACTGACTTTTCACACACACTGACTGATTCTTCACACACACACACTGACTCTTCACACACACTGACTGACTCTTCACACACACTGACTGACTCTTCACACACACTGACTGATTCTTCACACACACACAATGACTCTTCACACACACTGACTCTTCACACACACTGACTGACTCTTCACACACATTGACTGACTCTTCACACACACTGACTGATTCTTCACGCTCACTGACTGATTCTTCACACACACTGACTGATTCTTCACACACACTGACTGACTCTTCACACACACTGACTGATTCTTCACACACACGGACTGACTGTTTACACATACTGACTGACGTTGCACACACACTGACTGATTCTTCACACACACAGACTGATTCTTCACACACACTGACTGATTCTTCACACACACTGACTTGACTCTTCACACACACTGACTGACTCTTCACACACACTGACTGACTCCTCACACACACTGACTGACTCTTCACACACACTGACTGACTCTTCACACACACTGACTGACTCTTCACACACACTGACTGACACTTCACACACACTGACTTAATCTTCACACAAACTGACTGACACTTCACACACACAGACTGATTCTTCACACACACTGACTGACTCTTCACACACACTGACTGATTCTTCACACACACACAATGACTCTTCACACACACTGACTGACTCTTCACACACACTGACTGACGCTTCACACAGACTGACTGATTATTCACGCTCACTGACTGATTCTTCACACACACTGACTGATTCTTCACACACACTGACTGACTCGTCACACACACTGACTGATTCTTCATACACACTGACTGACTCTTCACACACACTGACTGATTCTTCACCCACACTGACTGATTCTTCACACACACTGACTGATTCTTCACACACACTGACAGACTCTTCACAAACACTGACTGACACTTCACACACACTGATTGATTCTTCACACACACTGACTGATTCTTCACACACACTGACTGACTCTTCACACACACGGACTGACTCTTCACACAAACTGACTGACTTTTCACACACACTGACTGACTCTTCACACACACTGACTGATTCTTCACACACACTGACTGACTCTTCACACACACTGACTGATTCTTCACACATACTGACTGACGCTGCACACACACTGACTGATTCTTCACACACACAGACAGATTCTTCACACACATTGACTGATTCTTCACACATACTGACTGACGCTGCACACACACTGACTGACTCTTCACACACACTGACTGATTCTTCACACACACTGACTGATTATTCACACACACTGACTGACTCTTCACACACACTGACTGACTCTTCACACACACTGACTGACTCTTCACACAACCTGACTGATTCTTCACACACATGGACTGACTTTTCACACACACTGACTGATTCTTCACACACACACACTGACTCTTCACACACACTGACTGACTCTTCACACACACTGACTGACTCTTCACACACACTGACTGATTCTTCACACACACACAATGACTCTTCACACACACTGACTCTTCACACACACTGACTGACTCTTCACACACATTGACTGACTCTTCACACACACTGACTGATTCTTCACGCTCACTGACTGATTCTTCACACACACTGACTGATTCTTCACACACACTGACTGACTCTTCACACACACTGACTGATTCTTCACACACACGGACTGACTGTTTACACAAACTGACTGATTCTTCACACACACTGACTGACTCTTCACACACACTGACTGACACTTCACACACACTGACTGACTCTTCACACACACTGACTGATTCTTCACACACACTGACTGACTCTTCACACACACTGACTGACTCTTCACACACACTGACTGATTCTTCACACAGACTGACTGACGCTGCACACACACTGACTGATTCTTCACACACACAGACTGATTCTTCACACACACTGACTGATTCTTCACACACACTGACTTGACTCTTCACACACACTGACTGACTCTTCACACACACTGACTGATTCTTCACACACACTGACTGACTCTTCGCACACACTGACTGACTCTTCACACACACTGACTGACTCTTCACACACACTGACTGACTCTTCACACACACTGACTGATTCTTGACACACACTGACTGACACTTCACACACACTGACTTAATCTTCACACAAACTGACTGACACTTCACACACACAGACTGATTCTTCACACACACTGACTGACACTTCACACACACTGACTGACTGTTCACACACACTGACTGATTCTTCACACACACTGACTGACTCTTGACACACACTGACTGAATCTTCACACACACTGACTGATTCTTCACACACACTGACTGACTCTTCACACACACTGACTGATTCTTCACACACACGGACTGACTGTTTACACAAACTGACTGATTCTTCACACGCACTGACTGACTCTTCACACACTCTGATTGACACTTCACACACACTGACTGGCTCTTCACACACACTGACTGATTCTTCACGCTCACTGACTGATTCTTCACACACACTGACTGACTCTTCACACACACTGACTGACTCTTCACACACACTGACTGATTCTTCACACATACTGACTGATTCTTCACACATACTGACTGACGCTGCACACACACTGACTGATTCTTCACACACACAGACTGATTCTTCACACACACTGACTGATTCTTCACACACACTGACTCGACTCTTCACACACACTGACTGACTCTTCACACACACTGACTGATTCTTCACACACACTGACTGACTCTTCACACACACTGACTGACTCTTCACACACACTGACTGACTCTTCACACACACTGACTGACTCTTCACACACACTGACTTAATCTTCACATAAACTGACTGACACTTCACACACACAGACTGATTCTTCACACACACTGACTGACACTTCACACACACTGACTGACTGTTCACACACACTGACTGATTCTTCACACACACTGACTGACTCTTGACACACACTGACTGAATCTTCACACACACTGACTGATTCTTCCACACTGACTGATTCTTCACACACACTGATGGACTCTTCACACACACTGACGGACTCTTCACACACACTGACTGACTCTTCACACACACTGACTGATTCTTCACGCACTGACTGATTCTTCACACACACTGACTGAATCTTCACACACACTGACTGATTCTTCACACACATGGACTGACTTTTCACACACACTGACTGATTCTTCACACACACACACTGACTCTTCACACACACTGACTGACTCTTCACACTCACTGACTGACTCTTCACACACACTGACTGATTCTTCACACACACACAATGACTCTTCACACTCACTGACTCTTCACACACACTGACTGATTCTTCACGCTCACTGACTGATTCTTCACACACACTGACTGATTCTTCACACACACTGACTGATTCTTCACACACACTGACTGCCTCTTCACACACACTGACTGATTCTTCACACACATGGACTAACTCATCACACAAACTGACTGATTCTTCACACACACTGACTCACTCTTCACACACACTGACTGACACTTCACACACACTGACTGACTCTTCACACACACTGACTGATTCTTCACGCTCACTGACTGACTCTTCACACACACTGACTGACTCTTCACACACACTGACTGACTCTTCACACACACTGACTGACTCTTCACACACACTAACTGACTCTTCACACACACTGACTGACTCTTCACACATACTGACTGACACTTCACACACACTGACTGCTTCTTCACACACACTGACTGACACTTCACACACACTGACTTAATCTTCACACAAACTGACTGACTCTTCACACACACTGACTGATTCTTCACACACAATGACTGACTCTTCACACACACTGACTGATTCTTCACACACACTGACACGTCACACATACTGACTGACTCTTCACACACACTGACACTTCACACACACTGACTGACTCTTCACACACACTGACTGATTCTTCACACACTGACTGATTCTTCACACACACTGACGGACTCTTCACACACACTGACGGACTCTTCACACACACTGACTGACTCTTCACACACACTGACTGATTCTTCACACACTGACTGATTCTTCACACACACTGACTGAATCTTCACACACACTGACTGATTCTTCACACACTGACTGATTCTTCACACACACTGAATGACTCTTCACACACACACACTGATACTTCACACACACTGACTGACTTTTCACACACACTGAATGATTCTTCACACACACTGACTAATACTTCACACAATGACTGACTCTTCACACACACTGACTGACTCTTCACACACACTGACACTTCACACACACTGACTGACTCTTCACACACACTGACACTTCACACACACTGACTGACTCTTCACACACACTGACTGACTCTTCACACACACTGACTGATTCTTCACACACACTGACTGACACTTCACACACACAGACTGACACTTCACACACACTGACTGATTCTTCATACACTCTGACTGATTCCTCACACACACTGACTGACTCTTCACACACACTGACTGATTCTTCACACACACTGACTGATTGTTCACACACACTGACTGATTCTTCACACACACTGACTGATTCTTCACACACACTGACTGAATCTTTACACACACTGACTGACTCTTCATACACTCTGACTGATTCCTCACACACACTGACTGACTCTTCACACACACTGACTGATTCTTCACACACACTGACTGATTGTTCACACACACTGACTGATTCTTCACACAAACTGACTGACTCTTCACACACACTGACTGATTCTTCACATACACTGACTCTTCACACACACTGACTGATTCTTCACACACACTGACTGATTCTTCACACACACTGACTGACTCTTCACACACACACACTGACACTTCACACACACTGACTGACTCTTCACACACACTGACTGACTCTTCACACACACTGACTGATTCTTCACACACAATGACTGACTCTTCACACACACTGACTGATTCTTCACACACACTGACACGTCACACACACTGACTGACTCTTCACACACACTGACACTTCACACACACTGACTGACTCTTCACACACACTGACTGACTCTTCACACACACTGACTGACTCTTGACACACACTGACTGATTCTTCACACACACTGACTCACTCTTCCACACACTGACTGACTCATCACACACGCTGACTGACTCTTGACACACACTGGCTGACTCTTCACACACACTGACTGATTCTTCACACACACTGACTGACACTTCACACACACTGACTGATTCTTCACACACACTGACTGACACTTCACACACACTGACTGAATCTTCACACACACTGACTGACACTTCACACACACAGACTGATTCTTCACACACACTGACTGACACTTCACACACACTGACTGACTCTTCACACACACTGACTGATTCTTCACACACACTGACTGACTCTTGACACACACTGACTGAATCTTCACACACACTGACTGATTCTTCACACACACTGACGGACTCTTCACACACATTGACTGAATCTTCACACACACTGACTGATTCTTCACACACACTGACTGAATCTTCACACACACAGACTGACTCTTCACACACACTGACTGACTCTTCATACACACTGACTGGCTCTTCACACACACTGACTGACTCTTCACACACACTGACTGATTCTTCACACAAACTGACTGACTCTTCACACACAATGACTTACTCTTCACACACACTGTCTGACTCTTCACACACACTGACTGACTCTTCACACACACTGACTGACTCTTCACACACACTGACTGACTCTTCACGCTCACTGACTGATTCTTCACACACACTGACTGACTCTTCACACACACTGACTGATTCTTCACACATACTGACTGACGCTGCACACACACTGACTGATTCTTCACACACACTGACTGACTCTTGACACACACTGACTGAATCTTCACACACACTGACTGATTCTTCACACACTGTCTGATTCTTCACACACACTGACGGACTCTTCACACACACTGACGGACTCTTCACACACAATGACTGACTCTTCACACACACTGACTGATTCTTCACACACTGACTGATTTTTCACACACACTGACTGAATCTTCACACACAATGACTGACTCTTCACACACACTGACTGACTCTTCACACACACTGACTGATTCTTCACACACACTGACTGAATCTTTACACACACAGACTGACTCTTCACACACACTGACTGACTCTTCATACACACTGACTGACTCTTCACACAAACTGACTGAGTCTTCACACACACTGACTGATTCTTCACACAAACTGACTGACTCTTCACACACACTGACTGATTCTTCACACACACTGACTCTTCACACACACTGACTGATTCTTCACACACACTGACTGATTCTTCACACACACTGACTGACTCTTCACACACACACACTGACACTTCACACACACTGACTGACTCTTCACACACACTGACTGACTCTTCACACACACTGACTGATTCTTCACACACAATGACTGACTCTTCACACACACTGACTGATTCTTCACACACACTGACAACTCACACACACTGACTGACTCTTCACACACACTGACACTTCACACACACTGACTGACTCTTCACACACACTGACTGACTCTTCACACACACTGACTGACTCTTATCACACACTGACTGATTCTTCACACACACTGACTCACTCTTCCACACACTGACTGACTCTTCACACACGCTGACTGACTCTTGACACACACTGGCTGACTCTTCACACACACTGACTGATTCTTCACACACACTGACTGACACTTCACACACACTGACTGATTCTTCACACACACTGACTGACACTTCACACACACTGACTGAATCTTCACACACACTGACTGCCACTTCACACACACAGACTGATTCTTCACACACACTGACTGACACTTCACACACACTGACTGACTCTTCACACACACTGACTGATTCTTCACACACACTGACTGACTCTTGACACACACTGACTGAATCTTCACACACACTGACTGATTCTTCACACACACTGACGGACTCTTCACACACATTGACTGACTCTTCACACACACTGACTGATTCTTCACACACACTGACTGAATCTTCACACACACTGACTGATTCTTCACACACACTGACTGAATCTTCACACACACAGACTGACTCTTCACACACACTGACTGACTCTTCATACACACTGACTGACTCTTCACACAAACTGACTGACTCTTCACACACACTGACTGATTCTTCACACAAACTGACTGACTCGTCACACACAATGACTTACTCTTCACACACACTGTCTGACTCTTCACACACACTGACTGACTCTTCACACACACTGACTGACTCTTCACACACACTGACTGACTCTTCACGCTCACTGACTGATTCTTCACACACACTGACTGACTCTTCACACACACTGACTGATTCTTCACACATACTGACTGACGCTGCACACACACTGACTGATTCTTCACACACACTGACTGACTCTTGACACACACTGACTGAATCTTCACACACACTGACTGATTCTTCACACACTGTCTGATTCTTCACACACACTGCCGGACTCTTCACACACACTGACGGACTCTTCACACACAATGCCTGACTCTTCACACACACTGACTGATTCTTCACACACTGACTGATTATTCACACACACTGACTGACACTTCACACAAACTGACTGACACTTCACACACACAGACTGATTCTTCACACACACTGACTGACTCTTCACACACACTGACTGATTCTTCACACACACACAATGACTCTTCACACACACTGACTGACTCTTCACACACACTGACTGACGCTTCACACAGACTGACTGATTCTTCACGCTCACTGACTGATTCTTCACACACACTGACTGATTCTTCACACACACTGACTGACTCGTCACACAGACTGACTGATTCTTCACGCTCACTGACTGATTCTTCACACACACTGACTGATTCTTCACACACACTGACTGACTCGTCACACACACTGACTGATTCTTCATACACACTGACTGACTCTTCACACACACTGACTGATTCTTCACCCACACTGACTGATTCTTCACACACACTGACTGATTCTTCACGCTCACTGACTCGACTCTTCACACACACTGACTGACTCTTCACACACACTGACTTAATCTTCACATAAACTGACTGACACTTCACACACACAGACTGATTCTTCACACACACTGACTGACTGTTCACACACACTGACTGACTGTTCACACACACTGACTGACTCTTGACACACACTGACTGAATCTTCACACACACTGACTGATTCTTCCACACTGACTGATTCTTCACACACACTGACGGACTCTTCACACACACTGACTGACTCTTCACACACACTGACTGATTCTTCACGCACTGACTGATTCTTCACACACACTGACTGAATCTTCACACACACTGAGTGATTCTTCACACACATGGACTGACTTTTCACACACACTGACTGATTCTTCACACACACTGACTGACTCTTCACACACACTGACTGACTCTTCACACTCACTGACTGACTCTTCACACACACTGACTGATTCTTCACACACACACAATGACTCTTCACACACACTGACTCTTCACACACACTGACTGATTCTTCACGCTCACTGACTGATTCTTCACACACACTGACTGATTCTTCACACACACTGACTGATTCTTCACACACACTGACTGCCTCTTCACACACACTGACTGATTCTTCACACACATGGACTAACTATCACACAAACTGAATGATTCTTCACACACACTGACTCACTCTTCACACACACTGACTGACACTTCACACACACTGACTGACTCTTCACACACACTGACTGATTCTTCACGCTCACTGACTGACTCTTCACACACACTGACTGACTCTTCACACACACTGACTGACTCTTCACACACACTGACTGACTCTTCACACACACTAACTGACTCTTCACACACACTGACTGACTCTTCACACATACTGACTGACACTTCACACACACTGACTGATTCTTCACACACACTGACTGACACTTCACACACACTGACTTAATCTTCACACAAACTGACTGACACTTCACACACACAGACTGATTCTTCACACACACTGACTGACACTTCACACACACTGACTGACTCTTCACACACACTGACTGACTCTTCACACACACTGACTGATTCTTCACACACAATGACTGACTCTTCACACACACTGACTGATTCTTCACACACACTGACACGTCACACACACTGACTGACTCTTCACACACACTGACTGACTCTTCACACACACTGACTGACTCTTCACACACACTGACTGATTCTTCAACAACTGACTGATTCTTCACACACACTGACGGACTCTTCACACACACTGACGGACTCTTCACACACACTGACTGACTCTTCACACACACTGACTGATTCTTCACACACTGACTGATTCTTCACACACACTGACTGAATCTTCACACACACTGACTGATTCTTCACACACTGACTGATTCTTCACACACACTGAATGACTCTTCACACACACACACTGATACTTCACACACACTGACTGACTCTTCACACACACTGAATGATTCTTCACACACACTGACTAATACTTCACACACAATGACTGACTCTTCACACACACTGACTGACTCTTCACACACACTGACACTTCACACACACTGACTGACTCTTCACACACACTGACTGACTCTTCACACACACTGACTGATTCTTCACACACACTGACTGACACTTCACACACACAGACTGACACTTCACACACACTGACTGATTCTTCATACACTCTGACTGATTCCTCACACACACTGACTGACTCTTCACACACACTGACTGATTCTTCACACACACTGACTGATTGTTCACACACACTGACTGACGCTTCACACACACTGACTGACTCTTCACACACACTGACTGATTCTTCACACACACTGACTGATTCTTCACACACACTGACTGAATCTTTACACACACAGACTGACTCTTCACACACACTGACTGACTCTTCATACACACTGACTGACTCTTCACGCAAACTGACTGAGTTTTCACACACACTGACTCTTCACACACACTGACTGATTCTTCACACACACTGACTGACTCTTCACACACACTGACTGATTCTTCACAAACACTGACTCTTCACACACACTGACTGATTCTTCACACACACTGACTGATTCTTCACACACACTGACTGACTCTTCACACACACACACTGACACTTCACACACACTGACTGACTCTTCACACACACTGACTGACTCTTCACACACACTGACTGATTCTTCACACACAATGACTGACTCTTCACACACACTGACTGATTCTTCACACACACTGACACGTCACACACACTGACTGACTCTTCACACACACTGACACTTCACACACACTGACTGACTCTTCACACACACTGACTGACTCTTCACACACACTGACTGACTCTTGACACACACTGACTGATTCTTCACACACACTGACTCACTCTTCCACACACTGACTGACTCTTCACACACGCTGACTGACTCTTGACACACACTGGCTGACTCTTCACACACACTGACTGATTCTTCACACACACTGACTGACACTTCACACACACTGACTGATTCTTCACACACACTGACTGACACTTCACACACACTGACTGAATCTTCACACACACTGACTGACACTTCACACACATGACTGATTCTTCACACACACTGACTGACACTTCACACACACTGACTGACTCTTCACACACACTGACTGATTCTTCACACACACTGACTGACTCTTGACACACACTGACTGAATCTTCACACACACTGACTGATTCTTCACACACACTGACGGACTCTTCACACACATTGACTGACTCTTCACACACACTGACTGACTCTTCACACACACTGACTGATTCTTCACACACACTGACTGAATCTTCACACACACTGACTGATTCTTCACACACACTGACTGAATCTTCACACACACAGACTGACTCTTCACACACACTGACTGACTCTTCATACACACTGACTGACTCTTCACACACACTGACTGACTCTTCACACACACTGACTGATTCTTCACACAAACTGACTGACTCTTCACACACAATGACTTACTCTTCACACACACTGTCTGACTCTTCACACACACTGACTGACTCTTCACACACACTGACTGACTCTTCACACACACTGACTGACTCTTCACGCTCACTGACTGATTCTTCACACACACTGACTGACTCTTCACACACACTGACTGATTCTTCACACATACTGACTGACGCTGCACACACACTGACTGATTCTTCACACACACTGACTGACTCTTGACACACACTGACTGAATCTTCACACACACTGACTGATTCTTCACACACTGTCTGATTCTTCACACACACTGACGGACTCTTCACACACACTGACGGACTCTTCACACACAATGACTGACTCTTCACACACACTGACTGATTCTTCACACACTGACTGATTCTTCACACACACTGACTGAATCTTCACACACAATGACTGACTCTTCACACACACTGACTGACTCTTCACACACACTGACTGATTCTTCACACACACTGACTGAATCTTTACACACACAGACTGACTCTTCACACACACTGACTGACTCTTCATACACACTGACTGACTCTTCACACAAACTGACTGAGTCTTCACACACACTGACTGATTCTTCACACAAACTGACTGACTCTTCACACACACTGACTGATTCTTCACACACACTGACTCTTCACACACACTGACTGATTCTTCACACACACTGACTGATTCTTCACACACACTGACTGACTCTTCACACACACACACTGACAGTTCACACACACTGACTGACTCTTCACACACACTGACTGACTCTTCACACACACTGACTGATTCTTCACACACAATGACTGACTCTTCACACACACTGACTGACTCTTCACACACACTGACTGATTCTTCACTCACAATGACTGACTCTTCACACACACTGACTGATTCTTCACACACACTGACACGTCACACACACTGACTGACTCTTCACACACTGACTGACACTTCACACACACTGACTGATTCTTCACACACACTGACTGACACTTCACACACACTGACTGATTCTTCACACACACTGACTGAATCTTCACACACACTGACTGATTCTTCACACACACTGACTGAATCTTCACACACACAGACTGACTCTTCACACACACTGACTGACTCTTCATACACACTGACTGACTCTTCACACAAACTGACTGACTCTTCACACACACTGACTGATTCTTCACACAAACTGACTGACTCGTCACACACAATGACTTACTCTTCACACACACTGTCTGACTCTTCACACACACTGACTGACTCTTCACACACACTGACTGACTCTTCACACACACTGACTGACTCTTCACGCTCACTGACTGATTCTTCACACACACTGACTGACTCTTCACACACACTGACTGATTCTTCACACATACTGACTGACGCTGCACACACACTGACTGATTCTTCACACACACTGACTGACTCTTGACACACACTGACTGAATCTTCACACACACTGACTGATTCTTCACACACTGTCTGATTCTTCACACACACTGACGGACTCTTCACACACACTGACGGACTCTTCACACACAATGACTGACTCTTCACACACACTGACTGATTCTTCACACACTGACTGATTCTTCACACACACTGACTGAATCTTCACACACAATGACTGACTCTTCACACACACTGACTGATTCTTCACACACACTGACTGACTCTTCACACACACTGACTGATTCTTGACACACACTGACTGACTCTTCGCACACACTGACTGATTCTTCACACACACTGACTGACTCTTCACACACACTGCCTGATTCTTCACACACACTGACTGATTCTTCACACACACTGACTGATTCTTCACACACACGGACTGACTCTTCACACACACTGACTGATTCTTCACACACACACACTGACTCTTCACACACACTGACTGACTGTTCACACACACTGATTGACTCTTCACACACACTGACTGATTCTTCACACACACACAATGACTCTTCACACACACTGACTGACTCTTCACACACACTGACTGATTCTTCACACACACTGACTTAATCTTCACATAAACTGACTGACACTTCACATACACAGACTGATTCTTCACACACACTGACTGACACTTCACACACACTGACTGACTGTTCACACACACTGACTGATCCTTCACACACACTGACTGACTCTTGACACACACTGACTGATTCTTCACACACACTGATGGACTCTTCACACACACTGACGGACTCTTCACACACACTGACTGACTCTTCACACACACTGACTGATTCTTCACGCACTGACTGATTCTTCACACACACTGACTGAATCTTCACACACACTGACTGATTCTTCACACACATGGACTGACTTTTCACACACACTGACTGATTCTTCACACACACTGACTGATTCTTCACACTCACTGACTGACTCTTCACACACACTGACTGATTCTTCACACACACAATGACTCTTCACACACACTGACTCTTCACACACACTGACTGATTCTTCACGCTCACTGACTGATTCTTCACACACACTGACTGATTCTTCACACACACTGACTGATTCTTCACACACACTGACTGACTCTTCACACACACTGACTGACTCTTCACACACACGGACTAACTCTTCACACAAACTGACTGATTCTTCACACACACTGACTGACTCTTCACACACACTGACTGACACTTCACACACACTGACTGACTCTTCACACACACTGACTGATTCTTCACGCTCACTGACTGATTCTTCACACACACTGACTGACTCTTCACACACACTGACTGACTCTTCACACACACTGACTGATTCTTCACACACACTGACTGACTGTTCACACACACTGACTGATTCTTCACACACACTGACTGACTCTTGACACACACTGACTGAATCTTCACACACACTGACTGATTCTTCACACACTGACTGATTCTTCACACACACTGACGGACTCTTCACACATACTGACTGACACTTCACACACACTGACTGATTCTTCACACATACTGACTGACACTTCACACACACTGACTGACTCTTCACACATACTGACTGACACTTCACACACACTGACTGATTCTTCACACACACTGACTGACACTTCACACACACTGACTTAATCTTCACACAAACTGACTGACACTTCACACACACAGACTGATTCTTCACACACACTGACTGACACTTCACACACACTGACTGACTGTTCACACACACTGACTGATTCTTCACACACACTGACTGACTCTTGACACACACTGACTGAATCTTCACACACACTGACTGATTCTTCACACACTGACTGATTCTTCACACACACTGACGGACTCTTCACACACACTGACGGACTCTTCACACACACTGACTGACTCTTCACACACACTGACTGATTCTTCACACACTGACTGATTCTTCACACACACTGACTGAATCTTCACACACACTGACTGACTCTTCACACACACTGACTGATTCTTCACACACTGACTGATTCTTCACACACACTGAATGACTCTTCACACACACACACTGATACTTCACACACACTGACTGACTCTTCACACACACTGAATGATTCTTCACACACACTGACTAATTCTTCACACACAATGACTGACACTTCACACACACTGACACTTCACACACACTGACTGACTCTTCACACACACTGACACTTCACACACACTGGCTGACTCTTCACACACACTGACTGATTCTTCACACACACTGACTGACACTTCACACACACTGACTGATTCTTCACACACACTGACTGACACTTCACACACACTGACTGAATCTTCACACACACTGACTGACACTTCACACACAGACTGATTCTTCACACACACTGACTGACACTTCACACACACTGACTGACTCTTCACACACACTGACTGATTCTTCACACACACTGACTGACTCTTGACACACACTGACTGAATCTTCACACACACTGACTGATTCTTCACACACACTGACGGACTCTTCACACACATTGACTGACTCTTCACACACACTGACTGATTCTTCACACACACTGACTGAATCTTCACACACACTGACTGATTCTTCACACACACTGACTGAATCTTCACACACACAGACTGACTCTTCACACACACTGACTGACTCTTCATACACACTGACTGACTCTTCACACAAACTGACTGACTCTTCACACACACTGACTGATTCTTCACACAAACTGACTGACTCGTCACACACAATGACTTACTCTTCACACACACTGTCTGACTCTTCACACACACTGACTGACTCTTCACACACACTGACTGACTCTTCACACACACTGACTGACTCTTCACGCTCACTGACTGATTCTTCACACACACTGACTGACTCTTCACACACACTGACTGATTCTTCACACATACTGACTGACGCTGCACACACACTGACTGATTCTTCACACACACTGACTGACTCTTGACACACACTGACTGAATCTTCACACACACTGACTGATTCTTCACACACTGTCTGATTCTTCACACACACTGACGGACTCTTCACACACACTGACGGACTCTTCACACACAATGACTGACTCTTCACACACACTGACTGATTCTTCACACACTGACTGATTCTTCACACACACTGACTGAATCTTCACACACAATGACTGACTCTTCACACACACTGACTGATTCTTCACACTCACTGACTGATTCTTCACACACACTGACTGATTCTTCACACACACAATGACTCTTCACACACACTGACTCTTCACACACACTGACTGATTCTTCACACACACTGACTGATTCTTCACACACACTGACTGATTCTTCACACACACTGACTGACTCTTCACACACAGACTGATTCTTCACACACACGGACTAACTCTTCACACAAACTGACTGATTCTTCACACACACTGACTGACTCTTCACACACACTGACTGACACTTCACACACACTGACTGACTCTTCACACACACTGACTGACTCTTCACACACACTGACTGATTCTTCACACACACTGACTGAATCTTTACACACACAGACTGACTCTTCACACACACTGACTGACTCTTCATACACACTGACTGACTCTTCACACAAACTGACTGAGTCTTCACACACACTGACTGATTCTTCACACAAACTGACTGACTCTTCACACACACTGACTGATTCTTCACACACACTGACTCTTCACACACACTGACTGATTCTTCACACACACTGACTGATTCTTCACACACACTGACTGACTCTTCACACACACACACTGACACTTCACACACACTGACTGACTCTTCACACACACTGACTGACTCTTCACACACACTGACTGATTCTTCACACACAATGACTGACTCTTCACACACACTGACTGACTCTTCACACACACTGACTGATTCTTCACACACAATGACTGACTCTTCACACACACTGACTGATTCTTCACACACACTGACACGTCACACACACTGACTGACTCTTCACACACACTGACACTTCACACACACTGACTGACTCTTCACACACACTGACTGACTCTTGACACACACTGACTGACTCTTGACACACACTGACTGATTCTTCACACACACTGACTCACTCTTCCACACACTGACTGACTCTTCACACACGCTGACTGACTCTTGACACACACTGGCTGACTCTTCACACACACTGATTGATTCTTCACACACACTGACTGACACTTCACACACACTGACTGATTCTTCACACACACTGACTGACACTTCACACACACTGACTGAATCTTCACACACACTGACTGACACTTCACACACACAGACTGATTCTTCACACACACTGACTGACACTTCACACACACTGACTGACTCTTCACACACACTGACTGATTCTTCACACACACTGACTGACTCTTGACACACACTGACTGAATCTTCACACACACTGACTGATTCTTCACACACACTGACGGACTCTTGACACACATTGACTGACTCTTCACACACACTGACTGACGCTGCACACACACTGACTGATTCTTCACACACACTGACTGACTCTTGACACACACTGACTGAATCTTCACACACACTGACTGATTCTTCACACACTGTCTGATTCTTCACACACACTGACGGACTCTTCACACACACTGACGGACTCTTCACACACAATGACTGACTCTTCACACACACTGACTGATTCTTCACACACTGACTGATTCTTCACACACACTGACTGAATCTTCACACACAATGACTGACTCTTCACACACACTGACTGATTCTTCACACACACTGACTGACTCTTCACACACACTGACTGATTCTTGACACACACTGACTGACTCTTCGCACACACTGACTGATTCTTCACACACACTGACTGACTCTTCACACACACTGCCTGATTCTTCACACACACTGACTGATTCTTCACACACACTGACTGATTCTTCACACACACGGACTGACTCTTCACACACACTGACTGATTCTTCACACACACACACTGACTCTTCACACACACTGACTGACTGTTCACACACACTGATTGACTCTTCACACACACTGACTGACACTTCACACACACTGACTTAATCTTCACATAAACTGACTGACACTTCACATACACAGACTGATTCTTCACACACACTGACTGACACTTCACACACACTGACTGACTCTTCACACACACTGACTGATTCTTCACACACACTGACTGACTCTTGACACACACTGACTGAATCTTCACACACACTGACTGATTCTTCACACACTGACTGATTCTTCACACACACTGATGGACTCTTCACACACACTGACGGACTCTTCACACACACTGACTGACTCTTCACACACACTGACTGATTCTTCACGCACTGACTGATTCTTCACACACACTGACTGAATCTTCACACACACTGACTGATTCTTCACACACATGGACTGACTTTTCACACAACTGACTGATTCTTCACACACACTGACTGATTCTTCACACTCACTGACTGACTCTTCACACACACTGACTGATTCTTCACACACACAATGACTCTTCACACACACTGACTCTTCACACACACTGACTGATTCTTCACGCTCACTGACTGATTCTTCACACACACTGACTGATTCTTCACACACACTGACTGATTCTTCACACACACTGACTGACTCTTCACACACAGACTGATTCTTCACACCCACGGACTAACTCTTCACACAAACTGACTGATTCTTCACACACACTGACTGACTCTTCACACACACTGACTGACACTTCACACACACTGACTGACTCTTCACACACACTGACTGATTCTTCACGCTCACTGACTGATTCTTCACACACACTGACTGACTCTTCACACACACTGACTGACTCTTCACACACACTGACTGATTCTTCACACACACTGACTGACTGTTCACACACACTGACTGATTCTTCACACACACTGACTGACTCTTGACACACACTGACTGAATCTTCACACACACTGACTGATTCTTCACACACTGACTGATTCTTCACACACACTGACGGACTCTTCACACATACTGACTGACACTTCACACACACTGACTGATTCTTCACACATACTGACTGACACTTCACACACACTGACTGACTCTTCACACATACTGACTGACACTTCACACACACTGACTGATTCTTCACACACACTGACTGACACTTCACACACACTGACTTAATCTTCACACAAACTGACTGACACTTCACACACACAGACTGATTCTTCACACACACTGACTGACACTTCACACACACTGACTGACTGTTCACACACACTGACTGATTCTTCACACACACTGACTGACTCTTGACACACACTGACTGAATCTTCACACACACTGACTGATTCTTCACACACTGACTGATTCTTCACACACACTGACGGACTCTTCACACACACTGACGGACTCTTCACACACACTGACTGACTCTTCACACACACTGACTGATTCTTCACACACTGACTGATTCTTCACACACACTGACTGAATCTTCACACACACTGACTGACTCTTCACACACACTGACTGATTCTTCACACACTGACTGATTCTTCACACACACTGAATGACTCTTCACACACACACACTGATACTTCACACACACTGACTGACTCTTCACACACACTGAATGATTCTTCACACACACTGATTAATTCTTCACACACAATGACTGACACTTCACACACACTGACACTTCACACACACTGACTGACTCTTCACACACACTGACACTTCACACACACTGGCTGACTCTTCACACACACTGACTGATTCTTCACACACACTGACTGACACTTCACACACACTGACTGATTCTTCACACACACTGACTGACACTTCACACACACTGACTGAATCTTCACACACACTGACTGACACTTCACACACACAGACTGATTCTTCACACACACTGACTGACTCTTGACACACACTGACTGAATCTTCACACACACTGACTGATTCTTCACACACTGTCTGATTCTTCACACACACTGACGGACTCTTCACACACACTGACGGACTCTTCACACACAATGACTGACTCTTCACACACACTGACTGATTCTTCACACACTGACTGATTCTTCACACACACTGACTGAATCTTCACACACAATGACTGACTCTTCACACACACTGACTGATTCTTCACACACACTGACTGACTCTTCACACACACTGACTGATTCTTGACACACACTGACTGACTCTTCGCACACACTGACTGATTCTTCACACACACTGACTGACTCTTCACACACACTGCCTGATTCTTCACACACACTGACTGATTCTTCACACACACTGACTGATTCTTCACACACACGGACTGACTCTTCACACACACTGACTGATTCTTCACACACACACACTGACTCTTCACACACACTGACTGACTGTTCACACACACTGATTGACTCTTCACACACACTGACTGACACTTCACACACACTGACTTAATCTTCACATAAACTGACTGACACTTCACATACACAGACTGATTCTTCACACACACTGACTGACACTTCACACACACTGACTGACTGTTCACACACACTGACTGATTCTTCACACACACTGACTGACTCTTGACACACACTGACTGAATCTTCACACACACTGACTGATTCTTCACACACTGACTGATTCTTCACACACACTGATGGACTCTTCACACACACTGACGGACTCTTCACACACACTGACTGACTCTTCACACACACTGACTGATTCTTCACGCACTGACTGATTCTTCACACACACTGACTGAATCTTCACACACACTGACTGATTCTTCACACACATGGACTGACTTTTCACACAACTGACTGATTCTTCACACACACTGACTGATTCTTCACACTCACTGACTGACTCTTCACACACACTGACTGATTCTTCACACACACAATGACTCTTCACACACACTGACTCTTCACACACACTGACTGATTCTTCACGCTCACTGACTGATTCTTCACACACACTGACTGATTCTTCACACACACTGACTGATTCTTCACACACACTGACTGACTCTTCACACACAGACTGATTCTTCACACCCACGGACTAACTCTTCACACAAACTGACTGATTCTTCACACACACTGACTGACTCTTCACACACACTGACTGACACTTCACACACACTGACTGACTCTTCACACACACTGACTGATTCTTCACGCTCACTGACTGATTCTTCACACACACTGACTGACTCTTCACACACACTGACTGACTCTTCACACACACTGACTGATTCTTCACACACACTGACTGACTGTTCACACACACTGACTGATTCTTCACACACACTGACTGACTCTTGACACACACTGACTGAATCTTCACACACACTGACTGATTCTTCACACACTGACTGATTCTTCACACACACTGACGGACTCTTCACACATACTGACTGACACTTCACACACACTGACTGATTCTTCACACATACTGACTGACACTTCACACACACTGACTGACTCTTCACACATACTGACTGACACTTCACACACACTGACTGATTCTTCACACACACTGACTGACACTTCACACACACTGACTTAATCTTCACACAAACTGACTGACACTTCACACACACAGACTGATTCTTCACACACACTGACTGACACTTCACACACACTGACTGACTGTTCACACACACTGACTGATTCTTCACACACACTGACTGACTCTTGACACACACTGACTGAATCTTCACACACACTGACTGATTCTTCACACACTGACTGATTCTTCACACACACTGACGGACTCTTCACACACACTGACGGACTCTTCACACACACTGACTGACTCTTCACACACACTGACTGATTCTTCACACACTGACTGATTCTTCACACACACTGACTGAATCTTCACACACACTGACTGACTCTTCACACACACTGACTGATTCTTCACACACTGACTGATTCTTCACACACACTGAATGACTCTTCACACACACACACTGATACTTCACACACACTGACTGACTCTTCACACACACTGAATGATTCTTCACACACACTGATTAATTCTTCACACACAATGACTGACACTTCACACACACTGACACTTCACACACACTGACTGACTCTTCACACACACTGACACTTCACACACACTGGCTGACTCTTCACACACACTGACTGATTCTTCACACACACTGACTGACACTTCACACACACTGACTGATTCTTCACACACACTGACTGACACTTCACACACACTGACTGAATCTTCACACACACTGACTGACACTTCACACACACAGACTGATTCTTCACACACACTGACTGACACTTCACACACACTGACTGACTCTTCACACACACTGACTGATTCTTCACACACACTGACTGACTCTTGACACACACTGACTGAATCTTCACACACACTGACTGATTCTTCACACACACTGACGGACTCTTCACACACATTGACTGACTCTTCACACACACTGACTGATTCTTCACACACACTGACTGAATCTTCACACACACTGACTGATTCTTCACACACACTGACTGAATCTTCACACACACTGACTGATTCTTCACACACACTGACTGAATCTTCACACACACTGACTGACACTTCACACACACAGACTGATTCTTCACACACACTGACTGACTCTTCACACACACTGACTGACACTTCACACAAACTGACTGACTCTTCACACACACTGACTGATTCTTCACACAAACTGACTGACTCGTCACACACAATGACTTACTCTTCACACACACTGTCTGACTCTTCACACACACTGACTGACTCTTCACACACACTGACTGACTCTTCACACACACTGACTGACTCTTCACGCTCACTGACTGATTCTTCACACACACTGACTGACTCTTCACACACACTGACTGATTCTTCACACATACTGACTGACGCTGCACACACACTGACTGATTCTTCACACACACTGACTGACTCTTGACACACACTGACTGAATCTTCACACACACTGACTGATTCTTCACACACTGTCTGATTCTTCACACACACTGACGGACTCTTCACACACACTGACGGACTCTTCACACACAATGACTGACTCTTCACACACACTGACTGATTCTTCACACACTGACTGATTCTTCACACACACTGACTGAATCTTCACACACAATGACTGACTCTTCACACACACTGACTGATTCTTGACACACTGACTGATTCTTCACACACACTGACTGATTCTTCACACACACTGACTGACTCTTCACACACACTGACTGATTCTTCATAAACACTGACACTTCACACACAGTGACTGATTCTTCACACACACTGACTGACTCTTCACACACACTGCCTGATTCTTCACACACACTGACTGATTCTTCACACACACTGACTGATTCTTCACACACACGGACTGACTCTTCACACACACTGACTGATTCTTCGCACACACACACTGACTCTTCACACACACTGACTGACTGTTCACACACACTGATTGACTCTTCACACACACTGACTGATTCTTCACACACACACAATGACTCTTCACACACACTGACTGACTCTTCACACACACTGACTGATTCTTCACACACACTGACTGACACTTCACACACACTGACTTAATCTTCACATAAACTGACTGACACTTCACATACACAGACTGATTCTTCACACACACTGACTGACACTTCACACACACTGACTGACTGTTCACACACACTGACTGATTCTTCACACACACTGACTGACTCTTGACACACACTGACTGAATCTTCACACACACTGACTGATTCTTCACACACTGACTGATTCTTCACACACACTGATGGACTCTTCACACACACTGACGGACTCTTCACACACACTGACTGACTCTTCACACACACTGACTGATTCTTCACGCACTGACTGATTCTTCACACACACTGACTGAATCTTCACACACACTGACTGATTCTTCACACACATGGACTGACTTTTCACACACACTGACTGATTCTTCACACACACTGACTGATTCTTCACACTCACTGACTGACTCTTCACACACACTGACTGATTCTTCACACACACAATGACTCTTCACACACACTGACTCTTCACACACACTGACTGATTCTTCACGCTCACTGACTGATTCTTCACACACACTGATTGATTCTTCACACACACTGACTGATTCTTCACACACACTGACTGACTCTTCACACACAGACTGATTCTTCACACACACGGACTAACTCTTCACACAAACTGACTGATTCTTCACACACACTGACTGACTCTTCACACACACTGACTGACACTTCACACACACTGACTGACTCTTCACACACACTGACTGATTCTTCACGCTCACTGACTGATTCTTCACACACACTGACTGACTCTTCACACACACTGACTGACTCTTCACACACACTGACTGATTCTTCACACACACTGACTGACTGTTCACACACACTGACTGATTCTTCACACACACTGACTGACTCTTGACACACACTGACTGAATCTTCACACACACTGACTGATTCTTCACACACTGACTGATTCTTCACACACACTGACGGACTCTTCACACATACTGACTGACACTTCACACACACTGACTGATTCTTCACACATACTGACTGACACTTCACACACACTGACTGACTCTTCACACATACTGACTGACACTTCACACACACTGACTGATTCTTCACACACACTGACTGACACTTCACACACACTGACTTAATCTTCACACAAACTGACTGACACTTCACACACACAGACTGATTCTTCACACACACTGACTGACACTTCACACACACTGACTGACTGTTCACACACACTGACTGATTCTTCACACACACTGACTGACTCTTGACACACACTGACTGAATCTTCACACACACTGACTGATTCTTCACACACTGACTGATTCTTCACACACACTGACGGACTCTTCACACACACTGACGGACTCTTCACACACACTGACTGACTCTTCACACACACTGACTGATTCTTCACACACTGACTGATTCTTCACACACACTGACTGAATCTTCCCACACACTGACTGACTCTTCACACACACTGACTGATTCTTCACACACTGACTGATTCTTCACACACACTGAATGACTCTTCACACACACACACTGATACTTCACACACACTGACTGACTCTTCACACACACTGAATGATTCTTCACACACACTGACTAATTCTTCACACACAATGACTGACTCTTCACACACACTGACACTTCACACACACTGACTGACTCTTCACACACACTGACACTTCACACACACTGACTGACTCTTCACACACACTGACTGACTCTTCACACACACTGACTGATTCTTCACACACACTGACTCACTCTTCCACACACTGACTGACTCTTCACACACGCTGACTGACTCTTGACACACACTGGCTTGACACTTCACACACACTGACACTTCACACACACAGACTGACACTTCACACACACTGACTGATTCTTCATACACTCTGACTGATTCCTCACACACACTGACTGACTCTTCACACACACTGACTGATTCTTCACACACACTGACTGATTCTTCACACACACTGACTGACTCTTCACACACATAGACTGACGCTTCACACACACTGACTGACTCTTCACACACACTGACTGATTCTTCACACACACTGACTTATTCTTCACACACACTGACTGAATCTTTACACACACAGACTGACTCTTCACACACACTGACTGACTCTTCATATACACTGACTGACTCTTCACACAAACTGACTGACTCTTCACACACACTGACTGATTCTTCACACAAACTGACTGACTCTTCACACACAATGACTTACTCTTCACACACACTGTCTGACTCTTCACACACACTGACTGACTCTTCACACACACTGACTGATTCTTCACACACGCTGACTGACTCTTCACACACACACACCGACACTTCACACACACTGACTGACTCTTCACACACACTGACTGACTCTTCACACAGACTGACTGATTCTTCACACACAATGACTGACTCTTCACACACACTGACTGATTCTTCACACAACTGACACGTCACACACACTGACTGACTCTTCACACACACTGACACTTCACACACACTGACTGACTCTTCACACACACTGACTGATTCTTCACACACACTGACTGACTCTTCACACACACAGACTGACTCTTCACACACACTGACTGACTCTTGACACACACTGACTGATTCGTCACACACACTGACTCACTCTTCCACACACTGACTGACTCTTCACACACGCTGACTGACTCTTGACACACACTGGCTGACTCTTCACACACACTGACACTTCACACACACAGACTGACACTTCACACACACTGACTGATTCTTCACACACACTGACTGATTCTTCACACACACTGACTGATTCTTCACACACACTGACTTGACTCTTCACACACAATGACTGACTCTTCACACACACTGACTGATTGTTCACACACACTGACTGACTCTTCACACACACTGACTGACTCTTCACACACACTGACTGACTCTTCACACACACTGACTGACTCTTCACACACACTGACTGATTCTTCACACACACTGACTGACACTTCACACACACTGACTGATTCTTCACACACACTGACTGACACTTCACACACACTGACTGAATCTTCACACACACAGACTGATTCTTCACACACACTGACTGACACTTCACACACACTGACTGACTCTTCACACACACTGACTGATTCTTCACACACACTGACTGACTCTTGACACACACTGACTGAATCTTCACACACACTGACTGATTCTTCACACACACTGACGGACTCTTCACACACATTGACTGACTCTTCACACACACTGACTGATTCTTCACACACACTGACTGAATCTTCACACACACTGACTGATTCTTCACACACACTGACTGAATCTTCACACACACAGACTGACTCTTCACACACACTGACTGACGCTGCACACACACTGACTGATTCTTCACACACACTGACTGATTCTTCACACACACTGACTGATTCTTCACACACACACTGATTCTTCACACACACTGACTGACTCTTCACACACACTGACTGACTCTTCACGCTCACTGACTGATTCTTCACACACACTGACTGACTCTTCACACACACTGACTGATTCTTCACACATACTGACTGACGCTGCACACACACTGACTGATTCTTCACACACACTGACTGACTCTTGACACACACTGACTGAATCTTCACACACACTGACTGATTCTTCACACACTGACTGATTCTTCACACACACTGACGGACTCTTCACACACACTGACGGACTCTTCACACACACTGACTGACTCTTCACACACACTGACTGATTCTTCACACACTGACTGATTCTTCACACACACTGACTGAATCTTCACACACACTGACTGACTCTTCACACACACTGACTGATTCTTCACACACACTGACTGACTCTTCACACAAACTGACTGATTCTTGACACACACTGACTGACTCTTCGCACACACTGACTGATTCTTCACACACACTGACTGATTCTTCACACACACTGACCGATTCTTCACACACACTGATTGACTCTTCATAAACACTGACTGACACTTCACACACACTGACTGATTCTTCACACACACTGACTGACTCTTCACACATACTGCCTGATTCTTCACACACACTGACTGATTCTTCACACACACTGACTGATTCTTCACACACACGGACTGACTCTTCACACACACTGACTGATTCTTCACACACACACACTGACTCTTCACACACACTGACTGACTGTTCACACACACTGATTGACTCTTCACACACACTGACTGATTCTTCACACACACACAATGACTCTTCACACACACTGACTGACTCTTCACACACACTGACTGACTCTTCACACACATTGACTGACTCTTCACACACACTGACTGATTCTTCACGCTCACTGACTGATTATTCACACAAACTGACTGATTCTTCACACACACTGACTGACTCTTCACACACACTGACTGATTCTTCACACACACTGACTGACTCTTCACAAACACTGACTGACACTTCACATACACTGACTGATTCTTCACACACACTGACTGATTCTTCACACACACTGACTGACTCTTCACACACACGGACTGACTCTTCACACAAACTGACTGATTCTTCACACACACTGACTGACTCTTCACACACACTGATTGACTCTTCACACACACTGACTGATTCTTCACACACACGGACTGACTCTTCACACACACTGACTGATTCTTCACACACACACACTGACTCTTCACACACACTGACTGACTGTTCACACACACTGATTGACTCTTCACACACACTGACTGATTCTTCACACAGACACAATAACTCTTCACACACACTGACTGACTCTTCACACACACACTGACTGACTCTTCACACACACTGACTGATTCTTCACACACACACAATAACTCTTCACACACACTGACTTAATCTTCACACACACACTGACTGACTCTTCACACACACTGACTGACTCTTCACACACACTGACTGATTCTTCACGCTCACTGACTGATTCTTCACACACACTGACTGATTCTTCACACACACTGACTGACTCGTCACACACACTGACTGATTCTTGACACACACTGACTGACTCTTCGCACACACTGACTGATTCTTCACACACACTGACTGATTCTTCACACACACTGACTGATTCTTCACACACACTGACTGACTCTTCATAAACACTGACTGACACTTCACACACACTGACTGATTCTTCACACACACTGACTGACTCTTCACACACACTGCCTGATTCTTCACATACACTGACTGATTCTTCACACACACTGACTGATTCTTCACACACACTGACTGACTCTTCGCACACACTGACTGATTCTTCACACACACACACTGATTCTTCACACACACACACTGACTCTTCACACACACGGACTGACTCTTCACACACACTGACTGATTCTTCACACACACACACTGACTCTTCACACACACTGACTGACTGTTCACACACACTGATTGACTCTTCACACACACTGACTGATTCTTCACACACACACAATGACTCTTCACACACACTGACTGACTCTTCACACACACTGACTGACTCTTCACACACATTGACTGACTCTTCACACACACTGACTGATTCTTCACGCTCACTGACTGATTATTCACACAAACTGACTGATTCTTCACACACACTGACTGACTCTTCACACACACTGACTGATTCTTCACACACACTGACTGACTCTTCACAAACACTGACTGACACTTCACATACACTGACTGATTCTTCACACACACTGACTGATTCTTCACACACACTGACTGACTCTTCACACACACGGACTGACTCTTCACACAAACTGACTGATTCTTCACACACACTGACTGACTCTTCACACACACTGATTGACTCTTCACACACACTGACTGATTCTTCACACACACGGACTGACTCTTCACACACACTGACTGATTCTTCACACACACACACTGACTCTTCACACACACTGACTGACTGTTCACACACACTGATTGACTCTTCACACACACTGACTGATTCTTCACACAGACACAATAACTCTTCACACACACTGACTGACTCTTCACACACACACTGACTGACTCTTCACACACACTGACTGATTCTTCACACACACACAATAACTCTTCACACACACTGACTTAATCTTCACACACACACTGACTGACTCTTCACACACACTGACTGACTCTTCACACACACTGACTGATTCTTCACGCTCACTGACTGATTCTTCACACACACTGACTGATTCTTCACACACACTGACTGACTCTTCACACACACTGACTGATTCTTGACACACACTGACTGACTCTTCGCACACACTGACTGATTCTTCACACACACTGACTGATTCTTCACACACACTGACTGATTCTTCACACACACTGACTGACTCTTCATAAACACTGACTGACACTTCACACACACTGACTGATTCTTCACACACACTGACTGACTCTTCACACACACTGCCTGATTCTTCACATACACTGACTGATTCTTCACACACACTGACTGATTCTTCACACACACTGACTGACTGTTCGCACACACTGACTGATTCTTCACACACACACACTGACTCTTCACACACACTGACTGACTGTTCACACACACTGATTGACTCTTCACACACACACTGACTGACTCTTCACACACACTGACTGACTCTTCACACACACTGACTGATTCTTCACGCTCACTGACTGATTCTTCACACACACTGACTGACTCTTCACACACACTGACTGATTCTTGACACACACTGACTGACTCTTCGCACACACTGACTGATTCTTCACACACACTGACTGATTCTTCACACACACTGACTGATTCTTCACACACACTAACTGACTCTTCACAAACACTGACTGACACTTCACACACACTGACTGATTCTTCACACACACTGACTGACTCTTCGCACACACTGACTGATTCTTCACACACACTGACTGACTGTTCACACACACTGACTGACTCTTCACACACACTGACTGATTCTTCACGCTCACTGACTGATTCTTCACACACACTGACTGATTCTTCACACACACTGACTGACTCTTCACACACACTGACTGATTCTTGACACACACTGACTGACTCTTCACACACACTGACTGACTCTTCACACACACTGACTGATTCTTCACACACACTGACTGATTCTTCACCCACACTGACTGATTCTTCACACACACTGACTGATTCTTCACACACACTGACTGACTCTTCACAAACACTGACTGACACTTCACACACACTGACTGATTCTTCACACACACTGACTGATTCTTCACACACACTGACTGACTCTTCACACACACTGACTGACATTTCACACACACTGACTGATTCTTCACACACTGACTGATTCTTCACACACACTGACGGACTCTTCACACACACTGACGGACTCTTCACACACACTGACTGACTCTTCACACACACTGACTGATTCTTCACACACTGACTGATTCTTCACACACACTGACTGAATCTTCACACACACTGACTGACTCTTCACACACACTGACTGATTCTTCACACACACTGACTGACTCTTCACACACACTGACTGATTCTTGACACACACTGACTGACTCTTCGCACACACTGACTGATTCTTCACACACACTGACTGATTCTTCACACACACTGACCGATTCTTCACACACACTGACTGACTCTTCATAAACACTGACTGACACTTCACATACACTGACTGATTCTTCACACACACTGACTGACTCTTCACACACACTGCCTGATTCTTCACACACACTGACTGATTCTTCACACACACTGACTGATTCTTCACACACACGGACTGACTCTTCACACACACTGACTGATTCTTCACACACACACACTGGCTCTTCACACACACTGACTGACTGTTCACACACACTGATTGACTCTTCACACACACTGACTGAATCTTCACACACACACAATGACTCTTCACACACACTGACTGACTCTTCACACACACTGACTGACTCTTCACACACATTGACTGACTCTTCACACACACTGACTGATTCTTCACGCTCACTGACTGATTCTTCACACAAACTGACTGATTCTTCACACACACTGACTGACTCTTCACACACACTGACTGATTCTTCACACACACTGACTGACTCTTCACAAACACTGACTGACACTTCACACACACTGACTGATTCTTCACACACACTGACTGATTCTTCACACACACTGACTGACTCTTCACATACACGGACTGACTCTTCACACAAACTGACTGATTCTTCACACACACTGACTGACTCTTCACACACACTGACTGACACTTCACACACACTGACTGATTCTTCACACAGACACAATAACTCTTCACACACACTGACTGACTCTTCACACACACTGCCTGATTCTTCACACACACTGACTGATTCTTCACACACACTGACTGATTCTTCACACACACGGACTGACTCTTCACACACACTGACTGATTCTTCACACACACACACTGACTCTTCACACACACTGACTGACTGTTCACACACACTGATTGACTCTTCACACACACTGACTGATTCTTCACACACACACAATGACTCTTCACACACACTGACTGACTCTTCACACACACTGACTGACTCTTCACACACATTGACTGACTCTTCACACACACTGACTGATTCTTCACGCTCACTGACTGATTCTTCACACAAACTGACTGATTCTTCACACACACTGACTGACTCTTCACACACACTGACTGATTCTTCACACACACTGACTGACTCTTCACAAACACTGACTGACACTTCACACACACTGACTGATTCTTCACACACACTGACTGATTCTTCACACACACTGACTGACTCTTCACACACACGGACTGACTCTTCACACAAACTGACTGATTCTTCACACACACTGACTGACTCTTCACACACACTGACTGACACTTCACACACACTGACTGATTCTTCACACAGACACAATAACTCTTCACACACACTGACTGACTCTTCACACACACACTGACTGACTCTTCACACACACTGACTGATTCTTCACACACACACAATAACTCTTCACACACACTGACTGACTCTTCACACACACACTGACTGACTCTTCACACACACTGACTGACTCTTCACACACACTGACTGATTCTTCACGCTCACTGACTGATTCTTCACACACACTGACTGATTCTTCACACACACTGACTGCCTCTTCACACACACTGACTGATTCTTGACACACACTGACTGACTCTTCGCACACACTGACTGATTCTTCACACACACTGACTGATTCTTCACACACACTGACTGATTCTTCACACACACTGACTGACTCTTCACAAACACTGACTGACACTTCACACACACTGACTGATTCTTCACACACACTGACTGACTCTTCACACACACTGACTGATTCTTCACACACACTGACTGACTCTTCACACACACTGACTGATTCTTGACACACACTGACTGATTCTTCACACACACTGACTGATTCTTCACACACACTGACCGATTCTTCACACACACTGACTGACTCTTCATAAACACTGACTGACACTTCACACACACTGACTGATTCTTCACACACACTGACTGACTCTTCACACACACTGCCTGATTCTTCACATACACTGACTGATTCTTCACACACACTGACTGATTCTTCACACACACGGACTGACTCTTCACACACACTGACTGATTCTTCACACACACACACTGACTCTTCACACACACTGACTGACTGTTCACACACACTGATTGACTCTTCACACACACTGACTGATTCTTCACACACACACAATGACTCTTCACACACACTGACTGACTCTTCACACACACTGACTGACTCTTCACACACATTGACTGACTCTTCACACACACTGACTGATTCTTCACGCTCACTGACTGATTCTTCACACAAACTGACTGATTCTTCACACACACTGACTGACTCTTCACACACACTGACTGATTCTTCACACACACTGACTGACTCTTCACACACACTGACTGATTCTTCACCCACACTGACTGATTCTTCACACACACTGACTGATTCTTCACACACACTGACTGACTCTTCACAAACACTGACTGACACTTCACACACACTGACTGATTCTTCACACACACTGACTGATTCTTCACACACACTGACTGACTCTTCACACACACGGACTGACTCTTCACACAAACTGACTGATTCTTCACACACACTGACTGACTCTTCACACACACTGACTGACACTTCACACACACTGACTGATTCTTCACACACTGACTGATTCTTCACACACACTGACGGACTCTTCACACACACTGACTGATTCTTCACACACACTGACTGACACTTCACACACACTGACTGATTCTTCACACAGACACAATAACTCTTCACACACACTGACTGATTCTTCACACACACTGACTGATTCTTCACACACACTGACTGATTCTTCACACACACTGACTGACTCTTCACACACACTGCCTGATTCTTCACACACACTGACTGATTCTTCACACACACTGACTGATTCTTCACACACACGGACTGACTCTTCACACACACTGACTGATTCTTCACACACACACACTGACTCTTCACACACACTGACTGACTGTTCACACACACTGATTGACTCTTCACACACACTGACTGATTCTTCACACACACACAATGACTCTTCACACACACTGACTGACTCTTCACACACACTGACTGACTCTTCACACACATTGACTGACTCTTCACACACACTGACTGATTCTTCACGCTCACTGACTGATTCTTCACACAAACTGACTGATTCTTCACACACACTGACTGACTCTTCACACACACTGACTGATTCTTCACACACACTGACTGACTCTTCACAAACACTGACTGACACTTCACACACACTGACTGATTCTTCACACACACTGACTGATTCTTCACACACACTGACTGACTCTTCACACACACGGACTGACTCTTCACACAAACTGACTGATTCTTCACACACACTGACTGACTCTTCACACACACTGACTGACACTTCACACACACTGACTGATTCTTCACACAGACACAATAACTCTTCACACACACTGACTGACTCTTCACACACACACTGACTGACTCTTCACACACACTGACTGATTCTTCACACACACACAATAACTCTTCACACACACTGACTGACTCTTCACACACACACTGACTGACTCTTCACACACACTGACTGACTCTTCACACACACTGACTGATTCTTCACGCTCACTGACTGATTCTTCACACACACTGACTGATTCTTCACACACACTGACTGCCTCTTCACACACACTGACTGATTCTTGACACACACTGACTGACTCTTCGCACACACTGACTGATTCTTCACACACACTGACTGATTCTTCACACACACTGACTGATTCTTCACACACACTGACTGACTCTTCATAAACACTGACTGACACTTCACACACACTGACTGATTCTTCACACACACTGACTGACTCTTCACACACACTGACTGATTCTTCACACACACTGACTGACTCTTCACACACACTGACTGATTCTTGACACACACTGACTGACTCTTCGCACACACTGACTGATTCTTCACACACACTGACTGATTCTTCACACACACTGACTGATTCTTCACACACACTGACTGACTCTTCATAAACACTGACTGACACTTCACACACACTGACTGATTCTTCACACACACTGACTGACTCTTCACACACACTGCCTGATTCTTCACATACACTGACTGATTCTTCACACACACTGACTGATTCTTCACACACACGGACTGACTCTTCACACACACTGACTGATTCTTCACACACACACACTGACTCTTCACACACACTGACTGACTGTTCACACACACTAATTGACTCTTCACACACACTGACTGATTCTTCACACACACACAATGACTCTTCACACACACTGACTGACTCTTCACACACACTGACTGACTCTTCACACACATTGACTGACTCTTCACACACACTGACTGATTCTTCACGCTCACTGACTGATTCTTCACACAAACTGACTGATTCTTCACACACACTGACTGATTCTTCACACACACTGACTGACTCTTCACACACACTGACTGATTCTTCACCCACACTGACTGATTCTTCACACACACTGACTGATTCTTCACACACACTGACTGACTCTTCACAAACACTGACTGACACTTCACACACACTGACTGATTCTTCACACACACTGACTGATTCTTCACACACACTGACTGACTCTTCACACACACGGACTGACTCTTCACACAAACTGACTGATTCTTCACACACACTGACTGACTCTTCACACACACTGACTGACACTTCACACACACTGACTGATTCTTCACACACACTGACGGACTCTTCACACACACTGACGGACTCTTCACACACACTGACTGACTCTTCACACACACTGACTGATTCTTCACACACTGACTGATTCTTCACACACACTGACTGAATCTTCACACACACTGACTGACTCTTCACACACACTGACTGATTCTTCACACACACTGACTGACTCTTCACACACACTGACTGATTCTTGACACACACTGACTGGCTCTTCGCACACACTGACTGATTCTTCACACACACTGACTGATTCTTCACACACACTGACCGATTCTTCACACACACTGACTGACTCTTCATAAACACTGACTGACACTTCACATACACTGACTGATTCTTCACACACACTGACTGACTCTTCACACACACTGCCTGATTCTTCACACACACTGACTGATTCTTCACACACACTGACTGATTCTTCACACACACGGACTGACTCTTCACACACACTGACTGATTCTTCACACACACACACTGACTCTTCACACACACTGACTGACTGTTCACACACACTGATTGACTCTTCACACACACTGACTGATTCTTCACACACACACAATGACTCTTCACACACACTGACTGACTCTTCACACACACTGACTGACTCTTCACACACATTGACTGACTCTTCACACACACTGACTGATTCTTCACGCTCACTGACTGATTCTTCACAAACACTGACTGACACTTCACACACACTGACTGATTCTTCACACACACTGACTGATTCTTCACACACACTGACTGACTCTTCACACACACGGACTGACTCTTCACACAAACTGACTGATTCTTCACACACACTGACTGACTCTTCACACACACTGACTGACACTTCACACACACTGACTGATTCTTCACACACTGACTGATTCTTCACACACACTGACGGACTCTTCACACACACTGACTGACACTTCACACACACTGACTGATTCTTCACACAGACACAATAACTCTTCACACACACTGACTGATTCTTCACACACACTGACTGATTCTTCACACACACTGACCGATTCTTCACACACACTGACTGATTCTTCACACACACTGACTGATTCTTCACACACACTGACTGATTCTTCACACACACACACTGACTCTTCACACACACTGACTGACTGTTCACACACACTGATTGACTCTTCACACACACTGACTGATTCTTCACACACACACAATGACTCTTCACACACACTGACTGACTCTTCACACACATTGACTGACTCTTCACACACACTGACTGATTCTTCACGCTCACTGACTGATTCTTCACACAAACTGACTGATTCTTCACACACACTGACTGACTCTTCACACACACTGACTGATTCTTCACACACACTGACTGACTCTTCACAAACACTGACTGACACTTCACACACACTGACTGATTCTTCACACACACTGACTGATTCTTCACACACACTGACTGACTCTTCACACACACGGACTGACTCTTCACACAAACTGACTGATTCTTCACACACACTGACTGACTCTTCACACACACTGACTGACACTTCACACACACTGACTGATTCTTCACACAGACACAATAACTCTTCACACACACTGACTGACTCTTCACACACACACTGACTGACTCTTCACACACACTGACTGATTCTTCACACACACACAATAACTCTTCACACACACTGACTGACTCTTCACACACACACTGACTGACTCTTCACACACACTGACTGACTCTTCACACACACTGACTGATTCTTCACGCTCACTGACTGATTCTTCACACACACTGACTGATTCTTCACACACACTGACTGCCTCTTCACACACACTGACTGATTCTTGACACACACTGACTGACTCTTCGCACACACTGACTGATTCTTCACACACACTGACTGATTCTTCACACACACTGACTGATTCTTCACACACACTGACTGACTCTTCATAAACACTGACTGACACTTCACACACACTGACTGATTCTTCACACACACTGACTGACTCTTCACACACACTGACTGATTCTTGACACACACTGACTGACTCTTCACACACACTGACTGATTCTTGACACACACTGACTGACTCTTCGCACACACTGACTGATTCTTCACACACACTGACCGATTCTTCACACACACTGACCGATTCTTCACACACACTGACTGACTCTTCATAAACACTGACTGACACTTCACACACACTGACTGATTCTTCACACACACTGACTGACTCTTCACACACACTGCCTGATTCTTCACATACACTGACTGATTCTTCACACACACTGACTGATTCTTCACACACACGGACTGACTCTTCACACACACTGACTGATTCTTCACACACACACACTGACTCTTCACACACACTGACTGACTGTTCACACACACTGATTGACTCTTCACACACACTGACTGATTCTTCACACACACACAATGACTCTTCACACACACTGACTGACTCTTCACACACACTGACTGACTCTTCACACACATTGACTGACTCTTCACACACACTGACTGATTCTTCACGCTCACTGACTGATGCTTCACACAAACTGACTGATTCTTCACACACACTGACTGACTCTTCACACACACTGACTGATTCTTCACACACACTGACTGACTCTTCACACACACTGACTGATTCTTCACCCACACTGACTGATTCTTCACACACACTGACTGATTCTTCACACACACTGACTGACTCTTCAGGAACACTGACTGACACTTCACACACACTGACTGATTCTTCACACACACTGACTGATTCTTCACACACACTGACTGACTCTTCACACACACGGACTGACTCTTCACACAAACTGACTGATTCTTCACACACACTGACTGACTCTTCACACACACTGACTGACACTTCACACACACTGACTGATTCTTCACACACTGACTGATTCTTCACACACACTGACGGACTCTTCACACACACTGACGGACTCTTCACACACACTGACTGACTCTTCACACACACTGACTGATTCTTCACACACTGACTGATTCTTCACACACACTGACTGAATCTTCACACACACTGACTGACTCTTCACACACACTGACTGATTCTTCACACACACTGACTGACTCTTCACACACACTGACTGATTCTTGACACACACTGACTGACTCTTCGCACACACTGACTGATTCTTCACACACACTGACTGATTCTTCACACACACTGACCGATTCTTCACACACACTGACTGACCCTTCATAAACACTGACTGACACTTCACATACACTGACTGATTCTTCACACACACTGACTGACTCTTCACACACACTGCCTGATTCTTCACACACACTGACTGATTCTTCACACACACTGACTGATTCTTCACACACACGGACTGACTCTTCACACACACTGACTGATTCTTCACACACACACACTGACTCTTCACACACACTGACTGACTGTTCACACACACTGATTGACTCTTCACACACACTGACTGACTCTTCACACACAATGACTGACTCTTCACACACATTGACTGACTCTTCACACACACTGACTGATTCTTCACGCTCACTGACTGATTCTTCACACAAACTGACTGATTCTTCACACACACTGACTGACTCTTCACACACACTGACTGATTCTTCACACACACTGACTGACTCTTCACAAACACTGACTGACACTTCACACACACTGACTGATTCTTCACACACACTGACTGATTCTTCACACACACTGACTGACTCTTCACACACACGGACTGACTCTTCACACAAACTGACTGATTCTTCACACACACTGACTGACTCTTCACACACACTGACTGACACTTCACACACACTGACTGATTCTTCACACAGACACAATAACTCTTCACACACACTGACTGATTCTTCACACACACTGACTGATTCTTCACACACACTGACCGATTCTTCACACACACTGACTGACTCTTCATAAACACTGACTGACACTTCACACACACTGACTGATTCTTCACACACACTGACTGACTCTTCACACACACTGCCTGATTCTTCACACACACTGACTGATTCTTCACACACACGGACTGACTCTTCACACACACTGACTGATTCTTCACACACACACACTGACTCTTCACACACACTGACTGACTGTTCACACACACTGATTGACTCTTCACACACACTGACTGATTCTTCACACACACACAATGACTCTTCACACACACTGACTGACTCTTCACACACACTGACTGACTCTTCACACACATTGACTGACTCTTCACACACACTGACTGATTCTTCACGCTCACTGACTGATTCTTCACACAAACTGACTGATTCTTCACACACACTGACTGACTCTTCACACACACTGACTGACTCTTCACACACACTGACTGATTCTTCACGCTCACTGACTGATTCTTCACACACACTTACTGATTCTTCACACACACTGACTGACTCTTCACACACACTGACTGATTCTTGACACACACTGACTGACTCTTCGCACACACTGACTGATTCTTCACACACACTGACTGATTCTTCACACACACTGACTGATTCTTCACACACACTGACTGACTCTTCATAAACACTGACTGACACTTCACACACACTGACTGATTCTTCACACACACTGACTGACTCTTCACACACACTGACTGATTCTTCACACACACTGACTGACTCTTCACACACACTGACTGATTCTTGACACACACTGACTGACTCTTCGCACACACTGACTGATTCTTCACACACACACAATGACTCTTCACACACACTGACTGACTCTTCACACACACTGACTGACTCTTCACACACATTGACTGACTCTTCACACACACTGACTGATTCTTGACACACACTGATTGACTCTTCACGCTCACTGACTGATTCTTCACACAAACTGACTGATTCTTCACACACACTGACTGACTCTTCACACACACTGACTGATTCTTCACACACACTGACTGACTCTTCACACACACTGACTGATTCTTCACCCACACTGACTGATTCTTCACACACACTGACTGATTCTTCACACACACTGACTGACTCTTCACAAACACTGACTGACACTTCACACACACTGACTGATTCTTCACACACACTGACTGATTCTTCACACACACTGACTGACTCTTCACACACACGGACTGACTCTTCACACAAACTGACTGATTCTTCACACACACTGACTGACTCTTCACACACACTGACTGACACTTCACACACACTGACTGATTCTTCACACAGACACAATAACTCTTCACACACACTGACTGATTCTTCACACACACTGACTGATTCTTCACACACACTGACCGATTCTTCACACACACTGACTGACTCTTCATAAACACTGACTGACACTTCACACACACTGACTGATTCTTCACACACACTGACCGACTCTTCACACACACTGCCTGATTCTTCACACACACTGACTGATTCTTCACACACACTGACTGATTCTTCACACACACGGACTGACTCTTCACACACACTGACTGATTCTTCACACACACACACTGACTCTTCACACACACTGACTGACTGTTCACACACACTGATTGACTCTTCACACACACTGACTGATTCTTCACACACACACAATGACTCTTCACACACACTGACTGACTCTTCACACACACTGACTGACTCTTCACACACATTGACTGACTCTTCACACACACTGACTGATTCTTCACGCTCACTGACTGATTCTTCACACAAACTGACTGATTCTTCACACACACTGACTGACTCTTCACACACACTGACTGACACTTCACACACACTGACTGATTCTTCACACAGACACAATAACTCTTCACACACACTGACTGACTCTTCACACACACACTGACTGACTCTTCACACACACTGACTGATTCTTCACACACACACAATAACTCTTCACACACACTGACTGACTCTTCACACACACACTGACTGACTCTTCACACACACTGACTGACTCTTCACACACACTGACTGATTCTTCACGCTCACTGACTGATTCTTCACACACACTTACTGATTCTTCACACACACTGACTGACTCTTCACACACACTGACTGATTCTTGACACACACTGACTGACTCTTCGCACACACTGACTGATTCTTCACACACACTGACTGATTCTTCACACACACTGACTGATTCTTCACACACACTGACTGACTCTTCATAAACACTGACTGACACTTCACACACACTGACTGATTCTTCACACACACTGACTGACTCTTCACACACACTGACTGATTCTTCACACACACTGACTGACTCTTCACACACACTGACTGATTCTTGACACACACTGACTGACTCTTCGCACACACTGACTGATTCTTCACACACACACAATGACTCTTCACACACACTGACTGACTCTTCACACACACTGACTGACTCTTCACACACATTGACTGACTCTTCACACACACTGACTGATTCTTGACACACACTGATTGACTCTTCACGCTCACTGACTGATTCTTCACACAAACTGACTGATTCTTCACACACACTGACTGACTCTTCACACACACTGACTGATTCTTCACACACACACACTGACTCTCCACAGACACTGACTGACTGTTCACACACACTGACGGACTCTTCACACACACTGACTGATTCTTCACACACACACAATGACTCTTCACACACACTGACTGACTCTTCACACACACTGACTGACTCTTCACACACACTGACTGACTCGTCACACACACTGACTGATTCTTCATACACACTGACTGACTCTTCACACACACTGACTGATTCTTCACACACACTGACTGATTCTTCACACACACAGACTGACTCTTCACAAACACTGACTGACACTTCACACACACTGATTGATTCTTCACACACACTGACTGATTCTTCACACACACTGACTGACTCTTCACACACACGGACTGACTCTTCACACAAACTGACTGACTCTTCACACACACTGACTGACTCTTCACACACACTGACTGATTCTTCACACACACTGACTGACTCTTCACACACACTGACTGATTCTTCACACATACTGACTGACGCTGCACACACACTGACTGATTCTTCACACATACTGACTGACGCTGCACACACACTGACTGACTCTTCACACACACTGATTGATTCTTCACACACACTGACTGATTATTCACACACACTTACTGACTCTTCACACACACTGACTGACTCTTCACACACACTGACTGACTCTTCACACACACTGACTGATTCTTCACACACACACAATGACTCTTCACACACACTGACTGACTCTTCACACACACTGACTGACTCTTCACACACACTGACTGACTCGTCACACACACTGACTGATTCTTCATACACACTGACTGACTCTTCACACACACTGACTGATTCTTCACCCACACTGACTGATTCTTCACACACACTGACTGATTCTTCACACACACAGACTGACTCTTCACAAACACTGACTGACACTTCACACACACTGATTGATTCTTCACACACACTGACTGATTCTTCACACACACTGACTGACTCTTCACACACACGGACTGACTCTTCACACAAACTGACTGACTCTTCACACACACTGACTGACTCTTCACACACACTGACTGATTCTTCACACACACTGACTGACTCTTCACACACACTGACTGATTCTTCACACATACTGACTGACGCTGCACACACACTGACTGATTCTTCACACATACTGACTGACGCTGCACACACACTGACTGACTCTTCACACACACTGATTGATTCTTCACACACACTGACTGATTATTCACACACACTTACTGACTCTTCACACACACTGACTGACTCTTCACACACACTGACTGACTCTTCACACACACTGACTGATTCTTCACACACACACAATGACTCTTCACACACACTGACTGACTCTTCACACACACTGACTGACTCTTCACACACACTGACTGACTCGTCACACACACTGACTGATTCTTCATACACACTGACTGACTCTTCACACACACTGACTGACTCTTCACACACACTGACTGACTCTTCACACACACTGACTGACTCGTCACACACACTGACTGATTCTTCATACACACTGACTGACTCTTCACACACACTGACTGATTCTTCACACACACTGACTGATTCTTCACACACACTGACTGATTCTTCACACACACAGACTGACTCTTCACAAACACTGACTGACACTTCACACACACTGATTGATTCTTCACACACACTGACTGATTCTTCACACACACTGACTGACTCTTCACACACACTGACTGATTCTTCACACATACTGACTGATTCTTCACACACACTGACTGATTCTTCACACACACTGACTGATTCTTCACACACACTGACTGACTCTTCATAAACACTGACTGACACTTCACACACACTGACTGATTCTTCACACACACTGACTGACTCTTCACACACACTGACTGATTCTTGACACACACTGACTGACTCTTCGCACACACTGACTGATTCTTCACACACACTGACTGATTCTTCACACACACTGACTGATTCTTCACACACACTGACTGACTCTTCATAAACACTGACTGACACTTCACACACACTGACTGATTCTTCACACACACTGACTGACTCTTCACACACACTGACTGATTCTTCACACACACTGACTGACTCTTCACACACACTGACTGATTCTTGACACACACTGACTGACTCTTCGCACACACTGACTGATTCTTCACACACACACAATGACTCTTCACACACACTGACTGACTCTTCACACACACTGACTGACTCTTCACACACATTGACTGACTCTTCACACACACTGACTGATTCTTGACACACACTGATTGACTCTTCACGCTCACTGACTGATTCTTCACACAAACTGACTGATTCTTCACACACACTGACTGACTCTTCACACACACTGACTGATTCTTCACACACACTGACTGACTCTTCACACACACTGACTGATTCTTCACCCACACTGACTGATTCTTCACACACACTGACTGATTCTTCACACACACTGACTGACTCTTCACAAACACTGACTGACACTTCACACACACTGACTGATTCTTCACACACACTGACTGATTCTTCACACACACTGACTGACTCTTCACACACACGGACTGACTCTTCACACAAACTGACTGATTCTTCACACACACTGACTGACTCTTCACACACACTGACTGACACTTCACACACACTGACTGATTCTTCACACAGACACAATAACTCTTCACACACACTGACTGATTCTTCACACACACTGACTGATTCTTCACACACACTGACCGATTCTTCACACACACTGACTGACTCTTCATAAACACTGACTGACACTTCACACACACTGACTGATTCTTCACACACACTGACCGACTCTTCACACACACTGCCTGATTCTTCACACACACTGACTGATTCTTCACACACACTGACTGATTCTTCACACACACGGACTGACTCTTCACACACACTGACTGATTCTTCACACACACACACTGACTCTTCACACACACTGACTGACTGTTCACACACACTGATTGACTCTTCACACACACTGACTGATTCTTCACACACACACAATGACTCTTCACACACACTGACTGACTCTTCACACACACTGACTGACTCTTCACACACATTGACTGACTCTTCACACACACTGACTGATTCTTCACGCTCACTGACTGATTCTTCACACAAACTGACTGATTCTTCACACACACTGACTGACTCTTCACACACACTGACTGACACTTCACACACACTGACTGATTCTTCACACAGACACAATAACTCTTCACACACACTGACTGACTCTTCACACACACACTGACTGACTCTTCACACACACTGACTGATTCTTCACACACACACAATAACTCTTCACACACACTGACTGACTCTTCACACACACACTGACTGACTCTTCACACACACTGACTGACTCTTCACACACACTGACTGATTCTTCACGCTCACTGACTGATTCTTCACACACACTTACTGATTCTTCACACACACTGACTGACTCTTCACACACACTGACTGATTCTTGACACACACTGACTGACTCTTCGCACACACTGACTGATTCTTCACACACACTGACTGATTCTTCACACACACTGACTGATTCTTCACACACACTGACTGACTCTTCATAAACACTGACTGACACTTCACACACACTGACTGATTCTTCACACACACTGACTGACTCTTCACACACACTGACTGATTCTTCACACACACTGACTGACTCTTCACACACACTGACTGATTCTTGACACACACTGACTGACTCTTCGCACACACTGACTGATTCTTCACACACACACAATGACTCTTCACACACACTGACTGACTCTTCACACACACTGACTGACTCTTCACACACATTGACTGACTCTTCACACACACTGACTGATTCTTGACACACACTGATTGACTCTTCACGCTCACTGACTGATTCTTCACACAAACTGACTGATTCTTCACACACACTGACTGACTCTTCACACACACTGACTGATTCTTCACACACACACACTGACTCTCCACAGACACTGACTGACTGTTCACACACACTGACGGACTCTTCACACACACTGACTGATTCTTCACACACACACAATGACTCTTCACACACACTGACTGACTCTTCACACACACTGACTGACTCTTCACACACACTGACTGACTCGTCACACACACTGACTGATTCTTCATACACACTGACTGACTCTTCACACACACTGACTGATTCTTCACACACACTGACTGATTCTTCACACACACAGACTGACTCTTCACAAACACTGACTGACACTTCACACACACTGATTGATTCTTCACACACACTGACTGATTCTTCACACACACTGACTGACTCTTCACACACACGGACTGACTCTTCACACAAACTGACTGACTCTTCACACACACTGACTGACTCTTCACACACACTGACTGATTCTTCACACACACTGACTGACTCTTCACACACACTGACTGATTCTTCACACATACTGACTGACGCTGCACACACACTGACTGATTCTTCACACATACTGACTGACGCTGCACACACACTGACTGACTCTTCACACACACTGATTGATTCTTCACACACACTGACTGATTATTCACACACACTTACTGACTCTTCACACACACTGACTGACTCTTCACACACACTGACTGACTCTTCACACACACTGACTGATTCTTCACACACACACAATGACTCTTCACACACACTGACTGACTCTTCACACACACTGACTGACTCTTCACACACACTGACTGACTCGTCACACACACTGACTGATTCTTCATACACACTGACTGACTCTTCACACACACTGACTGATTCTTCACCCACACTGACTGATTCTTCACACACACTGACTGATTCTTCACACACACAGACTGACTCTTCACAAACACTGACTGACACTTCACACACACTGATTGATTCTTCACACACACTGACTGATTCTTCACACACACTGACTGACTCTTCACACACACGGACTGACTCTTCACACAAACTGACTGACTCTTCACACACACTGACTGACTCTTCACACACACTGACTGATTCTTCACACACACTGACTGACTCTTCACACACACTGACTGATTCTTCACACATACTGACTGACGCTGCACACACACTGACTGATTCTTCACACATACTGACTGACGCTGCACACACACTGACTGACTCTTCACACACACTGATTGATTCTTCACACACACTGACTGATTATTCACACACACTTACTGACTCTTCACACACACTGACTGACTCTTCACACACACTGACTGACTCTTCACACACACTGACTGATTCTTCACACACACACAATGACTCTTCACACACACTGACTGACTCTTCACACACACTGACTGACTCTTCACACACACTGACTGACTCGTCACACACACTGACTGATTCTTCATACACACTGACTGACTCTTCACACACACTGACTGACTCTTCACACACACTGACTGACTCTTCACACACACTGACTGACTCGTCACACACACTGACTGATTCTTCATACACACTGACTGACTCTTCACACACACTGACTGATTCTTCACACACACTGACTGATTCTTCACACACACTGACTGATTCTTCACACACACAGACTGACTCTTCACAAACACTGACTGACACTTCACACACACTGATTGATTCTTCACACACACTGACTGATTCTTCACATACACTGACTGACTCTTCACACACACGGACTGACTCTTCACACAAACTGACTGACTCTTCACACACACTGACTGACTCTTCACACACACTGACTGATTCTTCACACACACTGACTGACTCTTCACACACACTGACTGATTCTTCACACATACTGACTGACGCTGCACACACACTGACTGACTCTTCACACACACTGACTGATTCTTCACACACACTGACTGATTATTCACACACACTTACTGACTCTTCACACACACTGACTGACTCTTCACACACACTGACTGACTCTTCACACACACTGACTGACTCTTCACACACCCTGACTGACTCTTCACACACACTGACTGATTCTTCACACACACACAATGACTCTTCACACACACTGACTCTTCACACACACTGACTGACTCTTCACACACATTGACTGACTCTTCACACACACTGACTGATTCTTCACACACACTGACTGATTCTTCACACACACTGACTGACTCTTCACACACACTGACTGATTCTTCACACACACGGACTGACTGTTTACACAAACTGACTGATTCTTCACACACACTGACTGACTCTTCACACACACTGACTGACACTTCACACACACTGACTGACTCTTCACACACACTGACTGATTCTTCACGCTCACTGACTGATTCTTCACACACACTGACTGACTCTTCACACACACTGACTGATTCTTCACACACACTGACTGACTCTTCACACACACTGACTGACGCTTCACACAAACTGACTGACACTTCACACACACAGACTGATTCTTCACACACACTGACTTGACTCTTCACACACACTGACTGACTCTTCACACACACTGACTGATTCTTCACATACACTGACTGACTCTTCACACACGCTGACTGACTCTTGACACACACTGGCTTGACACTTCACACACACTGACACTTCACACACAGACTGACACTTCACACACACTGACTGATTCTTCATATACTCTGACTGATTCCTCACACACACTGACTGACTCTTCACACACACTGACTGATTCTTCACACACACTGACTGATTCTTCACACACACAGACTGACGCTTCACACACACTGACTGACTCTTCACACACACTGACTGATTCTTCACACACACTGACTGATTCTTCACACACACTGACTTAATCTTTACACACACAGACTGACTCTTCACACACACTGACTGACTCTTCACACACACTGACTCTTCACACACACTGACTGATTCTTCACACACACTGACTGATTCTTCACACACACTGACTGACTCTTCACACACACACACTGACACTTCACACACACTGACTGACTCTTCACACACACTGACTGACTCTTCACACACACTGACTGATTCTTGACACACAATGACTGACTCTTCACACACACTGACTGATTCTTCACACACACTGACACGTCACACACACTGACTGACTCTTCACACACACTGACACTTCACACACACTGACTGACTCTTCACACACATTGACTGATTCTTCACACACACTGACTGACTCTTCACACACACTGACTGACTCTTCACACACACTGAGTGACTCTTGACAGACACTGACTGATTCTTCACACACACTGACTCACCCTTCCACACACTGACTGACTCTTCACACACGCTGACTGACTCTTCACACACACTGGCTGACTCTTCACACACACTGACACTTCACACACACAGACTGACACTTCACACACACTGACTGATTCTTCACACACTCTGACTGATTCCTCATACACACTGACAGACTCTTCACACACACTGACTGATTCTTCACACACACTGACTGACTGTTCATACACACTGACTGACTCTTCACACAAACTGACTCTTCACACACACTGACTGATTCTTCACACAAACTGACTGACTCTTCACACACAATGACTTACTCTTCACACACACTGTCTGACTCTTCACACACACTGACTGACTCTTCACACACACTGACTGATTCTTCACACACACTGACTGACTCTTCACACACTCTGACTGACTCTTCACGCTCACTGACTGATTCTTCACACACACTGACTGATTCTTCACACATACTGACTGACGCTGCACACACACTGACTGATTCTTCACACACACTGACTGATTCTTCACATACACTGACTGATTCTTCACACACACACTGATTCTTCACACACACTGACTGACTCTTCACACACACTGACTGACTCTTCACGCTCACTGACTGATTCTTCACACACACTGACTGACTCTTAACACACACTGACTGATTCTTCACACATACTGACTGACGCTGCACACACACTGACTGATTCTTCACACACACTGACTGACCCTTGACACACACTGACTGAATCTTCACACACACTGACTGATTCTTCACACACTGACTGATTCTTCACACACACTGACGGACTCTTCACACACACTGACGGACTCTTCACACACACTGACTGACTCTTCACACACACTGACTGATTCTTCACACACACTGACTGATTCTTCACACACACTGACTGAATCTTTACACACACAGACTGACTCTTCACACACACTGACTGACTCTTCATACACACTGACTGACTCTTCACACAAACTGACTGACTCTTCACACACACTGACTGATTCTTCACACAAACTGACTGACTCTTCACACACAATGACTTACTCTTCACACGCACTGACTGACTCTTCACACACACTGACTCTTCACACACACTGACTGATTCTTCACACACACTGACTGATTCTTCACACACACTGACTGACTCTTCACACACACACACTGACACTTCACACACACTGACTGACTCTTCACACACACTGACTGACTCTTCACACACACTGACTGATTCTTGACACACAATGACTGACTCTTCACACACACTGACTGATTCTTCACACACACTGACACGTCACACACACTGACTGACTCTTCACACACACTGACACTTCACACACACTGACTGACTCATCACACACATTGACTGATTCTTCACACACACTGACTGACTCTTCACACACACAGACTGACTCTTCACACACACTGAGTGACTCTTGACAGACACTGACTGATTCTTCACACACACTGACTCACTCTTCCACACACTGACTGACTCTTCACACACGCTGACTGACTCTTGACACACACTGGCTGACTCTTCACACACACTGACACTTCACACACACAGACTGACACTTCACACACACTGACTGATTCTTCACACACTCTGACTGATTCCTCATACACACTGACAGACTCTTCACACACATTGACTGATTCTTCCCACACACTGACTGACTCTTCATACACACTGACTGACTCTTCACACAAACTGACTCTTCACACACACTGACTGATTCTTCACACACACTGACTGACACTTCACACACACTGACTTAATCTTCACACAAACTGACTGACACTTCACACACACAGACTGATTCTTCACACACACTGACTGACACTTCACACACACCGACTGACTGTTCACACACACTGACTGATTCTTCACATACACTGACTGACTCTTGACACACACTGACTGAATCTTCACACACACTGACTGATTCTTCACACACTGACTGATTCTTCACACACACTCACAGACTCTTCACACACACTGACGGACTCTTCACACACACTGACTGACTCTTCACACACACTGACTGATTCTTCACACACAATGACTGACTCTTCACACACACTGACTGACTCTTCACACACATTGACACTTCACACACACTGACTGACTCTTCACACACACTGACTGATTCTTCACACACACTGACTGACTCTTCCACACACTGACTGACTCTTCACACACGCTGACTGACTCTTGACACACACTGGCTTGACACTTCACACACACTGACACTTCACACACACAGACTGACACTTCACACACACTGACTGATTCTTCACACACTCTGACTGATTCCTCACACACACTGACTGACTCTTCACACACACTGACTGATTCTTCACATACACTGACTGATTCTTCACACACACTGACTGACTCTTCACACACACAGACTGACGCTTCACACACACTGACTGACTCTTCACACACACTGACTGATTCTTCACACACACTGACTGATTCTTCACACACACTGACTGAATCTTTACACACACAGACTGACTCTTCACACACACTGACTGACTCTTCATACACACTGTCTGACTCTTCACACACACTGATTGACTCTTCACACACACTGATTCTTCACACACACTGACTGATTCTTCACACACACTGACTGACTCTTCACACACACATACTGACACTTCACACACACTGACTGACTCTTCACACACACTGACTGAATCTTCACACACACTGACTGATTCTTCACACACTGACTGATTCTTCACACACACTGACGGACTCTTCACACACACTGACGGACTCTTCACACACACTGACTGACTCTTCACACACACTGACTGATTCTTCACACACAATGACTGACTCTTCACACACACTGACTGACTCTTCACACACACTGACACTTCACACACACTGACTGACTCTTCACAGACACTGACACTTCACACACACTGACTGACTCTTCACACACACTGACTGACTCTTCACACACACTGACTGATTCTTCACACACACTGACTCACTCTTCCACACACTGACTGACTCTTCACACACGCTGACTGACTCTTGACACACACTGGCTTGACACTTCACACACACTGACACTTCACACACACAGACTGACACTTCACACACACTGACTGATTCTTCACACACTCTGACTGATTCTTCACACACACTGACTGATTCTTCACACACACTGACTTGACTCTTCACACACACTGACTGACTCTTCACACACACTGACGGACTCTTCACACACACTGACGGACTCTTCACACACACTGACTGACTCTTCACACACACTGACTGATACTTCACACACTGACTGGTTCTTCACACACACTGACTGAATCTTCACACACACTGACTGACTCTTCACACACACTGACTGATTCTTCACACAGACTGAATGACTCTTCACACACACACACTGATTCTTCACACACACTGACTGACTCTTCACACACACTGAATGATTCTTCACACACACTGACTAATTCTCCACACACAATGACTGACTCTTCACACACACTGACTGACTCTTCACACACACTGACACTTCACACACACTGACTGACTCTTCACACACACTGACACTTCACACACACTGACTGACTCTTCACACACACTGACTGACTCTTCACACACACTGACTGATTCTTCACACACACTGACTGACTCTTCCACACACTGACTGACTCTTCACACACGCTGACTGACTCTTGACACACACTGGCTTGACACTTCACACACACTGACACTTCACACACACAGACTGACACTTCACACACACTGACTGATTCTTCACACACTCTGACTGATTCCTCACACACACTGACTGACTCTTCACACACAATGACTGATTCTTCACACACACTGACTGATTCTTCACACACACTGACTGACTCTTCACACACACAGACTGACGCTTCACACACACTGACTGACTCTTCACACACACTGACTGATTCTTCACACACACTGACTGAATCTTTACACACACAGACTGACTCTTCACACACACTGACTGACTCTTCACACACACTGATTCTTCACACACACTGACTGATTCTTCACACACACTGACTTGACTCTTCACACACACTGACTGATTCTTCACACACACTGACTGATTCTTCACACACACTGACTGACTCTTCACACACACTGACTGACTCTTCACACATACTGACTGACACTTCACACACACTGACTGATTCTTCACACACACTGACTGACACTTCACACACACTGACTTAATCTTCACACAAACTGACTGACACTTCACACACACAGACTGATTCTTCACACACACTGACTGACACTTCACACACACCGACTGACTGTTCACACACACTGACTGATTCTTCACATACACTGACTGACTCTTGACACACACTGACTGAATCTTCACACACACTGACTGATTCTTCACACACTGACTGATTCTTCACACACACTGACGGACTCTTCACACACACTGACGGACTCTTCACACACACTGACTTGACTCTTCACACACACTGACTGACTCTTCACACACACTGACTGATTCTTCACACACACTGACTGACTCTTCACACACACTGCCTGATTCTTCACACACACTGACTGATTCTTCAAACACAGGGACTGACTTTTCACACACACTGACTGATTCTTCACACACACACACTGACTCTTCACACACACTGACTGACTCTTCACACACACTGACTGACTCTTCACACACACTGACTGGCTCTTCACACACACACAATGTCTCTTCACACACACTGACTCTTCACACACTGACTGACTCTTCACACACATTGACTGACTCTTCACACACACTGACTGACTCTTCACACACACTGACTGATTCTTCACACACACTGACTGATTCTTCACACACACTGACTCTTCACACACACTGACTGATTCTTCACACACACGGACTGACTCTTCACACAAACTGACTGATTCTTCACACACACTGACTGACTGTTCACACACACTGCCTGACACTTCACACACACTGACTGACTCTTCACACACACTGACTGATTCTTCACGCTCACTGACTGATTCTTCACACACACTGACTGATTCTTCACACACACTGACTGAATCTTTACACACACAGACTGACTTTTCACACACACAGACTGACTCTTCACACACACTGACTGACTCTTCATACACACTGTCTGACTCTTCACACACACTGACTGACTCTTCACACACACTGATTCTTCACACACACTGACTGATTCTTCACACACACTGACTGACTCTTCACACACACATACTGACACTTCACACACACTGACTGACTCTTCACACACACACAATGTCTCTTCACACACACTGACTCTTCACACACTGACTGACTCTTCACACACATTGACTGACTCTTCACACACACTGACTGACTCTTCACACACACTGACTGATTCTTCACACACTCTGACTGATTCTTCACACACACTGACTCTTCACACACACTGACTGATTCTTCACACACACGGACTGACTCTTCACACAAACTGACTGATTCTTCACACACACTGACTGACTGTTCACACACACTGACTGACACTTCACACACACTGACTGACTCTTCACACACACTGACTGATTCTTCACGCTCACTGACTGATTCTTCACACACACTGACTGACTCTTCACACACACTGACTGATTCTTCACACACACTGACTGACTCTTCACACACACTGACTGATTCTTCACACATACTGACTGACGCTGCACACACACTGACTGATTCTTCACACACACAGACTGATTCTTCACACACACTGACTGATTCTTCACACACACTGACTTGACTCGTCACACACACTGACTGACTCTTCACACACACTGACTGATTCTTCACACACACTGACTGACTCTTCACACACACTGACTGACTCTTCACACATACTGACTGACACTTCACACACACTGACTGATTCTTCACACACACTGACTGACACTTCACACACACTGACTTAATCTTCACACAAACTGACTGACACTTCACACACACAGACTGATTCTTCACACACACTGACTGACACTTCACACACACCGACTGACTGTTCACACACACTGACTGATTCTTCACATACACTGACTGACTCTTGACACACACTGACTGAATCTTCACACACACTGACTGATTCTTCACACACTGACTGATTCTTCACACACACTGACGGACTCTTCACACACACTGACGGACTCTTCACACACACTGACTGACTCTTCACACACACTGACTGATTCTTCACACACAATGACTGACTCTTCACACACACTGACTGACTCTTCACACACATTGACACTTCACACACACTGACTGACTCTTCCACACACTGACTGACTCTTCACACACGCTGACTGACTCTTGACACACACTGGCTTGACACTTCACACACACTGACACTTCACACACACAGACTGACACTTCACACACACTGACTGATTCTTCACACACTCTGACTGATTCCTCACACACACTGACTGACTCTTCACACACACTGACTGATTCTTCACATACACTGACTGATTCTTCACACACACTGACTGACTCTTCACACACACAGACTGACGCTTCACACACACTGACTGACTCTTCACACACACTGACTGATTCTTCACACACACTGACTGATTCTTCACACACACTGACTGAATCTTTACACACACAGACTGACTCTTCACACACACTGACTGACTCTTCATACACACTGTCTGACTCTTCACACACACTGACTGACTCTTCACACACACTGATTCTTCACACACACTGACTGATTCTTCACACACACTGACTGACTCTTCACACACACTGACTGACTCTTCACACACACTGACTGAATCTTCACACACACTGACTGACTCTTCACACACACTGACTGATTCTTCACACACACTGACGGACTCTTCACACACACTGACTGACTCTTCACACACACTGACTGACTCTTCACACACACTGACTGATTCTTCACACACAATGACTGACTCTTCACACACACTGACACTTCGCACACACTGACTGACACTTCACACACACTGACACTTCACACACACTGACTGACTCTTCACACACACTGACTGACTCTTCACACACACTGACTGATTCTTCACACACACTGACTCACTCTTCCACACACTGACTGACTCTTCACACACGCTGACTGACTCTTGACACACACTGGCTTGACACTTCACACACACTGACACTTCACACACACAGACTGACACTTCACACACACTGACTGATTCTTCACACACTCTGACTGATTCTTCACACACACTGACTGATTCTTCACACACACTGACTTGACTCTTCACACACACTGACTGACTCTTCACACACACTGACTGACTCTTCACACACACTGACTGACTCTTCACACATACTGACTGACACTTCACACACACTGACTGATTCTTCACACACACTGACTGACACTTCACACACACTGACTTAATCTTCACACAAACTGACTGACACTTCACACACACAGACTGATTCTTCACACACACTGACTGACACTTCACACACACCGACTGACTGTTCACACACACTGACTGATTCTTCACATACACTGACTGACTCTTGACACACACTGACTGAATCTTCACACACACTGACTGATTCTTCACACACTTACTGATTCTTCACACACACTGACGGACTCTTCACACACACTGACGGACTCTTCACACACACTGACTTGACTCTTCACACACACTGACTGACTCTTCACACACACTGACTGATTCTTCACACACACTGACTGACTCTTCACACACACTGACTGACTCTTCACACACACACAATGTCTCTTCACACACACTGACTCTTCACACACTGACTGACTCTTCACACACATTGACTGACTCTTCACACACACTGACTGACTCTTCACACACACTGACTGATTCTTCACACACACTGACTGATTCTTCACACACACTGACTCTTCACACACACTGACTGATTCTTCACACACACGGACTGACTCTTCACACAAACTGACTGATTCTTCACACACACTGACTGACTGTTCACACACACTGACTGACACTTCACACACACTGACTGACTCTTCACACACACTGACTGATTCTTCACGCTCACTGACTGATTCTTCACACACACTGACTGACTCTTCACACACTGACTGATTCTTCACACACACTGACTGACTCTTCACACACACTGACTGATTCTTCACACATACTGACTGACGCTGCACACACACTGACTGATTCTTCACACACACAGACTGATTCTTCACACACACTGACTGATTCTTCACACACACTGACTTGACTCTTCACACACACTGACTGACTCTTCACACACACTGACTGATTTTTCACACACACTGACTGACTCTTCACACACACTGACTGACTCTTCACACATACTGACTGACACTTCACACACACTGACTGATTCTTCACACACACTGACTGACACTTCACACACACTGACTTAATCTTCACACAAACTGACTGACACTTCACACACACAGACTGATTCTTCACACACACTGACTGACACTTCACACACACCGACTGACTGTTCACACACACTGACTGATTCTTCACATACACTGACTGACTCTTGACACACACTGACTGAATCTTCACACACACTGACTGATTCTTCACACACTGACTGATTCTGCACACACACTGACGGACTCTTCACACACACTGACTGATTCTTCACACACACTGACTGACTCTTCACACACACTGACTGACTCTTCACACATACTGACTGACACTTCACACACACTGACTGATTCTTCACACACACTGACTGACACTTCACACACACTGACTTAATCTTCACACAAACTGACTGACACTTCACACACACAGACTGATTCTTCACACACACTGACTGACACTTCACACACACCGACTGACTGTTCACACACACTGACTGATTCTTCACATACACTGACTGACTCTTGACACACACTGACTGAATCTTCACACACACTGACTGATTCTTCACACACTTACTGATTCTTCACACACACTGACGGACTCTTCACACACACTGACGGACTCTTCACACACACTGACTGACTCTTCACACACACTGACTGATTCTTCACACACAATGACTGACTCTTCACACACACTGACTGACTCTTCACACACACTGACACTTCACACACACTGACTGACTCTTCACACACAATGACACTTCACACACACTGACTGACTCTTCACACACACTGACTGATTCTTCACACACACTGACTCACTCTTCCACACACTGACTGACTCTTCACACACGCTGACTGACTCTTGACACACACTGGCTTGACACTTCACACACACTGACACTTCACACACACAGACTGACACTTCACACACACTGACTGATTCTTCACACACACAGACTGATTCTTCACACACACTGACTGATTCTTCACACACACTGACTTGACTCTTCACACACACTGACTGACTCTTCACACACACTGACTGATTCTTCACACACACTGACTGACCCTTCACACACACTGACTGACTCTTCACACATACTGACTGACACTTCACACACACTGACTGATTCTTCACACACACTGACTGACACTTCACACACACTGACTTAATCTTCACACAAACTGACTGACACTTCACACACACAGACTGATTCTTCACACACACTGACTGACACTTCACACACACCGACTGACTGTTCACACACACTGACTGATTCTTCACATACACTGACTGACTCTTGACACACACTGACTGAATCTTCACACACACTGACTGATTCTTCACACACTTACTGATTCTTCACACACACTGACGGACTCTTCACACACACTGACTGACTCTTCACACACACTGACTGATTCTTCACACACAATGACTGACTCTTCACACACACTGACTGACTCTTCACACACACTGACACTTCACACACACTGACTGACTCTTCACACACACTGACACTTCACACACACTGACTGACTCTTCACACACACAGACTGACTCTTCACACACACTGACTGACTCTTCACACACACTGATTCTTCACACACACTGACTGACTCTTCACACACACACACTGACACTTCACACACACTGACTGACTCTTCACACACACTGACTGATTCTTCACACACAATGACTGACTCTTCACACACACTGACTGATTCTACACACACACTGACACTTCACACACACTGACTGACTCTTCACACACACACAATGTCTCTTCACACACACTGACTCTTCACACACTGACTGACTCTTCACACACATTGACTGACTCTTCACACACACTGACTGACTCTTCACACACACTGACTGATTCTTCACACACACTGACTGATTCTTCACACACACTGACTCTTCACACACACTGACTGATTCTTCACACACACGGACTGACTCTTCACACAAACTGACTGATTCTTCACACACACTGACTGACTGTTCACACACACTGACTGACACTTCACACACACTGACTGACTCTTCACACACACTGACTGATTCTTCACGCTCACTGACTGATTCTTCACACACACTGACTGACTCTTCACACACACTGACTGATTCTTCACACACACTGACTGACTCTTCACACACACTGACTGATTCTTCACACATACTGACTGACGCTGCACACACACTGACTGATTCTTCACACACACAGACTGATTCTTCACACACACTGACTGATTCTTCACACACACTGACTTGACTCGTCACACACACTGACTGACTCTTCACACACACTGACTGATTCTTCACACACACTGACTGACTCTTCACACACACTGACTGACTCTTCACACATACTGACTGACACTTCACACACACTGACTGATTCTTCACACACACTGACTGACACTTTTCACACACTGACTTAATCTTCACACAAACTGACTGACACTTCACACACACAGACTGATTCTTCACACACACTGACTGACACTTCACACACACCGACTGACTGTTCACACACACTGACTGATTCTTCACATACACTGACTGACTCTTGACACACACTGACTGAATCTTCACACACACTGACTGATTCTTCACACACTGACTGATTCTTCACACACACTGACGGACTCTTCACACACACTGACGGACTCTTCACACACACTGACTGACTCTTCACACACACTGACTGATTCTTCACACACAATGACTGACTCTTCACACACACTGACTGACTCTTCACACACATTGACACTTCACACACACTGACTGACTCTTCACACACACTGACTGATTCTTCACACACACTGACTGACTCTTCCACACACTGACTGACTCTTCACACACGCTGACTGACTCTTGACACACACTGGCTTGACACTTCACACACACTGACACTTCACACACACAGACTGACACTTCACACACACTGACTGATTCTTCACACACTCTGACTGATTCCTCACACACACTGACTGACTCTTCACACACACTGACTGATTCTTCACATACACTGACTGATTCTTCACACACACTGACTGACTCTTCACACACACAGACTGACGCTTCACACACACTGACTGACTCTTCACAAACACTGACTGATTCTTCACACACACTGACTGATTCTTCACACACACTGACTGAATCTTTACACACACAGACTGACTCTTCACACACACTGACTGACTCTTCACACACACTGATTCTTCACACACACTGACTGATTCTTCACACACACTGACTGACTCTTCACACACACATACTGACACTTCACACACACTGACTGACTCTTCACACACTGACTGAATCTTCACACACACTGACTGACTCTTCACACACACTGACTGAATCTTCACACACACTGACTGATTCTTCACACACTGACTGATTCTTCACACACACTGACGGACTCTTCACACACACTGACGGACTCTTCACACACACTGACTGACTCTTCACACACACTGACTGATTCTTCACACACAATGACTGACTCTTCACACACACTGACTGACTCTTCACACACACTGACACTTCGCACACACTGACTGACTCTTCACACACACTGACACTTCACACACACTGACTGACTCTTCACACACACTGACTGACTCTTCACACACACTGACTGATTCTTCACACACACTGACTCACTCTTCCACACACTGACTGACTCTTCACACACGCTGACTGACTCTTGACACACACTGGCTTGACACTTCACACACACTGACACTTCACACACACAGACTGACACTTCACACACACTGACTGATTCTTCACACACTCTGACTGATTCTTCACACACACTGACTGATTCTTCACACACACTGACTTGACTCTTCACACACACTGACTGACTCTTCACACACACTGACTGATTCTTCACACACACTGACTCACTCTTCACACACACTGACTGACTCTTCACACATACTGACTGACACTTCACACACACTGACTGATTCTTCACACACACTGACTGACACTTCACACACTCTGACTTAATCTTCACACAAACTGACTGACACTTCACACACACAGACTGATTCTTCACACACACTGACTGACACTTCACACACACCGACTGACTGTTCACACACACTGACTGATTCTTCACATACACTGACTGACTCTTGACACCCACTGACTGAATCTTCACACACACTGACTGATTCTTCACACACTGACTGATTCTTCACACACACTGACGGACTCTTCACACACACTGACGGACTCTTCACACACACTGACTTGACTCTTCACACACACTGACTGACTCTTCACACACACTGACTGATTCTTCACACACACTGACTGACTCTTCACACACACTGACTGACTCTTCACACACACACAATGTCTCTTCACACACACTGACTCTTCACACACTGACTGACTCTTCACACACATTGACTGACTCTTCACACACACTGACTGACTCTTCACACACACTGACTGATTCTTCACACACACTGACTGATTCTTCACACACACTGACTCTTCACACACACTGACTGATTCTTCACACACACGGACTGACTCTTCACACAAACTGACTGATTCTTCACACACAGTGACTGACTGTTCACACACACTGACTGACACTTCACACACACTGACTGACTCTTCACACACACTGACTGATTCTTCACGCTCACTGACTGATTCTTCACACACACTGACTGACTCTTCACACACTGACTGATTCTTCACACACACTGACTGACTCTTCACACACACTGACTGATTCTTCACACATACTGACTGACGCTGCACACACACTGACTGATTCTTCACACACACAGACTGATTCTTCACACACACTGACTGATTCTTCACACACACTGACTGACTCTTCACACACACTGACTGATTTTTCACACACACTGACTGACTCTTCACACACACTGACTGACTCTTCACACATACTGACTGACACTTCACACACACTGACTGATTCTTCACACACACTGACTGACACTTCACACACACTGACTTAATCTTCACACAAACTGACTGACACTTCACACACACAGACTGATTCTTCACACACACTGACTGACACTTCACACACACCGACTGACTGTTCACACACACTGACTGATTCTTCACATACACTGACTGACTCTTGACACACACTGACTGAATCTTCACACACACTGACTGATTCTTCACACACTGACTGATTCTTCACACACACTGACTGATTCATCACACACACTGACACTTCACACACACTGACTGACTCTTCACACACACTGACACTTCACACACACTGACTGACTCTTCACACACACTGACTGACTCTTCACACACACTGACTGATTCTTCACACACACTGACTCACTCTTCCACACACTGACTGACTCTTCACACACGCTGACTGACTCTTGACACACACTGGCTTGACACTTCACACACACTGACACTTCACACACACAGACTGACACTTCACACACACTGACTGATTCTTCACACACACAGACTGATTCTTCACACACACTGACTGATTCTTCACACACACTGACTTGACTCTTCACACACACTGACTGACTCTTCACACACACTGACTGATTCTTCACACACACTGACTGACTCTTCACACACACTGACTGACTCTTCACACATACTGACTGACACTTCACACACACTGACTGATTCTTCACACACACTGACTGACACTTCACACACACTGACTTAATCTTCACACAAACTGACTGACACTTCACACACACTGACTGACTCTTGACACACACTGACTGAATCTTCACACACACTGACTGATTCTTCACACACTTACTGATTCTTCACACACACTGACGGACTCTTCACACACACTGACGGACTCTTCACACACACTGACTGACTCTTCACACACACTGACTGATTCTTCACACACACTGACTGACTCTTCACACACACTGACTGACTCTTCACACATACTGACTGACACTTCACACACACTGACTGATTCTTCACACACACTGACTGACACTTCACACACACCGACTGACTGTTCACACACACTGACTGATTCTTCACATACACTGACTGACTCTTGACACACACTGACTGAATCTTCACACACACTGACTGATTCTTCACACACTTACTGATTCTTCACACACACTGACGGACTCTTCACACACACTGACGGACTCTTCACACACACTGACTGACTCTTCACACACACTGACTGATTCTTCACACACAATGACTGACTCTTCACACACACTGACTGACTCTTCACACACACTGACACTTCACACACACTGACTGACTCTTCACACACACTGACACTTCACACACACTGACTGACTCTTCACACACACTGACTGATTCTTCACACACACTGACTCACTCTTCCACACACTGACTGACTCTTCACACACGCTGACTGACTCTTGACACACACTGGCTTGACACTTCACACACACTGACACTTCACACACACAGACTGACACTTCACACACACTGACTGATTCTTCACACACACAGACTGATTCTTCACACACACTGACTGATTCTTCACACACACTGACTTGACTCTTCACACACACTGACTGACTCTTCACACACACTGACTGATTCTTCACACACACTGACTGACTCTTCACACACACTGACTGACTCTTCACACATACTGACTGACACTTCACACACACTGACTGATTCTTCACACACACTGACTGACACTTCACACACACTGACTTAATCTTCACACAAACTGACTGACACTTCACACACACAGACTGATTCTTCACACACACTGACTGACACTTCACACACACCGACTGACTGTTCACACACACTGACTGATTCTTCACATACACTGACTGACTCTTGACACACACTGACTGAATCTTCACACACACTGACTGATTCTTCACACACTTACTGATTCTTCACACACACTGACGGACTCTTCACACACACTGACGGACTCTTCACACACACTGACTGACTCTTCACACACACTGACTGATTCTTCACACACAATGACTGACTCTTCACACACACTGACTGACTCTTCACACACACTGACACTTCACACACACTGACTGACTCTTCACACACACTGACACTTCACACACACTGACAGACTCTTCACACACACAGACTGACTCTTCACACACACTGACTGACTCTTCATACACACTGTCTGACTCTTCACACACACTGACTGACTCTTCACACACACTGACACTTCACACACACTGACTGACTCTTCACACACACTGACTGATTCTTCACACACAATGACTGACTCTTCACACACACTGACTGATTCTACACACACACTGACACGTCACACACACTGACTGACACTTCACACACACACACTGACACTTCACACACACTGACGGACTCTTCACACACACTGACTGACTCTTCACACAAACTGACTGATTCTTCACACACAATGACTGACTCTTCACACACACTGACTGACTCTTCACACACACTGACACTTCACACACACTGACTGACTCTTCACACACACTGACACTTCACACACACTGACTGACTCTTCACACACACAGACTGACTCTTCACACACACAGACTGACTCTTCACACACACTGACTGACTCTTCATACACACTGTCTGACTCTTCACACACACTGACTGACTCTTCACACACACTGACTGATTCTTCACACACAATGACTGACTCTTCACACACACTGACTGACTCTTCACACACACACACTGACTCTTCACACACACTGACTGAATCTTCACACACACACTGACACTTCACACACACTGACTGACTCTTGACACACACTGGCTGACTCTTCACACACACTGACACTTCACACACACAGACTGACACTTCACACACACTGACTGATTCTTCACACACTCTGACTGATTCCTCACACACACTGACAGACTCTTCACACACACTGACTGATTCTTCACACACACTGACTGACTCTTCACACACACAGACTGACTCTTCACACACACTGACTGACTCTTGACACACACTGACTGATTCTTCACACACACTGACTGACTCTTCCACACACGCTGACTGACTCTTGACACACACTGGCTGACTCTTCACACACACTGACACTTCACAAACACAGACTGACACTTCACACACACTGACTGATTCTTCACACACACTGACTGATTCTTCACACACACTGACTGATTCTTCACACACACTGACTTGACTCTTCACACACACTGACTGATTCTTCACACACACTGACTGATTCTTCACACACACTGACTGACTCTTCACAAACACTGACTGACACTTCACACACACTGACTGATTCTTCACACACACTGACTGATTCTTCACACACACTGACTGACTCTTCACACACACGGACTGACTCTTCACACAAACTGACTGATTCTTCACACACACTGACTGACTCTTCACACACACTGACTGACTCTTCACACACACTGACTGATTCTTCACACATACTGACTGACGCTGCACACACACTGACTGATTCTTCACACACACAGACAGATTCTTCACACACATTGACTGATTCTTCACACATACTGACTGACGCTGCACACACACTGACTGACTCTTCACACACACTGACTGATTCTTCACACACACTGACTGATTCTTCACACACACTGACTGACTCTTCACACACACTGACTGACTCTTCACACACACTGACTGACTCTTCACACACACTGACTGATTCTTCACACACACTGACTGACTCTTCACACACACTGCCTGATTCTTCACACACACTGACTGATTTTTCAAACACATGGACTGACTTTTCACACACACTGACTGATTCTTCACACACACACACTGACTCTTCACACACACTGACTGACTCTTCACACACACTGACTGACTCTTCACACACACTGACTGACTCTTCACACACACACAATGTCTCTTCACACACACTGACTCTTCACACACTGACTGACTCTTCACACACATTGACTGACTCTTCACAAACACTGACTGACTCTTCACACACACTGACTGATTCTTCACACACACTGACTGATTCTTCACACACACTGACTCTTCACACACACTGACTGATTCTTCACACACACGGACTGACTCTTCACACAAACTGACTGATTCTTCACACACACTGACTGACTGTTCACACACACTGACTGACACTTCACACACACTGACTGACTCTTCACACACACTGACTGATTCTTCACGCTCACTGACTGATTCTTCACACACACTGACTGACTCTTCACACACACTGACTGATTCTTCACACACACTGACTGACTCTTCACACACACTGACTGATTCTTCACACATACTGACTGACGCTGCACACACACTGACTGATTCTTCACACACACAGACTGATTCTTCACACACACTGACTGATTCTTCACACACACTGACTTGACTCTTCACACACACTGAATGACTCTTCACACACACTGACTGATTCTTCACACACACTGACTGACTCTTCACACACACTGACTGACTCTTCACACATAATGACTGACACTTCGCACACACTGACTGATTCTTCACACACACTGACTGACACTTCACACACACTGACTTAATCTTCACACAAACTGACTGACACTTCACACACACAGACTGACTCTTGACACACACTGACACTTCACACACACTGACTGACTCTTCACACACACTGACTGACTCTTCACACACACTGACTGATTCTTCACACACACTGACTCACTCTTCCACACACTGACTGACTCTTCACACACGCTGACTGACTCTTGACACACACTGGCTTGACACTTCACACACACTGACACTTCACACACACAGACTGACACTTCACACACACTGACTGATTCTTCACACACTCTGACTGATTCTTCACACACACTGACTGACTCTTCACACACACAGACTGACGCTTCACACACACTGACTGACTCTTCACACACACTGACTGATTCTTCACACACACTGACTGATTCTTCACACACACTGACTGAATCTTCACACACACAGACTGACTCTTCACACACACTGACTGACTCTTCATACACACTGACTGACTCTTCACACAAACGGACTGACTCTTCATACACACTGACTGATTCCTCACACACAATGACTTGCTCTTCACACACACTGTCTGACTCTTCACACACACTGACTTTTCACACACACTGACTGATTCTTCACACACACTGACTGATTCTTCACACACACTGACTGACTCTTCACACACACACACTGACACTTCACACACACTGACTGCCTCTTCACACACACTGACTGACTCTTCACACACACTGACTGATTCTTCACACACAATGACTGACTCTTCACACACACTGACTGATTCCTCACACACACTGACACGTCACACACACTGACTGACTCTTCACACACACTGACACTTCACACACCTTGACTGACTCTTCACACACACTGACTGACTCTTGACATACACTGACTGATTCTTCACACACACTGACTCACTTCCACACGCTGACTGACTCTTGACACACACTGACTGACTCTTCACACACACTGACACTTCACACACACAGACTGACTCTTGACACACACTGACTGACTCTTCACACACACTGACACTTCACACACACACACTGACACTTCACACACACAGACTGACACTTCACACACACTGACTGATTCCTCACACACACTGACTGACTCTTCACACACACTGACTGATTCTTCACACACACTGACTGATTCTTCACACACACAGACTAACTCTTCACACACACTGACTGACTCTTGACACACACTGACTGATTCTTCACACACACTGACTCACTCTTCCACACACTGACTGACTCTTCACACACGCTGACTGACCCTTGACACACGCTGGCTGATTCTTCACACACACTGACTGACTCTTCACACACACTGACTGACTCTTGACACACACTGACTGATTCTTCACACACGCTGACTGACCCTTGACACACACTGGCTGATTCTTCACACACACTGACTGACTCTTGACACACACTGACTGACTCTTCACACACACTGACTGACTCTTCACACACACTGACTCACTCTTCCACACACTGACTGACTCTTCACACACGCTGACTGACCCTTGACACACACTGGCTGATTCTTCACACACACTGACTGACTCTTGACACACACTGACTGACTCTTCACACACACTGACTGACTCTTCACACACGCTGACTCACTCTTCCACACACTGACTGACTCTTCACACACGCTGACTGACCCTTGACACACACTGACTGATTCTTCACACACACGGACTGACTTTTCACACACACTCACTGATTCTTCACACACACACACTGACTCTTCACACACACTGATTGACTCTTCACACACACTGACTGATTCTTCACACACACTGACTCACTCTTCCACACACTGACTGACTCTTCACACACGCTGACTGACTCTTGACACACACTGGCTTGACACTTCACACACACTGACACTTCACACACACAGACTGACACTTCACTCACACTGACTGATTCTTCACACACTCTGACTGATTCTTCACACACACTGACTGACTCTTCACACACACAGACTGACGCTTCACACACACTGACTGACTCTTCACACACACTGACTGATTCTTCACACACACTGACTGATTCTTCACACACACTGACTGAATCTTCACACACACAGACTGACTCTTCACACACACTGACTGACTCTTCATACACACTGACTGACTCTTCACACAAACTGACTGACTCTTCACACACACTGACTGATTCTTCACACACAATGACTTGCTCTTCACACACACTGTCTGACTCTTCACACACACTGACTGATTCTTCACACACACTGACTGATTCTTCACACACACTGACTGACTCTTCACACACACACACTGACACTTCACACACACTGACTGACACTTCACACACACTGACTGACTCTTCACACACACTGACTGATTCTTCACACACAATGACTGACTCTTCACACACACTGACTGATTCCTCACACACACTGACACGTCACACACACTGACTGACTCTTCACACACACTGACACTTCACACACACTGACTGACTCTTCACACACACTGACTGACTCTTGACATACACTGACTGATTCTTCACACACACTGACTCACTTCCACACGCTGACTGACTCTTGACACACACTGGCTGACTCTTCACACACACTGACACTTCACACACACAGACTGACACTTCACACACACTGACTGATTGTTCACCTACTCTGACTGATTCCTCACACACACTGACTGACTCTTCACACACACTGACTGATTCTTCACACACACTGACTGATTCTTCACACACACAGACTAACTCTTCACACACACTGACTGACCCTTGACACACACTGACTGATTCTTCACACACACTGACTCACTCTTCCACACACTGACTGACTCTTCACACACGCTGACTGACTCTTGACACACACTGGCTGATTCTTCACACACACTGACTGACTCTTCACACACACTGACTGATTCTTCACACATACTGACTGACGCTGCACACACACTGACTGATTCTTCACACACACAGACTGATTCTTCACACACACTGACTGACTCTTCACACACACTGACTGACTCGTCACACACACTGACTGACTCTTCACACACACTGCCTGATTCTTCACACACACTGACTGATTCTTCACACACATGGACTGACTTTTCACACACACTCACTGATTCTTCACACACACACACTGACTCTTCACACACACTGATTGACTCTTCACACACACTGACTGACTCTTCACACACACACAATGTCTCTTCACACACACTGACTCTTCACACATTGACTGACACTTCACACACACCGACTGACTGTTCACACACACTGACTGATTCTTCACACACACTGACTGACTCTTCACACACACTGACTTGACTCTTCACACACACTGACTGACTCTTCACACACACTGACTGATTCTTCACACACACTGACTGACTCTTCACACACACTGACTAACTCTTCACACACACTGACTGACTCTTCACACACACTGACTGACGCTTCACACACTGATTCTTCACACACACTGACTGACACTTCACACACACTGACTGATTCTTCACACACAATGACTGACACTTCACACACACTGACTGAATCTTCACACACACTGACTGACACTTCACACACACAGACTGATTCTTCACACACACTGACTGACACTTCACACACACTGACTGATTTTTCACACACACTGACGGACTCTTCACACACACTGACGGACCCTTCACACACATTGACTGACTCTTCACACATACTGACTGACTCTTCACACACACTGACTGATTCTTCACACACACTGACTGATTCTTCACACACACAGACTGAAGCTTCACACACACTGACTGACTCTTCACACACACTGACTGATTCTTCACACACACTGACTGATTCTTCACACACACTGACTGAATGTTCACACACACAGACTGACTCTTCACACACACTGACTGACTGTTCATACACACTGACTGACTCTTCACACACACAGACTGATGCTTCACACACACTGACTGACACTTCACACACACTGACTGATTCTTCACACACACTGACTGATTCTTCACACACACTGACTGAATCTTCACACACACAGACTGACTCTTCATACACACTGACTGACTCTTCACACAAACTGACTGACTCTTCACACACACTGACTGATTCTTCACACAAACTGACTGACTCTTCACACACAATGACTTACTCTTCACACACACACTGACTCTTCACACACACTGACTGATTCTTCACACACACTGACTGATTCTTCACACACACTGACTGACTCTTCACACACACACACTGACACTTCACACACACTGACTGACTCTTCACACACACTGACTGATTCTTCACACACAATGACTGACTCTTCACACACACTGACTGACTCTTCACACACACTGACACGTCACACACACTGACTGACTCTTCACACACACTGACTGACTCTTGACATACACTGACTGATTCTTCACACACACTGACTCACTCTTCCACACACTGACTGACTCTTCACACACGCTGATTGACTCTTGACACACACTGGCTGACTCTTCACACACACTGACACTTCACACACTCTGACAGATTCCTGACACACACTGACTGACTCTTCACACACACTGACTGATTCTTCACACACACTGACTGACTCTTCACACACACAGACTGACTCTTCACACACACTGACTGACTCTTGACACACACTGACTCACTCTTCCACACACTGACTCACTCTTCACACACGCCAACTGACTCTTGACACACACTGGCTGACTCATCACACACACTGACACTTCACACACACAGACTGACTCTTCACACACACTGACTGACTCTTCACACACACTGACTGACTCTTGACACACACTGACTGACTCTTCACACATACTGACTGACACTTCACACACACTGACTGAATCATCACACACACTGACTGACACTTCACACACACAGACTGATTCTTCACACACACTGACTGACACTTCACACACACTGACTGACTCTTCACACACACTGACTGACTCTTGACACACACTGACTGAATCTTCACACACACTGAATGATTCTTCACACACTGACTGATTCTTCACACACACTGACGGACTCTTCACACACACTGACGGACTCTTCACACACATTGACTGACTCTTCACACACACTGACTGATTCTTCACACACTGACTGACTCTTCACACACACTGACTGATTCTTCACACACTGACTGATTCTTCACACACACTGAATGACTCTTCAGACACACACAGTGATACTTCACACACACACTGACTCTTCACACACACTGACTGACTCTTCACACACACTGACACTTCACACACACTGACTGACTCTTCACACACACTGACACTTCACACACACTGACTCTTCACACACACTGACTGATCCTTCACACACACTGACTGATTCTACACACACACTGACTGATTCTTCACACACACTGACTGACACTTCACACACACTGACTGACTCTTCACACACACTGACTGACTCTTCACACATCTCACTGACTCTTCACACACACTGACACTTCACACACACTGACTGACTCTTCACACACACACACTGACACTTCACACACACTGACTGAAACTTCACACACACTGACTGACTCTTCACACACAATGACTGACTCTTCACACACACTGACTGATTCTTCACACACTGACTGATTCTTCACACACACTGACTGAATCTTCACACACACTGACTGACTCTTCACACACACTGACTGATTCTTCACACACTGACTGATTCTTCACACACACTGAATGACTCTTCAGACACACACACTGATACTTCACACACACTGACTGACACTTCACACACACTGACTGACTCTTCACACACACTGACTGATTCTTCACACACACTGACTGACTCTTGACACACACTGACTGAATCTTCACACACACTGAATGATTCTTCACACACTGACTGATTCTTCACACACACTGACGGACTCTTCACACACACTGACGGACTCTTCACACACATTGACTGACTCTTCACACACACTGACTGATTCTTCACACACTGACTGATTCTTCACACACACTGAATGACTGTTCAGACACACACACTGATATTTCACACACACTGACTGACTCTTCACACACACGGAATGACTCTTCACACACAATGACTGACTCTTCACACACACTGACTGACTCTTCACACACACTGACTGATTCTTCACACACACTGACTGACTCTTCACACACACTGACTGACTCTTCACACACACTGACTGACTCTTCACACACACTGACTGACTCTTCACACATCTCACTGACTCTTCACACACACTGACACTTCACACACACTGACTGACTCTTCACACACACACACTGACACTTCACACACACTGACTGAAACTTCACACACACTGACTGACTCTTCACACACAATGACTGACTCTTCACACACACTGACTGATTCTTCACACACTGACTGATTCTTCACACACACTGACTGAATCTTCACACACACTGACTGACTCTTCACACACACTGACTGATTCTTCACACACTGACTGATTCTTCACACACACTGAATGACTCTTCAGACACACACACTGATACTTCACACACACTGACTGACACTTCACACACACTGACTGACTCTTCACACACACTGACTGATTCTTCACACACACTGACTGACTCTTGACACACACTGACTGAATCTTCACACACACTGAATGATTCTTCACACACTGACTGATTCTTCACACACACTGACGGACTCTTCACACACACTGACGGACTCTTCACACACATTGACTGACTCTTCACACACACTGACTGATTCTTCACACACTGACTGATTCTTCACACACACTGAATGACTGTTCAGACACACACACTGATATTTCACACACACTGACTGACTCTTCACACACACTGAATGACTCTTCACACACAATGACTGACTCTTCACACACACTGACTGACTCTTCACACACACTGACTGATTCTTCACACACAATGACTGACTCTTCACACACACTGACTGACTCTTCACACACACTGACACGTCACACACACTGACTGACTCTTCACACACACTGACTGACTCTTGACATACACTGACTGATTCTTCACACACACTGACTCACTCTTCCACACACTGACTGACTCTTCACACACGCTGATTGACTCTTGACACACACTGGCTGACTCTTCACACACACTGACACTTCACACACTCTGACAGATTCCTGACACACACTGACTGACTCTTCACACACACTGACTGATTCTTCACACACACTGACTGACTCTTCACACACACAGACTGACTCTTCACACACACTGACTGACTCTTGACACACACTGACTGATTCTTCACACACACTGACTGACTCTTCACACACGCCAACTGACTCTTGACACACACTGGCTGACTCATCACACACACTGACACTTCACACACACAGACTGACTCTTCACACACACTGACTGACTCTTCACACACACTGACTGACTCTTGACACACACTGACTGACTCTTCACACACACTGACTGATTCTTCACACACAATGACTGACTCTTCACACACACTGACTGACTCTTCACACACACTGACACGTCACACACACTGACTGACTCTTCACACACACTGACTGACTCTTGACATACACTGACTGATTCTTCACACACACTGACTCACTCTTCCACACACTGACTGACTCTTCACACACGCTGATTGACTCTTGACACACACTGGCTGACTCTTCACACACACTGACACTTCACACACTCTGACAGATTCCTGACACACACTGACTGACTCTTCACACACACTGACTGATTCTTCACACACACTGACTGACTCTTCACACACACAGACTGACTCTTCACACACACTGACTGACTCTTGACACACACTGACTGATTCTTCACACACACTGACTGACTCTTCACACACGCCAACTGACTCTTGACACACACTGGCTGACTCATCACACACACTGACACTTCACACACACAGACTGACTCTTCACACACACTGACTGACTCTTCACACACACTGACTGACTCTTGACACACACTGACTGACTCTTCACACATACTGACTGACACTTCACACACACTGACTGACTCTTCACACACACACACTGACACTTCACACACACTGACTGAAACTTCACACACACTGACTGACTCTTCACACACAATGACTGACTCTTCACACACACTGACTGATTCTTCACACACTGACTGATTCTTCACACACACTGACTGAATCTTCACACACACTGACTGACTCTTCACACACACTGACTGATTCTTCACACACTGACTGATTCTTCACACACACTGAATGACTCTTCAGACACACACACTGATACTTCACACACACTGACTGACACTTCACACACACTGACTGACTCTTCACACACACTGACTGATTCTTCACACACACTGACTGACTCTTGACACACACTGACTGAATCTTCACACACACTGAATGATTCTTCACACACTGACTGATTCTTCACACACACTGACGGACTCTTCACACACACTGACGGACTCTTCACACACATTGACTGACTCTTCACACACACTGACTGATTCTTCACACACTGACTGATTCTTCACACACACTGAATGACTGTTCAGACACACACACTGATATTTCACACACACTGACTGACTCTTCACACACACTGAATGACTCTTCACACACAATGACTGACTCTTCACACACACTGACTGACACTTCACACACACTGACTGACTCTTCGCGCACACTGACACTTCACACACACTGACGGACTCTTCACACACATTGACTGACTCTTCACACACACTGACTGATTCTTCACACACTGACTGATTCTTCACACACACTGAATGACTGTTCAGACACACACACTGATATTTCACACACACTGACTGACTCTTCACACACACTGAATGACTCTTCACACACACTGACTGACTCTTCACACACACTGACTGACACTTCACACACACTGACTGATTCTTCACACACACTGACTGATTCTACACACACACTGACTGATTCTTCACACACACTGACTGACACTTCACACACACTGACTGACTCTTCACACACACTGACTGACTCTTCACACATCTCACTGACTCTTCACACACACTGACACTTCACACACACTGACTGTCTCTTCACACACACTGACTGACACTTCACACACACTGACTGAATCTTCACACACACTGACTGACACTTCACACACACAGACTGAATCTTCACACACACTGAATGACACTTCACACACACTGACTGAATCTTCACACACACTGACTGACTCTTCACACACACTGCCTGATTCTTCACACACACTGACTGATTCTTCACACACACGGACTGACTTTTCACAAACACTCACTGATTCTTCACACACACACACTGACTCTTCACACACACTGATTGACTCTTCACACACACTGACTGATTCTTCACACACACTGACTCACTCTTCCACACACTGACTGACTCTTCACACACGCTGACTGACTCTTGACACACACTGGCTTGACACTTCACACACACTGACACTTCACACACACAGACTGACACTTCACACACACTGACTGATTCTTCACACACTCTGACTGATTCTTCACACACACTGACTGACTCTTCACACACACAGACTGACGCTTCACACACACTGACTGACTCTTCACACACACTGACTGATTCTTCACACACACTGACTGATTCTTCACACACACTGACTGAATCTTCACACACACAGACTGACTCTTCACACACACTGACTGACTCTTCATACACACTGACTGACTCTTCACACAAACTGACTGACTCTTCACACACACTGACTGATTCTTCACACACAATGACTTGCTCTTCACACACACTGTCTGACTCTTCACACACACTGACTCTTCACACACACTGACTGATTCTTCACACACACTGACTGATTCTTCACACACACTGACTGACTCTTCACACACACACACTGACACTTCACACACACTGACTGCCTCTTCACACACACTGACTGACTCTTCACACACACTGACTGATTCTTCACACACAATGACTGACTCTTCACACACACTGACTGATTCCTCACACACACTGACACGTCACACACACTGACTGACTCTTCACACACACTGACACTTCACACACACTGACTGACTCTTCACACACACTGACTGACTCTTGACATACACTGACTGATTCTTCACACACACTGACTCACTTCCACACGCTGACTGACTCTTGACACACACTGGCTGACTCTTCACACACACTGACACTTCACACACACAGACTGACACTTCACACACACTGACTGATTGTTCACCTACTCTGACTGATTCCTCACACACACTGACTGACTCTTCACACACACTGACTGATTCTTCACACACACTGACTGATTCTTCACACACACAGACTAACTCTTCACACACACTGACTGACCCTTGACACACACTGACTGATTCTTCACACACACTGACTCACTCTTCCACACACTGACTGACTCTTCACACACGCTGACTGACTCTTGACACACACTGGCTGATTCTTCACACACACTGACTGACTCTTCACACACACTGACTGATTCTTCACACATACTGACTGACGCTGCACACACACTGACTGATTCTTCACACACACAGACTGATTCTTCACACACACTGACTGACTCTTCACACACACTGACTGACTCGTCACACACACTGACTGACTCTTCACACACACTGCCTGATTCTTCACACACACTGACTGATTCTTCACACACACGGACTGACTTTTCACACACACTCACTGATTCTTCACACACACACACTGACTCTTCACACACACTGATTGACTCTTCACACACACTGACTGACTCTTCACACACACACAATGTCTCTTCACACACACTGACTCTTCACACATTGACTGACTCTTCACACACATTGACTGACTCTTCACACACACTGACTGATTCTTCACGCTCACTGACTGATTCTTCACACACACTGACTGATTCTTCACACACACTGACTGATTCTTCACACACACTGACTCTTCACACACACTGACTGATACTTCACACACACGGACTGACTCTTCACACAAACTGACTGATTCTTCACACACACTGACTGACTCTTCACACACACTGACTGACACTTCACACACACTGACTGACTCTTCACACACACTGACTGATTCTTCACCCTCACTGACTGATTCTTCACACACACTGACTGACTCTTCACACACACTGACTGATTCTTCACACACACTGACTGACTCTTCACACACACTGTCTGATTCTTCACACATACTGACTGACGCTGCACACACACTGACTGATTCTTCACACACACAGACTGATTCTTCACACACACTGACTTGACTCTTCACACACACTGACTGACTCTTCACACACACTGACTGATTGTTCACACACACTGACTGACTCTTCACACACACTGACTGACTCTTCACACACACTGACTGACTCTTCACACAGACTGACTGACACTTCACACACACAGACTGATTCTTCACACACACTGACTGACACTTCACACACACCGACTGACTGTTCACACACACTGACTGATTCTTCACACACACTGACTGACTCTTGACACACACTGACTGAATCTTCACACACACTGACTGATTCTTCACACACTGACTGATTCTTCACACACACTGACGGACTCTTCACACACACTACTGATTCTTCACACACTGACTGATTCTTCACACACACTGACTGAATCTTCACACACACTGACTGACTCTTCACACACACTGACTGATTCTTCACACACTGACTGATTCTTCACACACACTGAATGACTCTTCACACACACACACTGATATTTCACACACACTGACTGACTCTTCACACACACTGAATGATTCTTCACACACACTGACTAATTCTTCACACACAATGACTGACTCTTCACACACACTGACTGACTCTTCACACACACTGACACTTCACACACAATGACTGACTCTTCACACACACTGACACTTCACACACACTGACACTTCACACACACAGACTGACACTTCACACACACTGACTGATTCTTCACACACTCTGACTGATTCCTCACACACACTGACTGACTCTTCACACACACTGACTGATTCTTCACACACACTGACTGATTCTTCACACACACTGACTGACTCTTGACACACACAGACTGACGCTTCACAGACACTGACTGACTCTTCACACACACTGACTGATTCTTCACACACACTGACTGAATCTTCACACACACAGACTGACTCTTCACACACACTGACTGACTCTTCACACACGCTGACTGACTCTTGACACACACTGGCTGATTCTTCACACACACTGACTGACTCTTCACACACACTGACTGATTCTTCACACATACTGACTGACGCTGCACACACACTGACTGATTCTTCACACACACAGACTGATTCTTCACACACACTGACTGACTCTTCACACACACTGACTGACTCGTCACACACACTGACTGACTCTTCACACACACTGCCTGATTCTTCACACACACTGACTGATTCTTCACACACACGGACTGACTTTTCACACACACTCACTGATTCTTCACACACACACACTGACTCTTCACACACACTGATTGACTCTTCACACACACTGACTGACTCTTCACACACACACAATGTCTCTTCACACACACTGACTCTTCACACATTGACTGACTCTTCACACACATTGACTGACTCTTCACACACACTGACTGATTCTTCACGCTCACTGACTGATTCTTCACACACACTGACTGATTCTTCACACACACTGACTGATTCTTCACACACACTGACTCTTCACACACACTGACTGATACTTCACACACACGGACTGACTCTTCACACAAACTGACTGACTCTTCACACACGCTGACTGACTCTTGACACACACTGGCTTGACACTTCACACACACTGACACTTCACACACACAGACTGACACTTCACACACACTGACTGATTCTTCACACACTCTGACTGATTCTTCACACACACTGACTGACTCTTCACACACACAGACTGACGCTTCACACACACTGACTGACTCTTCACACACACTGACTGATTCTTCACACACACTGACTGATTCTTCACACACACTGACTGAATCTTCACACACACAGACTGACTCTTCACACACACTGACTGACTCTTCATACACACTGACTGACTCTTCACACAAACTGACTGACTCTTCACACACACTGACTGATTCTTCACACACAATGACTTGCTCTTCACACACACTGTCTGACTCTTCACACACACTGACTCTTCACACACACTGACTGATTCTTCACACACACTGACTGATTCTTCACACACACTGACTGACTCTTCACACACACACACTGACACTTCACACACACTGACTGCCTCTTCACACACACTGACTGACTCTTCACACACACTGACTGATTCTTCACACACAATGACTGACTCTTCACACACACTGACTGATTCCTCACACACACTGACACGTCACACACACTGACTGACTCTTCACACACACTGACACTTCACACACACTGACTGACTCTTCACACACACTGACTGACTCTTGACATACACTGACTGATTCTTCACACACACTGACTCACTTCCACACGCTGACTGACTCTTGACACACACTGGCTGACTCTTCACACACACTGACACTTCACACACACAGACTGACACTTCACACACACTGACTGATTGTTCACCTACTCTGACTGATTCCTCACACACACTGACTGACTCTTCACACACACTGACTGATTCTTCACACACACTGACTGATTCTTCACACACACTGACTGACCCTTGACACACACTGACTGATTCTTCACACACACTGACTCACTCTTCCACACACTGACTGACTCTTCACACACGCTGACTGACTCTTGACACACACTGGCTGATTCTTCACACACACTGACTGACTCTTCACACACACTGACTGATTCTTCACACATACTGACTGACGCTGCACACACACTGACTGATTCTTCACACACACAGACTGATTCTTCACACACACTGACTGACTCTTCACACACACTGACTGACTCGTCACACACACTGACTGACTCTTCACACACACTGCCTGATTCTTCACACACACTGACTGATTCTTCACACACACGGACTGACTTTTCACACACACTCACTGATTCTTCACACACACACACTGACTCTTCACACACACTGATTGACTCTTCACACACACTGACTGACTCTTCACACACACACAATGTCTCTTCACACACACTGACTCTTCACACATTGACTGACTCTTCACACACATTGACTGACTCTTCACACACACTGACTGATTCTTCACGCTCACTGACTGATTCTTCACACACACTGACTGATTCTTCACACACACTGACTCTTCACACACACTGACTGATACTTCACACACACGGACTGACTCTTCACACAAACTGACTGATTCTTCACACACACTGACTGACTCTTCACACACACTGACTGACACTTCACACACACTGACTGACTCTTCACACACACTGACTGATTCTTCACCCTCACTGACTGATTCTTCACACACACTGACTGACTCTTCACACACACTGACTGATTCTTCACACACACTGACTGACTCTTCACACACACTGTCTGATTCTTCACACATACTGACTGATTCTTCACACACACAGACTGATTCTTCACACACACTGACTTGACTCTTCACACACACTGACTGACTCTTCACACACACTGACTGATTGTTCACACACACTGACTGACTCTTCACACACACTGACTGACTCTTCACACACACTGACTGACTCTTCACACACACTGACTGACTCTTCACACACACTGACTGACTCTTCACACAGACTGACTGACACTTCACACACACAGACTGATTCTTCACACACACTGACTGACACTTCACACACACCGACTGACTGTTCACACACACTGACTGATTCTTCACACACAGTGACTGACTCTTGACACACACTGACTGAATCTTCACACACACTGACTGATTCTTCACACACTGACTGATTCTTCACACACACTGACGGACTCTTCACACACACTACTGATTCTTCACACACTGACTGATTCTTCACACACACTGACTGAATCTTCACACACACTGACTGACTCTTCACACACACTGACTGATTCTTCACACACTGACTGATTCTTCACACACACTGAATGACTCTTCACACACACACACTGATATTTCACACACACTGACTGACTCTTCACACACACTGAATGATTCTTCACACACACTGACTAATTCTTCACACACAATGACTGACTCTTCACACACACTGACTGACTCTTCACACACACTGACACTTCACACACAATGACTGACTCTTCACACACACTGACACTTCACACACACTGACACTTCACACACACAGACTGACACTTCACACACACTGACTGATTCTTCACACACTCTGACTGATTCCTCACACACACTGACTGACTCTTCACACACACTGACTGATTCTTCACACACACTGACTGATTCTTCACACACACTGACTGACTCTTGACACACACAGACTGACGCTTCACAGACACTGACTGACTCTTCACACACACTGACTGATTCTTCACACACACTGACTGAATCTTCACACACACAGACTGACTCTTCACACACACTGACTGACTCTTCACACACGCTGACTGACTCTTGACACACACTGGCTGATTCTTCACACACACTGACTGACTCTTCACACACACTGACTGATTCTTCACACATACTGACTGACGCTGCACACACACTGACTGATTCTTCACACACACAGACTGATTCTTCACACACACTGACTGACTCTTCACACACACTGACTGACTCGTCACACACACTGACTGACTCTTCACACACACTGCCTGATTCTTCACACACACTGACTGATTCTTCACACACACGGACTGACTTTTCACACACACTCACTGATTCTTCACACACACACACTGACTCTTCACACACACTGATTGACTCTTCACACACACTGACTGACTCTTCACACACACACAATGTCTCTTCACACACACTGACTCTTCACACATTGACTGACTCTTCACACACATTGACTGACTCTTCACACACACTGACTGATTCTTCACGCTCACTGACTGATTCTTCACACACACTGACTGATTCTTCACACACACTGACTGATTCTTCACACACACTGACTCTTCACACACACTGACTGATACTTCACACACACGGACTGACTCTTCACACAAACTGACTGATTCTTCACACACACTGACTGACTCTTCACACACACTGACTGACACTTCACACACACTGACTGACTCTTCACACACACTGACTGATTCTTCACCCTCACTGACTGATTCTTCACACACACTGACTGACTCTTCACACACACTGACTGATTCTTCACACACGCTGACTGACTCTTCACACACACTGTCTGATTCTTCACACATACTGACTGACGCTGCACACACACTGACTGATTCTTCACACACACAGACTGATTCTTCACACACACTGACTTGACTCTTCACACACACTGACTGACTCTTCACACACACTGACTGATTGTTCACACACACTGACTGACTCTTCACACACACTGACTGATTCTTCACACACACTGACTGATTCTTCACACACACTGACTGACTCTTCACACACACTGACTGATTCTTCACACACGCTGACTGACTCTTCACACACACTGTCTGATTCTTCACACATACTGACTGACGCTGCACACACACTGACTGATTCTTCACACACACAGACTGATTCTTCACACACACTGACTTGACTCTTCACACACACTGACTGACTCTTCACACACACTGACTGATTGTTCACACACACTGACTGACTCTTCACACACACTGACTGACTCTTCACACACACTGACTGACTCTTCACACACACTGACTGACTCTTCACACACACTGACTGACTCTTCACACAGACTGACTGACACTTCACACACACAGACTGATTCTTCACACACACTGACTGACACTTCACACACACCGACTGACTGTTCACACACACTGACTGATTCTTCACACACACTGACTGACTCTTGACACACACTGACTGAATCTTCACACACACTGACTGATTCTTCACACACTGACTGATTCTTCACACACACTGACGGACTCTTCACACACACTACTGATTCTTCACACACTGACTGATTCTTCACACACACTGACTGAATCTTCACACACACAGACTGACACTTCACACACACTGACTGATTCTTCACACACTCTGACTGATTCCTCACACACACTGACTGACTCTTCACACACACTGACTGATTCTTCACACACACTGACTGATTCTTCACACACACTGACTGACTCTTGACACACACAGACTGACGCTTCACACACACTGACTGACTCTTCACACACACTGACTGATTCTTCACACACACTGACTGAATCTTCACACACACTGACTGAATCTTCACACACACAAACTGACTCTTCACTCATTGACTGACTCTTTACACACATTGACTGACTCTTCACACACACTGACTGATTCTTCACGCTCACTGACTGACACTTCACACACACCGACTGACTGTTCACACACACTGACTGATTCTTCACACACACTGACTGACTCTTGACACACACTGACTGAATCTTCACACACACTGACTGATTCTTCACACACTGACTGATTCTTCACACACACTGACGGACTCTTCACACACACTACTGATTCTTCACACACTGACTGATTCTTCACACACACTGACTGAATCTTCACACACACAGACTGACACTTCACACACACTGACTGATTCTTCACACACTCTGACTGATTCCTCACACACACTGACTGACTCTTCACACACACTGACTGATTCTTCACACACACTGACTGATTCTTCACACACACTGACTGACTCTTGACACACACAGACTGACGCTTCACACACACTGACTGACTCTTCACACACACTGACTGATTCTTCACACACACTGACTGAATCTTCACACACACTGACTGAATCTTCACACACACAAACTGACTCTTCACTCATTGACTGACTCTTTACACACATTGACTGACTCTTCACACACACTGACTGATTCTTCACGCTCACTGACTGATTCTTCACACACACTGACTGATTCTTCACACACACTGACTGATTCTTCACACACACTGACTCTTCACACACACTGACTGATACTTCACACAAACGGACTGACTCTTCACACAAACTGACTGATTCTTCACACACACTGACTGACTCTTCACACACACTGACTGACACTTCACACACACTGACTGACTCTTCACACACACTGACTGATTCTTCACCCTCACTGACTGATTCTTCACACACACTGACTGACTCTTCACACACACTGACTGATTCTTCACACACACTGACTGACTCTTCACACATACTGTCTGATTCTTCACACATACTGACTGACGCTGCACACACACTGACTGATTCTTCACACACACAGACTGATTCTTCACACACACTGACTTGACTCTTCACACACACTGACTGACTCTTCACACACACTGACTGATTGTTCACACACACTGACTGACTCTTCACACACACTGACTGACTCTTCACACACACTGACTGACTCTTCACACACACTGACTGACTCTTCACACACACTGACTGACTCTTCACACAGACTGACTGACACTTCACACACACAGACTGATTCTTCACACACACTGACTGACACTTCACACACACCGACTGACTGTTCACACACACTGACTGATTCTTCACACACACTGACTGACTCTTGACACACACTGACTGAATCTTCACACACACTGACTGATTCTTCACACACTGACTGATTCTTCACACACACTGACGGACTCTTCACACACACTACTGATTCTTCACACACTGACTGATTCTTCACACACACTGACTGAATCTTCACACACACTGACTGACTCTTCACACACACTGACTGATTCTTCACACACTGACTGATTCTTCACACACACTGAATGACTCTTCACACACACACACTGATATTGCACACACACTGACTGACTCTTCACACACACTGAATGATTCTTCACACACACTGACTAATTCTTCACACACAATGACTGACTCTTCACACACACTGACTGACTCTTCACACACACTGACACTTCACACACAATGACTGACTCTTCACACACACTGACACTTCACACACACTGACACTTCACACACACAGACTGACACTTCACACACACTGACTGATTCTTCACACACTCTGACTGATTCCTCACACACACTGACTGACTCTTCACACACACTGACTGATTCTTCACACACACTGACTGATTCTTCACACACACTGACTGACTCTTGACACACACAGACTGACGCTTCACACACACTGACTGACTCTTCACACACACTGACTGATTCTTCACACACACTGACTGAATCTTCACACACACAGACTGACTCTTCACACACACTGACTGACTCTTCATACACACTGACTGACTCTTCACACAAACTGACTGACACTTCACACACACTGACTGATTCTTCACACAAACTGACTGACTCTTCACACACAATGACTTACTCTTCACACACACTGACTCTTCACACACACTGACTGACTCTTCACACACACTGACTCTTCACACACACTGACTGATTCTTCACACACACTGACTGATTCTTCACACACACTGACTGACTCATCACACACACACACTGACACTTGACACACACTGACTGCCTCTTCACACACAGTGACTGACTCTTCACAGACACTGACTGATTCTTCACACACAATGACTGACTCTTCACACACACTGACTGATTCTTCACACACACTGACACGTCACACACACTGACTGACTCTTCACACACACTGACACTTCACACACACTGACTGACTCTTCACACACACTGACTGACTCTTCACACACACTGACTGACTCTTCACACACACAGACTGACTCTTCACACACACTGACTGACTCTTCACACACAGTGACTAACTCTTCACACACACTGACTGACTCTTCACACACATTGACTGACGCTTCACACACTGATTCTTCACACACACTGACTGACACTTCACACACACTGACTGATTCTTCACACACAATGACTGACACTTCACACACACTGACTGAATCTTCGCACACACTGACTGACACTTCACACACACAGACTGATTCTTCACACACAATGACTGACACTTCACACACACTGACTGATTTTTCACACACACTGACGGACTCTTCACACACACTGACGGACCCTTCACACACATTGACTGACTCTTCACACACACTGACTGACTCTTCACACACACTGACTGATTCTTCACACACACTGACTGATTCTTCACACACACGGACTGACTTTTCACACACACTCACTGATTCTTCACACACACACACTGACTCTTCACACACACTGATTGACTCTTCACACACACTGACTGACTCTTCACACACACACAATGTCTCTTCACACACACTGACTCTTCACACATTGACTGACTCTTCACACACATTGACTGACTCTTCACACACACTGACTGATTCTTCACGCTCACTGACTGATTCTTCACACACACTGACTGATTCTTCACACACACTGACTCTTCACACACACTGACTGATACTTCACACACACGGACTGACTCTTCACACAAACTGACTGATTCTTCACACACACTGACTGACTCTTCACACACACTGACTGACACTTCACACACACTGACTGACTCTTCACACACACTGACTGATTCTTCACCCTCACTGACTGATTCTTCACACACACTGACTGACTCTTCACACACACTGACTGATTCTTCACACACACTGACTGACTCTTCACACACACTGTCTGATTCTTCACACATACTGACTGACGCTGCACACACACTGACTGATTCTTCACACACACAGACTGATTCTTCACACACACTGACTTGACTCTTCACACACACTGACTGACTCTTCACACACACTGACTGATTGTTCACACACACTGACTGACTCTTCACACACACTGACTGACTCTTCACACACACTGACTGACTCTTCACACACACTGACTGACTCTTCACACACACTGACTGACTCTTCACACAGACTGACTGACACTTCACACACACAGACTGATTCTTCACACACACTGACTGACACTTCACACACACCGACTGACTGTTCACACACACTGACTGATTCTTCACACACAGTGACTGACTCTTGACACACACTGACTGAATCTTCACACACACTGACTGATTCTTCACACACTGACTGATTCTTCACACACACTGACGGACTCTTCACACACACTACTGATTCTTCACACACTGACTGATTCTTCACACACACTGACTGAATCTTCACACACACTGACTGACTCTTCACACACACTGACTGATTCTTCACACACTGACTGATTCTTCACACACACTGAATGACTCTTCACACACACACACTGATATTTCACACACACTGACTGACTCTTCACACACACTGAATGATTCTTCACACACACTGACTAATTCTTCACACACAATGACTGACTCTTCACACACACTGACTGACTCTTCACACACACTGACACTTCACACACAATGACTGACTCTTCACACACACTGACACTTCACACACACTGACACTTCACACACACAGACTGACACTTCACACACACTGACTGATTCTTCACACACTCTGACTGATTCCTCACACACACTGACTGACTCTTCACACACACTGACTGATTCTTCACACACACTGACTGATTCTTCACACACACTGACTGACTCTTGACACACACAGACTGACGCTTCACAGACACTGACTGACTCTTCACACACACTGACTGATTCTTCACACACACTGACTGAATCTTCACACACACAGACTGACTCTTCACACACACTGACTGACTCTTCACACACGCTGACTGACTCTTGACACACACTGGCTGATTCTTCACACACACTGACTGACTCTTCACACACACTGACTGATTCTTCACACATACTGACTGACGCTGCACACACACTGACTGATTCTTCACACACACAGACTGATTCTTCACACACACTGACTGACTCTTCACACACACTGACTGACTCGTCACACACACTGACTGACTCTTCACACACACTGCCTGATTCTTCACACACACTGACTGATTCTTCACACACACGGACTGACTTTTCACACACACTCACTGATTCTTCACACACACACACTGACTCTTCACACACACTGATTGACTCTTCACACACACTGACTGACTCTTCACACACACACAATGTCTCTTCACACACACTGACTCTTCACACATTGACTGACTCTTCACACACATTGACTGACTCTTCACACACACTGACTGATTCTTCACGCTCACTGACTGATTCTTCACACACACTGACTGATTCTTCACACACACTGACTGATTCTTCACACACACTGACTCTTCACACACACTGACTGATACTTCACACACACGGACTGACTCTTCACACAAACTGACTGATTCTTCACACACACTGACTGACTCTTCACACACACTGACTGACACTTCACACACACTGACTGACTCTTCACACACACTGACTGATTCTTCACCCTCACTGACTGATTCTTCACACACACTGACTGACTCTTCACACACACTGACTGATTCTTCACACACGCTGACTGACTCTTCACACACACTGTCTGATTCTTCACACATACTGACTGACGCTGCACACACACTGACTGATTCTTCACACACACAGACTGATTCTTCACACACACTGACTTGACTCTTCACACACACTGACTGACTCTTCACACACACTGACTGATTGTTCACACACACTGACTGACTCTTCACACACACTGACTGATTCTTCACACACACTGACTGATTCTTCACACACACTGACTGACTCTTCACACACACTGACTGATTCTTCACACACGCTGACTGACTCTTCACACACACTGTCTGATTCTTCACACATACTGACTGACGCTGCACACACACTGACTGATTCTTCACACACACAGACTGATTCTTCACACACACTGACTTGACTCTTCACACACACTGACTGACTCTTCACACACACTGACTGATTGTTCACACACACTGACTGACTCTTCACACACACTGACTGACTCTTCACACACACTGACTGACTCTTCACACACACTGACTGACTCTTCACACACACTGACTGACTCTTCACACAGACTGACTGACACTTCACACACACAGACTGATTCTTCACACACACTGACTGACACTTCACACACACCGACTGACTGTTCACACACACTGACTGATTCTTCACACACACTGACTGACTCTTGACACACACTGACTGAATCTTCACACACACTGACTGATTCTTCACACACTGACTGATTCTTCACACACACTGACGGACTCTTCACACACACTACTGATTCTTCACACACTGACTGATTCTTCACACACACTGACTGAATCTTCACACACACAGACTGACACTTCACACACACTGACTGATTCTTCACACACTCTGACTGATTCCTCACACACACTGACTGACTCTTCACACACACTGACTGATTCTTCACACACACTGACTGATTCTTCACACACACTGACTGACTCTTGACACACACAGACTGACGCTTCACACACACTGACTGACTCTTCACACACACTGACTGATTCTTCACACACACTGACTGAATCTTCACACACACTGACTGAATCTTCACACACACAAACTGACTCTTCACTCATTGACTGACTCTTTACACACATTGACTGACTCTTCACACACACTGACTGATTCTTCACGCTCACTGACTGACACTTCACACACACCGACTGACTGTTCACACACACTGACTGATTCTTCACACACACTGACTGACTCTTGACACACACTGACTGAATCTTCACACACACTGACTGATTCTTCACACACTGACTGATTCTTCACACACACTGACGGACTCTTCACACACACTACTGATTCTTCACACACTGACTGATTCTTCACACACACTGACTGAATCTTCACACACACAGACTGACACTTCACACACACTGACTGATTCTTCACACACTCTGACTGATTCCTCACACACACTGACTGACTCTTCACACACACTGACTGATTCTTCACACACACTGACTGATTCTTCACACACACTGACTGACTCTTGACACACACAGACTGACGCTTCACACACACTGACTGACTCTTCACACACACTGACTGATTCTTCACACACACTGACTGAATCTTCACACACACTGACTGAATCTTCACACACACAAACTGACTCTTCACTCATTGACTGACTCTTTACACACATTGACTGACTCTTCACACACACTGACTGATTCTTCACGCTCACTGACTGATTCTTCACACACACTGACTGATTCTTCACACACACTGACTGATTCTTCACACACACTGACTCTTCACACACACTGACTGATACTTCACACAAACGGACTGACTCTTCACACAAACTGACTGATTCTTCACACACACTGACTGACTCTTCACACACACTGACTGACACTTCACACACACTGACTGACTCTTCACACACACTGACTGATTCTTCACCCTCACTGACTGATTCTTCACACACACTGACTGACTCTTCACACACACTGACTGATTCTTCACACACACTGACTGACTCTTCACACATACTGTCTGATTCTTCACACATACTGACTGACGCTGCACACACACTGACTGATTCTTCACACACACAGACTGATTCTTCACACACACTGACTTGACTCTTCACACACACTGACTGACTCTTCACACACACTGACTGATTGTTCACACACACTGACTGACTCTTCACACACACTGACTGACTCTTCACACACACTGACTGACTCTTCACACACACTGACTGACTCTTCACACACACTGACTGACTCTTCACACAGACTGACTGACACTTCACACACACAGACTGATTCTTCACACACACTGACTGACACTTCACACACACCGACTGACTGTTCACACACACTGACTGATTCTTCACACACACTGACTGACTCTTGACACACACTGACTGAATCTTCACACACACTGACTGATTCTTCACACACTGACTGATTCTTCACACACACTGACGGACTCTTCACACACACTACTGATTCTTCACACACTGACTGATTCTTCACACACACTGACTGAATCTTCACACACACTGACTGACTCTTCACACACACTGACTGATTCTTCACACACTGACTGATTCTTCACACACACTGAATGACTCTTCACACACACACACTGATATTGCACACACACTGACTGACTCTTCACACACACTGAATGATTCTTCACACACACTGACTAATTCTTCACACACAATGACTGACTCTTCACACACACTGACTGACTCTTCACACACACTGACACTTCACACACAATGACTGACTCTTCACACACACTGACACTTCACACACACTGACACTTCACACACACAGACTGACACTTCACACACACTGACTGATTCTTCACACACTCTGACTGATTCCTCACACACACTGACTGACTCTTCACACACACTGACTGATTCTTCACACACACTGACTGATTCTTCACACACACTGACTGACTCTTGACACACACAGACTGACGCTTCACACACACTGACTGACTCTTCACACACACTGACTGATTCTTCACACACACTGACTGAATCTTCACACACACAGACTGACTCTTCACACACACTGACTGACTCTTCATACACACTGACTGACTCTTCACACAAACTGACTGACACTTCACACACACTGACTGATTCTTCACACAAACTGACTGACTCTTCACACACAATGACTTACTCTTCACACACACTGACTCTTCACACACACTGACTGACTCTTCACACACACTGACTCTTCACACACACTGACTGATTCTTCACACACACTGACTGATTCTTCACACACACTGACTGACTCATCACACACACACACTGACACTTGACACACACTGACTGCCTCTTCACACACAGTGACTGACTCTTCACAGACACTGACTGATTCTTCACACACAATGACTGACTCTTCACACACACTGACTGATTCTTCACACACACTGACACGTCACACACACTGACTGACTCTTCACACACACTGACACTTCACACACACTGACTGACTCTTCACACACACTGACTGACTCTTCACACACACTGACTGACTCTTCACACACACAGACTGACTCTTCACACACACTGACTGACTCTTCACACACAGTGACTAACTCTTCACACACACTGACTGACTCTTCACACACATTGACTGACGCTTCACACACTGATTCTTCACACACACTGACTGACACTTCACACACACTGACTGATTCTTCACACACAATGACTGACACTTCACACACACTGACTGAATCTTCGCACACACTGACTGACACTTCACACACACAGACTGATTCTTCACACACAATGACTGACACTTCACACACACTGACTGATTTTTCACACACACTGACGGACTCTTCACACACACTGACGGACCCTTCACACACATTGACTGACTCTTCACACACACTGACTGACTCTTCACACACACTGACTGATTCTTCACACACACTGACTGATTCTTCACACACACAGACTGAAGCTTCACACACACTGACTGACTCCTCACACACACTGACTGATTCTTCACACACACTGACTGATTCTTCACACACACTGACTGAATGTTCACACACACAGACTGACTCTTCACACACACTGACTGACTGTTCATACACACTGACTGACTCTTCACACACACAGACTGATGCTTCACACACACTGACTGACACTTCACACACACTGACTGATTCTTCACACACACTGACTGATTCTTCACACACACTGACTGAATCTTCACACACACAGACTGACTCTTCACACACACTGACTGACTCTTCATACACACTGACTGACTCTTCACACAAACTGACTGACTCTTCACACACACTGACTGATTCTTCACACAAACTGACTGACTCTTCACACACAATGACTTACTCTTCACACACACACTGACTCTTCACACACACTGACTGATTCTTCACACACACTGACTGATTCTTCACACACACTGACTGACTCTTCACACACACACACTGACACTTCACACACACTGACTGAATCTTCACACACACTGACTGACTCTTCACACACACTGACTGATTCTTCACACACAATGACTGACTCTTCACACACACTGACTGACTCTTCACACACACTGACACGTCACACACACTGACTGACTCTTCACACACACTGACTGACTCTTGACATACACTGACTGATTCTTCACACACACTGACTAACTCTTCCACACACTGACTGACTCTTCACACACGCTGACTGACTCTTGACACACACTGGCTGACTCTTCACACACACTGACACTTCACACACTCTGACAGATTCCTGACACACACTGACTGACTCTTCACACACACTGACTGATTCTTCACACACACTGACTGACTCTTCACACACACAGACTGACTCTTCACACACACTGACTGACTCTTGACACACACTGACTGATTCTTCACACACACTGACTCACTCTTCCACACACTGACTCACTCTTCACACACGCTAACTGACCCTTGACACACACTGGCTGACTCATCACACACACTGACACTTCACACACACAGACTGACTCTTCACACACACTGACTGACTCTTCACACACACTGACTGACTCTTGACACACACCGACTGACTCTTCACACATACTGCCTGACACTTCACACACACTGACTGACACTTCACACACACAGACTGATTCTTCACACACACTGACTGACACTTCACACACACTGACTGACTCTTCACACACACTGACTGACTCTTGACACACACTGACTGAATCTTCACACACACTGAATGATTCTTCACACACTGACTGATTCTTCACACACACTGACGGACTCTTCACACACACTGACGGACTCTTCACACACATTGACTGACTCTTCACACACACTGACTGATTCTTCACACACTGACTGACTCTTCACACACACTGACTGATTCTTCACACACTGACTGATTCTTCACACACACTGAATGACTCTTCAGACACACACAGTGATACTTCACACACACTGACTGACTCTTCACACACACTGAATGACTCTTCACACACAATGACTGACTCTTCACACACACTGACTGACTCTTCACACACACTGACACTTCACACACACTGACTGACTCTTCACACACACTGACACTTCACACACACTGACTCTTCACACACACTGACTGACTCTTCACACACACTGACTGATCCTTCACACACACTGACTGATTCTACACACACACTGACTGATTCTTCACACACACTGACTGACACTTCACACACACTGACTGACTCTTCACACACACTGACTGACTCTTCACACATCTCACTGACTCTTCACACACACTGACACTTCACACACACTGACTGACTCTTCACACACACACACTGACACTTCACACACACTGACTGAAACTTCACACACACTGACTGACTCTTCACACACAATGACTGACTCTTCACACACACTGACTGATTCTTCACACACTGACTGATTCTTCACACACACTGACTGAATCTTCACACACACTGACTGACTCTTCACACACACTGACTGATTCTTCACACACTGACTGATTCTTCACGCACACTGAATGACTCTTCAGACACACACACTGATACTTCACACACACTGACTGACACTTCACACACACTGACTGACTCTTCACACACACTGACTGATTCTTCACACACACTGACTGACTCTTGACACACACTGACTGAATCTTCACACACACTGAATGATTCTTCACACACTGACTGATTCTTCACACACACTGACGGACTCTTCACACACACTGACGGACTCTTCACACACATTGACTGACTCTTCACACACACTGACTGATTCTTCACACACTGACTGATTCTTCACACACACTGAATGACTCTTCAGACACACACACTGATATTTCACACACACTGACTGACTCTTCACACACACTGACACTTCACACACACTGACTGACTCTTCGCACAGACTGACACTTCACACACACTGACTCTTCACACACACTGACTGACTCTTCGCACAGACTGACACTTCACACACACTGACTCTTCACACACACTGACTGACTCTTCACACACACTGACTAATTCTTCACACACACTGACTGATTCTACACACACACTGACTGACACTTCACACACACTGACTGACTCTTCACACACACTGACTGACTCTTCACACACACTGACACTTCACACACACTGACTGTCTCTTCACACACACTGACTGACACTTCACACACACTGACTGAATCTTCACACACACTGACTGACACTTCACACACACAGACTGAATCTTCACACACACTGACTGACACTTCACACACACTGACTGAATCTTCACACACACTGACTGACACTTCACACACACAGACTGAATCTTCACACACACTGACTGACTCTTCACACATCTCACTGACTCTTCACACACACTGACTGACTCTTCACACACACTGACTGACTCTTCACACACACTGACTGATTCTTCACACACTGGCTGATTATTCACACACACTGACGGACTCTTCACACACCCTGACGGTCTCTTCACACACACTGACTGATTCTTCACACACTGACTGATTCTTCACACACACTGAATGACTCTTCACACACACTGACTGACTCTTCACACACACTGACTGACTCTTCACACACACTGGCTGATTCTTCACACACTGACTGATTCTTCACACACACTGAATGACTCTTCACACACACACACTGATACTTCACACACACTGACTGACTCTTCACACACACTGACTGACTCTTCACACACACTGACTGACTCTTCACACACACTGACACTTCACACACACAGACTGACACTTCACACACACTGACTGATTCTTCACACACACTGACTGATTCCTCACACACACTGATTGACTCTTCACGCTCACTGACTGATTCTTCACACACACTGACTGACTCTTCACACACACTGACTGACTCTTCACACACACTAACTGATTCTTCACACACACTGACTGACTCTTCACACACACTGACTGATTCTTCATACACACTGACACTTCACACACACTGACTGACTCTTCACACACACTGACTGACTCTTCACACACACTGACTCACTCTTCACACACACTGACTCATTCTTCACATACACTGACTGACTCTTCACACACACTGACTGATTCATCACACACACTGACTGACTCTTCACACACACTGACTGATTCATCACACACACTGACACTTCACACACACTGACTGACTCTTCACACACACTGACTGACTCTTCACACACAATGACTGATTCTTCACACACACTGACTGACTCTTCACACACACTGACTGATTCTTCACACACACTGACTGATTCTTCACACACACAGACTGACTTTTCACACACACTGACACTTCACACACACTGACTGTCTCTTCACACACACTGACTGACACTTCACACACACTGACTGAATCTTCACACACACTGACTGACACTTCACACACACAGACTGATCCTTCACACACGCTGACTGACACTTCACACACACTGACTGACTCTTCACACACACTGACTGATTCTTCACACACACTGACTGACTCTTCACACACAATGACTGACTCTTCACACACACTGACTGATTCTTCACACACTGACTGATTATTCACACACACTGACGGACTCTTCACACACACTGACGGTCTCTTCACACACACTGACTGACTCTTCACACACACTGACTGATTCTTCACACACTGACTGATTCTTCACACACACTGAATGACTCTTCACACACACTGACTGACTCTTCACACACATTGACTGACTCTTCACACACACTGACTGATTCTTCACACACTGACTGATTCTTCACACACACTGAATGACTCTTCACACACACACACTGATACTTCACACACACTGACTGACTCTTCACACACACTGACTGACTCTTCACACACACTGATTGATTCTTCACACACAATGACTGACTCTTCACACACACTGACTGATTCCTCACACACACTGACACGTCACACACACTGACTGACTCTTCACACACACTGACACTTCACACACACTGACTGACTCTTCACACACACTGACTGACTCGTGACATACACTGACTGATTCTTCACACACACTGAATCACTTCCACACGCTGACTGACTCTTGACACACACTGGCTGACTCTTCACACACACTGACACTTCACACACACAGACTGACACTTCACACACACTGACTGATTGTTCACCCACTCTGACTGATTCCTCACACACGCTGACTGACTCTTGACACACACTGGCTGATTCTTCACACACACTGACTGACTCTTCACACACACTGACTGATTCTTCACACATACTGACTGACGCTGCACACACACTGACTGATTCTTCACACACACAGACTGATTCTTCACACACACTGACTGATTCTTCACACACACTGACTGACTCTTCACACACACTGACTGACTCTTCCCACACACTGCCTGATTCTTCACACACACTGACTGATTCTTCACACACACTGACTGACTCTTCACACACACTGCCTGATTCTTCACACACACTGACTGATTCTTCACACACACACAATGTGTCTTCACACACACTGACTCTTCACATATTGACTGACTCTTCACACACATTGACTGACACTTCACACACACTGACTGATTCTTCACGCTCACTGACTGATTCTTCACACACACTGACTGATTCCTCACACACACTGACTGATTCTTCACACACACTGACTCTTCACACACACTGACTGATACTTCACACACACGGACTGACTCTTCACACAAACTGACTGATTCTTCACACACACTGACTGACTCTTCACACACACTGACTGACACTTCACACACACTGACTGACTCTTCACACACACTGACTGATTCTTCACGCTCACTGACTGATTCTTCACACACACTGACTGACTTTTCACACACACTGACTGACTCTTCACACACACTGACTGATTCTTCACACACACTGACTGACTCTTCACGCACACTGTCTGATTCTTTACACATACTGACTGACGCTGCACACACACTGACTGATTCTTCACACACACAGAATGATTCTTCACACACACTGACTGATTCTTCACACACACTGACTTGACTCTTCACACACACTGCCTGATTCTTCACACACACTGACTGATTCTTCACACACACACAATGTGTCTTCACACACACTGACTCTTCACATATTGACTGACTCTTCACACACATTGACTGACTCTTCACACACACTGACTGACTCGTGACATACACTGACTGATTCTTCACACACACTGAATCACTTCCACACGCTGACTGACTCTTGACACACACTGGCTGACTCTTCACACACACTGACACTTCACACACACAGACTGACACTTCACACACACTGACTGATTGTTCACCCACTCTGACTGATTCCTCACACACGCTGACTGACTCTTGACACACACTGGCTGATTCTTCACACACACTGACTGACTCTTCACACACACTGACTGATTCTTCACACATACTGACTGACGCTGCACACACACTGACTGATTCTTCACACACACAGACTGATTCTTCACACACACTGACTGATTCTTCACACACACTGACTGACTCTTCACACACACTGACTGACTCTTCCCACACACTGCCTGATTCTTCACACACACTGACTGATTCTTCACACACACTGACTGACTCTTCACACACACTGCCTGATTCTTCACACACACTGACTGATTCTTCACACACACACAATGTGTCTTCACACACACTGACTCTTCACATATTGACTGACTCTTCACACACATTGACTGACACTTCACACACACTGACTGATTCTTCACGCTCACTGACTGATTCTTCACACACACTGACTGATTCCTCACACACACTGACTGATTCTTCACACACACTGACTCTTCACACACACTGACTGATACTTCACACACACGGACTGACTCTTCACACAAACTGACTGATTCTTCACACACACTGACTGACTCTTCACACACACTGACTGACACTTCACACACACTGACTGACTCTTCACACACACTGACTGATTCTTCACGCTCACTGACTGATTCTTCACACACACTGACTGACTTTTCACACACACTGACTGACTCTTCACACACACTGACTGATTCTTCACACACACTGACTGACTCTTCACGCACACTGTCTGATTCTTTACACATACTGACTGACGCTGCACACACACTGACTGATTCTTCACACACACAGAATGATTCTTCACACACACTGACTGATTCTTCACACACACTGACTTGACTCTTCACACACACTGCCTGATTCTTCACACACACTGACTGATTCTTCACACACACACAATGTGTCTTCACACACACTGACTCTTCACATATTGACTGACTCTTCACACACATTGACTGACACTTCACACACACTGACTGATTCTTCACGCTCACTGACTGATTCTTCACACACACTGACTGATTCCTCACACACACTGACTGATTCTTCACACACACTGACTCTTCACACACACTGACTGATACTTCACACACACGGACTGACTCTTCACACAAACTGACTGATTCTTCACACACACTGACTGACTCTTCACACACACTGACTGACACTTCACACACACTGACTGACTCTTCACACACACTGACTGATTCTTCACGCTCACTGACTGATTCTTCACACACACTGACTGACTTTTCACACACACTGACTGACTCTTCACACACACTGACTGATTCTTCACACACACTGACTGACTCTTCACACACACTGTCTGATTCTTTACACATACTGACTGACGCTGCACACACACTGACTGATTCTTCACACACACAGAATGATTCTTCACACACACTGACTGATTCTTCACACACACTGACTTGACTCTTCACACACACTGACTGACTCTTCACACACACTGACTGATTGTTCACACACACTGACTGACTCTTCACACACACTGACTGACTCTTCACACACACTGACTGACTCTTCACACACACTGACTGACTCTTCACACACACTGACTGACTCTTCACACATACTGACTGACAATTCACACACACTGAGTGATTCTTCACACACACTGACTGACACTTCACACACACTGACTTAATCTTCACACAAACTGACTGACACTTCACACACACAGACTGATTCTTCACACACACTGACTGACTCTTCACACACACTGACTGACTCTTCACACATACTGACTGACACTTCACACACACTGACTGATTCTTCACACACACTGACTGACTCTTGACACACACTGACTGAATCTTCACACACACTGACTGATTCTTCACACACTGACTGATTCTTCACACACACTGACGGACTCTTCACACACACTGACGGACTCTTCACACACACTGACTGATTCTTCACACACACTGACTGATTCTTCACACACTGACTGATTCTTCACACACACTGACTGAATCTTCACACACACTGACTGACTCTTCACACACACTGACTGATTCTTCACACACTGACTGATTCTTCACACACACTGAATGACTCTTCACACACACACACTGATATTTCACACACACTGACTGACTCTTCACACACACTGAATGATTCTTCACACACACTGACTAATTCTTCACACACAATGACTGACTCTTCACACACACTGACTGACTCTTCACACACACTGACAATTCACACACACTGACTGACTCTTCACACACACTGACATTTCACACACACTGACTGACTCTTCACACACACTGACTGACTCTTCACACACACTGACTGATTCTTCACACACACTGACTCACTCTTCCACACACTGACTGACTCTTCACACACGCTGACTGACTCTTGACACACACTGGCTTGACACTTCACACACACTGACACTTCACACACACAGACTGACACTTCACACACACTGACTGATTCTTCACACACTCTGACTGATTCCTCACACACACTGACTGACTCTTCACACACACTGACTGATTCTTCACACACACTGACTGATTCTTCACACACACTGACTGACTCTTGACACACACAGACTGACGCTTCACACACACTGACTGACTCTTCACACACACTGACTGATTCTTCACACACACTGACTGATTCTTCACACACACTGACTGACTCTTGACACACACAGACTGACGCTTCACACACACTGACTGACTCTTCACACACACTGACTGATTCTTCACACACACTGACTGATTCTTCACACACACTGACTGAATCTTCACACACACAGACTGACTCTTCACACACACTGACTGACTCTTCATACACACTGACTGACTCTTCACACAAACTGACTGACTCTTCACACACACTGACTGATTCTTCACACAAACTGACTGACTCTTCACACAGAATGACTTACTCTTCACACACACTGACTCTTCACACACACTGACTGATTCTTCACACACACTGACTGATTCTTCACACGCACTGACTGACTCTTCACACACAATGACTGACTCTTCACACACACTGACTGATTCTTCACACACACTGACACGTCACACACACTGACTGACTCTTCACACACACTGACACTTCACACACACTGACTGACTCTTCACACACACTGACTGACTCTTGACATACACTGACTGATTCTTCACACACACTGACTCACTTCCACACGCTGACTGACTCTTGACACACACTGGCTGACTCTTCACACACACTGACACATCACACACACAGACTGACACTTCACACACACTGACTGATTGTTCACACACTCTGACTGATTCCTCACACACACTGACTGACTCTTCACACACACTGACTGATTCTTCACACACACTGACTGATTCTTCACACACACAGACTGACTCTTCACACACACTGACTGACTCTTGACACACACTGACTGATTTTTCACACACACTGACTCACTCTTCCACACACTGGCTGACTCTTCACACACATTGACACTTCACACACACAGACTGACACTTCACACACACTGACTGATTCTTCACACACACTGACTGATTCTTCACACACACTGACTGACTCTTCACACACACTGACTGATTCTTCACACACACTGACTTGACTCTTCACACACACTGACTGACTCTTCACACACACTGACTGATTCTTCACACACACTGACTGACTCTTCACACACACTGACTGACTCTTCACACACACTGACTGACTCTTCACACACTGATTCTTCACACACACTGACTGACACTTCACACACACTGACTGATTCTTCACACACACTGACTGACACTTCACACACACTGACTGAATCTTCACACACACTGACTGACACTTCACACACACTGACTGATTCTTCACACACACTGACTGACATTTCACACACACTGACTGATTTTTCACACACACTGACGGACTCTTCACACACACTGACGGACCCTTCACACACATTGACTGACTCTTCACACACACTGACTGATTCTTCACACACACTGACTGATTCTTCACACACACAGACTGACGCTTCACACACACTGACTGACTCTTCACACACACTGACTGATTCTTCACACACACTGACTGATTCTTCACACACACTGACTGAATCTTTACACACACAGACTGACTCTTCACACACACTGACTGACTGTTCATACTTACTGACTGACTCTTCACACACACAGACTGATGCTTCACACACACTGACTGACACTTCACACACACTGACTGATTCTTCACACACACTGACTGATTCTTCACACACACTGACTGAATCTTCACACACACAGACTGACTCTTCACACACACTGACTGACTCTTCATACACACTGACTGACTCTTCACACAAACTGACTGACTCATCACACACACTGACTGATTCTTCACACAAACTGACTGACTCTTCACACACAATGACTTACTCTTCACACACACACTGACTCTTCACACACACTGACTGATTCTTCACACACACTGACTGATTCTTCACACACACTGACTGACTCTTCACACACACACACTGACACTTCACACACACTTACTGAATCTTCACACACACTGACTGACTCTTCACACACACTGACTGATTCTTCACACACAATGACTGACTCTTCACACACACTGACTGACTCTTCACACACACTGACACGTCACACACACTGACTGACTCTTCACACACACTGACTGACTCTTGACATACACTGACTGATTCTTCACACACACTGACTCACTCTTCCACACACTGACTGACTCTTCACACATGCTGACTGACTCTTGACACACACTGGCTGACTCTTCACACACACTGACACTTCACACACTCTGACAGATTCCTGACACACACTGACTGACTCTTCACACACACTGACTGATTCTTCACACACACTGACTGATTCTTCACACACACTGACTGACTCTTCACACACACAGACTGACTCTTCACACACACTGACTGACTCTTGACACACACTGACTGATTCTTCACACACACTGACTCACTCTTCCACACACTGACTCACTCTTCACACACGCTAACTGACTCTTGACACACACTGGCTGACTCTTCACACACACTGACACTTCACACACACAGACTGACTCTTCACACACACTGACTGATTCTTCACACACACTGACTGACTCTTCACACACACTGACTGACACTTCACACACACTGACTGACTCTTCACACACACTGACTGATTCTTCACGCTCACTGACTGATTCTTCACACACACTGACTGACTTTTCACACACACTGACTGACTCTTCACACACACTGACTGATTCTTCACACACACTGACTGACTCTTCACACACACTGTCTGATTCTTTACACATACTGACTGACGCTGCACACACACTGACTGATTCTTCACACACACAGACTGATTCTTCACACACACTGACTGATTCTTCACACACACTGACTTGACTCTTCACACACACTGACTGACTCTTCACACACACTGACTGATTGTTCACACACACTGACTGACTCTTCGCACACACTGACTGACTCTTCACACACACTGACTGACTCTTCACACACACTGACTGACTCTTCACACACACTGGCTGACTCTTCACACATACTGACTGACAATTCACACACACTGAGTGATTCTTCACACACACTGACTGACACTTCACACACACTGACTTAATCTTCACACAAACTGACTGACACTTCACACACACAGACTGATTCTTCACACACACTGACTGACTCTTCACACACACTGACTGACTCTTCACACATACTGACTGACACTTCACACACACTGACTGATTCTTCACACACACTGACTGACTCTTGACACACACTGACTGAATCTTCACACACACTGACTGATTCTTCACACACTGACTGATTCTTCACACACACTGACGGACTCTTCACACACACTGACGGACTCTTCACACACACTGACTGATTCTTCACACACACTGACTGATTCTTCACACACTGACTGATTCTTCACACACACTGACTGAATCTTCACACACACTGACTGACTCTTCACACACACTGACTGAATCTTCACACACTGACTGATTCTTCACACACACTGAATGACTCTTCACACACACACACTGATATTTCACACACACTGACTGACTCTTCACACACACTGACTGACTCTTCACACAAACTGACTGACTCTTCACACACACTGACTGATTCTTCACACACTGACTGACTCTTGACACACAATGACTTACTCTTCACACACACTGACTCTTCACACACACTGACTGATTCTTCACACACACTGACTGATTCTTCACACGCACTGACTGACTCTTCACACACAATGACTGACTCTTCACACACACTGACTGATTCTTCACACACACTGACACGTCACACACACTGACTGACTCTTCACACACACTGACACTTCACACACACTGACTGACTCTTCACACACACTGACTGACTCTTGACATACACTGACTGATTCTTCACACACACTGACTCACTTCCACACGCTGACTGACTCTTGACACACACTGGCTGACTCTTCACACACACTGACACATCACACACACAGACTGACACTTCACACACACTGACTGATTGTTCACACACTCTGACTGATTCTTCACACACACTGACTGACTCTTCACACACACAGACTGACTCTTCACACACACTGACTGACTCTTGACACACACTGACTGATTCTTCACACACACTGACTCACTCTTCCACACACTGACTCACTCTTCACACACGCTAACTGACTCTTGACACACACTGGCTGACTCTTCACACACACTGACACTTCACACACACAGACTGACTCTTCACACACACTGACTGACTCTTCACACACACTGACTGACTCTTGACACACACTGACTGACTCTTCACACAAACTGACTGACACTTCACACACACTGACTGATTCTTCACACACACTGACTGACACTTCACACACACTGACTGAATCTTCACACACACTGACTGACACTTCACACACACAGACTGATTCTTCACACACACTGACTGACACTTCACACACACTGACTGACTCTTCACACACACTGACTGATTCTTCACACACACTGACTGACTCTTGAAACACACTGACTGAATCTTCACACACACTGAATGATTCTTCACACACTGACTGATTCTTCACACACGCTGACGGACTCTTCACACACACTGACGGACTCTTCACACACACAGACTGATTCTTCACACACACTGACTGATTCTTCACACACACTGACTGACTCTTCACACACACTGACTGATTCTTCACACACACTGACTGACTCTTGACACACACTGACTGAATCTTCACACACACTGAATGATTCTTCACACACTGACTGATTCTTCACACACACTGACGGACTCTTCACACACACTGACGGACTCTTCACACACATTGACTGATTCTTCACACACACTGACTGATTCTTCACACACTGACTGATTCTTCACACACACTGACTGAATCTTCACACACACTGACTGACTCTTCGCACACACTGACTGATTCTTCACACACTGACTGATTCTTCACACACACTGAATGACTCTTCAGACACACACACTGATACTTCACACACACTGACTGACTCTTCACACACACTGAATGACTCTTCACACACAATGACTGACTCTTCACACACACTGACTGACTCTTCACACACACTGACACTTCACACACACTGACTGACTCTTCACACACACTGACTGACTCTTCACACACACTGACTGATTCTACACACACACTGACTGATTCTTCACACACACTGACTGACACTTCACACACACTGACTGACTCTTCACACACACTGACTGACTCTTCACACATCTCACTGACTCTTCACACACACTGACACTTCACACACACTGACTGACTCTTCACACACACACACTGACACTTCACACACACTGACTGAATCTTCACATACACTGACTGATTCTTCACACACACTGACTGAATCTTCACACACACAGACTGACTCTTCACACACACTGACTGACTCTTCATACACACTGACTGACTCTTCACACAAACTGACTGACTCTTCACACACACTGACTGATTCTTCACACAAACTGACTGACTCTTCACACAAACTGACTGACTCTTCACACACACTGACTCTTCACACACACTGACAGACTCTTCACACACACTGACTCTTCACACACACTGACTGATTCTTCACACACACTGACTGATTCTTCACACGCACTGACTGACTCTTCACACACACACACTGACACTTCACACACACTGACTGCCTCTTCACACACACTGACTGACTCTTCACAGACACTGACTGATTCTTCACACACAATGACTGACTCTTCACACACACTGACTGATTCTTCACACACACTGACACGTCACACACACTGACTGACTCTTCACACACACTGACTGACTCTTGACATACACTGACTGATTCTTCACACACACTGACTCACTTCCACACGCTGACTGACTCTTGACACACACTGGCTGACACTTCACACACACTGACACTTCACACACACAGACTGACACTTCACACACACTGACTGATTGTTCACACACTCTGACTGATTCCTCACACACACTGACTGACTCTTCACACACACTGACTGATTCTTCACACACACTGACTGAATCTTCACACACACAGACTGATTCTTCACACACACTGACTGATTCTTCACACACACTGACTGACTCTTCACACACACTGACTGACTCTTCACACACACTGACTGATTCTTCACACACACTGACTGACTCTTCACACACACTGACTGACTCTTGACATACACTGACTGATTCTTCACACACACTGACTCACTTCCACACGCTGACTGACTCTTGACACACACTGGCTGACTCTTCACACACACTGACACATCACACACACAGACTGACACTTCACACACACTGACTGATTGTTCACACACTCTGACTGATTCCTCACACACACTGACTGACTCTTCACACACACTGACTGATTCTTCACACACACTGACTGATTCTTCACACACACTGACTGACTCTTGACACACACTGACTGATTTTTCACACACACTGACTCACTCTTCCACACACTGACTGACTCTTCACACACGCTGACTGACTCTTGACACACACTGGCTGACTCTTCACACACACTGACACTTCACACACACAAACTGACACTTCACACACACTGACTGATTCTTCACACACACTGACTGATTCTTCACACACACTGACTGACTCTTCACACACACTGACTGATTCTTCACACACACTGACTTGACTCTTCACACACACTGACTGACTCTTCACACACACTGACTGATTCTTCACACACACTGACTGACTCTTCACACACACTGACTGACTCTTCACACACACTGACTGACTCTTCACACACACTGACTGACTCTTCACACTGATTCTTCACACACACTGACTGACACTTCACACACACTGACTGATTCTTCACACACACTGACTGACACTTCACACACACTGACTGAATCTTCACACACACTGACTGACACTTCACACACACAGACTGGTTCTTCACACACACTGACTGACATTTCACACACACTGACTGATTTTTCACACACACTGACGGACTCTTCACACACACTGACGGACCCTTCACACACACTGACTGATTTTTCACACACACTGACGGACTCTTCACACACACTGACTGACTCTTCACACACACTGACTGATTCTTCACACACACAGACTGACGCTTCACACACACTGACTGACTCTTCACACACACTGACTGATTCTTCACACACACTGACTGATTCTTCACACACACTGACTGACTCTTCACACACACTGACTGATTCTTCACACACACTGACTTGACTCTTCACACACACTGACTGACTCTTCACACACACTGACTGATTCTTCACACACACTGACTGACGCTTCACACACACTGACTGACTCTTCACACACACTGACTGATTCTTCACACACACTGACTGACTCTTCACACACACTGACTGATTCTTCACACACACTGACTGACTCTTCACACACACTGACTGACTCTTCACACACACTGACTGACTCTTCACACACTGATTCTTCACACACACTGACTGACACTTCACACACACTGACTGATTCTTCACACACACTGACTGACACTTCACACACACTGACTGAATCTTCACACACACTGACTGACACTTCACACACACAGACTGATTCTTCACACACACTGACTGACATTTCACACACACTGACTGATTTTTCACACACACTGACGGACTCTTCACACACATTGACTGACTCTTCACACACACTGACTGACTCTTCACACACACTGACTGACTCTTGACACACACTGACTGATTCTTCACACACACTGACTCACTCTTCCACACACTGACTCACTCTTCACACACGCTAACTGACTCTTGACACACACTGGCTGACTCTTCACACACACTGACACTTCACACACACAGACTGACTCTTCACACACACTGACTGACTCTTCACACACACTGACTGACTCTTGACACACACTGACTGACTCTTCACACAAACTGACTGACACTTCACACACACTGACTGATTCTTCACACACACTGACTGACACTTCACACACACTGACTGAATCTTCACACACACTGACTGACACTTCACACACACAGACTGATTCTTCACACACACTGACTGACACTTCACACACACTGACTGACTCTTCACACACACTGACTGATTCTTCACACACACTGACTGACTCTTGAAACACACTGACTGAATCTTCACACACACTGAATGATTCTTCACACACTGACTGATTCTTCACACACGCTGACGGACTCTTCACACACACTGACGGACTCTTCACACACACTGACTGACTCTTCACACACACTGACACTTCACACACACAGACTGATTCTTCACACACACTGACTGATTCTTCACACACACTGACTGACTCTTCACACACACTGACTGATTCTTCACACACACTGACTGACTCTTGACACACACTGACTGAATCTTCACACACACTGAATGATTCTTCACACACTGACGGACTCTTCACACACACTGACGGACTCTTCACACACATTGACTGATTCTTCACACACACTGACTGATTCTTCACACACTGACTGATTCTTCACACACACTGACTGAATCTTCACACACACTGACTGACTCTTCACACACACTGACTGATTCTTCACACACTGACTGATTCTTCACACACACTGAATGACTCTTCAGACACACACACTGATACTTCACACACACTGACTGACTCTTCACACACACTGAATGACTCTTCACACACAATGACTGACTCTTCACACACACTGACTGACTCTTCACACACACTGACACTTCACACACACTGACTGACTCTTCACACACACTGACACTTCACACACACTGATTCTTCACACACACTGACTGACACTTCACACACACTGACTGATCCTTCACACACACTGACTGATTCTACACACACACTGACTGATTCTTCACACACACTGACTGACACTTCACACACACTGACTGACTCTTCACACACACTGACTGACTCTTCACACATCTCACTGACTCTTCACACACACTGACACTTCACACACACTGACTGACTCTTCACACACACACACTGACACTTCACACACACTGACTGAATCTTCACATACACTGACTGATTCTTCACACACACTGACTGAATCTTCACACACACAGACTGACTCTTCACACACACTGACTGACTCTTCATACACACTGACTGACTCTTCACACAAACTGACTGACTCTTCACACACACTGACTGATTCTTCACACACTGACTGATTCTTCACACACACTGACTGACTCTTCACACATCTCACTGACTCTTCACACACACTGACACTTCACACACACTGACTGACTCTTCACACACACACACTGACACTTCACACACACTGACTGAATCTTCACATACACTGACTGATTCTTCACACACACTGACTGAATCTTCACACACACAGACTGACTCTTCACACACACTGACTGACTCTTCATACACACTGACTGATTCTTCACACAAACTGACTGACTCTTCACACAAACTGACTTACTCTTCACACACACTGATTCTTCACACACACTGACTGACTCTTCACACACACTGACTGATCCTTCACACACACTGACTGATTCTACACACACACTGACTGATTCTTCACACACACTGACTGACACTTCACACACACTGACTGACTCTTCACACACACTGACTGACTCTTCACACATCTCACTGACTCTTCACACACACTGACACTTCACACACACTGACTGACTCTTCACACACACACACTGACACTTCACACACACTGACTGATTCTTCACACACACTGACTGATTCTTCACACGCACTGACTGACTCTTCACACACACACACTGACACTTCACACACACTGACTGCCTCTTCACACACACTGACTGACTCTTCACAGACACTGACTGATTCTTCACACACAATGACTGACTCTTCACACACACTGACTGATTCTTCACACACACTGACACGTCACACACACTGACTGACTCTTCACACACACTGACTGACTCTTGACATACACTGACTGATTCTTCACACACACTGACTCACTTCCACACGCTGACTGACTCTTGACACACACTGGCTGACGCTTCACACACACTGACACATCACACACACAGACTGACACTTCACACACACTGACTGATTGTTCACACACTCTGACTGATTCCTCACACACACTGACTGACTCTTCACACACACTGACTGATTCTTCACACACACTGACTGAATCTTCACACACACAGACTGATTCTTCACACACACTGACTGATTCTTCACACACACTGACTGACTCTTCACACACACTGACTGACTCTTCACACACACTGACTGATTCTTGACACACACTGACTGACTCTTCACACACACTGACTGACTCTTGACATACACTGACTGATTCTTCACACACACTGACTCACTTCCACACGCTGACTGACTCTTGACACACACTGGCTGACTCTTCACACACACTGACACTTCACACACACTGACTGATTGTTCACACACTCTGACTGATTCCTCACACACACTGACTGACTCTTCACACACACTGACTGATTCTTCACACACACTGACTGATTCTTCACACACACAGACTGACTCTTCACACACACTGACTGACTCTTGACACACACTGACTGATTTTTCACACACACTGACTCACTCTTCCACACACTGACTGACTCTTCACACACGCTGACTGACTCTTGACACACACTGGCTGACTCTTCACACACACTGACACTTCACACACACAAACTGACACTTCACACACACTGACTGATTCTTCACACACACTGACTGATTCTTCACACACACTGACTGACTCTTCACACACACTGACTGATTCTTCACACACACTGACTTGACTCTTCACACACACTGACTCTTCACACACACTGACTGATTCTTCACACACACTGACTGACTCTTCACACACACTGACTGACTCTTCACACACACTGACTGACTCTTCACACACACTGACTGACTCTTCACACTGATTCTTCACACACACTGACTGACACTTCACACACACTGACTGATCCTTCACACACACTGACTGACACTTCACACACACTGACTGAATCTTCACACACACTGACTGACACTTCACACACACAGACTGGTTCTTCACACACACTGACTGACATTTCACACACACTGACTGATTTTTCACACACACTGACGGACTCTTCACACACACTGACGGACCCTTCACACACATTGACTGACTCTTCACACACACTGACTGATTCTTCACACACACTGACTGATTCTTCACACACACAGACTGACGCTTCACACACACTGACTGACTCTTCACACACACTGACTGATTCTTCACACACACTGACTGATTCTTCACACACACTGACTGACTCTTCACACACACTGACTGATTCTTCACACACACTGACTTGACTCTTCACACACACTGACTGACTCTTCACACACACTGACTGATTCTTCACACACACTGACTGACTCTTCACACACACTGACTGACTCTTCACACACACTGACTGACTCTTCACACACTGATTCTTCACACACACTGACTGACACTTCACACACACTGACTGATTCTTCACACACACTGACTGACACTTCACACACACTGACTGAATCTTCACACACACTGACTGACACTTCACAGACACAGACTGATTCTTCACACACACTGACTGACATTTCACACACACTGACTGATTTTTCACACACACTGACGGACTCTTCACACACACTGACTGACCCTTCACACACATTGACTGACTCTTCACACACACTGACTGATTCTTCACACACACTGACTGATTCTTCACACACACTGACTGAATCTTCACACACACAGACTGACTCTTCACACACACTGACTGACTGTTCATACACACTGACTGACTCTTCACACACACAGACTGATGCTTCACACACACTGACTGACACTTCACACACACTGACTGATTCTTCACACACACTGACTGAATCTTCACACACACAGACTGACTCTTCACACACACTGACTGACTCTTCATACACACTGACTGACTCTTCACACACACTGACTGATTCTTCACACAAACTGACTGACTCTTCACACACAATGACTTACTCTTCACACACACACTGACTCTTCACACACACTGACTGATTCTTCACACACACTGACTGATTCTTCACACACACTGACTGACTCTTCACACACACACACTGACACTTCACACACACTTACTGAATCTTCACACACACTGACTGACTCTTCACACACACTGACTGATTCTTCACACACAATGACTGACTCTTCACACACACTGACTGACTCTTCACACACACTGACACGTCACACACACTGACTGACTCTTCACACACACTGACTGACTCTTGACATACACTGACTGATTCTTCACACACACTGACTCACTCTTCCACACACTGACTGACTCTTCACACATGCTGACTGACTCTTGACACACACTGGCTGACTCTTCACACACACTGACACTTCACATACTCTGACAGATTCCTGACACACACTGACTGACTCTTCACACACACTGACTGATTCTTCACACACACTGACTGATTCTTCACACACACTGACTGACTCTTGACACACACTGACTGAATCTTCACACACACTGAATGATTCTTCACACACTGACTGATTCTTCACACACACTGACGGACTCTTCACACACACTGACGGACTCTTCACACACATTGACTGATTCTTCACACACACTGACTGATTCTTCACACACTGACTGATTCTTCACACACACTGACTGAATCTTCACACACACTGACTGACTCTTCACACACACTGACTGATTCTTCACACACTGACTGATTCTTCACACACACTGAATGACTCTTCAGACACACACACTGATACTTCACACACACTGACTGACTCTTCACACACACTGAATGACTCTTCACACACAATGACTGACTGTTCACACACACTGACTGACTCTTCACACACACTGACACTTCACACACACTGACTGACTCTTCACACACACTGACACTTCACACACACTGATTCTTCACACACACTGACTGACTCTTCACACACACTGACTGATCCTTCACACACACTGACTGATTCTACACACACACTGACTGATTCTTCACACACACTGACTGACACTTCACACACACTGACTGACTCTTCACACATACTGACTGACTCTTCACACATCTCACTGACTCTTCACACACACTGACACTTCACACACACTGACTGACTCTTCACACACACACACTGACACTTCACACACACTGACTGAATCTTCACATACACTGACTGATTCTTCACACACACTGACTGAATCTTCACACACACAGACTGACTCTTCACACACACTGACTGACTCTTCATTCACACTGACTGACTCTTCACACAAACTGACTGACTCTTCACACACACTGACTGATTCTTCACACAAACTGACTGACTCTTCACACAAACTGACTTACTCTTCACACACACTGACTCTTCACACACACTGACAGACTCTTCACACACACTGACTCTTCACACACACTGACTGATTCTTCACACACACTGACTGATTCTTCACACGCACTGACTGACTCTTCACACACACACACTGACACTTCACACACACTGACTGACTCTTCACAGACACTGACTGATTCTTCACACACAATGACTGACTCTTCACACACACTGACTGATTCTTCACACACACTGACACGTCACACACACTGACTGACTCTTCACACACACTGACTGACTCTTGACATACACTGACTGATTCTTCACACACACTGACTCACTTCCACACGCTGACTGACTCTTGACACACACTGGCTGACGCTTCACACACACTGACACATCACACACACAGACTGACACTTCACACACACTGACTGATTGTTCACACACTCTGACTGATTCCTCACACACACTGACTGACTCTTCACACACACTGACTGATTCTTCACACACTCTGACTGATTCCTCACACACACTGACTGACTCTTCACACACACTGACTGATTCTTCACACACACTGACTGAATCTTCACACACACAGACTGATTCTTCACACACACTGACTGATTCTTCACACACACTGACTGACTCTTCACACACACTGACTGACTCTTCACACACACTGACTGATTCTTCACACACACTGACTGACTTTTCACACACACTGACTGACTCTTGACATACACTGACTGATTCTTCACACACACTGACTCACTTCCACACGCTGACTGACTCTTGACACACACTGGCTGACTCTTCACACACACTGACACATCACACACACAGACTGACACTTCACACACACTGACTGATTGTTCACACACTCTGACTGATTCCTCACACACACTGACTGATTCTTCACACACACTGACTGATTCTTCACACACACAGACTGACTCTTCACACACACTGACTGACTCTTGACACACACTGACTGATTTTTCACACACACTGACTCACTCTTCCACACACTGACTGACTCTTCACACACGCTGACTGACTCTTGACACACACTGGCTGACTCTTCACACACACTGACACTTCACACACACAAACTGACACTTCACACACACTGACTGATTCTTCACACACACTGACTGATTCTTCACACACACTGACTGACTCTTCACACACACTGACTGATTCTTCACACACACTGACTTGACTCTTCACACACACTGACTGACTCTTCACACACACTGACTGATTCTTCACACACACTGACTGACTCTTCACACACACTGACTGACTCTTCACACACACTGACTGACTCTTCACACACACTGACTGACTCTTCACACTGATTCTTCACACACACTGACTGACACTTCACACACACTGACTGATTCTTCACACACACTGACTGACACTTCACACACACTGACTGAATCTTCACACACACTGACTGACACTTCACACACACAGACTGGTTCTTCACACACACTGACTGACATTTCACACACACTGACTGATTTTTCACACACACTGACGGACTCTTCACACACACTGACGGACCCTTCACACACATTGACTGACTCTTCACACACACTGACTGATTCTTCACACACACTGACTGATTCTTCACACACACAGACTGACGCTTCACACACACTGACTGACTCTTCACACACACTGACTGATTCTTCACACACACTGACTGATTCTTCACACACACTGACTGACTCTTCACACACACTGACTGATTCTTCACACACACTGACTTGACTCTTCACACACACTGACTGACTCTTCACACACACTGACTGATTCTTCACACACACTGACTGACTCTTCACACACACTGACTGACTCTTCACACACACTGACTGACTCTTCACACACTGATTCTTCACACACACTGACTGACACTTCACACACACTGACTGATTCTTCACACACACTGACTGACACTTCACACACACTGACTGAATCTTCACACACACTGACTGACACTTCACACACACAGACTGATTCTTCACACACACTGACTGACATTTCACACACACTGACTGATTTTTCACACACACTGACGGACTCTTCACACACACTGACTGACCCTTCACACACATTGACTGACTCTTCACACACACTGACTGATTCTTCACACACACTGACTGATTCTTCACACACACAGACTGACGCTTCACACACACTGACTGACTCTTCACACACACTGACTGATTCTTCACACACACTGACTGATTCTTCACACACACAGACTGACTCTTCACACACACTGACTGACTGTTCATACACACTGACTGACTCTTCACACACACAGACTGATGCTTCACACACACTGACTGACACTTCACACACACTGACTGATTCTTCACACACACTGACTGATTCTTCACACACACTGACTGAATCTTCACACACACAGACTGACTCTTCACACACACTGACTGACTCTTCATACACACTGACTGACTCTTCACACAAACTGACTGACTCATCACACACACTGACTGATTCTTCACACAAACTGACTGACTCTTCACACACAATGACTTACTCTTCACACACACACTGACTCTTCACACACACTGACTGATTCTTCACACACACTGACTGATTCTTCACACACACTGACTGACTCTTCACACACACACACTGACACTTCACACACACTGACTGACTCTTCACACACACTGACACGTCACACACACTGACTGACTCTTCACACACACTGACTGACTCTTGACATACACTGGCTGATTCTTCACACACACTGACTCACTCTTCCACACACTGACTGACTCTTCACACATGCTGACTGACTCTTGACACACACTGGCTGACTCTTCACACACACTGACACTTCACATACTCTGACAGATTCCTGACACATACTGACTGACTCTTCACACACACTGACTGATTCTTCACACACACTGACTGATTCTTCACACACACTGACTGACTCTTCACACACACAGACTGACTCTTCACACACACTGACTGACTCTTGACACACACTGACTGATTCTTCACACACACTGACTCAGTCTTCCACACACTGACTCACTCTTCACACACGCTAACTGACTCTTGACACACACTGGCTGACTCTTCACACACACTGACACTTCACACACACAGACTGACTCTTCACACACACTGACTGACTCTTCACACACACTGACTGACTCTTGACACACACTGACTGACTCTTCACACAAACTGACTGACACTTCACACACACTGACTGATTCTTCACACACACTGACTGACACTTCACACACACTGACTGAATCTTCACACACACTGACTGACACTTCACACACACAGACTGATTCTTCACACACACTGACTGACACTTCACACACACTGACTGACTCTTCACACACACTGACTGATTCTTCACACACACTGACTGACTCTTGAAACACACTGACTGAATCTTCACACACACTGAATGATTCTTCACACACTGACTGATTCTTCACACACACTGACGGACTCTTCACACACACTGACGGACTCTTCACACACACAGACTGATTCTTCACACACACTGACTGATTCTTCACACACACTGACTGACTCTTCACACACACTGACTGATTCTTCACACACACTGACTGACTCTTGACACACACTGACTGAATCTTCACACACACTGAATGATTCTTCACACACTGACTGATTCTTCACACACACTGACGGACTCTTCACACACACTGACGGACTCTTCACACACATTGACTGATTCTTCACACACACTGACTGATTCTTCACACACTGACTGATTCTTCACACACACTGACTGAATCTTCACACACACTGACTGACTCTTCACACACACTGACTGATTCTTCACACACTGACTGATTCTTCACACACACTGAATGACTCTTCAGACACACACACTGATACTTCACACACACTGACTGACTCTTCACACACACTGAATGACTCTTCACACACAATGACTGACTCTTCACACACACTGACTGACTCTTCACACACACTGACTGATTCCTCACACACTGACTGATTCTTCACACACACTGACACTTCACACACACTGATTCTTCACACACACTGACTGACTCTTCACACACACTGACTGATCCTTCACACACACTGACTGATTCTACACACACACTGACTGATTCTTCACACACACTGACTGACACTTCACACACACTGACTGACTCTTCACACACACTGACTGACTCTTCACACACACTGACTGACTCTTCACACACACTGACTGACTCTTCACACATCTCACTGACTCTTCACACACACTGACACTTCACACACACTGACTGAATCTTCACACACACTGACTGATTCTTCACACACAATGACTGACTCTTCACACACACTGACTGACTCTTCACACACACTGACACGTCACACACACTGACTGACTCTTCACACACACTGACTGACTCTTGACATACACTGACTGACTCTTCACACACACTGAATGACTCTTCACACACAATGACTGACTCTTCACACACACTGACTGACTCTTCACACACACTGACACTTCACACACACTGACTGACTCTTCACACACACTGACACTTCACACACACTGATTCTTCACACACACTGACTTGACTCTTCACACACACTGACTGACTCTTCACACACACTGACTGATTCTTCACACACACTGACTGACTCTTCACACACACTGACTGACACTTCACACACACTGACTGACTCTTCACACACACTGACTGACTCTTCACACATCTCACTGACTCTTCACACACACTGACACTTCACACACACTGACTGACTCTTCACACACACACACTGACACTTCACACACACTGACTGAATCTTCACACACACTGACTGATTCTTCACACACAATGACTGACTCTTCACACACACTGACTGACTCTTCACACACACTGACACGTCACACACACTGACTGACTCTTCACACACACTGACTGACTCTTGACATACACTGACTGACTCTTCACACACACTGAATGACTCTTCACACACAATGACTGACTCTTCACACACACTGACTGACTCTTCACACACACTGACTGATCCTTCGCACACACTGACTGATTCTACACACACACTGACTGATTCTTCACACACACTGACTGACACTTCACACACACTGAATGACTCTTCACACACACTGAATGACTCTTCACACACAATGACTGACTCTTCACACACACTGACTGACTCTTCACACACACTGACTGACTCTTCACACATCTCACTGACTCTTCACACACACTGACACTTCACACACACTGACTGACTCTTCACACACACACACTGACACTTCACACACACTGACTGAATCTTCACACACACTGACTGATTCTTCACACACAATGACTGACTCTTCACACACACTGACTGACTCTTCACACACACTGACACGTCACACACACTGACTGACTCTTCACACACACTGACTGACTCTTGACATACACTGACTGATTCTTCACACACACTGACTCACTCTTCCACACACTGACTGACTCTTCACACACGCTGACTGACTCTTGACACACACTGGCTGACTCTTCACACACACTGACACTTCACACACTCTGACAGATTCCTGACACACACTGACTGACTCTTCACACACACTGACTGATTCTTCACACACACTGACTGATTCTTCACACACACTGACTGACTCTTCACACACACAGACTGACTATTCACACACACTGACTGACTCTTGACACACACTGACTGATTCTTCACACACACTGACTCACTCTTCCACACACTGACTCACTCTTCACACACGCTAACTGACTCTTGACACACACTGGCTGACTCTTCACACACACTGACACTTCACACACACAGACTGACTCTTCACACACACTGACTGACTCTTCACACACACTGACTGACTCGTGACACACACTGACTGACTCTTCACACATACTGACTGACACTTCACACACACTGACTGATTCTTCACACACACTGACTGACACTTCACACACACTGACCGAATCTTCACACACACTGACTGACACTTCATACACACAGACTGATTCTTCACACACACTGACTGACACTTCACACACACTGACTGACTCTTCACACACACTGACTGACTCTTCACACACACTGAATGATTCTTCACACACTGACTGATTCTTCACACACACTGACGGACTCTTCACACACACTGACGGACTCTTCACACACATTGACTGACTCTTCACACACACTGACTGATTCTTCACACACTGACTGATTCTTCACACACACTGACTGAATCTTCACACACACTGACTGACTCTTCACACACACTGACTGATTCTTCACACACTGACTGATTCTTCACACACACTGAATGACTCTTCAGACACACACACTGATACTTCACACACACTGACTGACTCTTCACACACACTGAATGACTCTTCACACACAATGACTGACTCTTCACACACACTGACTGACTCTTCACACACACTGACACTTCACACACACTGACTGATTCTTCACACACACTGACACTTCACACACACTGACTGTCGCTTCACACACACTGACTGACACTTCACACACACTGACTGACTCTTCACACACACTGACTGACTCTTCACACACAATGACTGACTCTTCACTCACACTGACTGATTCTTCACACACTGGCTGATTATTCACACACACTGACAGACTCTTCACACACACTGACGGTCTCTTCACACACACTGACTGATTCTTCACACACACTGAATGACTCTTCACACACACTGACTGATTCTTCACACACACTGACTGATTCTTCACACACAATGACTGACTCTTCACACACACTGACACTTCACACACACAGACTGACACTTCACACACACTGACTGATTCTTCACACACTCTGACTGATTCCTCACACACACTGATTGACTCTTCACGCTCACTGACTGATTCTTCACACACACTGACTGATTCTTCACACACACTGACACTTCACACACACTGACTGTCGCTTCACACACACTGACTGACACTTCACACACACTGACTGACTCTTCACACACACTGACTGACTCTTCACACACAATGACTGACTCTTCACTCACACTGACTGATTCTTCACACACTGGCTGATTATTCACACACACTGACAGACTCTTCACACACACTGACGGTCTCTTCACACACACTGACTGATTCTTCACACACACTGAATGACTCTTCACACACACTGACTGATTCTTCACACACACTGACTGATTCTTCACACACAATGACTGACTCTTCACACACACTGACACTTCACACACACAGACTGACACTTCACACACACTGACTGATTCTTCACACACTCTGACTGATTCCTCACACACACTGATTGACTCTTCACGCTCACTGACTGATTCTTCACGCACACTGACTGACTCTTCACACACACTGACTGACTCATCACACACACTAACTGATTCTTCACACATCTCACTGACTCTTCACACACACTGACTGTTCACACACACTGACTGACTCTTCACACACACACACTGACACTTCACACACACTGACTGAATCTTCACACACACTGACTGACTCTTCACACACACTGACACGTCACACACACTGACTGACTCTTCACACACACTGACTGACTCTTGACATACACTGACTGATTCTTCACACACACTGACTCACTCTTCCACACACTGACTGACTCTTCACACACGCTGACTGACTCTTGACACACACTGGCTGACTCTTCACACACACTGACACTTCACACACTCTGACAGATTCCTGACACACACTGACTGACTCTTCACACACACTGACTGATTCTTCACACACACTGACTGATTCTTCACACACACTGACTGACTCTTCACACACACTGACTGACTCTTGACACACACTGACTGATTCTTCACACACACTGACTCACTCTTCCACACACTGACTCACTCTTCACACACGCTAACTGACTCTTGACACACACTGGCTGACTCTTCACACACACTGACACTTCACACACACAGACTGACTCTTCACACACACTGACTGACTCTTCACACACACTGACTGACTCGTGACACACACTGACTGACTCTTCACACATACTGACTGACACTTCACACACACTGACTGATTCTTCACACACACTGACTGACACTTCACACACACTGACTGAATCTTCACACACACTGACTGACACTTCACACACACAGACTGATTCTTCACACACACTGACTGACACTTCACACACACTGACTGACTCTTCACACACACTGACTGATTCTTCACACACACTGACTGACTCTTGACACATACTGACTGAATCTTCACACACACTGAATGATTCTTCACACACTGACTGATTCTTCACACACACTGACGGACTCTTCACACACACTGACGGACTCTTCACACACATTGACTGACTCTTCACACACACTGACTGATTCTTCACACACTGACTGATTCTTCACACACACTGACTGAATCTTCACACACACTGACTGACTCTTCACACACACTGACTGATTCTTCACACACTGACTGATTCTTCACACACACTGAATGACTCTTCAGACACACACACTGATACTTCACACACACTGACTGACTCTTCACACACACTGAATGACTCTTCACACACAATGACTGACACTTCACACACACTGACTGACTCTTCACACACACTGACACTTCACACACACTGACTGACTCTTCACACACAGTGACACTTCACACACACTGACTGTCTCTTCACACACACTGACTGACACTTCACACACACTGACTGAATCTTCACACACACTGACTGACACTTCACACACACTGACTGACTCTTCACACACACTGACTGATTCTTCACACACACTGACTGACTCTTCACACACAATGACTGACTCTTCACACACACTGACTGATTCTTCACACACTGGCTGATTATTCACACACACTGACGGACTCTTCACACACACTGACGGTCTCTTCACACACACTGACTGATTCTTCACACACTGACTTATTCTTCACACACACTGAATGACTCTTCACACACACTGACTGACTCTTCACACACACTGACTGATTCTTCACACACAATGACTGACTCTTCACACACACAGACTGACACTTCACACACACTGACTGATTCTTCACACACTCTGACTGATTCCTCACACACACTGATTGACTCTTCACGCTCACTGACTGATTCTTCACGCACACTGACTGACTCTTCACACACACTGACTGACTCTTCACACACACTGACTGATTCTTCACACACACTGACTGACTCTTCACACACACTGACTGATTCTTCATTCACACTGACACTTCACACACACTGACTGACTCTTCACACACACTGACTGACTCTTCACACACACTGACTCACTCTTCACACACACTGACTCATTCTTCACATACACTGACTGACTCATCACACACACTGACACTTCACACACAATGACTGACTCTTCACACACACTGACTGACTCTTCACACACAATGACTGATACTTCATACACACTGACACTTCACACACACTGACTGACTCATCACACACACTGACTGACTCTTCACACACACTGACTGATTCTTCACACACACTGACTGACTCTTCACACACACTGACTGATTCTTCACACATACTGACTGACGCTGCACACACACTGACTGAATCTTCACACACACAGACTGATTCTTCACACACACTGACTGATTCTTCACACACACTGACTGACTCTTCACACACACTGACTGACTCTTCACACACACTGACTGATTCTTCACACACACTGACTGACTCTTAACACACACTGACTGACTCTTCACACACACTGACTGATTCTTCACACACACTGACTGACTCTTCACACACACAGACTGACTCTTCACACACACTGACTGACTCTTCACACACACTGACTGATTCTTCACACACACTGACTGACTCTTCACACACACAGACTGACTTTTCACACACACTGACACTTCACACACACTGAATGTCTCTTCACACACACTGACTGACACTTCACACACACTGACTGAATCTTCACACACACTGACTGACACTTCACACACACAGACTGATTCTTCACACACGCTGACTGACACTTCACACACACTGACTGACTCTTCACACACACTGACTGATTCTTCACACACTGACTGATTATTCACACACACTGACGGACTCTTCACACACACTGACGGTCTCTTCACACACACTGACTGATTCTTCACACACTGACTGATTCTTCACACACACTGAATGACTCTTCACACACACTGACTGACTCTTCACACACATTGACTGACTCTTCACACACACTGACTGATTCTTGACACACAATGACTGATTCTTCACACACACTGACTGACTCTTCACACACACTGACACTTCACACACACTGACTGACTCTTCACACACACTGACATTTCACACACAATGACTGACTCTTCACACACACTGACTGACTCTTCACACACATTGACTGATTCTTCACACACACTGACTCACTCTTCCACACACTGACTGACTCTTCACACACACTGACATTTCACACACAATGACTGACTCTTCACACACACTGACTGACACTTCACACACACTGACTGACTCTTCACACACACTGACTGATTCTTCACACACTGACTGATTATTCGCACACACAGACTGACACTTCACACATACTGACTGATTCTTCACACACTCTGACTGATTCCTCACACACACTGACTGACTCTTCACACACACTGACTGATTCTTCACACACACTGACTGATTCTTCACACACACTGACTGACTCTTCACACACACAGACAGATTCTTCACACACACTGACTGATTCTTCACACACACTGACACTTCACTCACACAGACTGACTCTTCACACACACTGACTGACTCTTCACACACACTGACTGATTCTTCACACACACTGACTGACTCTTGACGCACACTGACTGAATCTTCACACACACTGACTGATTCTTCACACACACTGACGGACTCTTCACACTCACTGATGGACTCTTCACACACACTGACTGACTCTTCACACACACTCACTGATTCTTCACACACTGAATGATTCTTCACACACACTGAATGACTCTTCACACACACTGACTGACTCTTCACACACACTGACTGATTCTTCACACACTGACTGATTCTTCACACACACTGAATGACTCTTCACACACACACACTGACACTTCACACACACTGACTGACTCTTCACACACACTGACTGACTCTTCACACACACTGACACTTCACACACACTGACTGACTCTTCACACACACTGACACTTCACACACACTGACTCTTCACACACACTGACTGATTCTTCACACACACTGACTGATTCTTCACACACATTGACTCACTCTTAGACACACTGACTGACTCTTCACACACGCTGACTGACTCTTGACACAAACTGGCTGACTCTTCACACACACTGACACTTCACACACACAGACTGACACGTCACACACACTGACAGATTCTTCACACACTATGCCTGATTCCTCACACACACTGACGGTCTCTTCACACACACTGACTGACTCTTCACACACACTGACTGATTCTTCACACACTGACTGATTCTTCACACACACTGAATGACTCTTCACACACACTGACTGACTCTTCACACACATTGACTGACACTTCACACACACTGACTGACTCTTCACACACACTGACTGATTCTTCACACACACTGACTGACTCTTCACACACAATGACTGACTCTTCACACACACTGACTGATTCTTCACACACTGGCTGATTATTCACACACACTGACGGACTCTTCACACACACTGACGGTCTCTTCACACACACTGACTGATTCTTCACACACTGACTGATTCTTCACACACACTGAATGACTATTCACACACACTGACTGACTCTTCACACACACTGACTGATTCTTCACACACAATGACTGACTCTTCACACACACTGACACTTCACACACACAGACTGACACTTCACACACACTGACTGATTCTTCACACACTCTGACTGATTCCTCACACACACTGATTGACTCTTCACGCTCACTGACTGATTCTTCACGCACACTGACTGACTCTTCACACACACTGACTGACTCTTCACACACACTAACTGATTCTTCACACACTGACTGACTCTTCACACACACTGACTGATTCTTCATACACACTGACACTTCACACACACTGACTGACTCTTCACACACACTGACTGACTCTTCACACACACTGACTCACTCTTCACACACACTGACTCATTCTTCACATACACTGACTGACTCTTCACACACACTGACACTTCACACACAATGACTGACTCTTCACACACACTGACTGACTCTTCACACACAATGACTGATTCTTCATACACACTGACACTTCACACACACTGACTGACTCATCACACACACTGACTGACTCTTCACACACACTGACTGATTCTTCACACACACTGACTGACTCTTCACACACACTGACTGATTCTTCACACATACTGACTGACGCTGCACACACACTGGCTGAATCTTCACACACACAGACTGATTCTTCACACACACTGACTGATTCTTCACACACACTGACTGACTCTTCACACACACTGACTGACTCTTCACACACACTGACTGATTCTTCACACACACTGACTGACTCTTAACACACACTGACTGACTCTTCACACACACTGACTGATTCTTCACACACACTGACTGACTCTTCACACACACAGACTGACTCTTCACACACACTGACTGACTCTTCACACACACTGACTGATTCTTCACACACACTGACTGACTCTTCACACACACAGACTGACTTTTCACACACACTGACACTTCACACACACTGACTGTCTCTTCACACACACTGACTGACACTTCACACACACTGACTGAATCTTCACACACACTGACTGACACTTCACACACACAGACTGACTTTTCACACACACTGACACTTCACACACACTGACTGTCTCTTCACACACACTGACTGACACTTCACACACACTGACTGAATCTTCACACACACTGACTGACACTTCACACACACTGACTGATTCTTCACACACGCTGACTGACACTTCACACACACTGACTGACTCTTCACACACACTGACTGATTCTTCACACACACTGACTGACTCTTCACACACAATGACTGACTCTTCACACACACTGACTGATTCTTCATACACTGACTGATTATTCACACACACTGACGGACTCTTCACACACACTGACGGTCTCTTCACACACACTGACTGACTCTTCACACACACTGACTGATTCTTCACACACTGACTGATTCTTCACACACACTGAATGACTCTTCACACACACTGACTGACTCTTCACACACATTGACTGACTCTTCACACACACTGACTGATTCTTGACACACAATGACTGACTCTTCACACACACTGACTGACTCTTCACACACACTGACACTCCACACACACTGACTGACTCTTCACACACACTGACATTTCACACACAATGACTGACTCTTCACACACACTGACTGACTCTTCACACACATTGACTGATTCTTCACACACACTGACTCACTCTTCCACACACTGACTGACTCTTCACACACGCTGACAGACTCTTGACACACACTGGCTTGACTCTTCACACACACTGACACTTCACACACACAGACTGACACTTCACACATACTGACTGATTCTTCACACACTCTGACTGATTCCTCACACACACTGACTGACTCTTCACACACACTGACTGATTCTTCACACACACTGACTGATTCTTCACACACACTGACTGACTCTTCACACACACAGACTGATTCTTCACACACACTGACTCTTCACTCACACAGACTGACTCTTCACACACACTGACTGACTCTTCACACACACTGACTGATTCTTCACACACACTGACAGACTCTTCACACACACTGACCGACTCTTCACACACTGAATGATTCTTCACACACACTGAATGACTCTTCACACACACTGACTGACTCTTCACACACACTGACTGACTCTTCACACACACTGACTGATTCTTCACACACTGACTGATTCTTCACACACACTGAATGACTCTTCACACACACACACTGACACTTCACACACACTGACTGACTCTTCACACACACTGACTGATTCTTCACACACAATGACTGACTCTTCACACACACTGACTGACTCTTCACACACACTGACACTTCACACACACTGACTGACTCTTCACACACACTGACACTTCACACACACTGACTCTTCACACACACTGACTGACTCTTCACACACACTGACTGATTCTTCACACACACTGACTCACTCTTAGACACACTGACTGACTCTTCACACACGCTGACTGAATCTTGACACACACTGGCTGACTCTTCACACACACTGACACTTCACACACACAGACTGACACGTCACACACACTGACAGATTCTTCACACACTATGCCTGATTCCTCACACACACTGACTGACTCTTCACACACACTGACTGATTCTTCACACACACTGACTGACTCTTCACACACACTGACTGACTCTTCACACACACAGACTGACTCTTCACACACACTGACTGACTCTTCACACACACTGACTGACTCTTCACACACACTGACTGACTCTTCACACACACTGACTGACACTTCACACACACAGACTGATTCTTCACACACGCTGACTGACACTTCACACACACTGACTGACTCTTCACACACACTGACTGATTCTTCACACACACTGACTGACTCTTCACACACACTGACTGACTCTTCACACACACTGACTGATTCTTCACACATACTGACTGACGCTGAACACACACTGACTGATTCTTCACACACACTGACTGATTCTTCACACACACTAACTGATTCTTGACACACACTGACTGAATCTTCACACACACTGACTGATTCTTCACACACTGACTGATTCTTCATACACACTGAATGACTCTTCACACACACTGACTGACTCTTCACACACACTGACTGACTCTTCACACACACTGACTGACTCTTCATAAACACTGACTGACACTTCACACACACTGACTGATTCTTCACACACACTGACTGACTCTTCACACACACTGCCTGATTCTTCACACACACTGACTGATTCTTCACACACACTGACTGATTCTTCACACACACGGACTGACTCTTCACAAACACTGACTGACTCTTCACACACACTGACTGTCTCTTCACACACACTGATTCTACACACACACGGACTGACTCTTCCCACACACTGACTGATTCTTCACACACACACACTGACTCTTCACACACACTGACTGACTCTTCACACACACTGACTGTTTCTTCACCCACACTGACTGAATCTTCACACAAACTGACTGATTCCTCACACACACTGATTGACTCTTCACACACACTGACTGACTCTTCACACACACTGACTGACTCTTCACACACACTGACTGACTCTTCATAAACACTGACTGACACTTCACACACACTGACTGATTCTTCACACACACTGACTGACTCTTCACACACACTGCCTGATTCTTCACACACACTGACTGATTCTTCACACACACTGACTGATTCTTCACACACACGGACTGACTCTTCACAAACACTGACTGACTCTTCACACACACTGACTGTCTCTTCACACACACTGATTCTACACACACACGGACTGACTCTTCCCACACACTGACTGATTCTTCACACACACACACTGACTCTTCACACACTGACTGACTCTTCACACACACTGACTGTTTCTTCACCCACACTGACTGAATCTTCACACAAACTGACTGATTCCTCACACACACTGACTGACTCTTCACACACTGACTGACTCTTCACACATACTGACTGACTCTTCACACACACTGACTGACACTTCACACACACTGACTGACTCTTCACACACACTGACTGATTCTTCACACACACTGACTGATTCTTCACACACACACAATGTGTCTTCACACACACTGACTCTTCACATATTGACTGACTCTTCACACACATTGACTGACACTTCACACACACTGACTGATTCTTCACGCTCACTGACTGATTCTTCACACACACTGACTGATTCCTCACACACACTGACTGATTCTTCACACACACTGACTCTTCACACACACTGACTGATACTTCACACACACGGACTGACTCTTCACACAAACTGACTGATTCTTCACACACACTGACTGACTCTTCACACACACTGACTGACACTTCACACACACTGACTGACTCTTCACACACACTGACTGATTCTTCACGCTCACTGACTGATTCTTCACACACACTGACTGACTTTTCACACACACTGACTGACTCTTCACACACACTGACTGATTCTTCACACACACTGACTGACTCTTCACACACACTGTCTGATTCTTTACACATACTGACTGACGCTGCACACACACTGACTGATTCTTCACACACACAGAATGATTCTTCACACACACTGACTGATTCTTCACACACACTGACTTGACTCTTCACACACACTGCCTGATTCTTCACACACACTGACTGATTCTTCACACACACACAATGTGTCTTCACACACACTGACTCTTCACATATTGACTGACTCTTCACACACATTGACTGACACTTCACACACACTGACTGATTCTTCACGCTCACTGACTGATTCTTCACACACACTGACTGATTCCTCACACACACTGACTGATTCTTCACACACACTGACTCTTCACACACACTGACTGATACTTCACACACACGGACTGACTCTTCACACAAACTGACTGATTCTTCACACACACTGACTGACTCTTCACACACACTGACTGACACTTCACACACACTGACTGACTCTTCACACACACTGACTGATTCTTCACGCTCACTGACTGATTCTTCACACACACTGACTGACTTTTCACACACACTGACTGACTCTTCACACACACTGACTGATTCTTCACACACACTGACTGACTCTTCACACACACTGTCTGATTCTTTACACATACTGACTGACGCTGCACACACACTGACTGATTCTTCACACACACAGAATGATTCTTCACACACACTGACTGATTCTTCACACACACTGACTTGACTCTTCACACACACTGACTGACTCTTCACACACACTGACTGATTGTTCACACACACTGACTGACTCTTCACACACACTGACTGACTCTTCACACACACTGACTGACTCTTCACACACACTGACTGACTCTTCACACACACTGACTGACTCTTCACACATACTGACTGACAATTCACACACACTGAGTGATTCTTCACACACACTGACTGACACTTCACACACACTGACTTAATCTTCACACAAACTGACTGACACTTCACACACACAGACTGATTCTTCACACACACTGACTGACTCTTCACACACACTGACTGACTCTTCACACATACTGACTGACACTTCACACACACTGACTGATTCTTCACACACACTGACTGACTCTTGACACACACTGACTGAATCTTCACACACACTGACTGATTCTTCACACACTGACTGATTCTTCACACACACTGACGGACTCTTCACACACACTGACGGACTCTTCACACACACTGACTGATTCTTCACACACACTGACTGATTCTTCACACACTGACTGATTCTTCACACACACTGACTGAATCTTCACACACACTGACTGACTCTTCACACACACTGACTGATTCTTCACACACTGACTGATTCTTCACACACACTGAATGACTCTTCACACACACACACTGATATTTCACACACACTGACTGACTCTTCACACACACTGAATGATTCTTCACACACACTGACTGACTCTTCACACACAATGACTGACTCTTCACACACACTGACTGACTCTTCACACACACTGACAATTCACACACACTGACTGACTCTTCACACACACTGACATTTCACACACACTGACTGACTCTTCACACACACTGACTGACTCTTCACACACACTGACTGATTCTTCACACACACTGACTCACTCTTCCACACACTGACTGACTCTTCACACACGCTGACTGACTCTTGACACACACTGGCTTGACACTTCACACACACTGACACTTCACACACACAGACTGACACTTCACACACACTGACTGATTCTTCACACACTCTGACTGATTCCTCACACACACTGACTGACTCTTCACACACACTGACTGATTCTTCACACACACTGACTGATTCTTCACACACACTGACTGACTCTTGACACACACAGACTGACGCTTCACACACACTGACTGACTCTTCACACACACTGACTGATTCTTCACACACACTGACTGATTCTTCACACACACTGACTGACTCTTGACACACACAGACTGACGCTTCACACACACTGACTGACTCTTCACACACACTGACTGATTCTTCACACACACTGACTGATTCTTCACACACACTGACTGAATCTTCACACACACAGACTGACTCTTCACACACACTGACTGACTCTTCATACACACTGACTGACTCTTCACACAAACTGACTGACTCTTCACACACACTGACTGATTCTTCACACAAACTGACTGACTCTTCACACAGAATGACTTACTCTTCACACACACTGACTCTTCACACACACTGACTGATTCTTCACACACACTGACTGATTCTTCACACGCACTGACTGACTCTTCACACACAATGACTGACTCTTCACACACACTGACTGATTCTTCACACACACTGACACGTCACACACACTGACTGACTCTTCACACACACTGACACTTCACACACACTGACTGACTCTTCACACACACTGACTGACTCTTGACATACACTGACTGATTCTTCACACACACTGACTCACTTCCACACGCTGACTGACTCTTGACACACACTGGCTGACTCTTCACACACACTGACACATCACACACACAGACTGACACTTCACACACACTGACTGATTGTTCACACACTCTGACTGATTCCTCACACACACTGACTGACTCTTCACACACACTGACTGATTCTTCACACACACTGACTGATTCTTCACACACACAGACTGACTCTTCACACACACTGACTGACTCTTGACACACACTGACTGATTTTTCACACACACTGACTCACTCTTCCACACACTGGCTGACTCTTCACACACATTGACACTTCACACACACAGACTGACACTTCACACACACTGACTGATTCTTCACACACACTGACTGATTCTTCACACACACTGACTGACTCTTCACACACACTGACTGATTCTTCACACACACTGACTTGACTCTTCACACACACTGACTGACTCTTCACACACACTGACTGATTCTTCACACACACTGACTGACTCTTCACACACACTGACTGACTCTTCACACACACTGACTGACTCTTCACACACTGATTCTTCACACACACTGACTGACACTTCACACACACTGACTGATTCTTCACACACACTGACTGACACTTCACACACACTGACTGAATCTTCACACACACTGACTGACACTTCACACACACAGACTGATTCTTCACACACACTGACTGACATTTCACACACACTGACTGATTTTTCACACACACTGACGGACTCTTCACACACACTGACGGACCCTTCACACACATTGACTGACTCTTCACACACACTGACTGATTCTTCACACACACTGACTGATTCTTCACACACACAGACTGACGCTTCACACACACTGACTGACTCTTCACACACACTGACTGATTCTTCACACACACTGACTGATTCTTCACACACACTGACTGAATCTTTACACACACAGACTGACTCTTCACACACACTGACTGACTGTTCATACTTACTGACTGACTCTTCACACACACAGACTGATGCTTCACACACACTGACTGACACTTCACACACACTGACTGATTCTTCACACACACTGACTGATTCTTCACACACACTGACTGAATCTTCACACACACAGACTGACTCTTCACACACACTGACTGACTCTTCATACACACTGACTGACTCTTCACACAAACTGACTGACTCATCACACACACTGACTGATTCTTCACACAAACTGACTGACTCTTCACACACAATGACTTACTCTTCACACACACACTGACTCTTCACACACACTGACTGATTCTTCACACACACTGACTGATTCTTCACACACACTGACTGACTCTTCACACACACACACTGACACTTCACACACACTTACTGAATCTTCACACACACTGACTGACTCTTCACACACACTGACTGATTCTTCACACACAATGACTGACTCTTCACACACACTGACTGACTCTTCACACACACTGACACGTCACACACACTGACTGACTCTTCACACACACTGACTGACTCTTGACATACACTGACTGATTCTTCACACACACTGACTCACTCTTCCACACACTGACTGACTCTTCACACATGCTGACTGACTCTTGACACACACTGGCTGACTCTTCACACACACTGACACTTCACACACTCTGACAGATTCCTGACACACACTGACTGACTCTTCACACACACTGACTGATTCTTCACACACACTGACTGATTCTTCACACACACTGACTGACTCTTCACACACACAGACTGACTCTTCACACACACTGACTGACTCTTGACACACACTGACTGATTCTTCACACACACTGACTGATTCTTCACACACACTGACTGACTCTTGACACACACTGACTGATTCTTCACACACACTGACTCACTCTTCCACACACTGACTCACTCTTCACACACGCTAACTGACTCTTGACACACACTGGCTGACTCTTCACACACACTGACACTTCACACACACAGACTGACTCTTCACACACACTGACTGATTCTTCACACACACTGACTGACTCTTCACACACACTGACTGACACTTCACACACACTGACTGACTCTTCACACACACTGACTGATTCTTCACGCTCACTGACTGATTCTTCACACACACTGACTGACTTTTCACACACACTGACTGACTCTTCACACACACTGACTGATTCTTCACACACACTGACTGACTCTTCACACACACTGTCTGATTCTTTACACATACTGACTGACGCTGCACACACACTGACTGATTCTTCACACACACAGACTGATTCTTCACACACACTGACTGATTCTTCACACACACTGACTTGACTCTTCACACACACTGACTGACTCTTCACACACACTGACTGATTGTTCACACACACTGACTGACTCTTCGCACACACTGACTGACTCTTCACACACACTGACTGACTCTTCACACACACTGACTGACTCTTCACACACACTGGCTGACTCTTCACACATACTGACTGACAATTCACACACACTGAGTGATTCTTCACACACACTGACTGACACTTCACACACACTGACTTAATCTTCACACAAACTGACTGACACTTCACACACACAGACTGATTCTTCACACACACTGACTGACTCTTCACACACACTGACTGACTCTTCACACATACTGACTGACACTTCACACACACTGACTGATTCTTCACACACACTGACTGACTCTTGACACACACTGACTGAATCTTCACACACACTGACTGATTCTTCACACACTGACTGATTCTTCACACACACTGACGGACTCTTCACACACACTGACGGACTCTTCACACACACTGACTGATTCTTCACACACACTGACTGATTCTTCACACACTGACTGATTCTTCACACACACTGACTGAATCTTCACACACACTGACTGACTCTTCACACACACTGACTGAATCTTCACACACTGACTGATTCTTCACACACACTGAATGACTCTTCACACACACACACTGATATTTCACACACACTGACTGACTCTTCACACACACTGACTGACTCTTCACACAAACTGACTGACTCTTCACACACACTGACTGATTCTTCACACACTGACTGACTCTTGACACACAATGACTTACTCTTCACACACACTGACTCTTCACACACACTGACTGATTCTTCACACACACTGACTGATTCTTCACACGCACTGACTGACTCTTCACACACAATGACTGACTCTTCACACACACTGACTGATTCTTCACACACACTGACACGTCACACACACTGACTGACTCTTCACACACACTGACACTTCACACACACTGACTGACTCTTCACACACACTGACTGACTCTTGACATACACTGACTGATTCTTCACACACACTGACTCACTTCCACACGCTGACTGACTCTTGACACACACTGGCTGACTCTTCACACACACTGACACATCACACACACAGACTGACACTTCACACACACTGACTGATTGTTCACACACTCTGACTGATTCTTCACACACACTGACTGACTCTTCACACACACAGACTGACTCTTCACACACACTGACTGACTCTTCACACACGCTAACTGACTCTTGACACACACTGGCTGACTCTTCACACACACTGACACTTCACACACACAGACTGACTCTTCACACACACTGACTGACTCTTCACACACACTGACTGACTCTTGACACACACTGACTGACTCTTCACACAAACTGACTGACACTTCACACACACTGACTGATTCTTCACACACACTGACTGACACTTCACACACACTGACTGAATCTTCACACACACTGACTGACACTTCACACACACAGACTGATTCTTCACACACACTGACTGACACTTCACACACACTGACTGACTCTTCACACACACTGACTGATTCTTCACACACACTGACTGACACTTCACACACACTGACTGACACTTCACACACACAGACTGACACTTCACACACACTGACTGACACTTCACACACACTGACTGACTCTTCACACACACTGACTGATTCTTCACACACACTGACTGACTCTTGAAACACACTGACTGAATCTTCACACACACTGAATGATTCTTCACACACTGACTGATTCTTCACACACGCTGACGGACTCTTCACACACACTGACGGACTCTTCACACACACAGACTGATTCTTCACACACACTGACTGATTCTTCACACACACTGACTGACTCTTCACACACACTGACTGATTCTTCACACACACTGACTGACTCTTGACACACACTGACTGAATCTTCACACACACTGAATGATTCTTCACACACTGACTGATTCTTCACACACACTGACGGACTCTTCACACACACTGACGGACTCTTCACACACATTGACTGATTCTTCACACACACTGACTGATTCTTCACACACTGACTGATTCTTCACACACACTGACTGAATCTTCACACACACTGACTGACTCTTCGCACACACTGACTGATTCTTCACACACTGACTGATTCTTCACACACACTGAATGACTCTTCAGACACACACACTGATACTTCACACACACTGACTGACTCTTCACACACACTGAATGACTCTTCACACACAATGACTGACTCTTCACACACACTGACTGACTCTTCACACACACTGACACTTCACACACACTGACTGACTCTTCACACACACTGACTGACTCTTCACACACACTGACTGATTCTACACACACACTGACTGATTCTTCACACACACTGACTGACACTTCACACACACTGACTGACTCTTCACACACACTGACTGACTCTTCACACATCTCACTGACTCTTCACACACACTGACACTTCACACACACTGACTGACTCTTCACACACACACACTGACACTTCACACACACTGACTGAATCTTCACATACACTGACTGATTCTTCACACACACTGACTGAATCTTCACACACACAGACTGACTCTTCACACACACTGACTGACTCTTCATACACACTGACTGACTCTTCACACAAACTGACTGACTCTTCACACACACTGACTGATTCTTCACACAAACTGACTGACTCTTCACACAAACTGACTGACTCTTCACACACACTGACTCTTCACACACACTGACAGACTCTTCACACACACTGACTCTTCACACACACTGACTGATTCTTCACACACACTGACTGATTCTTCACACGCACTGACTGACTCTTCACACACACACACTGACACTTCACACACACTGACTGCCTCTTCACACACACTGACTGACTCTTCACAGACACTGACTGATTCTTCACACACAATGACTGACTCTTCACACACACTGACTGATTCTTCACACACACTGACACGTCACACACACTGACTGACTCTTCACACACACTGACTGACTCTTGACATACACTGACTGATTCTTCACACACACTGACTCACTTCCACACGCTGACTGACTCTTGACACACACTGGCTGACACTTCACACACACTGACACTTCACACACACAGACTGACACTTCACACACACTGACTGATTGTTCACACACTCTGACTGATTCCTCACACACACTGACTGACTCTTCACACACACT